>NC_049205.1:50328616-51050283 GCF_013347855.1 Anguilla anguilla
AACCACCGTTGTTTCTGCAGTTTTGCTTTATTAATGTGCTGTTTCTTTCAGGCCGACGCAAATGGGCCTAACTTCCAGTCTCTGTTCGATAACACTGAGCAAACGTTGAAGGTGAGTGGTGGAGTCCTGTTTTATTACGGTTTCCGGGGAGCCCATTGATGCAGTTGGAAACCGGACCATGGCGCTGTGTTTTTTTTGGTGTTTCTGTTTACCAAGTTGACTGGAGCCACGCTATATAGCCCCTTTTAACTGTGATTACCCCCCCCCCCCCAGGCTGGGGTTAAATAGTCTCCATTGGCAGTACCAAATATCTACTTCTAATGCTGCTTGGCTATTAATATGCTTTTGACTCTTTGGTAACCCTAACAGCTGAGCATTAGCGTTTTGTTGTGATATTTGCTTTTGAGGAAACGGCAGAAAAAACAAACAGGACATATTTCAGGACTGATAATGCTGTGCTACCAAATGTACCAAACAGAATGAATGTTTCCCTTGTGTCACATTTAGCAAAATGAATGCAGCAGTGTGTATATTAAGTAAATACAATATGAGCAATTAAATATAGCATTAGAAATACTACCGGAAGCCAGTTCCCAAGCTGTGTGTTGCCTGAATGGCAGTTTGTTGATGCACCGCTTCTATGTTGCTCATGAAACACCACCGTTCTTTAAGAAGATTTCTGACTGTGTGCTCTGCATCCTTTGTCCAGCTCTAGAGAACGGCCTAAAGACATTTTGTGTTTCATCTGCTGAACATTTATTGGGAGCTATATTTATGCTATATATAAACTCACATGTTCAATTAATGATTACTTGCTTAAATACGATATGTAGAGCTTAATCTCTTTAGTGTGAGGCTCTATCAGAGCACTTTCCTGATTTTTCTTATAGGTATTGACATCAGTCTGCTGTCTTTGAATCACTTGGTAAAATATGCATTACAACAAGCTGCATCCGTTGGTGGCAATCAGCCACATATGGCATCACCCGATTGTTAAAATGTGGGGATAAGCCCTGCCCCTCACACCTGTGTGGAATTTCTGTGATATAAAATGAGATGAACGCTTGCTTTGTTGAAACTGTCCCTCGTGTTTGATCCCAGGTGGAGTTCTCCTCTTTGGACTTTCTCTTGCACACCAAAGCACTGCTCTCCACCATCAACTATCTGAACGCTGCTCTGCCCAAAGAGCTCACCGCCGCTGTGGAGAAGGAGTCCAAGAAACAGGTGGACAAAGGAGGCAGCGGAAATACCGGTACAAATAGCCATAGCCTTTATCCAATCATTTTGAATGACTACAACTCATCAGGATGTAACAAGCTGTTGCTTTCAGTAGGCCTTACTGTTCTGTTGCACTGTGCCTCCCTCTGTTGCAGTTTCCAGGAGCTCCAAAGACAAGAATGTCTTCAACTTCAAACTTTTCGCCGTGTTGGGGTCATTCCGGGTCGAGGTCTGCGATGACCGACGCAGCATCGCCGACATCCGAATCCAGGGTAGGAGAAGGGCTGGCGAACTGAACACGCCTTTCCGCTTAACGCAGTCATCATTCCTGCTCAGTCAATGAGAAACAGTTTCCGTGTTTTATTCATTATCAGTTTGGAAAGTTAATTTTCATGATTCCTGAGCTTTTGATTGAGTTCAGGCCACATGGTTTGGAATGCTCGAGTCATGCGTATTCAGTTGTATTCAAACTATGATGAAGTGGAAAGCACAGAAGCAACAACTGTTTTTTTCTTCTTTTTTTTTTTCCTTTCAGGGATCGATGGTTCTGTTTTCGTCCAGGCTAAAGAGACGAATGTCTTTGCGAGGTTGCGGGACATCGTTGTGATAGATGTTGACCCAAAAACCATCCACAAAAAGGTAAGTCCGAGCAAACTTGACACACCCTTGATATACTGTAATTGTTTGTTCCAGTTTTGAGTGTAATTTCCTCCAGTTTTGTTGAATATTTTCTTCAATGTTTATGTCTTTTTCATTTCATCTCCTGAAAGAATGTATGGGAAGGGATGTAACATTTCAAGTAAATTTACCATCTAAAGTGTTTCTTGTTACTTTGCCTTTGCTGCAGTATTACTGTAAAAGGCCATATTGTCATATATTAACAGCCATAGCATGGTCATGAGGCCATATTCTAGTGTGCAAAATGTAACTATCTGACGCTGTCCAATTCTGAGATACTTTAAAGACATTAGGCATTCGACGGGAGGCCGTAAATAAAAATAGAAGCCACGGAAGAGCTTGGCACCAGGCTTTCAACTCGCCATTGACACAGCGTGGCCAAATAATCAAGCCGGATCATTTTCACATTTTGCACAAACATGTTAAATGGCAGTCATGAACTAAGCTGCTGATCTGAGAACACTCCTCAGTGTAGTCCAGGTGATGTATCATTCAGTTTTTTTGGAAGGCAAAGCACTAGCTTAATTCCTTGCTACCCCATGTTTCTTCATTGTGGGAGTCGTGTCTCTGGGTGCTGTTGTATGGTAATTTCAGGCTCTTGACTCTGGATGACCGTGTCATTTGCCCCGCAGGCCGTTTCCATCGTAGGAGAGGAGGTGTTCAGCTTCAAGATGACCCTGTACCCCAACGCCACGGAGGGCGAGGGCTACACCGACACCTCCAAGGTGGATGGGAAGGTGACGCTTCGGCTGGGCTGCATCCAGATTGTGTACTTACACAAGTTCCTCATGGCCCTCCTGGTGAGCTCCCCCACCACTCTGCTGTTTTTATTATTATTATTATTATTATTATTATTATTATTTAATTGCCAGATTTTTGTATATATAAAGTGTTTCTCACGACCTTCAATATCAAATACATTTAGATGATTATTTTGGAAAGAAGATCTATGACGTCGTTTGTACTGGACATTGGAAAGTATGTCAGTAAATGGGTGTAACGGTGTGAGTTTGAGTGCATCCTTTCTTTGGGTAGTTTGGCGTATCAGCTGCGTGTAAACACCACTTGTTCTAATTACACTGCAATTTGCACCTCCCACGTCGGAAATCTGCAGGTGGGAATTCAGCGTTAGAGAATGGGATTTGCCATTATTCGGGGAAACGTCTGTGGTGTGTAGAGCAGCGCGTACTGTAGTTCTTTTGAGCCGCATTTCAGATACTGTTTCACAGGGGGATGGGGAGGACGCGGTGTTACATTACAAAGCTTTTGTTCCAGCCATGTTGCGAAAGAAATAAGTAGGTGGTTTCTATTACACAAAGCATCAGCTGCGACCCCTTCTAAATAGCTATTACTATAACTATTTTTGTCTCGTTAAAATGTGAATCAGTACACAGCTACTGTTATGTTAGTTAGGACACCTAGCTATCTGATACAACTGGACAGTCTGATAAATAGCCAGTAAACAAATTACTTGGTATTCAGTTACATCTTCAGAAATGATAATATCATCATATTTAGCATTGTATCCCTAGTCCAAAATTTGCCTTTTCATTTTCTGATTGTTGTCGTTTTCTGATCTGTCTTTATTGAGTAGCTCCCTAACTGTGATAAAATGGACATCACAGCCCAACAAGGAAGGGTTTTGTTTATCTCAAATGGGCATTTTGAATAACACCATTATTTAATGTATCTTTTGTCTTCTGTTGATTTCCATACGATAATTCCAAATACTGATTTTTAAATGTTCAGCATTGGCTTCAGAGGGAAAGGCAGTGAAAAATTAACATCTAAAGGTATGCAATTAGGAAGACTAGAACCAGGCAAGTTTTAAAATAATGTCTGTTCATAATTGCACTTTAAAATGATGTATGTAATGCACAACCTAGCTCTTGAAAGCACCTAGCTCTACATGCTGTCACAGAGGTGTTTTTTCCCAGCCTTCTATGGGAAAACACCTTGGGATTTTTCTGGGAGTGCTGAGGTTCAAAATATGAAATCCCTTATGCAGTACCCCACCAGAAAGGGCCTGTGTATGGCTCTGAGCAGTATTGATTACTGAGTACTGGGGTTTTCCAGTCTCTGTTTCTGTTGCCTTCACTTTCAACTGCATTTTATTCCCCTAAATCTTTCTCTTCTTTTCAGGACTCTCTTAGCTATCAGTATACATCGACCAATGAGGTACAGGCTAATGGCATGTCACCCCACACTTAGCACTGGCCTTGCAACTTCACTCAAAAAGCACTCCTGTTCCATTAACCCGTGCCATGCAGTGGGAACAGGATACAAGCCATTTGCTTTGTGTTTCTGGTGCTCATTAACGACATTATTAACATCGGTAATAACTTCTTTTGCGTGGATGCTAAGCATATTGACCAGAGTTTGGGTCACACATGGAAAATTCCTCCTTGTTTTCAGTCTGTTCGGTGGCTGTTCGGGTGTAACGCCTACGCAGTTCTGGCTAATAAAAGCTGGTTCAGCACGGGTAAACAGCGCTAATGAGAAACAATGTTGGTCACAGCAGTGGAGGAATATTAATGCTCTCCCATGGTGGCTGTGTCAATACAGGGAAAGGAAAGGCTTTCCATCCATTGTGCTAAATCTGTATTAATGATCGCTGTTGTGGGCTAATACATTCCTGAGTGAAAGCCGTGCACATGGGCGAGGAGCCAGCCGATGCTTTTGTGTAAACAACGACCCGCATTCATTCGGCATCTGGTTTTAACTTTCACTCGCAATCAACTGCTATTGTTATTTTATTTCCTTTACGGACAATTTGGAAAATTAGTTTTGCAGTTGCTAAACTCGCTAAACTGTGTTTGTAAATAAAACAAACACTTTGTAAATTTGTAAATGAAAGTTGATCCAAGCTAATGACTAACAATTTAATTGCTTGCTAATCAGCCATTAATTATTTTTTTACTAATGTGATTTTATTTTATTTTTATTATAAAGCTGTTTGTATTTTGAAACAAATTTCTGCTTGTCAGTTTGTATGCCTGTATTTTATGCATTTGAAAGGTCTTTAATTACTGAGTCTGGGCAATCACCTCAATTTGTTTCCCATTGTTTATGGTAATGTAATTGGGTTGACGTGTTGATCAATGACATGATTATCCCAAGGCATTCTTTAATGTCGCTCATTAGGAAATGAGAATGTGTTGCATGCCAGTTTCACTTGTTCCTTTGTGATGCGGGTGAACCCTGGGATGTCACTCAAGTTCCGGAATGTTCCATTCGAGCACGAAAGGGAATGCCCTCCATTTGCAGCGTGAAAATGAAAAGTCTCACTCAGTCACGTCACTTAACAGCTCCCACCACCTTCAGGCCGTGTGCATCCCCCATTTTACGCGATCCTGTGAATCCACCATAAACGAGTGCACCTACACACAGCTGCCCCTTCTCAAACTTGCATTCCCTTATCTTTGCAAATTTGATGGGAGAGAAGTGAGTGGTTGCCTGCTCTGACTCTTCTCTGACTCGTGCATGGCTTTCTAACACTAACGGACCGAAGGGAACGAAAAAGTCACTCAAGAGTTTCATTTTGTAGCTGCATTTCTCCCTCCAGGAGTGATTCGGTGCGCAGATCATCGGTTCACTGATCACGAGGTGTGTGCCCCTCCCCTTCTAGAAATTCGTCGACAACTTCCAGACGGCGAAGGAGGCTCTGACCGCCGCCACGGCGCAGGCGGCGGAGAAGGCGGCGTCCAGCGTGCGCGACTTCGCCCAGAAGAGCTTCCGCCTCTCCATGGACGTCCGGCTGAAGGCTCCCGTCATCATCATCCCGCAGTCTTCCGTGTCCCACAATGCCTTTGTGGTGGATCTGGGTCTGATCACGGTGGCGAACAGCTTCTCTCTCTTGTCCGCGGAGGGATTCCCGCTCCCTGCCGTCGTGGAGAAAATGGACGTCCAGCTCACCAAGCTCAAGCTGTCCAGGTGAGATTTGAACATTGACCTCCAGAAAGATATGTATGTTTCTGCAGGAATGACTGAAGTGTGTGTGGGTGTGCACATGCATGAGCTTGAGTTTGTGAGCATGTGTGCAAATGTGAATCCTTGTGTGTCCATTTGTGTGTGCTGTTTTTTTCACTGTATATGAGGGTTTGCTCAAATGATAATAACACGTTGTTGTATCTGTCTTTAGGACCACTCTGAAGGGAAGCTCCTCCCAGTCTGACATTGAAATCCTGCAGCCCATAAACCTTGAGCTGCTTGTCAGTCGGAATCTTGCCGCATCCTGGTTCACCAAGATCCCCGGAGTGGAAGTCCGAGGAGTTCTGAAGTCCATGAACGTGAGTTTCCTTTCCCAGTGCGTAATGACATGGTTGGAGTGGAAGTCCAGATTTTGTTTAACCACGGTACAGCATGGCACGTGATGACTGTGTTTTCCCTGGCTGCAGATGGCTTTGGGTCAGGAGGACTTCGGTGTGCTCATGAAGATCATCGTCGAAAATATAGGAGAGGGAAGCCAGGATCAGGCACCAGACGTCAAGAGAGGAGACGCCAAAGGGGATGCTGGGACAGACTACAAATGTACCGTAAAACTGATACCAGCGCAGAACCGTGACACTCAAATCCGTTTGTGTTCTGCCCCCTCACATGGGCCCCAGGCTTCACCTTGGTGTTTGTCTTTGTTTCCTTTCTGCAGTCAGAGACAAAGCACAGATCAGTGAGCAGCAGAGGACAGTGGCCCCCTCGCCAGCGGTGGTCAATGGAGGAGGTGGAGAAGACATAATCAACGTCCTCCTGAAGTTTGAAATCCAAGAGGTCTGTCTTTGCAACTGGGCCGACCATTTATACAGCTGTATAACAATGAAAAGAATTTCAGGGCTAGTTCTTAACTGAAGGGTACAGAGCACTACCCGGTTGTATTCTAAACCCACAACCTAATAAACTCCTATCAGCAGTGATGTCTCCATTAGTTGTGTGTTGGTGCTCTGCTGCCCCCTTCAGGCAGTAGTTGCAATTCCCTGATCGGCACGCCCATCACTCTTTGCTGGTGCTGTACACAGGTGGTGCTGACGCTGAAGAAGGCCCGGGACGAGACGGAGTCCCCGTTCCTGGTGCTGCACGCCGCCCATCTTGGCATCGACACACGCGTGCGTCAGTACGACATGTGTGCCAGCACCTACATCAAAAAGATCACCATGAAGTGCCTGGAGTTTTCAGGTCAGTGGAGCCTGTCGCTTCAAGGGCGGACTGCACGCCTTCAACAAGGGGGCATCCGGGGGTTTGGCTACAATGCTGCTGACCTAGGTTGTATTGTGTGTTTTACCTCTATTTCAACAAAAAGCATGTTCACTCAGTGTGATGTGACTTGCTGCAATGCGTACTGTATATATCTGTTTGGTGTACTGATGACACCATTGTATGCGTATAATGTGGTACTTTGTAGTAAGTCTACCTTATACCAAAGACTAGCTTTTCCAGCGGATCACCAGAGTGCATTAAGTACTGTGCCATACCAAATACAACATGCAGACCTCCGTTTGGACCATAGATGCACTTTGAAATCTTTTGGAAATAGGTCTTTGAATTTCTCATTAAGAATTTCACAGCATTTACATATTTCCAATCTAAGGTACTATACAGAAACTATCCTGGGTTTAACCAATAGGTAGTCTTTGTCCAAAAAACGTTCTTTCATCAGTTTTTTGTTTTTCCTAAGATTCCCTTGGTGAGCCCTTGAGCATAATCAGCTCCTCAGTGGAAACTGGTGGCGATCTCCTCAAAGTGCAATATTTCAAGGTAGAGTATCTTTTGGATCTGTCTTACAATCTCACTGTACTGCCTTAATCAGATTTTGTAATCTCTCCATTGTTGTAGGAAGTTGTGTATACGAATAAAATCTTTTTAAAAATCCTTATATATGATCAGTGCTGGTGAATCATTCCAAATTCAGCCATTTCCAAATGGTTCTGTCTGTGACTCTTCGAATTTTTGAGTCCTCCTCAGGAAGTAAATAAATAAGCCAGCTGTTTCCCCGGCATATCACAAGCCACGAGGGGGAAAAGTGTCAGACCATATGCTACCTCTTTACAGGGCCATTTCAGTTCCAGGTACCGAGTTGTAAGGTCACGGCAACACAGGCATTCTCAGTGCTACAGTCTGAAAAGCTCTAAGGTTCCGGGCCCGTTAGACATCCTGTGCAGCTGGCATCGATGGACATTTAACCCCTTTATTTTACAGAGACGGCCGTGCCTGGCACAGCAGGGTCCGGCGAGAAAAATGGTGTTTGAAGAATATTATATACATGTTAATAAATAACAATGCGGCCCTGTACTTGTCTGATTTTGAAGCACTGTAAGATCCTCTTGTCTCCTAAAAGGCCGCTGAATGGAAACACAAAGCATGTTCTGGTAATGGTCATAAATATATTCAATACTTCTTTACATGAATCTCAGTGAGCTTACAAGTGAGAACAGGCCCTTCTCAGCTTCCGTTAGCTTCTGCTAACTCTTTGGCAGCGGCTGGCTTACATTTTGGGTGCACAGTGCGCGTTTTTTTCCCCTTTTGTTGGTAGGCATGTGTGAGGTGGATACTGGCTTTTGGAGTGCTTTGGAGCCAGTATGTCGGTCTTTGGTGCAAGCGATTAATGGTTAATGAGGTTAATGTGCCATGGTTCATTTTCTGCACGGTGATGGAACAGAAGTGTCACGTGATTAAATATGTACCTGTGCAGGCACATATTGTTTGTGTTAGGCTGTCAATAGTGCAGCTCTCTCAGGCTATCAGAACACTGTTTGAACTACATCTCTCTATCTCTCTGCAGGCTGACAGAAATGGACCAAACTTTGCCGTGGTTTTCAAGAACACTGAACAGATGATCAATGTGAGTGACCTGTCCTTTTCCTCTTTCTCTGGTACAACTCTCACACGAGTCAAGCAGCCGTAGGTGTAGAAGGAGGGACAGGGTAATTTTCAAAATCTGTTTCCGTTCTATATCCGCCATCATGGCGAGCACATTTGTAATTCCGGCCCTCTCCTTGCCATCCCCGTGAAACTGGCGAATGGGGTTGTGATAATGGGTAGGCTAATGTGACTGTGAGCCAGTTGCCATGACGCTGGGCTCACAGACCCGCCTCTCCGTTCCCAGGTGACCTTCTCTTCCCTTGACCTGATGCTGCACACCGAGGCTCTGCTCTCCACCATGAACTTCCTGACCGCGGCCCTGTCCTCCGGGGGTGCCCCCTCCCCCGAGAGCCAGCAGAGGCTGCGGGCCGAGGACGGCTGGGCCCTCGCCGCCAAAACAGGTGAACACCCCCCCCATGCGCTCCCCGGCTCCGCCTCCCGGGGTGCATTCTGGGAGCAACCCGTACTCTGTTTGGCATCTCACTCTTGTTCAAAGCTGGTTTCCTCTTCCTCCTCTTATCTGCCTTCCTGTCTTGTTCTTCTCTCTTTCTCCCTCTTGCTGTATACACGTACACACACTCACACACATTTACACATACTTTTCTCACTGGCAGTGTCTCCAGGCTCTCCCTCGGACGGGGATGTGGTCGATCTGAAAATCGTCATGCAGCTCGGTGCTTTCAATGTTCTGGTGTGTGATGAGAGCTGCAGCATTGCCGACCTAAAGATTCAGGGTAAGAAGAACATTAGCGTTCAGAGTATGGGCAGCATTCTAGCAGTTGGGGTAAAACTCACATTAAGGATCCAAGATAACCGACATTTCAGGATTCAGGGTGTGACCAAAATTGCAGGATCCAGGGCATAACCAACATGAGAGTGCGCAATATGATTAAAAGTAGTGTAGGAGTACTGTATTCAGGGTGAGAACAATATTGTAAGATTCAGGTTAAGACCAACACTATAAGATAAAGGATAAGTCCCCATTAAAATAGTAAGATTCAGGGTGAGATGTATTTTAAGATTCAGCGCAAGAATCTTACCAAAATAAAGATTCAGCTTTAGTCTAACATTAATATTCAAACCAATATTAGCATTCATTTTCTGGGTAAGACAGCTTTCCCTCAGGTTTGTTTGACTTCCTATGAAGGCTTCAGCTTAATATGAGCTTCACTTATAAGCCTCATTCAGATATACATTATGTGTTAAGTGGCATTCATTAGCGTTAAGTATTATTAGTATGGTTATTCAGCCCTCGGTTATTTAAGGAATAATCTTCCATTAATTTTGTTTCTATCTGCCGAGAACACATTTATTGAAAGAAGAAATTGCCCATTCTGAAACACTGCAGAATATTGAAAATGAAAACCTGAGTTTTGTTGTTCAGGTTTTCAGGGGTCGCTGCTGATGAAGGGGACTCAAACCCACATCTCCGCCGGTCTCCGGGACTTCATCGTCATCAACGCCGACCCAAAAACCATCCACAAAAAGGCAAGTAAACACCTCCAGTGTGCAGTGTCTGCAACCTCTTCCAGGCAGGCATGAGACCGGCAGGCCTGTTTGCACTCGAATGTAATCGGAATAAGATATGAGTTGAATGTGTGTGAAAATCTGGTGTGGGGAGGAGGCCACATTAAAGTCGGTGGGGCAGCACGACCGCTCACGCTTGTGTGATCTCTGGCAGGCGATCTCCATCGTGGGGGACGAGGTGTTCAGTTTCACCATGAGCCTCACCCCTAAAGCCACCGAGGGGCCCGGTTACACCGACACCTCCAAGGTCGACGGCAAGGTCAAACTCAACGTGGGCTGCATCCAGGTGCTTTACCTGCACAAGTTCGTCATGTCTCTCCTGGTAAGCAAATGCATAACAAATGCTCACGCTACATATTCCGTCCTATAGAATGACACACATGTAGATAAGACCTCAGATTTAGTAAAACGAATGCAGTCTGCATAATGTCAATTCAACAAAAATTTTAACTACTGTTTTATTTTTTAAAAATTCTGCATTACGACTCTTGATATGATATTAACGATATAAATATTGAACAACATAAACTTGAATGTTTTCCTGATTCTTGTTTGTTTGTATTTCTCCCCCTCAAATCAGAACTTCACCAACAACTTCCAGACGGCGAAGGAGGCTCTGACCGCCGCCACAGCGCAGGCAGCGGAGAAGGCGGCGTCCAGCGTGCGCGACTTCGCCCAGAAGAGCTTCCGCCTCTCCATGGACGTCCGGCTGAAGGCTCCCGTCATCATCGTCCCGCAGTCCTCCGTATCCCACAATGCCCTGGAGGTGGACCTGGGTCTGATCACAGTGAGGAACGGCTTCTCCCTGCTGCCTGTGGAAGGCCGTCCTCTCCCAGCGATCATCGACGAAATGGACGTCCAGCTTACCCAGCTCAAGCTCAGCAGGTCAGTAGGGTAGCAGTTAGGGGACTCAACTTACACACTGAAGTATGCTTGAATCCCATGTAGGTACCCGCTTTTGTAGCATGTAGGCTAGCCCACACACTATTATACCTGAGATGTAGGCATTTATTAACTGCTCTGTGTTTGCTGTGACTTTGTTGTGATTCTGTTTGATATTCAGCATATGCATTCTTAAATTGTACACATTAGGCTGTGTAGTGTGTCATGTGACAATAGTGTATCAACTTTTCCTGACTCTTATTGAATTTAATAAAACAGTATGACCAATCATTAAGTTAAGAGGCCAACTGCAAGTACATATATGTTATCAATAACAAGCTCTGTATTATCGCTGAGAAAGGTGAGCATTGCACTAAAATGAGTTACACTTTCCATTGATTAAAAAGGACTGGAAGTACTATCAGAATTTGACAGAGTAAAATCAAACAGTTTTAAAAAGAGGCCAAAGATAGCGGGTCATTGTAAATATAATGTAAAGGTATATTATTTGACAAACTGACACAGAAAAAAAAATTATTCTACAGAACCCAATAACCTCTTTTTTGATTAACTTAATCATATGGCGACAAAATGTTTGAAGCTTACTTAAAAAAATAAGACTACACTTCTTTAAGTAATGATTTCAGTCAATGAGGAATTCATATTCTTCAAATTGGTGTATTTTAGCATTACTTTTTGACTTGGTTTTGGTTTCAAACCATCAGCATGCCCGATGCATTTGTTTCTCAGTGGTTCTACAGTTTATCCTCATTGTATTTTGTCTGTATCACTCTGGACAGGATTTACCTGGACACTGACTCAGTCCAGCCCAGCATTAAGGTCCTGGAGCCGGTCAATTTCCTCCTGTCAGTCAAGAGAAACCTTGCTTCTGCCTGGTATACCCAGATGCCTGCTGTGGAGATTGATGGGGACCTGAAACCTATGAAGGTGCCTGCATTTTGTCCTAATTATACACATAATAATAAGCCTTTCATTTTCCTCATCACCCCTCATTACCTATAAGGCAGAACATTGCCTATTATAATAATCAAGGATTGGTCTCAAAAAAGGTGTATGTGTGAAATCTGACCATCTTAAGTCTCATTTGATGTTCAGATGAGTCTCTGTGCTTTTATTTGTTTCTTAACTGGTGTAGGATATTCTCATATTTCCTGTTTATTTCCATTGTTCCAGCGCATTTCTGTGGTTCCTGTGCATGTCTTTGATTGTATACATTTCTCCAGGTTGCTCTGAGCCAGGACGACCTCTCCGTTTTGTTGAAAATCCTGATGGAGAACATCGGGGAGGCGGCCGGGCTGCAGACGGACGCTCGCGTCTGTGCAGACGCGGCTTTGAAGCAGCAGGCTTTGCATCCAGGGACAGAATCCCCGAGAGGTAGGAGAGAGTGCCACTGAACAGCACAATGTTAGTGTGGCTGCCGTTCAGATCTATGAGCCTTGAACTTGAACTGGAAGTAGTGCTTGGACTTTGTCTTATGTTCTCTTGGAATGTCACCGCACTGTGACTTGAACAATGACACGAATCAGTACTGGCAGTTAACAATGTCGAAAAATGATGTCTGAGTTTGGAATTAGGGTGCAGCTGCTCTGATTAAGACATTTATACATTCATTTGTCTTTTCTTGTTTTTCAATCCTGTGTGCAGTGTGCTGTTCTGTGTCTTAGGCTGCAGTTGTTACTGAGGCTTAAAATCACATCAGTCTCACAGCACGCATGAGAGTCCAGGCCAACCCCGGCTTTTGTGATGCTAATGAATCCTATTCAGAGTGTTTCTATGCTTCCTGCTGTTCTGGTGACCAGAGATTCAGTGGTAATTTGAATGGAAATATACTGCCTACCCTTATTTGTTTTAAGCCACGGGCTGCAGTGTCACAATTAGATTTACTGGGACTTTTAGCGCATTAACGGTCCCATTTGGGAAAGAAAAACAGACTGCGGACTGACAGGAATACTGCAGTTGGCTGAAGTCTCAATGTGCTTGTCACACTTCCTTTGTGTGTGTGTGTGTGTGCGTGTGTGTTTCTCCATCTTAAGGGGAAGTTGAGAAGCAGAAGGAAAGTAAGGACCCAGAGCAAGAGCCACTGGAGACAGTGAAATTTAACTTCAATATCGAGTCTCTTGCGTTGGTGCTCTACAGTAATGACCCTAAGCAGGTGTGTTACCATACTCTCATACTGTTTCCCAGCTCTGTCTAATAACTCGTACTGATTCCTAGCTCGAATACCTCAAATTGATTTCCAGCACTGATTCCCAGCAGTGATTCCAAGCTTCGATTCCAGGTCTTTAACCTTGCATTGATTCCTAACTCTGCTACCTCAAGCTCTGATTTCCTACTTGCATGTCCACAGTAGGTTTTCCCAAAGATTTTTATATTTGGTATGTTTTTTCCCCCTAACTAGCACCCAAAGCTTAAATTTTACAACTATCCATTTATGCAGCAGGGTCTTAAAAAGTTCAGATTACGCACACTGCTCAGGGGTACATCAGTAGTGACTCCCCTGGGATTAAACCCTACAGCTCTCTGGTTAGGATGAGGCTGCCAGGTCTTCAGACCCGATGCTACACTGGCACCCTGCTGACTGCATGGGCTCATGCTGGCCAGCTGGATTAATTTTCTGACGGTGGAAATTATACTTGCCTATGTGTTTATGTTTCATTTTGTGCATTGATACCCGTAGCTGCAGTGGTGCTGCTTAAGCAATGTGCAGTCTGCGTTACTGTGTCAGTGAAAAGGTTCATAGCTTTTATCCGTAACACATGGGGCATGAGCAGTATGGTGTTGTTTACCATTCAGCGTCTCCAGAGTCTTCTGTAATTTCAGTCATTTACTGTAATTGCCACACAGGAAACTCTCCAAAACCTTTCCTAATGAGAAGAGAAAAGCATTGTTAGCCAGTGAAAACCTCCACGACATGTTCCCCCATGCAGTTCCTTACCTTCAGCGCTCTAGTAACGGGCGTAGATATTGGGATGAATAGTCGTCGTGCAATTGTTCTCTCGTGGAATTCACTGTTGAGGTGATGCAAAGGTGTTCTTGCGTTATGCAGTGTGTGTGTGAAGAGAGCGTGACCTTTACACTGCTCTTCCATGTAGGTGGCTCCAGTTAGCCTCCACGAGGAGGCCCTGTGCTTGGGGGAGTTCACCCTGCACTCGATAAAGGCTTCGGGGAAGGTGTTCAATAGCGGGGCCTTGGAGGTGTCCACCCTCCTCACCTCCTGCACCCTGGACGACAAGAGATCTGGAATCCAGAGGGTCACCTCAAGGTGAGGGGTAGTCCCGTACTAAGAACTGTTTGAGGAACTTGATCTACAGAGGTAGATGTATACCTTTTATATAAATTATTTTCATGAAAGATGTTTTTCTCATTATCTCTGTAGTTACTAGGGGATATGAAGAAATTCTATGCTTGTGCTTCTGTGAAATTATTCTTAATGTCTGGAATATGATCTATATGTGCTGTTTAAAAATATTGATATCACTATATGGTTACAGAAATACTTCAGATGAAGTATCATGCTCAAGTGAAATTGAAACTGCAGCCTCTTAACTGATAATTGACAGAAAGAGCGGTCATCTGTGGCATTGCTTACCTCTGTATTGGCCAAAATTCAGTTATCGAGGGAAATTTAGCAATGATGCCTACAACAAGAAGGCTATTTATGAATTGTTCATCACATTAAAGCTGTCAGATATGCTTTGAGTTGCATTAAATATGCTTGTTAAACTAGATTATACGCATAAATGGAAATTACAGTGCTTCAAACTAGGAATGTGTACTGTCAAAAATAGAATGTTGCAATCCCTTTTCTGTCCTGTCTATAAATATTGTTCAAAAATAAAAGGACAATGTTCTGTATAGAGAGAGGAAGCTTCTGCGTAGAAAAACTTCTGGCCATATTGAGGGGATCATATTTAGTTTGTAAATAAGTTCTCATTGCAACTATTGCAATTCAAGATAATTGCCTCATTCAAGTTGAACTGAGTGTTCTTCTGAATGCTCTCTCTCTCTATTGGTTACACTCACCACAAGGTGGCCAGGTGTCCAGATTAATGCTGTGGTTTGTATACCGTTTGCCGTCTGATCTGCCCGTAGGATGGTGGGGAGGCGGGACGAGGACAGCACCGATGCCATGATTGACATGACGTACTCGCAGAACGACAGCGAGCGGCAGGTGGTGGCCGTGCTGCAGAAGCTCTACCTCTGCGCCAGCGTGGAGTTCCTCATGGCCGTGGGCGAATTTTTCCTGCAGGCTCTTCCCCAGAGCCCGCCCGCTGCTCTCGACAGGGCCGCCCAGCTGCCACTCAAGCAGATTGCGGAACCCAAGATCTACGCCGACCCCAAAACGCGTAAGGGACTGCCGGCAAATATTTTTAAAGAAACCCTAACTGTATTTGGACACCAAGGCCCCCCTGACCTCTACCTATCCTCTCTTCTGGATTTCTTTATGGGATAATAATATCCGAGTATGGCTGTGTAACATATTTACTTCTGTTTACAATGCTAAGTGCTAACTTAGCACTTACTGATTATAAATGGGACTTCTGTGCCTTCTTGGTGATATTGCACTTCTGCAGTCACTGATGGTCACCGATTTTGTTTGTCGCCCTGGATAAGAGCATCTGCATTTCTTTCAGTGCCTCACATAGGCAGAAATGCTTTCTACCACAAATGATAAACTCCAACTGTAAACGTGACTCTGAAGTGTTGCTATTTCTAAGTTGTTAGCTCAATTAGTTTTGGTGGTGGACTTATGAAGTTTATTTGTTTGTTCTTAGCCTCAGGGCCTAAGATGAAGATCCGAGCTGTGGTATTGGACCCTGAGGTGGTGTTCGTGGCAAACCTCATGAAGGCCGATGCCCCGGCGCTGGTAGCCTCCTTCCAGTGTGACTTCTCCCTGGAGACAAGCGAAGCCACCCAGGCCATGAGAGCCAATGTCAGGGACCTCAAAGTTCTGGCCTGTCCCTTCATCCGAAACAAAGAGGACAAAGCCGTCACCACCGTAAGGGACCGCCGTTCCTGAACCATTCCATTTTGGTAAACCGTTTGTGATTGGTCAGCTCTCACTCACAGGATGCTATGCTTGTCCCAGGTGCTGCGCCCATGCTCCGTTCTCCTGGAAACAAAAAAGAATCAAAACGAACCACTTGCTGGATCCGTGACTGTGGAGGAAGTCATCGTTAAAGTCAGTGATGTTGCACATTAAGCTCTCTGACTCATGACTGTTATTTAAGTAATCGCACATTAGAGTGGATATATTTCATGCATGAGGGCTTTTTACATTAAAAAAATTTACCTGCCACATTATGCCCCAGAACTCTGTACCCACACAGCCAGCATGGTTTTAGAAAACCTTTCATCAAGAGACATTAGTTATATTACTTACCTGACTCCTGTGGGCATCCACTTTATGCCTAGATTGCTCTTCCTGACTGTAGTTCCAATAAGGGTGTTTACACTGTAATGTTTTCATAGCGTTTATATAAATTATTTTCATACATATGTATAATTTGCTTCTTTATATCCTTGTACAGATCTCGCCAGTGATTCTCAACACTGTTATGACCATCACGGCAGCCATGACGCCCAAATCCAAAGAGGACCAGCAGGAGGAGGACGCGGGCGACCTCGGCAAGCTCTGGTCCATCATGAACCTGTACGAGAGCAACTACTGGTTCCTGGGCGTGGATACGGCCACCGAAGTCACCGAGAGCTTCCGCGACCAGGACGACGGGAACTTCGGAGAGAGCTTTGCGGTGGACGTGAAGGTGGTGCAAGTGACTCTGGAGTCCGGTCTGGGTCACCGCACCGTCCCCCTCCTGCTGGCTGAGTCATCTCTCACCGGGACTGCCAAGAACTGGTCTTCCCTGCTCAACGTCAGAGCGGATATGACTCTGGAGGTGGGGAACACCGTTCTGTTGTGTATTTAAGACCTCCGGGTCATACTTAATATTTGAATTGAAAATTGATTGTGGATGGATTTACCTAGTGCCAAGATCTGACATATACTCATTTCATAACTTATCAGTTATAACTTATAATCGGTTTCACAGAACTTCCAACCCTCTTGAAACTACTAAGGTTTAGAGTTGAGAAGGGAAATTCCAGCCATCATTTGTGGAATTAGATGGTTTTGATTTGGGAAACAGATACTAGTTACAGGACTGAGTAGCCCTGCTGGCCTTGTGGTCCGTTAGGACTATGGTTGGGAATCCATGTGGAGACTGTGCTACTCCAGTACCACGGGTTGAATACCTCTTATTCAGATAGGTTGTGTGTGCTGGCTTTTCCTCTGATGCCCTTAGCTTCTGTCAACCTTGTGTTGTGTTGTGCTATGAATTTGAGTTGACCTAGAGTGCAGTATGAGTAATGCGGCTTCTGTTGCAGGTGAACTACTTCAATGAGACCCATGCTGTCTGGGAGCCTTTCATTGAGAGAGTGGAGAACGGGAAGCGCCGTTGGAACCTGACGCTGGAGGTACTGCCCACTCGGCTCTCATACGAATCTGCTAGGAAGGTCCTGTTCACAAGACCAACTCAAAACCAGAGAATTTAGCGGCATATGGTTTACTGGAACACTGTACAGGTCATTCTCATGTGCAGGCCAAACTTTAGACCTCGTCTCCAGTTCTACGAATCACAAAAAACTAAGGACACAACACTTTTGATATGTGTGTTGGACATGATTGTGATTGTCTGGGATGCATAAGTTGCTTACAGTGCTTCAATGTGCACAACACATTTATTTATATCCATGAAACATACTTATTCAAAGCAATCTTGGCACTAATTAAGAGAAACCACAGTGAAAGGTTGTCTTGCTTTTTTGGTGGTTAAGTGGCCTAAACCTGGTTTGCTTTATTGTTTCTGTGGGTTGCCTGATTTTTAATTGACGTTTCATGCTCATTTGATGGGCTTATGTTTAGACAGTGTATCCAGTCTACTGTAAGTCATTCTTGATTGCCCTTTAGATGAAAAACAACCCTGTCCAGGATAAGAGTCCAGTTCCTGGGGATGATTTTATCATTCTCCCGGACCCTCAAACCGCCATCAACATCTGCTCAAAGGACACCATGAACATCACCATTTCCAAATGCTGCGTCAATGTGTTTAAAAACTTAGCCACGGTAAGATTGTCCTATGGGGAGAGCTCTGTATATCAGTAACGCTTGTTTAGATTTTCATGCAGCCCATCCTGTTCCCTAAACCTTTTTCTAGCAAGGGAAAGGTCAAACAAATCAGGGAATACATCAAAGAATCCTTGAAGCACGATCTTTCTTCTTTCCATTGTATATTTGATTCAATCCTGTACAAAAATAGTACTTGTGTGTTGTGCGGTTGTATATTTTTTTGTTGTTGTCTCAAGAACTAGGTCAAGCTGCCGTGGAACCCAGCACAATTATGGCTTTATGCAAGTCAGCTTTTGTGTGTGCTATTACAAGTTAATTGTGTCAGTGTTACTGGATTCTCACAGCAGCAATCATCTGGCTAATTATACGTTATTCAACCCAAGAAAGTGGGTCAGTGTGCAGGCTTTGTACTAGGCCATCCCTCCCTCTGCCCCCAGGCGTTCTCTGAGGGAACAGCCTCTACGTTCGACTACTCCCTGAAGGAGAAGGCCCCGTTCACTATCCGCAACGCACTGGGCATCCCGCTCATCGTGCAGCACAGCAACAACCTGCGCTTGGCCGGCTCACCAACGCAAGGCAAGCTGCAGGAGGTGGCCATGGGCCAGAGCATGGATCTGGAATATTCCGTCTTCGAACACTCGGCACGGGGCAAGCTCTCTGCCCTCCAACGCCAGGAGAGCTGCCTCTTCAGCCTCAGTTTGGGTTAGTGAGCTTGGCACTACTTCCCGATTTCTAATCCAATCATTACCACTTTTTACCATTTGTTACATTGCTTGTTGTCTTAGTAGACGTCCTTTATCCGGGGCAACTCACACAACTTGAATTTAATGTACAGTCCCTTTATACAGGTTGGCATTTTACTTTAGCAATTCAGTTACCCTGGTCAGGGCTATAATGGCATTGTCCTGTCTCTGGACCCGTGAACTCCAAACCCGGTTCCTTCTACTCTGTACTCCACTGGTGTGCCAGGTATGTCTGATTTGAACAGGAAGTTCCTGTCTTTGAGTAATCACCTCGTGTCCTTGATTTGGTCAGTGCCGTCGGGCTACAGCGAGATCACGAACGTCCCCGTGGACAAGCCGGGGCGGAGGCTGTACAACGTGCGCGGGCCCCTGCACCAGGAGGCCGTCTCCGTGCTGGTGCAAACCGACGCCACCGAAGGCAACAAAGTCATCACCGTGCGCTCGCCCCTGCAGGTACGAGCTGCGCTAGCGTCCCCCCTCTCGAAAACCGCCTCTCCCGCCACGGCCTCAAACCCTGCGCGTTTCGCTCACGTTTTATTTTCTTTTTTTGTCCACGGCCAGATTAAGAACCACTTCTCCGTGCCCTTCACCATTCTGAAATACTGCGCCACTGCAAGAGGCTTTGTCAGTATCGGCGTCGCCGAGCCAGAAAAGGAGTCCCACGTCGCCCTGGAATCGTACAGGTACAATAGCGGTCGGGGACACTGCTCACATCCGCATTAGCATACCAGCTACTCTGCATAAAAAGTGGAAATATCGTGTGCACGTGTTCCCCGGGCGGACAGTAGCCATTAATCAAATGCTAATGAAGACGACACTCGAGAAAAAGAGGTGAGCCTTTGTTTACAAACAGCTTTTGTCGAGGCTTTTTACGGCAGGCTTACGTTAAGCTTGTTTTTGGCATAAAGGCAGCACATCCAAGAGCACTAGGTGTTTCAGGAGGTATTAGTTATTTTCAGGGCAGTGTTCTCTGTAGAGTCGTGAGCCCCTGCTGACGTTTGGGTGCGGGCCGGCAGGGACCAGCTCTTCCTGCAGCCCGTGGGCCGCCTGAAGGGCCAGTACCAGCCGTCGACCACCTGCATCGCCTGGAAGGAGCAGGTGCACTGCAGCTCGGAGGTGCGCGCCGTCCTGCAGTGCCCGGCCAGCGAGAGCAGCTTCCTGCCCCTGGTGGTCAGCACGCTGGCGGTGCCCGACGACATCCGCTTCATCTCCAGCCGGGGCGAGGAGGACTGGGACCCCGCCTACATCATCCACCTGCACCCGGCCGTCACCATCCGCAACCTGCTGCCCTACACGCTGCGCTACCTGCTGGAGGTAAACCCCGCCCGCCCAGGGCGGCGCCGCCACCACTTCGGTGTTTGCTCCGCGGGTGACCTACTTCCTGAGGAGCTTGTGTGAAATGAACCGCCATTTACGTGCGCCGTTAATGACCGCGATCCTGATTGAGCGCACTTCCCTAGTTACTGCGCCCTTCGCCCGCCCGTGTCACGGTCTGGTTCTGTTGTGTTCGGGGTTGTGTAACTGACGAGCAGCTGGATTCGTTTCGGCGTAAACTGACCTGAATTTCCATTCAAATGTCTGCTCTTATGTTGATTGATGTTTCGTAATGTATGTGGGGATGAAAATTAATGCGCAGTATGAATCGGAGTCTGTATGGCTGACTATATATTATCTGTGGTATATGCAAGACAAGGACTGTACAAGGTATATGTACAGTGCTATATGAACACGAACAAATTCCTTTTACATTATGTAATGTGTGTGTGAATGACTGAATGAGTGAATGTTCAGTGGCCCGAGCTCCGATGACGCTGTTCCTTTTTCGTCCTGCAGGGGTCAGCAGAGACCCACGAGCTGCTGGAGGGGAGCACGGCGGACGTGCTGAACGCCCGCATCGGCGGCGAGATCATGGAGCTGGTGCTGGTGAAGTACCAGGGCCGCAACTGGAACGGCCACGTGAAGATCCACGCGGGCATGGCCGAGTTCTTCCCCGTCTGCTTCGGCTGCGACTCGGCCGAGAAGCTGACGGTGGACGTGAGCGTGCACGCGGCGCAGGCCGGCGGCCGCCTGGTGCTGTCCGTCTTCAGCCCCTACTGGATCATCAACAAGACCTCGCGCATCCTGCAGTACCGCGCCGAGGAGGTCCACGTCAAGCACCCCTCCGACTTCCGCGACGTGGTGCTCTTCTCCTTCAAGAAGAAGAACATCTTCAGCAAGAACAAGGTAGGGCGAGCCCTTCCGCCCCACAGCTCCTCAGTGTTTCTCCATCCCAGATCCTCCTGGCTCTCTGCTCCTTTCCAGGCTGTTCCTTCTCAGCCCCCCCTTATGGAGCTCTGCCTCCTTCCTTGAGATGATTTTTTTTCTGCTTTAAACTGAATTAAACATAACAACTTTTTTTTCTTTTTTTTTTTTTTTTACAGTGCAACACTGTTTCCTTCTCTTTATAAATGAGATTTAAAAAAAAATGTAATGTCGTATTGTTAAGGGATTTTATTTTTATTACAAGCCAGTGACACTGTATGGGTTAAATTGATATTATTATTATTATTATTATTATTATTTCCACATTGATCCGCTATATAACTCTTTTGTCGTCGTCTTGTTTCAGTTGCAGCTCTGTATCTCCACCAGTACCTGGTCAGATGGCTTCTCCCTGGACACAGTTGGAAGTTATGGGTGTGTGAAGTGTCCTGCCAGTAACATGGAGTATCTGGTAAGAAAAGGTTCAGCCTATGCTTTTCTCTCCTCTGATTTTTTTGTCTGCCTATTGACCATGCAAATTGTAACCCTCGTTCACTGCTCTCTTACAGGTGGGCGTTAGCATTCAGATGAGCAGCTTTAACCTGACTCGAATAGTGACCATGAGTCCCTTCTACACTCTGGTCAATAAGTCGTCCTACGAGTTGGAGGTGGGAGAGGTTCAGATGGATGAGACCATCATGCAGGGGAGATGGCATTACATTGCATCCAAAGAGGTAAAGGGCACATAAATGAACAAGCATGCACATGCACCGATAGACATTCTGACAGGTGCAGACATACAAAAAGACAAACAGGTTCTCACGCACACACACTTGCACACTCACACACACAGACACATGCACACGCACACACACACACACACACACACACACTGTACACACACTCCAGTCATTGTCCTCTTCTTTCTCTCAGTGTCTTCCGCTGTGGCCAGAGTCCACCACAGGCAAGCTGTGTGTTCGTGTTGTGGGCTCAGAGTGCTCGTCCAAATCCTTCTTCTTCAACAAGCAGGACAATGGCACCCTGCTCAGCATGGATGTGGTGGGTCTAATCTCTCTGGCTCAGGACTGCAGCTCAGTTTGACCATACTACCTTTTATTACATTTAACATGTGTATTATCACATCATGATGTGTGATAGATCAGTTACGAGGCTAAATAAATTCAGCTAACCATGCTTAATAACGGTATTATTATTATTATTAGTAGTAGCAGTAGTAGTTGTATTGCTCTTATTAATAATATGCTTTTTGTTTAGCACCTTTCATATATTGAAATGCCAACTCAAAGTCATAAGGTTTAAAGTGAATTCAAGTCTGTGCTTGTTATTGAGCTGTGTACCGAGCCTTGTGTAGTGTGCGGGACTGTTGCTGTCCAGTAAAATGGCTGACCCTGTGCGTACGGCCTCTTCCTCCTGATGTCAGTGCGGTGGCATCATTGTCGACGTTAACATCTCGGACCACTCCACCGTCATCAGCTTCAGCGACTACTACCACGGCTCCGCCCCCGCTCTCATCATCAACCACACCCCCTGGGCGACCATGTGCTACAAGCAAAGGTAATCCACGGTCACTGTGAACATGACTCTCTTTTAATCTAGCGGTAATCTGGCTGAGCATATTTCACAATAATGCACAGTACTTTCTTAATACAATTCTAAAACATAACAATAACGATAACAGTTGTAATGTGACTGTTCTATCTGTATGTCACTTGTGGCATTATGGATTTTAACGATAAAACTGTGGTTACTGTTGTCAGAGTAGCGGTTTGTGACTGGAGAAAGCGCTATATAAGCTGAACTGAACTGAACTGAACTGAACTGAACTGAACTGAACTGAACTGAACTGAACTGAACTGAACTGAACTGAACTGAACTGAACTGAACTGAACTGAACTGAACTGAACTGAACTGAACTGAACTGAACTGAACTGAACTGAACTGAACTGAACTGAACTGAACTGAACTGAACTGAACTGAACTGAACTGAACTGAACTGAACTGAACGATGTGTATGAGTGGAGTTTGTTACTTTGGTCGCATCCGCAGCGGGTCGCCTCAGACCCGGCAGCTGAAGCCGGGAGAGGCTCAGCGCTTCGCCTGGGACAACCCCGCCGGGACCCGCCGGCTGGCCTGGAACTACATGGAGCAGAAAGGGGAGCTGGACCTGGTCAAGGTGGGGCTGACCGCACACGCCCACACGCATCACCGTGCCCATCCCTGCGCAATCCCGCCATGTTTACAGCTGGCTCGTCAGCAGCGCAGCGTAACACTACAGGACACATAGCGCGGCGTTTAATCTGATCCATGGCCACCGCATGGGCTGTCTTTGTGTGTTACGCTTTCTTACGGATGGACTTTTCCTCAAATACAGCTAAACACCTTGCTGATAGAGCTGTGCTGCGTCCCGTCATGCTGAAGAGTGAAGCTTGTATGCTTATAATACTACTGCACACTCATCTGGTTCCACATTGTGCTCAGTACTATGACCATTTGGACAATAATACAGTGTTGGGATTGTGGTTCTGCTGTTGGTACCCCCAGCTGGGCCTTCATATTAGAACTACTTTCATTTTTACATTCCTTGGTTTTTGTAGTTGGTGCGTTCAAACGAGTTGCCGCAATTCCTTTCTCTTGCTGTAGGGGTCATAAGAGTGCAGTGCTCTAGACCTTTTGTCGTGTCATTTCAGGACGAGTGCGGCCAGTTCGCCTACGACAGCCAGACCCAGATCCACTGGGTGTCCTTCCTGGACGGGCGGCAGCGGGTGCTGCTGTTCACCGAGGACGTGGCGGTGGTGACCAAGGCGCGGCAGGCCGAGGAGATGGAGCAGTTCAAGCAGGAGATCAGCGTGTCCCTGCAGAACCTGGGCCTGTCGCTCATCAACAACGACCTCAAGCAGGAGATCGCCTACGTGGGCATCACCAGGTAACCCAGCCCACAGAGCGGCAGGGCCCCGCTCCCTGTTCCTCAGTGCTGGGCCTATGGCCACACACCGCTAGCTTGTGTCAGGATAGTGAGAATTCACCAACCTTTAATGGATGGAGCTACCATGTGTCACCCAATCAGTGATCATGAACCAATAAAAACAAACTATGATCCGTCCAATGCAGTAAATCACAAATTCTTTGAAAACCTGCTATATAGACTTAATTGACTGACTGAGTCACTGATAACATGTGATTGGTTAATCAGTTTATAGGCTCATGAAGCCTCACTCATCTAGACTCTCAGATGTTTTATTGGAGAAATGTTGAGATGAGAGGCCCTTGTCTGTTCTGTGATGCGTTGGTGTTTGTAGTGCTGTGGTATGCGTCACATTGTGACCCTGCATGGCACTGTTTGATCCAAACTCAGTAGAGAAACCCCTCTGTTTGCGAAACGATTCCAGCTCTGGTGTCGTGTGGGAGATGAGGCCCAAGAATCGCTGGAAGTCCTTCAATCACAAGAACATTAACCTTCTGGAGAAGGCCTACCAGAACCAACTGGCTGGGAAGTCCCAGCCCGACTGGGTGAAGCTGGAAACCGGGCTGGAGGTGAGACTACATCCACCCTTTGCTTCACCCTTGCTTAACTGTTGCAGGTGGTAGATGGGGAATATTACATGGCTACCATTGAAATTTGATGTCACTCATACAGATGATTGGATTGAATCATTTTTGGGGGCTGGTCCTAGATGTGGATGTGGCCTCACAGAAACAGCTGAAGCTCCTCCCATTCTGTCTGCTTGTGAATTGAAACAGGTGAACTTCAACAAGGTGCCCATGGTAATGCGTCAGCCGTACGCCTGCCACATCCGCAGGAACTTCCTGTCTGGGATCCAGGTGGAGTTCAAGCAGTCCCCGCACCAGAGGAGCCTAAGGGCCCAGCTGCACTGGCTCCAGGTACTGCTCTGCTCTCATTGGCTGTCCAATCCACAGACCCGCCAATATTCTCCACCCATAACTTAACATAATATGAAGCATGTGCGGACTATGAAAAGGCACAGTGTGTTCAACGAGAGATGAGAACCAAAGTGTGACTGATTTCCATCGACTTGACCTGTTTGTCCCTGGTCCATTTTAAACTACGTATAGACTTTTTCCACAAACAAATGCATTAATATGAATTCTAATGTTTAAATTAATTCTATATTGATATTAAAGGATCATTTCAAAATGGGAGGCTGATTGTATGCTCAGTGAATAATAGCTGTAAGTGCACTTCTGGCGTGGTGTACCTTTGGTGCTGACAATTCATTTGGAATCGCAGGTGTGTCTGATATTATAATCCAGTTGGATTCTCAGGCTGAAGTAATATGGTTCTGTAGTCAGAAGTGTTGGAAGAAGATCTAGGCTTGCTCGCATACTCTGTTCACTGTATGATGATGACGACTGAAGTGCCACATTGATTTCTCTTCCCCTAACAGGTGGATAACCAGCTCACAGGCGCTATATTTCCTATTGTGTTTCACCCCGTTCCTCCACCCAAGTCCATCGCCTTAGACTCAGGTAGCTGAATGACCCCATATTCAACAAATGTATGAGCTTTTGTGTGCGCGTGTGTGTATATGGTTGTAAATATGTGAGTGTGTGGCGTGTGTGTTTGAGTGGTAGTGTCAGATATCTTAGTACATGCATGTGTCTTTGAGTGTCAGTGTGTGTGTATGTTTGTTTGTGAGTGTGAATTTGTGTGTGTGTGTGTGTGAATGTGTGTGTGTGTGCGTGTGTACTTGTATATGTGTTGACTGTTATCTGGGGAGACAGTCATTTCCTTGCCTCTTTTTTTTTTTTTTTTAGAGCCAAAGCCGTTTATTGATGTCAGCATCATCACAAGATTTAACGAACACAGCCAAGTCATGCAGTTTAAGTAAGTGTGATATCCCCTCATCGGGCTCTACAGTAGGCCTCTGTTTCTCCTACCCTAATTAGCGTCCTTGCTTAACTCGCTACGTTTTCCCTTCTCCCTTGGGAAACAGATGCTCCTCCTGCCATATGGAGCGTGTGCCATTAAACAGTGTTTATCCAAGTCGTTATCCCGGCGATGCTAATTGTTCTTTTGTAATAGGCTGCGCTGTGTAAAGCTGGTGACTGCGGCTGTTCCTGCAGGTACTTCATGGCTCTCGTCCAGGAGATGGCCGTGAAGATCGATCAGGGCTTCCTCGGGGCAATTATCGCGCTCTTCACCCCGGCCACTGACCCGGAGGCAGAAAAGCAGAAGGTGACCCAGCCGACCGGGGCAATAATAAGAATGTGGCCTTGAGCGCAGTGGCCGCAGTACAGTACGATGGTTAGGGAAGTGGGCTTGTAACGGTTGTTGGTTCGATGCCCAGTCGGGCCATTGCGGTTATTCCCTTGCGCAAGGGACCTAACCTGAATTGCCTTAGTGGAATATCTAGCTGGATAGATGGATTATATGTAAACTGTACGAGTCATTCTGGATAAGAGTGTCTGCTAAATGCCTGAATGAAATGAAATGAGTTGGTGATGAGAAACATGGTAAATGCTGCCTCCTAGTGTTCGCCTGTATTTTTACATAGCAGCGAATGGACACGTGCATTACTGCAGCAATACATTTGTTTCTTATTTTCACAGTTCAGGTTAATGGGTTTTCTGTCACAGAATTTCAGATTTGTTTTTTTTGTAGCACTATATTAAGCATAATCTGCTTGTTTTTTATGCAGCACAGATGTGTTTGAATCATGTGCTGGCTTTTCTGGGGACGAGGTTGACAGGAATGTTTTTTTTTCTGAATGCTTTCAGAATAAGCTCATTGAGAAAGACCTGGAGGCACTGCAGGCTGAGCTTATGGAGGCATCAATGACGGACACCTCGGGCCTCAGCTTCTTCGAGCACTTCCACATCTCCCCTATCAAAGTAAGAGTCTCTTTCACAGCATGTGTCCATATCCCCCCTATGAAACGAGTGCACTTCCACATCTCCCCTATCAAAGTAAGAGTCTCCTTTACAGCATGCATCCATCTCCCCTATGAAACGAGTGCACTCTCCACATCTCTCCTATCAAAGTAAGAATATTTTCACAGCACACTTCCACATGACACATATCACAGTAAGAGTCTCTTTTCTCAGCACACTTCTACATCTCCCCTGCCAAAGAGCATTTTTGCAGCACTTTTCTTAAATGTCCTATCAAAGCAAGAGCTCTTTTCACCCAGTGCTCATGAGGTGCTTATACTAAGCCGTGAGGAAGGTAACCATTCTCCGTCGAAAGTAAGACTTATTTTGTGGGCATGCATGTTTGTTTAAAGTTGAATGGAACTAAGACCTGATGCAGGTTAGCATTTTGCGAATCTGTTTGGTGTTTCGTGTGAGTGTTCATCACCGCTGACAGGCATTCATTGAGCCCCTGTACTTCCCTGCAGTTGCACCTCAGCCTGTCCCTGGGGTCCAGTGGGGAGGACTCAGAGCAGCAGGAAATGGTCGCCATCCAGTCCGTAAACTTACTGCTGAAGAGCATCGGGGCAACTCTGACTGATGTGGATGATCTCATCTTTAAGTGAGCCATTTAGAAAACTTAATTTTTCTCATTAAAGGTGTTCATTTTTTGCAGTAAATTATTTTAGATGAACAAATAAAAATTTTAAGAAAGCTCTTAAAATTTTTTCCATTGACTGCTCATTGGTGGCTTAGTGATCAGGTGTCTGTTTTGTGCAGGCTTGCCTTCTTCGAAGTGAAGTACCAGTTCTACAGAAGAGAGAAGCTGATGTGGGCTGTGATTCGACACTACTCTGAACAGGTGAGCTGCATCTTCAGCCCTGCCGCTGAACCACACCGTCTTCCCCACAACCGTCAAGGGTTCTGAGAGTTTCGGGAAAACGTGAAAACATGAAAACATGCAGCGTGTATTTATTAGAGTGCTTGTTTAGACTGAACGCTCACTGGCAATTTCTCCCCCCCCCGACAGTTCCTGAAGCAGATGTACGTGCTGGTGTTGGGCCTGGACGTGTTGGGGAATCCGTTTGGACTCATTCGAGGCCTGTCCGAGGGAGTGGAAGCCTTCTTTTACGAGCCCTTCCAGGTTCGGATACGTCCGTGCAAACTGTCATTTTTTCCCTGTATATTTTAATCAGCAGTGACTTTTGCACCGAGCTTGTAATCGTCCTCTCCAAAGTGGCTAATTAAGCGCCGATGTTCGACTTGTTTTTGTAACTCCACTCCACAGCCCTGTTTTTTTAATGACACTTGAGCGGATTCCTTTGCGATGCGTTAGTTCCGGAAGGCCCGCGCGGCGTATTGTCAAAATGACGGATAACTAAAGGGAACAAATGATCAAAGGCGTCGCAGGCGCGTGACACGTACCTCCCGCTGGGTTTGGAAGGGAGGATGAGAGGGCTTTTTGATTTCCCCCCGTCTGTCACAGGGAGCCGTCCAGGGGCCCGAGGAGTTTGCGGAGGGCTTTGTGATCGGAGTGCGGAGCCTGCTGGGGCACACCGTCGGTAAGGCTGCGACAGCGCTGTTTCACGCCGTTTTTATTTATGTTTGATCTGGAAAAATGAGCAGGAAACACAGGCACCCTAATGCTGTAAGTAATGCTGGGCAGCTGACCCTGGCCAACCTGACTACATTAGCCACCGCTTTATCACCCTTATGCACCTTCTACAAGGCTGGCTAGCGGTGGGGTTTCTGCTGTACAGGAAGGGGAGGAGTTGTCTGAGTACTAGGGAGAAGAAACAGGTGAAGAAGGTATTTAAGTACTGCAAAAGTTCCTTGAATAATCAGAAGAGTCTAGATTTTGACAGGGGTGCATTGTAATGTTTTTTTGATCTGCTGTATATTTTACCATCTACTGTATGGGTTGCAGAGAAAATTTTGTGTTTGGGGTCTGAACCCTGGCTCACACTTGTCATCTCTCTGTCGTCCTCCAGGGGGTGCTGCAGGGATGGTGTCTCGGATCACCGGCTCCGTGGGCAAAGGTCTGGCCGCCATCACCATGGACAAAGAGTACCAGCAGAAGCGCAGGGAGGAGATGAACCGGACGCCCAAAGATTTTGGGGAGAGTTTGGCCAAAGGAGGGAAGGGCTTTCTCAAGGTATCGCCCCCTCTGCCTGGTTTGACCCATCCCCCGACAAACTTGACCCAAAACTCCATACTTCACCAACCCGCTATCTGACTTTTAGTACATCTGCTAGTGTCTTCAGTATCACAATATTCACCAAGAAAGCATGTTTTATTATGTATATGTAATGTTACATTTATTCTGAACGTGGCTTTATGGCACACTGACAACTGTAATCACCCCTCTGGAAATATATATGCTTACACAAGTATATCTGCGGAGCAGCATTTTTTTAAATGACTTGCTGTGCTTACTCCACAACATACGGCATGCACTCAGCGAAGAAACATTTGTTTGCTACCAATCAGTGGAGCTGTTCTTATGAATGCAGGAATGCACCATGCGAGACCTTTGGTTCTCCGTGCTATTTTTAGGAGAGACAAATGCCTCACAGCAAATATCACATGAATATGAATGGTGTGCTGTGCTGCTGTATGTGGTTTCAAGAGAAAAGCTAAAACCGTGGAAAAAAAAATGCAAACAGCCCCCCCAGGCACCGGGGTGCTGTGTGTTTCTACCACAGCCATTTTCCATCCTGAATTTTTCAGCCCGTTTCAAATAGGCATGGTGTGCATGGTAATTTAATACCGGGGTAACATGTTTATAGAAAACATGTTCTCATTTTAATTTTGCTGCAGTGTGAAATAACAGTACTCAAAAACCTTTTTAAATAAATATCTTGTCAAATTACAAGCATACGAGTTGCTAAACTGCAAGGGTAACACGTTTTTAAGATCTTAAGAGCTATGAGTTTCTTGAGAAAATATTTAGGGATAGCAGATAAATTGTATACATTTACAGTTTGTATATGGATGAAAGTATTGACAGCCGTCTGGGTTTCTGCCATTTCCATGCTGTGGTCACTGTCGTTTTGTGTTGGTGCATAAGGGAAGTAGCCTTCTCTGTCTAGATTGTTATTAATAGGAATTAATTCTTTATTGTGCCTGCTAAAAGCAGCTGTACCATTTATTAATCTTTTTTACATGAGGCTAAAATTACCTTGTCACTTGTGATATAGTAATTACAAGAAAATGATTTGCTTATGCAGAGAATTTATTACAGATCAAATAGGCTGCCTTGCCCTTTTGTAATCAGAAAGTCATTTTCATTGGACATGACATTAAGATATTTGTGGTTGATGTATTTTATTACGAAATCTCCAGTGCCACAGTGAATATGATCTTACCAGCCTGTAAATGTGGGTAATATTTAATTTGAGCAGTGTAAATCTCTACGTGGACGTAACGAAGAGGACATATAGATATGCTTTACAACAGATTTTTTTTAACCTGTGATTCTTAGCTGCACTTAAATAAATCCATAAATTAACTTAAGTGATTCTTTTGGAACTGAAAATTCATTAGTGCAGGTAATAGCAGTTTAAAGAGTGAAAGAGTTGGTTTTGCGAGACACACAGAACAGTGAATTCTGCCTGTCGTAGCACTTGATGTGTTATTTGTCCAGTTCTGATGGAAGGAAAGAATGATATCCATCTTTTGCACTCAAGCTATGCTTTATAAAGAAAACCTTACTATGAAATCCAAATGTCCCTGTCTCTTCTTTCCTCAGGGTGTGGTCGGTGGAGTGACTGGGATTGTCACTAAACCTGTGGAAGGTGTGTATTCTACTCTCATATTGTTTTAGTGTTTCATTATCTGCTTATTGTGGTAATTCTGTTAACTCCTCTGTTCAACAGAAATAAGATGTTTTTGCTTTGACTATTAGCCTAGCCAATAACTATCTACTTATTGGGAGTCCTCCAGTTACGTGAAATCACCGCAGTTTTAAGATAGCACAATTAGCTGTTATTCATTTGCAGCCTTCAATGCACTGACCTGCACAATAGCCTTGAGTATGCTGAGAGATGATCTGAACTGTGATTAAAGCGGAGAACAAAAACTGAAAACAGCATGTTTCAGCCATTTTATTTGTATCTGTGGTTAGTTTTTTTTGTGGACCAGCCATCAATTGTTTGTTTCAGGGGCCAAGAAGGAGGGCGCGGCTGGGTTCTTCAAGGGCATCGGGAAGGGCCTGGTGGGGGTGGTCGCCCGCCCCACGGGGGGCATCGTGGACATGGCCAGCAGCACCTTCCAGGGGATCCAGAGGTACGATCTATCCCACAATCCCCTCACTCGCGACTCCTCCTCCAGTGAAGCAACTCACATCTGCAGCTTTTCTGAATGCAATGCTTCCTAATGAGGAGTTAGAAGAAGATAATATTTGTAAAAGCTGATCCCATTCTGACTTTTAAAGAATGCCAGACAGTACATGTTCTTTTTAGTCTACTTTTAGTTTGTTTGATTGTTTGCTTTTTTTGGTCAGTATGCCAATTCGAGATAACTAATCCATTGTTTTCTGTTTTCTTATCACTAAATCCTGTGGAATCGTTTTTGTTGTGTTTCATGGTTAAGTGAGTGAGTATCTGGTCACACGCAAGGTGTCATAGAGCTGCTTTGACCAGTTTCCAAGCCTGTTGAATTAGCCCGTACCACTGTACAGGCTGGTAGTCGATGGCAGGCTCAAGCATTTGACTGCGGTAAAATCACTTTTGGGTGGTAAAGAGAATGATCCAGGTGGCACGATGGAGGTTTTAACAGGGATGTTACTCACAGAAAGGTAAGTGTTGCATCGTGCCCATGGAAGATGTAGCCCCTTGTACAGTGCATTACTTACGTGTAATATACTGTACAAGCCAATGGATTCAAATGAAAGAACTTGTGAATTAATACCCAACATGTAACCCCACATCATTTAACACTGCAACTGACTGCCCTTCCATGCTGGAGCATTGTGAGATGAACAGCCAGCCCTGAGAGAAGCTCTGCTAAGGGAGGAAGGCTGAAAAATGGGAGCACTTTTCCTCTAATTGAAATAGAGATGTTCAATCTAATTTAGGGATGTTAAATCTCTATCATTTAAATGTGTACATGATAATGAGTCAGTAAAGGCTGCCCGTTTCTTAAAATCTTTATGTCCCCAAATAAATTTGCTAAAATTTATGTTTAGTTATTAAAATCAATGAAGACATTGATTTTATTACATTTGGAAAGATTCAAATCAAATCTAAATGTGTTCATATAGCACATACTGTATGGCGATGTGGTTCACAGCATAGCCTGGCCTGATACTAGAGCAGTGGCAAAGAGAAAATGCAGAGCTGGCATGAAGGAACATATCTTGGGAGGAAGCAAATTCAAGAGCCCGTCCTCTTCTACCCAACACAAGTCCTTAGCTTCTGCTTGCATTTCTTTTACCTGTAAATACTGCAGCTTGATGAAGCTGATGATGAAATTGTCCTCAGTTCATTTATTGTCGTTTCAAATTTATTTCTGAAATCTATATATGTTAAATATATTCAAAACACTTTCATGTACACTTTTAAATGGTTGAAAATCACTGGAGAATCGTATTGAATAGATTTTTAACATCCTTAGTCTTATTATGCGGCTTGATGCATGGCTGTACTCATTGAAACAGGGCTGAAGTGTGTTATTTCAGCCACACTCACACCTGAACTCAAACCGCGCTCAAACTGCGGTCAAACCGCGCTCAAACCGCGCTCAAACTGCGCTCAGACTCCTCCTCGCGGTGCTCTTCTGTCTGGGCTTGGCCAACTGCACGAAAGCACTGCACTGCCAGATGTAATTTGGCGTGCTGCAACGAACCAATCTCAACCTGACATCGTACAGGACCACTTCCTCGCTGTTAGGCAGTGTAAGTGTAGATGAGGGTGAGCCCTGTGCTTATTTGAAGGTGGTGGGTGGGGGGGTTTGGTTTGTTAGAGTAGGTTCATACTGTACACTGACAAAAAGCACGGATTCATTTAACTTTTCAGTATTTAAAGGGCTCCTGTGTAAATTACCCTCTGCAGGTACTTTTATTTGGAACTTGAAATTGAATTGATGTTTTTTTGGGGGGGCAGTAAATATGTTTTAGCAAATTCAAACTCTGGCAATAGTATGTGTCGCCTGACATACTATCTACATACATCTCGCAGCATATCAGTGATCTATTCAAAGCTGACATTATTTGGTATGATCACCAAAATACTTTCCCTGGTTTTCCTTTTCCTTTTTGAAAAGTTGGATTGTTGGGGTTAGGGGTGTGGTGGGTGGGGCGCACTTTGATTTGTGTCCCAGAGAAAGGCACGCGTGCTTGAAACCGCTGTACACCTGGACTGCGACTCTTTAAGCCCCTGCGAAATTCACACTGAAGGGCCGTCATGCAAATCCTCCCAGACTGCCGCGGCGGCTCCCCCTGCTTTTGTCTTGAACTCCCCGCCCCGCTGTTTCCACTGTGAGGTGGTGATCCCACACACCGCTGTTGCCCTGGTGATTGCCTAGCGTGAAGACCTGGCCTCCCACAGCATTCTCTCCATCCGTCATTCTGCACCATTCTCCTCCAAACTAAGCAAATTCTGCATCTCTCAATAACCTAACGCACTTTGCTATTCCATGCTCTCCCCATAGAGGTAACGAAAGGTGAGACACAGGGGGCTCCTCGGGCGCCATCATGTTGCAATGCGTAACTTCTCAGTCTGTTGTCTGGAGGCATAGCTTTCTCTACGCTGCTGTTTGAAATAAATTCAAAACCCGAAACACAAATGATATTAAAAATAAAAAAACTTTTGCCTCAGAGCGAATCTTCAAATGTCCCATGTGCGTTAAAGTGGTGGTTCTGAGTGTCCTTAAGAAAGAGGGGAAGTAAAGGAGAGAGACGTGTAAAAAGGGCGTGGGGGCCGGCCTGTATAGGGTACTGCTTTCTCTCTGACCAGAGTGATGACACACTGCTGAGTTTTTTCCGGGTTTGGAAGAGAGCTGATGGCGCTTGCTGTTGATTGACAGGGTGGCGGAATCGACGGAGGAGGTGACCAAGCTGAGACCCGTTCGGCTGATCCGCGAGGACGGCATCGTTCGCCCGTACGACCAGGTGGAATCCCAGGGCTACGACTTGTTCCAGGTGAGGCAGCAATCCTGTTCCAGCCGTGCTCAGCACACTTAATCAGCGTTCTTCCATCGAATGGGCAGTGTCTGCATAGTGTTCATCGCACTGGTGGAAAAACCAACCATTTCAATACAACACACATGGCATGTTTCTTTTTCTTATCTTCTTTCGAGTTATTCCTTTTACTTTTGTCATTGTAAAGAAGTAATGTATATTCAAAACATCTCAGTTATTATTCCTGTGCGGCAGACATAGCTACTGTCAAACCTGACATATTAATACCAGGTTGGGGGGCAGACTGTGAGGTCACGCACTGTTCTAGTTCTCTGATTGGGTGAGAAAGATACCTTTGGTGGCTGATAAGCAAATGAGTCATGGTACAGCAGCACCAGCTCCAACATTTTACAGTAGTTGCAAGTGCTGTAAAAAGCTGTACTTTTCTGTACTATTGAGAGTTAGTGGACACTTCTAGCAGTGAGTGTCTGAAAAGTTGAATAGAACTTAGTCGCCACAACTGAAAATAACGTTGTGTCCTTCAAAAGGATAAAGACATTGGCAATATGCCGATATGCTTGGCGTGACTGACCTTGACCCAGTTGACTAAGTGTAAAAACTGAAATGGTAGTTTTTTCTGTAATAACTAACATGTTTTGAGAGTATGATTGCACTGTATTGCATTCTTGCAGTATTTTTTTAAATGGTATAAACATTTGTCTGATCTTCAGTAATCTTTTTCATATATTTTTTCATATCTGCTCGTGTTTCTTTTGGAAATCTAACTTTATTTCTTCTTTCTTATCTTTCTGACATGCTGCCTGAAAAGGATTAAGGGGGGAGGGGTATGGAAGAGGTGGGGGGGAGGGGGCTTAGAAAGGGTCTGTGATTCTGTGTGTGTGTCATGGGGGGGAGAGGTTATAAGATAAGTTGTGTGAAGGGTTTTGCCTTTGTTGTTGTGTTATGGAAATATAATACTAGAGCTTACACATATTATAGCACCAGTGACATCATCAAGTGCAAATTGCCTTACAAACCACTTCAATGCAGCTGTTCAGTGTTGGCATGTAAAGCTGCATAGCCTGGACTGCTATAGTTCCGCTGTACTGTAGATCACATTTTTACCACCAGGATTTGTGGTTTCGAATTTGTATTTTTTTTTTTAAATATTTTTTGTTTGCCAGAACAAATTTCGGTTGCATACCTCAGTATTTGCCTTGTCTTGGTATTGACAGATTGCCTTGTGCCAAATATCACCAAGTTTGCATTTCATACAAATTCACTTTAGGAAACTTCATCAAAGCAATCTATCATACAAGACTTAAAGTAGTTGAGAACCTCTTATATTACTCAGACCTCATATATACCAACAGGCATTCCCGAGCTGGCAAGAAAAAATTTGTTTTGAGAATTAATTGCTTGAATAAAATAATACCTCTGTAATGTTTCAGTTTAGACTGTTAGACTGCATACCATAGCACAGAAAACTATCTTATGGTACAACTAAAATAAAATAAAAAACTTGTTTTGCATTAGTGTGCTACTTTGGCAACAGTGCACTATATTTTTCTAAAGTTCCCCTAAAATGTCTCAGACAGCTGTAAATTCGTAATCATGCAACTTTAATGTCGTATCTTTTAATTTGTGTACCTGTGCAATTTAGCTTTTAAAATAGCAGAAATAACGTGTTCACATTAATATAAATCGATGCAAAGCACCAATTTATTTTCGTACTTTTTATTATTTAAAGGAGGCATGAGAAACAATGTACTTTGATATTAATTATATTCAATTTTAAATGTTTCAATTATATGTAGCAGATTTTGCATAACATTTGTCAATTTAATCCTGAAATTGAATTATTTTTGACTGCTTAATTGTCTTTGAAGTTATTTTGAATGTTTGTTAAGTTAAATTGACAATTGTGATTTGATGTTGCTTATTAGGTATACAATATTACTCATCTTATGTAAGGGTATTTTAATCATAAACTTACAATAAAAAAGTACTTCTCTGCTTTGGTTGTGAGATTCTATCTTTATTAAACGTACTGTACTTTGTTCACCTGCATTTCACTCAAGTAGAAATAATAAACTAATCGAAGCAACAAAACACAAATGTATTTGTCAAGGCAGAAACACTTTGTGTGTAAGTACATTCAGAACAGTAAGGGGGAAAAAATTGTTAATTTGTAAGTGATGTCATCAGTAACTACATATACAGAGAATGTTCTAGAGTGTACATTAAATCACTCACACTGAAATGGGCCCCCATGCTTCCAGACACTCTTATTTATTCACAATGCAAATGTCCCTGTCGCTTTCTTTCAGAGGTCAGAGATAAAACAGTTAGATGGAGAGATATTTCGAGAGCACTGTGAATTCCCCGGCCACAGAAGAACCAACATAATAGTGACCAACAGGTAAGGGCGAGACACACAGCAGCTCATTCTAATCCCTGCAAACAACCGCATGCAGCGCAAGTACGATGGCTTTTCCTGTGAGCCTGCTGTGGTCGTCTCCATTATACAGAGCTTGCTGGGTAGCTCTTGGATTACCTGGGCTGTGCACTTACTGCTTTGCCAATACCTGCACCAGCCAACCTGATAGTGTTCCTGTCATTTGAATACGATTGAACCTATCCAAACTTGTAGAAAATAGTGTTGAACATCATTACGTAATTACGCTCAATGATCAGGAGTCCAGGTCATAGTGTCCTGTGGAGGACTGCCTTGTCCCCAGCGTTTACATTCATGACTGTATGATGTTTTTTGTATGAGGCAGTGATTACAGTGTGATATTTTTTTTCTGTGTGTGTGTGTGCATGTGTGTGTGCGTGTCTATGCTTGCATGTGTGTGTGTTTGTATATGTGTGTGTGTGTTCATGTGCGTGTGTGTGTGTGTGTGTGTTCATGTGCGTGTGTGTGCTTGTGCGTCTGTGCGTGCATGCCATAGGCGAGTCATGTGTGTGAAAGAGATTGAGTTTGTAGGACACTTTAATAAAGAGTGGGAGTGCTTATATGAGCACTTCTCCCAGCCCCCATGTGCGAGCGGAGGAGACCTGAGAATATACTGCAAGGTACAGCCCTCTCTCTGACTGCCTCTGGCACCATATGAGCATTCACCGTGATTGACATTTCTCCCTATTCACCTTTGCTTTATGGTTTAATAAAATCCCCTGATAATGAAAAGGTTGCGTAAAATGCTAAATTGAAAAATGGAGCTATTGGCCGGGAATGAGCTTCTTGTTTGTATAGGAACAGAACAAACTGAAGATCCCCAAGAGGGACGGACAGGAGCCAATGAGGGTTGTTCATCTTCAAGAGGCAGCTGTTGCCCAGGTAACATATCTCTGACTCCGCCCTCTACAGTACTGCTATTTGTTGTTTCTTCCCCATGCTCTTTCCATCTTATAAATACATTTTTTCTACTGTACTGCAGAAGGAGTAAAACTTTCCTAGTTAATATTTTTTTAAATCATGGTCCATGTTTAAAATGTACTTTTCATAGAGTTAAGCAAAATCTTTTAAGTGTATTATTAAAGAAAACAACGGTGTATGAACGAAAACAAAGAAAGCATAAAACTTGTAAATGGACCTGGCATTGAGTAAAACCAATCCTTATGGAGGTCCAATTTAATAATCCCTTTGAGACGGAGGTCAAATAAAACTTTAGCACTCTAGACTCACTTCTCATTTACAGGCTTAACATTAGTCTAGTGACAGCCATGCCCTTACAGAACTGTTGTGCACAAGACCATTCCTAATTACAGGAAGTTTTGTTATCTGTTACCCTTTCTTACTGCTGTTTTTACCGTACTCTTTTGTTTGAATGGTGGAATCCTGCCAATTCTAATGTCTTGCTGTTGTCTTCATGCAAACATTTTCTGAATCTACAGCACAGTTATCCCCAGACATAGCAAGCCTATCTCTCGCTATCTCTCTCTCTCTCTCGCTCTCTCTGTCTCTCTCTCTCTCTCTCTCAAAACTAGCCTATAAATAATTCATCCTGATGTGAATATATTTCTTCTTCTTTCACCAAATGCTACATGTGCAAGAACAAAATGAAGACGTTGAAGTATGAGTCAGTTAAAGGTGCTCGGGGGTGGAGGTGGAGGTGGGGGAGGGAGGGGCTCACAGTCACGCTCAGCACGCGGAAGTCTCTGGGACCCGCCTGACGTCCTCTCGCCCTCGCTCTGCAGAAAGTGTGCGACGCCATCACGGAGGCCCAGGTGGCGTGCCGGCAGCACCGGATGGTGAAGCAGAAGTCCCAGCGCTTCCTGAAGCCGGGGAACAGGAGCTAAGCTCGCCAAGCTCATCTTCCAGAGCAGCTCACTGCACAGAAGACACTTGCACTAAGACCTATTCCTTTTGCTCGCTTGTTCCTGTTTACGATCAAATAGGGTACTGACTAATTGGAATTTAGCCACAGGAGGGATAGCATCTGATTGTTTAAAACTGCCAATTGCACTCAAACACCGAGATAAAGAAAGTGATAACTGACGAGATGAATGTACAAATGTCCAGCAGTGATCAGTCTGTGGCATACCAGTTGCATCGTCGGTTTTTTGTCTTTGCTGTTATTTGTCATTTAAAGACATTAAAGGCTGGAGGTACATCTGAAAGCCCAGTGAATGGAATTTGCAGTGGTTTATGTGGGATTAGTGGTAATCTAGTCTGTGTTTGTTCAGGTTGTTGAGTTTGTTTTTATATGGCTTTTTGCGTTGAGATGAAGAAGCTAGCACTTTATTTTGGTGAAGAATGTACACGATTATATATACTCAAGTATGCACTCAAATCAATTTAGCAGGGAGAAATCCTGTCACTACGAGACTATGCAAATATAATATACATGCAACACGTCCATATGAAAGCGTATGTAATAATCAAAGATCAACTTGTGGACCAAAAAACCGAACAAGTGAATAATGAGATATATTTTACATGAAGGATTTTCTATGTGAATGTAGGATTACGGTGAATGGGTTTGTTCCTAGTTCAGTCTGTTTCTTTTCTTAATCACAGTATTCCTGTGTTCTTGTGTTCATTTCAGAATGTAACATGCATCATCTGTACTCATTATTCCAGTTGCTACAGTAGTATTTCAAGCTTTGTTTAAAGGCTTGAAACATTTTTTTCCATTAAACTGAGATTAAATCTATTTGATACAAAAACAGATTTTTATACACCATATCCTTGTCAATGTTCAGCTTTAGTAGATTTATAAAGCCCATAATCACAATCACTGGGGTAGGTGGAATATTCTTGCTTCAATTAAAAAATAATAAATAAAAGCCTGGCCAGTCAGTGGTGGTTTATTTTATGTGTATCTGTGAGTGAGTGTGTGTATGAGTGTGTAAACGATAAAGGTCTCTTTCTGAGTGAGTGTGCTGTATGGACATGTGTTTGTGCCTTTTTATTATGAGAGTGGTGGGAGGAAGATACTTTCCTGTTCTGCTATTATAAGCAGTACTGTGTGGTTTTCCTGCTAAAGATTTAAAAACCTGACTCGACAATAGGTATCCTGCTAAAGAATGAGCGCCTGACTCAACAGTGTGCCTGGGGTGCAACTGCTTTGTGCGGGTAAAAGATGGCACAGTAAACCGCAACAAAAACCTTGGGGACGAAGACTGAGGAAAGGCAGTGAACAAAACGCGGAGAGGAGGCGTGCGCCACACTCCTCTACCAATCCCAGATAAAGCTCACAAACACTCAAGGGCTGATGGGACATGAAGGCCATGGTCAGTGGAAACTACAGTATTTGCTGCAAACATGTTAACTAAACACCCTTCCCAATGGGAGAAAGATGGTTACCGAAAAATACAGAGGAGAACAATCTGCAGGCGGTCATAACTAGATGTGTGTCTGGAATGTATGGATGAGCCTGATGTACACCGTACCATAGAATGACCTCTGACCTCCTGCTTCCTCTCAATATGTAGGGAGAACGCTGTTTGGCATTCTTGCTAATATTGTTTATGAGGAAGCAAATAAGCAGTGGCACTCTTGTGAATCTGAAGGTAAAAAGAGTAATGTTGTCGACTGATTTACTTTCGGAAATGAAGCTGCCACTTCCTCGGCAACAAAGCAGTTGCAATCTTGCAATCTCTTACATGAGAATAATCAAGTTGCATCATATAAACAAATAAGCAGTAGCACATTGCCTCTCTCTTGAAATTATGTAAATAAAAACAAAGGCTTCATTTTGACTGTTGATATTTGCTATGAATAATTGTTGCTGACATTGCTTATCAGAATGGCTGGTACATTTTCAAAAAAATTATATGATTCAGTTGCTCTTAAGCCGTTGCTTTGCAGTTGCTCTCATGGTTTTTCTCCTCCCATTTCTGTTTCCCCGGCCATAATGGCTCCTCCCATTTCTGTTTCCCCAGTCATAATGGCTGTTGCATGGGCATTCTGAGGTTTTCCCCTCCACGTGCCTCCATGTTCTCTTCTCAAGATGATTCTTGTCTGACAGATGGACCCTGATGCAAAGTGACGCTCCACGCTGGCCTGTTATTGTCTGCAGGAATTCAAGCGGGTCATTTTCCAGGATGCCAGGAGTCCTGCACCATGCTGAAGGGGGTTGTGAGAAAAAGAAAGCAAACAAGCCTTGCTTTGCTTAGCCCCAGCCGGTATGGCAACCATTAAATATAGATATCATCTTTTTTTACATTTTCTTTGTAGGTGATGCATTATGTAGCTCTATCTTTTTCCTCTGTATCTGTATGTGCTGTCTGTTTCCCAAATGAAAAGATGGATGATAAGGTACATTTAAGTTTTGGGCCTGTATAAAAAAATGTATTTTACTCTTTGGGAAAAAGGCATGATCGCATCTCTTTTTGAAACGCTAACATGGTACAGTATACTGGTACCACCTGGACCCAGTTCTTTCAAGATCTCATTATTATGTTATTTATGTGCATAGCAGATGCTTTTAGAAGGGTGAATTGTGTATTTTAATTTGCCAGATTATCCATTTATTCCACATTTAATGAAGTGCCCCAGGATACACACAAAAGCGCAGTGTCTCCCTGGATTTGATCCTGCAACTTGCTGGTTCAACAAAACCAGCCCTCTGTAGTCCATATCTCTCCACTCTGTGTCTTAATGGCCTTGTTCTGCTTTTTCAATTTGCTGAACCCCAGAAGCCTGAACCTCAGCAGCATGGCCCTGGAGTGTGCCCCCGTTTCTTCTCATTATCGGTCTAATCAGGGTCAGCCCCACCACAGCCCGAGATGAAAAGGTACAGATGGGGGGAGGAAACATGGGTGTGCTTCTGCATGTATATGTACAGCCCAAGGCCATTGGCTCTCGTGGCTGAGATCAAATTGTTGATACCACATGGTACTGTACCTACAGCAATTTTGGGTTTGTAAAGGATCAGCATTCTTTCATTGATTTAATCTCATGCCAGTTCATCGGATGGGTATCCCTCTTTTCTCAATTTGTGAGTTTAAGGCAGAATAGCTTATATTCTATAATTAGTTGCATAGAATAGCACAGAATATTGTATTTACATTGTTTGTTGGTCCATGCCCCTCCAGAGAATCAAACCTTCAAAATTATGATTACATGCCTAGTTCCTTATCCAGAGTACTGAACTGCCACAAGACTTACTGATCAGAGGCCAGCTATAGATGCAATGTTACACCAAAAAAAAGAGAAAATATATACATTTTCATACAGTTTATATTATATTATGCAGTCTGTGTGTATTTTACAATATAGTACGTACTGTCCTAGTCCTATATATTACTGTAATATAGATGCACGTATATATAAAATGAATGACTTTTTTGAAGAATGGCAATACCTAAGCTCGCCAAGGACAAATTGACACTGAATTTTTAGATGCGTCCTTGCAGGAGCAATAATGCCACCCAAATCTGGCCATCCTCGGTTATTCTCCAAGGGGCCGCCATTTTGGAACTCTCCCTGCTTCAGTGTTTGAGAGAGGAAGTGCTTTCCTCTGCAGGCTTCAACTGTCCCGTCATCTGAGATCTCTGCCTGAATGACAGATGAAAATCCAGCCAGAAACAACTATGGAAAAAATTCATGAGTCAAACTCTCCTTTTTTGAGTTTGAACAAGAGAAAATCTAGGGAAATTATTTTGCTAAGGCTGTTGTTTTTCTTGCTGTCAAACCTAATCTTTATATATTTCAGTAAAAACTGTTTTTTGTTTCTTGTTGATCTTTAAGTTAAAGTTTTGTCAATGTCTACCAGCAATTAGAAAAGGGAAGAAATCTGGTACTGATTCAGGTCAATGTGCTAAAATGGTGCTCTTGTCCTTGTACCTCCTTTTTCCACAGCAGATAATGATGTCACAACCTCACTAACTGCATTGGAGCACCTCAGAGCAACACCCCTCAATGGGAGTATGTCCACAAGATGGAGGTATTTACCCAAAAAGCAGCCTTTTCCCTCTGCTGAGGGATGAATGATACGAGGAGAGCTTAGAGCCGGAGGATTGGGGAGGAGGGCTCCTTTGAAGTCACATCAAAAAGAAAGTCCTTTCCAAGGTACGCGTGTGTGCTGTGTACATGCCCACAATCCTTTTCTCTGCACTTCTGGCTGCCATATTAAGATGGCAGTGTTTACCTCTCCCCTGAGCCACTAACAAAGCACATCGAGAGAGCTCTCCGGGGGTCATTGTTGTCTCTCTTCCCAGGAGACAGTGCACAGGAAAGGCTAGAGTGGGGTGAGGGCCCGGTGCACTGGTCCCTAAGAAGCACGTAAATAGGTTTGGACATGCTGCGACCCTGCTTCTGTGGGGTGGAGGGGGGGTGGGCGGGCGGTCCCAACCCCACTGCTTTTGACAAGGGTCTGAAGGGCAGTTGAAGAGGGAGGTCTGGGCTCTGACCGCAAGCACCCGCTCATCATCTCTCAAAAGCAGGCTTTGAAAGCACATTGTGACTCTATTGAGTCCAGCTATAGTGTTCTCGCACTAAAACGGAGAATTTAACAGCGCTGCACAATAATTCCCTTCTTTGAGGTCAAGAATGCCATTTTCCGGCTGGAGCGCCCTCCACCACTTCTGCCTGTGAGAGTATGAGGTGTTTGAGGAAAAACAATATTTTATGTGCTGCAACATTCAAAGTAAATGTGAATATAGATATAAATGTGGTACTAATATGTACACATACTTGATCGATTTTAATGGAGGGAGAAATGCTGTTTCATATATAATGGGTTTGCTGTTTGTAATCTCCCTTTTCTGTCAGAAAAGGATTGTGTCTATGATTTATTAGTCTTCATTTAAAATACGATAGAGCATCTCTGAAGAGTTATAAATGCTACTATAAATATATCACGATTCCCAAGCATTGCCAGTTCCATATGTCTCTCTATATGACATGGCATCTGCTACATATGCATTTAACAAGTAATACAATTCCAGCTCACAATGTTCATCCTAAACTGTTTTTTTTAACACAAACACACCCTTAAAGTTAGCCAGGATGTTTAACTCCACATGGAAACCTCATCGAAACAGGAGTGTTTGAAGATACAGCCTGTATATTGTGGTATTGTATGATGTCTTCATCACAGCCTGTGGAATGTCTTTTTCTGACAGACCTCCAACAGACTTCCCAGAAGGCTATAAGGGCTCAACTGCAGGTCAAGGGGAAACCACGACATCAGCAAGACATAGTTCAGTGAAGAGCTCTGTGTATTTACAGTGCTGTGAAAGTAAAATTTTTAACTTGCAGCCTAAAGAATTTTGTCACATGATTGATCACCTCCTCCAGAACAGCCAGTCTGAAAACAGTTAATTTATATCTTCCCATTGAAGAATTACAAATTTATTTTCATAAAAAGTTGATTTCTCAAAATATACAATAAATAGTAAATAGTAACACCAGAAAATTATAAAATGTTTCTATGGAAAGTAGTTGTTAGCATGGTATTGATTGTTGTGGTTATTATGTCCTACATCCCTATTTATTGGCCACTAAACACGAAAATATTCCCCGGTTGTCCTAGTTGTTCTGAATTAAACAACTGCCCAAGCTCAATGGCAGTGAATTTAGTGAGGCAGTGAAGAGATTAGACTAAATAAAATTTATCACTTTCTGGAGAGTGCACAAAATGTAATTCTAGTGCATGTCCATAAGATAGATACTATTGTTTTTACTGGCACAGGCTTCCTCTCATACATTTCACCTACAGTAAATTTGTCTTTTGTATGTAGCATGACATGGCCCAGATAAGAAAACTGTGAGTTTCTGTTCTGCTGGTCACAGTTGGTTGATTGGCAGTTTGTGTGGATGGACACCAAGTGAAGGAACAGTGATTGTGTTCATGCTTGACAGTTTACATGGACTACTGAGAACAGACATAAAGGTGCGTGGGGATGATGATCAGAGACTCAGGGGGTCCAACAGATTTAGCCGCACGCTCCGCTACTCTCAGAAGAAGACAGGCGCCAATTGGACATTATGGCAGGTGCACCTGGCCCTCTCGCGATGCCGACTGGTGCTGTCAGGCCACCACTTGTGCCCACACAGTGTGACTCACTGCCCCCAAGCATTGACCATCTGACCAGAGAAGCAGCACTAAACATTAGGCCAATAATATCCACGTCTTGAGCCGCTCGGCCTTTAGCAATTATACCCCACAGTGGGGCATGGTGGGTAAAACGCGTCGATATCTGGCACTCAGAACAGGAACGCGGCCCAGTCCACAAAAAAAACAAAAAACCCACGGCATGTGGATTCCATTTGCGGTGTGAACCGTCGCTCCACGTGAAGAGCAACGGCCGACTTGTCGCTTTTGTCAGGGGTGGAAGTGCGCCAGATCGGACACGAACGGGGTGGGCGGGAGGGAAGAAATGTCGGGGGCGGATCATGAAAGATGCAAGCAATCCATCTGCCTGAACTGACTCCGTCGTAACCCATCTTGCAGACAAAGGGGGTGAGCACTTTATAAGAACAGCTCTGTCCAGGGCGGACATCAGCATGAAAGCATCTTCCTACTTTTCCTTTTCTCATGGATGCCACCCCTACTGGTCCATGGTTCTACTGTCCTTCACTGACCTTGAAGAAACAGAGAAATGCTCTGGGAATGAGAACTGGGCGGAGTCAACAAACCAATTTAGAGAGGAGCTGTTTCTGGGTGCTGGTGTAGGGTACAATTTCCCTAAACACTGTACAGTATGTGTATCTAACAATGCGCAATGGTATGGTGTATTTTAAAACAGGACTTTGAGACAACACTGGATGTATGATTAGCTAACAGATGTGTTCCCTTTAAAAGAATGACAAATATTTATTATTTGTATTGTACAAAACATGTAAATTACTAGGGTTAGAGTTTGAAAATGACCTTGAATGGTCACAGAACACCATTCAAGGTAAAAATGTTCTCCGTTGCATTTTTATGTGGTATTCTGTTGATGAAGTAATTTCAACGAATCAGTGCCATTTAAATAGAATAATGAAGAGGTCATAACAGAGATTGAGAATTTGGTCAAGAGTTGAAGGCAAGAACAGTCCAATGTAACTACTGTACTAGCAACTGATAGGTCATTAGCATTATAGTTGCCACTATCATTCTCTATGTTGTGACCAGGCCTTTTATACAGTAGGCTACTAATATCAATTTTGATAGCAGTGTAGTGAACTTACGATTACTCTTCAATAGTATCTGTCAAAGTTAGAACTGTGGAGAGAGACTCTCATTAATTCACTACAGTATATCAAATCTTTTCATTAGCCTCCAGTTCTGTTACATTGATATGCATCAAGTGCAGCATACTATTCCTCTCCTCACATTTCAAGGCTTTCACCAAGGACATTGACATGTTTTTAAAAAAGATTAATCGCTGGCTGATATTTTGATGACTTGCTGGACTTTGATGATGCAGTGCATCTTTTGGGCTTTCAAACAACTGTACCTCAGCTTGATGAAGCACAATCTTTCAGAACAAAGGCCTGTCATGGCTTTAGCCAGCTGATTCCTCACTCCTTCTTTTTCCTGCATCTTCCTGGCATCTCTATTTTGTTGTGGTAGTTTTAAAGAAATTGAATATATGATGTTATCAAAGATCAAGGTGAAGACACTGTGAGGCATTTTCAAACATTTCTAAGGCCTAACTTGTCTAATAAATCTTGAGAATTTCAAGCTGTTTGTTTCCTTGAAATAATTGACTGATACACAAATAGCCCAAATGCAATACCAAGAAAATTTTCAACACCATCTACAAAGTCTGCCTGATACACTTTTTCTTTCTGTATTAGCTATTCATCATTATCATCATTGAGTGTGTGACTTTTGTTTATACTCACTCACAAACACATGCACATACATATATATGTGTGTGTGTGTGTGTGTGTGTGTGTGTTGAGAGAGAGAGAGAGAGAGAGAGATAGAATATCCTCTACACCAGCTGACAGGTTCATTCACACAAATGCTAAATTTGTATATTCAGCAATATCCCCACGACAAGTCCCGTGTACTGGAATAAAAGGGAAAAACAATCAAAGGTTGGCAGAAAACAAAGGATGACAGTGTTTTCCCCAAGTCTCTTACCTTAGGTCAAAATTGCTAACATGATAGCACCATTACCCCTGCCAGCCTGCAGACCCTGCGGGGACTTCTCAATAACCCGGGGTAGTGGTTTATGGCTATTACTTTCAGAACAAGGCCCTAATGATGTAAAGGATGCTGGGAGGTTGGAAACTAATTCAAGCCAGAGGCCAATCCTGAGTATAACATGAATCATTTTGAACGGATTTACGCAGGTGAGGGAAATGCTATATATTTTCTCAGTGGGTTAAATTGAATAAACTGTTGTATGTGGGTTGGGCAGTCAGCAGTGCATTGGAACAGGAGTGTTGCAGAAATATTTTGTGGGTCATTAAAAATTAATTATCCTATTTTTAGCATGTCAAATTATGCAGTCTCAGAAAAAAGTGCCTTAAAAGTTTCAAATGCTTGTCACTGAGGAGGTAACACAATTTTTGTTGTTTTGGCTCTGTACTCCAGCACATTGGATTTGAAATAAAACAATAAATGACAGATTAAAGCACAGACTGTCAGCTTTACTTTGATTGTATTCACATCCATATTGGGTAATCCGTGTAGGATTTACAGCCCTTTTAATAAATTTCCGCCCCATTTTATGGGAGCCAATTAAAAGTAAATGGACAATTGCCTACTCAGCTGTTTCTTGACCAGCTGTGTGTCTTTGCATCATTAGTTCATGCACAAGAAATCAAACAAAAGGACTGGAGTTGATTCTATGTGTGGAATTTGCATTTGGAGTCTGTTACAGTTGCGTCTCAACATGTGGAGCAAATATGTGTCAATGACAGTGCAGCAGACCATCATGAGGCTGAAAAATCTGAATAAATCAGAGACATAGCCAAAAAATTGGGTGTTTCAAAATAAACTAGTTGATATATTGTTAGGAAGCAAAAATGCACAAGTCAGCTCAGCAACAGCAAACAACCCAGTAGATCATAGCAGACCACTGTAATGGATGATCAAAAAAATATTTTCAATTGGGAAGAGAAACCCCATTTCAATTGTCGAACAGATCAAGAACACTCTCCAGGATGTAGGCATAGATGTGTCAAAGTACCGTGAAGAGAAGACTACACCAGCACAACCTCATAGTGTTCATCGCAAGATGCCAACCACTGGTAAACCTGAAGAACAGAATGGTCAGGTTGGAATTTGCTAGAGTTTGAAAGTATATTTTTTTTAAACTGTGGAGTTCTGGAACAGTCGTATGGACAGATGAGACTAGTATTAACCTGTACCAGAGTGATGTAAAGAGGAAAGTATGGAGAAAGGAAGGAACTACTCATGCTCATGAGGGGCAGCTTTCTATAGTGTCACAATCTATGGAGGTAACACATGCAGCCTGTGTCACAGGTAGTATTATCTTCCCTGGACCAGATATGCACCCTCCATTAGATAACTTCCCCTGACAAGCAGACAAATCCAATCAATCACCTTGTCCTTGTAAATACCTGGGAAGTGACGACTCACCTCAGACTCAAAGCTATCAAGTGCAGATGTCAACAGAGGGTCATGGATTTCTGCTTTGTGGGGACTCCTAGAGATCATGTGTAACTGTGCACAGGGCATGGTTTTCTCCTGGTACATTATATGTTTATTCATATGAGGTGCATTCATTTGTACCAGACTCAAATTATGAACAAATTAAGATTATCGACCAATTTAATTTTCAAAACATAAAATAGTTATAAAATATGTATTTTATTACACATTAATATTTATCATACCACACAAATATTGTAGAAGTGATTCAGTTGGAATACCACAGTTTTTTCTGTTCCCATAATGCTGTAAAGATTATATCATCATACTTACAGGCTACTTTTACTGTATAAAATGGTTTTAAGGGCGTGAAAATGCAATGTTTTCACAGTTATTCACAAGAAACATTTTAATAATGCTTATTTTCCTCCTGCGGACTACATAAACACGTGAATAACGGGACAAACATGAAGCTTTCTTGAAAACTGGAACATTTAATTGAGTCCCTGAAATGTTTGTGTGATGTGTGCACATCATACCTTCACCAATTCAGTGCGGTTGTAGCCTGCTATCATTAAAAGGAAGCAAATTCAATAAAGGCGATTTATTTTAGTGTTATGGCACTGATATATAACATCGTAAACAATTTTGGAACGCAACCCATAATGACCAATTCGATGGGCAATCGCTTTACAATTTAATCACTGAGATGTTCCATCAATTTAGGTGCCCTTTGAACAAAGCTGAACGGTGCCTGCAAGGCATGCTCTCACTTGTTCTCAACCATGGCAGGCAGTGCGTTAGAAGAAACATTTTAGTGAGCAATATTTTGCTCACTAAAATGATCTCCCTCTCCTTTACTTGGTTAAGCGCTCTGATGTTTCCCTTTCTCTTCGCATCATGAAAGTCTGGCTCCTGGCGTAATGCTATAGTATACCACAGAGGAGAAGAACCATCACAGCTGAGCTCCGTTGAAAGCGCTGCTTGTTTCTTCTGCTCAAGCGTCTAATTGGAGGTCGATCTGGCCAATGTTCTCTATAACGAGTCACTACCTGACAAGTCTCTTTAAATTACATGCCACGTGTCAGGAAAATACAGTTCCTATCCACAATGAAAGCCCTCTGAAAATATGCTACCATCTCCAATAACTTGAAGATCATTTATTACCCTCTCTGTCTTACATTGGGGATATATCATGATTAAACAGACCGTGTGAGTTGTTTCTTTTTCACCGAACTTTCTGATATTTTGTGTGGAGGGAAAACAAAGCTCTTTGCAACTAACTGTTTTCACAGTGACAATCTGAAGTGCACAACAGGCCTTCACTCGAGCGATCAGTCAGTACTGACGCAAGCGCTTTCCGCGGGAATCACACGTTTGTAAACCTGAGTCGATACAATTAAGGGGCTTTGCTTCTGAAGGCACCATTCTATTTCTAAGTGTGAACTTCTGCAAAGCCTTTTTCCTTCCACTCCTCCATTTTATTCAGTTTTGTAGTTCTTGACAATTTGTTTAGAAATTTAAGAGACCTGGAACAAATTATTTCAGGATGTCAGCTATAGTTTGTTACCACCTTAATGGAGAAGCTCATGTTTGCTTGTGTATTGGGATAGTAGGTATACAGTACTCATTCAAACATTGTGTCATATCACAGTGTCAAATAACAAAAAATGATTCATGAAAGAAGTTGTCATTTAAATGGATATTTTAAACAGCTGATGAAAATTTACAGTCCAGAAAGGATGTACTTGGTAGTCAAGCACTTGTGTATTTGCAACTTAAAATGAAGATAGAAAATAAAACAGAGCAAGAGTTGCACCTGTACATTAGACAATAAGAGTAATGCCAGCATACAGCGCAGGTGATTTTTTTGATAAAAAAGCTACTCCAAAAGGAGGCCTTCTGGATATACGAACTGGACATACATTCTGGCACCAAGGAGCCTCAATGAGGAGTTCGATCTCACCCCATTTCCATAGGTATGGACTCTGCATCTGTGTTTGAGGTCCGTGGGCAGCCCTACAGATGTGTGGCGGTCCTTAATACGTCATCCGCCGAATGTCATCTGTGGTTACTGCTAGTGGACTTCTGAGCTCCAAAATATTCACTAATGATGTCGTTGCATTGTGCGTAACCCAAATGCTTCTGTGTTTGTGAGGGGTGACTGCGTCCGTGGGAAGAAGCCACTCAGATGTATGGATGGCCCAGCTTGATGTCCTCTGCTCTGGCGACTCAGGGACACATCTACTCCTTTACTAGCCCTCACTCTGATTGCTCTGTGTCTGTAATAATCCTGACACTTAATTGTCTCATGCAGATTAGCCAGCAGCTTTAATTGATTGAGGCTGGGCCTACCTTGTTTTAATAGATTGTGGAATGTCACAAGCTTTGAGCCTGTACACTAAAGAAGGCATAGCTGAAATGTTTGTGCAAGATGTCTACTCTGCATTTGCAAAAAAATAAAAATAGCATAATGTGAACTTTAAAAGCATGTAAAATTTTTGAGTTTGAACCATTCATTTTTTTCATTTGAGCATATTCCACTTGTTTTGACACAACGAACCAAGTAAAGGTAAACTTGGTGATTTCTGTTGCAGATTTATTTATTTAAAAGTGACAGTGCACAACAATAAACATATCAGTTGTCTGATCAATACATGGAGCGCCAGATGTTTGATTAATTTTTATTTTTTTTGTGAGTGAATTCATTATCTCAATAAATGATAGCATTCATATTTTACTCATCATAAAAGCAGTGTGATGTGTGTATTGTGTAAAGGAGTTTCTGTCTGAAATCCTGGGTTTTTGGGACTACGCTGTAATATCTTAATGCTTCAGATATAGAGCTATGGCCAATATACTTTTGTGTACACACTGTGTGATGATATCTAGGGCTCCTGTAACTTTATCTCGCATATCCATTTCAATACGAAGTCACATGGGGCGTCATTCCATGTCTTTAAGGGGATGTCATAAGGGTAGGTAGCAGCGCAGTCTTCGGAACCCGAATCGTTAGGCTCTCCATCAAACCAGTACCTTCAAACCAGTGCAGAATGGACATTAAATACATTTTCTTCCTTGCGACAGTAACTGTAGTAATGTTTCACAGTTAATCAATGGGGTCACTGACATACAGTAATTACAGAACTGTCCTCAATAAACAGTCAAATCAGGCTGGACAAGCAGCATCACATGAGACTTACTGTTACTGTCCAAAAAAACTGGGCTGTGAGAGAAAGTGTCTCCCAGGACAATCGGCTTCATTCGCTGATTTCACATGTTGGAACATTGTGAGTATAGGGCCAACTCTTGTCACATTGCCCATGGTTATTTTAAAATAATTTCATACTTCTATGGGACATGCACTGCTCAAGTTGGCATGCTGGCGTGTGTTCACCGTGTGTACATATTTGTAGGTGTCACTGACGGCTCTTACCCTTGGGTCAGCGCTGTTCCATTCAACCACTTCCACACTCCTTCCGTTTCAACATCTCTCAGTCCTATCCAGTATCCTGATGTGTATGTGTGTCCAGGGCGTCTCCTCTTTCCGTTTAAGATTCTGCTGATAAACTCCTGGACGTGCGGACACAGAACAGGAAAACAGCATTCACCTTCTCTTGCATTCCTTTCAACACTGGATCCAAGCACATCCACTGTACTCACATGGTCCAACAAGATGCTGAATTAGCATTGAAGGCACCACAAGGATACGCAAAAATGTTATATGGGCAATTGATTTTAATTATTTACACTTTTGATAAAATAATTCCTACAAATTAAATGATGAACACAAAGTAAAATATTTAATTGTTTGTATTTCAATTTCCCCACTGAAAGTTTTAGATTAATTTTGGATAGGCACTTTACATAATAAATAATAGCACTGGGAAAGTAGTTCATGGGCAGCATAAATTATATCTTCAATTTCTCCAGCTAGCCTTAATTTTTTTTAAGAGTGAAGCTCATCATTTCTCATGACTGATACTGATACAGTAATCCAGAGTCAAACCTGCTTTTCTTGGCTGTCTATCTCTGCCAGGTCAGCTCCAGATTTCTTGCACTCCTCACGACTCTGTTGCCATGTTAGCTTTTGACCAGCATCAGTTGGAGGGAAGAAATAACAGGAGGAGTGCAGCAGCTCCCATCCTGCTGGACAACGTTCACAGTTCTTTTCTGTATCAAAAGCACAAGGGAGGACAGCAAATGGTAGGGATCCATGATGGTGCTCGTGCATTTCTAACATTTGGTCATAAGTTAGGCAGAAATCCTTCCTGACCCACAATCCATCTTACCTAGTGCAGTGACACGTGTCTGAAGTTTAGTTTGCTCGTTCATCAGGTCCTTCTTGTGTTCTTGCAGAAGTTCCTTCTCCTGCCTGTCCCTGTCTCTTTCTCTCTGCATGCTGTCTCTGGCATTGACAGTTTCCTGATAGCTTGTCTGCACCTTCATCAGAACTGTAGTCAGCAGGTCATAGTTGCCTAACAGTTGCTTCAGGTTGCTGTTTGCCACTGATGAATTCTGTGACAGAAAAATGTGCTTTTCGCTGAGCCCTTTATCTGTGAAGGAGGGAAATCCAACGTTTATGCGAACTGCTTTTTTAAATACAATAGGAAAGGACATGTCCAGATAAGCCTTTTTAATGAAAAGGGCAGTCATACTTACAGCTGATGCACAGACCTATGATGACAGCCATCAACACAGCACACAGTATCCCAAGGATCATTGCACTCAGCCTGTAAATTTGATTGCTGGGCCCATTTATGTCTCTAACCATGGAAACTGGATGCAGGAATAAATTAGTATTAGTTGATCCCTGATTCCTTTACTCTGCACATTCTACAATGGGAGAGCCCACTGACTGTAGGAAGTATTGTTGGTTGATTGAGTTGACTTAGTGGAGGAATTCACCCCTTAGGACTAAGCAAAAAAACTAGTACCCCCTTATCTATTAAAATGTTCACTTTGCTAACTACTTAGCTTGCAGTGCATTAGCCAGCAGGCTAATAATAGGTATTACTGTCTAACACAGATTATACGCGAATAAGCACAGTTATGTATGTTTAGCCTTGTATCCAGTAAAGTGGATATGTCCAAATGATATCTAAACCAGAAACAGATTGACGCGGGTTTTTCTGGTCTACTGTTCTTGCCATTACAATGGTCTGAATTTAATGTGGAAAACAAGGAACACTGAGTCTACTTCTGCCTCCTCATCTTTTACCCTTATCAAACATATGGAAAATACTATAGTACCAATGTATTTTAGCATTCTCCATTCTTGCTTTTTAGTCCTTAGACCACACGGGGACCCAAACCACTCTACATCGATGAGGGGTGCATATGTATATACAGGCTAGCTGACATTTCTGTAGTTTCTGAAGTCCTCATATCATAATATTTTGGATGAATAAAGGGAAATACTGTGAAATAAAGATTTTGCCAAAAAAAAATAATAATAATAATAATAGATATTTACAAAGTGTCCAGACTTGACTTGGTCTATTTGCAACTTGCACTCACTGCAAAACATGTAGCTCCCTGTCAGCAATAACTTATAACATTTATACAGACCACTTACCCTCACTGTCCAGCACAGACTAGCTTTTATACTCTTCAGCCTCCCGCTAAAGTGGAGGGACAAACCACATTCAAATTCCCACAGGGCAATCAGTTAAACAAGCGAAGTTCACACGCGCCCCTCTTGCAAAACACAGTAGGCGCGCTTATTCCTTTAACAATGCGCGTGCCATAGCGCACCGTTTGCCAGTTGGAAACCAGATGCGTAGATCGACAAAGAGTTGAGCGTAAGTAATTAATGAAAAGCAGTTCAAATTTAAACAGCGTTTATACAATACTCGCAGCTGATCCGTGCCACTTTAATTAATTGTGTACTTATTAATTCACATATCCATGCAACAGTCATAAAATAAATGATGTACAGTGAATTATTAGAGTCCTTGAAAGTTTATTTTTAAAGTGTGAAATGGTCCGGGAGTGAAAAATGCGGAAGTGGCGGGTTTGAGCGCTTCAATGCTTGAAGGCCCGCTCATGATAATATGCGCTTCAGCACATAAAGGCGCGCTCGTGATAATATGTGCCCGCATCATTATCACACACTACCTCTAGCAACTTTGTACGCCAGTTTAAGTGAATTAACTTGAATTCACTTACAAACACGCAAAGCCCTCCAGGAATCAAATTAGCTTCCCCTACCGTGACCTCTTTTGGATAAAATTGTACAGTAATTTGGATGGAATTCTTTATCATCAAAGTGTATTTACTCATCAGTCAATCGACATTGTGTTGTTCTGCAAAGGATTCAAGGTATTTTAAAACTTGGCTTTGGATTTACTGTTGGTAAGGCAGGCTACAATGCGAGGCCCAGGAGGTCACACACTTTGACACACTTTGACTTCATGCTTAGCTGTCCCATTCAAACTGATCCACAGCATTTTCCAGAATCCAGAATTTTCTGCTTTTCAAATTAATGTCAGTTTGACATTTTCTTCAAATCCATCATTAACTTTTGCAATATTTCTACAGAACAGCTCCTCCCCAATCTGGTAAAATTAATACGGTTGTTCTTTTTGAAATTGTAGCAGTGTTAAAGTCCATTACAAAACAAACATTAACACAAGCCGACATCTAAAGCTAAACTGTATCAACTGAACAAAGTAGATAACATTGGAGAATCATAGTTATATAAAACAGGCAGAAAATATTCTTCTCCCTTGGTATACTTTAGTTGGTATTATTATTCAAATCATTTTTGAATATGCACTAATTGAGGCTTGAAGATCATCAAAAAGATTATAATAATAATACATCAATCAATAGATCACAGATTGGCATGAATAAATTCTAACTAAAAGCAAAATTTTCTACCCTTCCATTTAGTTCTTCAAATTCTCAAAGATATGCTTCCGTTGCATTTATGTGAAAGTATTTACAAGAATGAGGGGAGGGGGAGTAAATTAATGGATTTTTTTAAGACTGAAATTTCACCTAGGACTGTTAATGGGAAATATCATTGTTTGAAAAATACCACAACAATACATTCATGAGCGGCACAAATGAACCAACAAACCTTAAATTGCCCTTACCTTTGTCCCTTATTTTGGGGCAGCCATGGGGAGGATGGAGTTCATTATCATCTTCATTGGTCAGTTTATTATGCATGTCCTCAGGCTTATTCTTTGTATATACCACTGAATCCTTTGTCTTTATGTATATCTATGTCAGTATTATGGTTGTTTGTGTCTCTGCTCTCAGCATTGAGTGAGTGGGGCTGTAGTTTGTGTTTACCCAGTTAATCAATGATGTCAGCACTGGAGGTGGGCATTGCGAGTGTGTTTACATTTCTTGGCTGTGTCCATGTGAGGAATATTGCATGTTGAATATTTTATTTCTAAGAAAATGCTCTTGTATTTACACGTAAGTTTGTTTGTACTTTTTAAAATAGAATGTACATCATTGACACATTCGATGCCTGTAAAACAATCGCATTAAAACTATATTGTCTATTGTAATAATGGCTCAGATGAAGGCCGATTGTTGAAACGTTTGCTTTTGAGATTTTATGTTGAAATTTTTTTTTCATGATTCACTTGAGTGCTATATGCACCACAGTTCATATAGATAGATAGTTTATTTTGTCCTCAAGGAGGAAATTATTTTCCACAATAGGTGCATACATAACACAAACAGGTAATACATACAGAATTATACAGAAATTATACAAAATACAGGATTTACAGGAACCCTTAATAACAGGGGGTCACACAACAGAGACAAAAGACATGGATTGACACTACACACCACAGACTGGATTTCTTGTAACTTGAGAGGAGGTTACTTATATATTCTTTTTGCTAGACCTCGGTGTCTCTTCACTTGTAGTTTACAGACAGCACATTTTCCCCTTTTATGCCTATATCAATCAATGCCTGCTGGTTTACCCAGCTTTCCAGTACCTTTCTTATCCAAGCATCATTAAACTCCTGGTCTTAAATCTGTGTACTCTAACTGATTCAGGGGTCTGTAACTGTGACTTACAGTGAGTATGTGATGCTATATATTTTTTAAAAACCTGACATTCTGTACAGCCCATCATTTGTAATTTTAGTGAAAAGCTGCCTGCACCTGTCATGGATTTTTTGCATCCAGAAATCGTAAGAACAGTAGCTTTCTCCCCTGTCTTTGCAGAATGCTAGCACCGGTAATTAACAGCTAGGTTTGTGGTGAGGAGTCGAAGGATGTCAATAAGTTGCGTTGTTATGTACGTTGAAAGGGAGTGAAGGTGCTGGAAGAGGTGTGGTGAATGATTAGCCTCTCAGGAAGTTTCCATTCATCTCCACTTCCCTACTTCCCTCTTAACAGCCATTCTTTTTCATCACATCCACTCCTCTTCTCAGGAATATATGATGAAATTTCAACTTTTCACACTCTCAGTTCTCTTCATCAGTCAATTACCACACAATATTGATTTGTTCCTAGCAATAGCCATTAAGGGCACAAAAGCTGGGATTCATTTATTCCAGACTAGTGCCATAAATGTACTTTAATCCTATTTCATTTCATTTCATTAAATTGCAAATTAAATGGTTAAATTAAATATCTTTGGTTGTCTGTGAATTAGATTCTGATAATTCGATTCCGGGATTATTTTTCTCTTTTTCATGTGGGCGACTCAGTGAAGCCAGTTCTTGTTCGGAAAGTTTCTTTTTAGGGACTCATTACTTTGGCTTGCAATATACAAGTGAAAAACAAGCAGACTGGCAAGAGCACGCATGTATTTGCATTTTCTGAGGAGATAAATTTATCCAGGGTGACTTACATTACTTTTTGTTTGACATAGTGTATCAAAGTATATGTGTGCAAGATATGCGTATGGTATGTTGGGTGTGTGACATGGCTTGAGATTTGCGGTTCTTATTTTTAAGATACTATTGTACTTCTCTTGAACTGGTGAGGAATAGAATGCCATACAGTTTGCCATGTCTACCTTCTGACATTCATTACTATTGATTTATAATGTGGTTTTGACACAAATATTGTGTGGTTTTGGAAGTTTCAAAGCCTACTTGCAGGGTATATAACTTTGAAGTTTAAGTATTTCAATTTTTTTGACATAATAGAAGTGTTTTAGATGACAAAAACATGTTGCATTGAAAATATTTCCAAAAATATTCTTTCATTTTTATTGAAAGTCCCTCGTAGAGTAGATTTCACCATAGAAAAATGTATGAGAATATATGATTCTTGAGATTAAGGCCAGAGACCAAATATTAATTGCCTGGTCGTAGGAGGATATGATACTGGGATAAAATATCATCCTGTTTTTCCTGTATTTTTTCCTGTAAGTGATTCTTCTGTGTAATTCATTACAGACCCTCATATATTTTGCACAGTTTTCTTATATGAACAGGTTGAAAGGATCGCAGCCTGGTGTGATTTGACTGTATGACACTTTACAGTATGACACTGGATATGCAGTAACAGCGAGTGCAGTGCAGTGCAGTGCCTTGCTGTCGGGAGAGAGAAGCTGGAGTGTGAGTGAGAGCCTGTGGGGCGTTATCACGCTGCTCCAGTCTCGGTGCTCCGAAATAAATTCCCTGATTTGGGCTGCGCGCCGTGCTCTGCGCGGGAGGAATGCGGAGGGGGGGCCGGGGGGAACGGGGGCCCGGAGGGGGGGGGGGGGGGGGTGCACTGCCCTGGGTCAGCAGATGGGCCTGCGATTATTATTTCCAGCCCGTGCTACCTGACCGTTTCTTCGCTCCGCCCGCAGCTGCTTCGCTCGCGTCGGCGAGCCGCTGGCACGCACGGCCATTCTTCTTCTGTTCTGCACTCTCTGCGTAATATAAATCTTTGCTGCGAACCCTTCCCCCGCCTCCCGGCTCTGTCCACCTGTGTCGCAGCCCAGAAAAATCTCTAAATTGTGCTGGAATACATATATATTCTGTGGGTCATTATTTGTTTTTCAGCAGCCAAAACTAGATTAAGTCAGTTCCCAAGCTTTAATTGTATTAGGAAATGTTAATGAGAAAGCTTAATGATGGCAACAGGTCATGTGACCCATGTAAAGGTAGTGAAAAAATGGAAACACAAAATCTAATGCACGGACATCCAGATCCTGGAGTAGATGCTTCTGCCCACTGTTGCCCTTTGCTGATAATGTCCCTTTCTCACAGTTCCATGCTCGCATCACCAATAGAAATCATTGTAAGTAAATTAAGAGCAAAGTCAGGTGTCTTGGTCACTGATGCTTCTGCCAAACATGGCCCGACAATCAGCCCTCTTTCAAAGTCTTTTCAAAGTCACTGAGGCCTCGCCTTGCCTCCAGACACCGACCCAGTTTGGTCTGAGAATAGAGATTTGATGGCAATTTTAATGTGATTTCGGTGTGACCTGCCCAAAAGAACAAGGTCTCATCAATGTGTGCTTGGACCAGTTGCAAAGCTTCAGCCTGTATGACATTTATTAGAAGAGGTCTCTCAGTGATATTAATAGCCAACATGACTACACTGTCTTACATTTTAACTGGCCAATAGTAAATCTTGGGCATTTTAATTTGCTCTGTGTCCATCTGGTTATTGAATATACTGTATAAAAATATTGGTGTATTATAACATTTTTGTTTTCTCCACCATGGCATTCTGAAAATAGTTTTAATAAGTAAAAAACACCATATTTCTAGTTAATCATGTTGTAAGTTTAGTGAAATTGTAATCTAATTCAGTCTGAAAAAAGTTTTTGGAAGTAATGTTAGTGAAAGTGTTGAGAAACCCTAGAACAGACTGCATTAGTATGCAAAGTTCTACACCTCACACTAAGAATAGGTTCTCTCAAACTAGGGCGGATATTCCATCTTGAATGCCATAGAAAGGACACAGACGCTCACTCTTTGTGAGTGTAATAGCAACGTCTCGATATGGTGGCTAAATTTACTCAGTCTCATCAGGAATACATTTTTACCTTATTTTTCTGGATCTGTACTGTACCTTATTGTACTGGATCAAAAATGAGCGCCAATAACTTACTACCAATATCTTTGAGGTACCCCAGCACATTTACAGACAACCAGCGATGCCAAGAATTCAATGTGGCCATGTCACCAATGTCACTTGTAATGAATGAGGCAATTTTTGTTTTTATAACTAGAAATTTAAATGAGGGAAACGGTTACAGTTTGAATGCAAAGAAGAAGAAAAAAGAATATAGCAGGGCTCTTTTGGTTCTTCACTATGACCAAACAGAAAATGCCCTAACAGAGTGATGGGTCCTATGCTCTTTCATATGATTTTTTGAGATGTTAATATAATGTCTTAATTAATTAAAAATCATGTGGCTCATCAAAAATCTTGGGGATTCCCAGATAAATTAGCCAAATTTCTAATATTGCTATGGATCCGATACAATATAATTGGCTAAACGAATCCTCCCTCATCCCCACCTGCGATGAGCATGTTGGCTCAAATTATTGTACTAACCCTAAACTGAATTCTTTGAGACCCAAGAAAGGTATGATATAGTATAAAGGCAAGCCATTTATTACAAGTACCGCAGTCAAATTTTCACTTAAAATCACTTGGGTGACAGTGGTGGAAATTATAAAATGCGTTTCTGAGGAGCTGTCTCTTGCCGTTTGCTGTCTGTAGGCTGGATGGCAAGCACACTCTGAGGAAACAGGTGTAAGGAAATACCACAGGAGCAGTTAATTCACAGAGGAAAGGAGAACTCCTCCACAACTGGAAAAGTGTTTGATACTCATATTAAAACCCACTCCTCCTCCTATGTGTTCTAGCAGTGCACTGTGTGCATTCTACAGCGTGACAGACGAGCAGCAGTTTCATTCCTTTTCTGTGCCCAGATTTTTACATGCTCTTTGTTTTTGTTTTTTTCCATATTTTCCATTTATCCTTTTCCATCTTTTCTGTGTATCGCCTTAACTGGATGTGACAAAACATTTCCAATGTTTTTTTAATACATTTTTATTATTATTATTATTATTATTATTATTATTAATAAAACAAGAGCGAAATGATGTGCTCCTCCTTCCAGAACCATGAGAAACTGAAGTTACCAGGTGCTGATACACTGCCATTACTGGAAGTCAGGCATGCAGGCTCTGACTGGGCCATTTTTCTCTCCACATGGCTGTGCAGTCGCAGTCAGACTCGGGCCTCCTCCCTGCATCGCTCCGCGCGACACGCCCTCACACGGAAGAAACGCACGGAAATGAATTATGGAAATTTTGATGAGACGTTTTTGCAGCTTTACTTTTCATTTGGCTCCACCGTGTCCCAAGGCGTTTCTCCCGCCCACCGAGTAATGAAGTCAGAAATATCGGTCCTGGCGAGGAAGACGATGTGCACCGCTCTAACTTAACGTTGGGCACTTCATATCAGAGTGGCTCATGCCAGTTTGAGGTACTGTCCCATTCGTTTATCTGTTCAACCTAAAGCAAGAGAGAACACAAATAATGCACACCCACTTTATATTCTTTAACTCCTGTGGCTGTCTACAACTACCAATAGTGAGGCACATTTCACACAGTTATCTTTCTATAATATGAATATCATTTTAACAACCTAAACAAACAATGGTGTTTATTTTTTAAATGTTCTGCTGTTGCTGCCTCTTGGTACGTTTACATTTTTTATAAAGAAAAAAAAAACTATCCACAGCTCCATGGAAGATACAATTTCTTTGGTGTATTCTGTGAAGTTGAAATTATTTGCAAATCCATAAATATGATGCACCAAATTATTAACTAAATTAAATTTCATATTGTGACTTTTCATTCATTTTTATTTTCATTCAGTTTGCAAGCTGTAGTTGAGAGATGAAAGCACAGTACTTAAGAGTTATAGTTGGAGAGAGACAGCAGTGAGCTTTAATACGCTCTTCTATCTGTTATCTGTGTCTGCAGTAGATGAAGATGATTGTCCAGTAACCCCTCCCACAGTATCTGACTCAGGCTTAGGGTATGCCATTCTGACAGCAGTGGGGTCATTTATGCACAGCTGGGCGGCTGCATGTCAACAGAAAGGCTCTCTGATTGCATTATGTCATATTTTTATCCCTGAACCCCCAGTCACTGCTGGTTTCTGATGAGCAGAGTACAAGCACTCCCTTGAGTCATCTGTAATCACATCTAAGGGGATTGAATTGTCCCATTTCCTAATCACTGATTTACTTTTTCGTTATTTTCATTGGCCATTCGAGTGTGCCTGCATGCAAGAGACTGAAACCAGCAGATTTTTATTGGAGGCTTCTTCAGTGAAGGATAGGATCCCATTGGTGGTAATCCACATGCTGGTCTGTTATAGGTCCACCTGCCTTTGCTCTGGCCTGTCCACAGTTACAAAAGTAACTCATTAGCTGCAGTGAAACACAGTAAGGAGACTGCCAGGTGTAGCAGTTACATGCACGGATACTGAAACCTGAAGATCACAGATTCAATTCCCTTTGTTGTACATTTGAGCAAAATATTTAATAAGACATTTTACCTTATGATGTCTTAATGGATAACATGTACAGCAAGTCACCATGCAAAAGGAGACTGATGTAAAGAGCTCAAGTAAATATTTTACCTTGTGGTGCACCTCTATCACAATCAGCCATGTTGAGCTGATATAAATATTAGCTAGATGACCTGACATATTACGTGCCTCATCAGTTTTGAACAATGTTGAATTCATTTTTCTCTCTTTCACTGTTTGCGTAGCAGTCAGTGGGTCAACACGCTGACCCTCTGCTCGAAGCAGACAAACTGAAGCATGTTTGCCTTATAGCTGCCTCTTAAAGACAGCAGAAAAAAATGCAGTATTACATCATTCCACCTGGGGGCCTATTACCACGCTTATGTAACTGGGACAAGTCAAAGGAAAGAATCCATTGGTCGCAGGTGTGGGTCAGAGGTGTTGGTAGACAGGAGATTGCACTGAAGGGATGGGGCGCAGAAAGAAAAATTAACCCCCCCCCCCCCCCAGGGTTTTTTTTAAATAGTATGGTCTGTCATATCTGCAAAGAATTAAGTTTAAAACACAAAATATGACAGTAAGAAAGTTTCAATCTCAGAGCACTGATTGAAATAAATCACAGAATATTATTGTGATAATATCAATAGGGAAGAAAACATGCTCATTTTGGTTTGAATAAATTGGTAATGCATGTTTATTGCTGTATAATATTATTCAATTCATTAATCATAAAACTAAATAATATGCTGTTTGATCCTTAAATTAGGTACATTATCAAGCCAGATATTTCATACTCATACAAACTAACTTGACATAAATTGATAAATCAAAATATTTCTCTCTAATCACTTTTTATTTTTCCCCATAATTGATATTGTGGGGGAAAAAGGTTTATGGCTTTTATGAGAATAAATGAGCTGCAGTAGCAGACTCATGTTTAGGGAGCTGAACCTGCTACCAGAAGGTGATTTAAAGTTCTGAATTGCTTCAATGCCCACGTGTGTCATTTATTTGTCTACCTGTCGGAAACACTTATGAAATAGCAAATGCCTTTTTTATTTATTTTTTTTGCAAACAATCCCAGTGCAGCTGAATATTTACTGAGAGAATTCAGCTGAGGTCGGTGGACATTATGTAAATAGTAAGCTATGCAAGTCTAGCTTGACAAAGGCATCAGATGAGCAAAAAATATGTATTTTTATTTAATAAATACACTATTGTAGAAAGGCATTATGGCAATAATGCCTGATCAAATGAGAATTATGGAGTTAAAAAAGCACTCCACCATTTTTGTTAGAACTATTCACATAATAGGTATTTTTATGCACTTTTCTACACAATAATATGATCCCCTGCAATTCCTTTTTAGGGCGTGTTAAAACGTGTGTGATTCAGCGCAATACTATCATAAGGGACTAGAATATTGACAGAAATATAATCTCAGAACTATACTGCCTGGAAAGAAGTGTTTAATTCTAGATTCTTAATGTGTCAGATTAAGGAGTATAACAAGACAGGCCAGCCAAACATTTCCAGAGAAATCTATCACTGATTCCACTGATGAACTAACTGGCTCTGGTTTCCCTCAGTTGTCACTAATGGGTATAAAGTGCTACACAGTGCCCTTGCCTCTGCTTTTGCCTCCGAGTAACATGGACAATTAGCCCGAGTCATCATATCATTATGGCTGAATCTATTGAATTTTCAAGAATCATTTTAACATTTGAAGTAAAATACATTCATTCAGCCATTTTACTTTTCTGTAAAAAATGAAGCAACTTACCTTTTACATTACAGTGGGTATGCTACCCATCTTTTTTTTGTCTGTTTTCAAAATAAAAGGCAGTGATCAACTGGGTGGGAGTGGCAATGAGAATTTTGGCCAATGACACGCTGAGCCCTTCACGCTGACATGGGCACAGGAGGTACGGGCCACGCGCTCAACCCTTGGTCTCGCTCGTGTGCTGTCAAACCTGCTGGCAGCGCACACCTAATGAAGGCTACCTGTCCCCACAGAGGAAGATTCATACCCAGTGTTTGACCTACTTGAGTTAGCATCTACATTAGCGGGAAGGGAGGGGCTTGGGTGCGGGAGAGGGAAAGGTCACTGGGAAGTGTGCGTTCTCCACACTGATACATCACGATGATGGAGCTAGCTAATTTCGCCAGCAACAGTTGATCCCTCCATCGCCACAGATGGTGCTCTGCATTTCCAGGCACTTTGTAAATGAATCCTCCAACATCTAATGCAAGGCCATGTGTATTAGTCAAACTGGGGAAGTCTTCACAGGCACCTGCACAAGAAATTAAACACAGGTTCTGTAGTTCTTCCCTCCTCCGTGTGGTAGAACTCCTAAAAATATGGTCTGTAAATGAGAAAAATAACCATGATGGATATGCTTTAGGATTACAGGGTTTATTAGCAGTGTACCTTTTACATTTACTGCTTCCGCGTGATATTTCAGGACAGTTTTATCCAGAGTTTGCAGAAATAAAAAGTAAAGTTTTCAAAAAAACTTTAAAGTTCAAAGAAACTGAAATCAAGCTAATATAAGTTTTTAATTGCATTCCGTCTGATCATTTATTTGTAGTTTATAGTATTCACCTATATGATTTTAATTTCTCATATGTTTTTTACCCATTATTTACACATTTAATAAGAGATTGTAATATCCAGAGTTAAAATGATATAGACATTATACCAATAGTAAATTATACTACAACACAGTGGTTACAATACAGTGAAATGCAATTGTAAACAAGTTGGTCAAATTGCGCCCTCCTTGTATTTTTGGAAAATGATTAAATATGAGTAATTACTTGGAGGAAACACTGCAATAGAATAAAAATGTTAGCATGCGTGTGAGTGTGCATTTGTGTGTGTGTGTGTATGTATGTGTGTGTGTGTGTATATATATATATATATAGTAATTTATAGGATAGAATGATCTTCCAGAGAAAAGGAAAGATAATTTATTCACTGCATCTTTCGTCATGCTGCTCAGTTCTTCATTACCCTGTGAATATAATTAAATCACCTTGCTGAGGGAAGAGAGGAAAAATGGATTCGCCTCTGGAAATAATGAATTCCTGTGAGAATAAACACACTTCCGAATAAAGGCTAAACACAAATTAGGTGCTTGTTACCTCCTTGTTTTCCCGCTCTCTGCTACATATCAACAGACGCAACCCTGCGAGAAGGTGGCAACTTGGATTTTTACGTAAGAAAAAATTATCACAGTGAAACTCTGCCTGTGGAGGTGACTGAATTTATTCCACATTAATTGCCTTGCCTTACATTGTCTAAAAAGATGCGGTTGTGTAGTTTTCATCGGAAATTTGCATCTATGAATAATTTGCCCTCTTAGTGTCAGGTTATATTCATAGCAGGTTCTCTGCACCCAAGTGTCATCATATTAATTATGACCATTTCAGGGGTCAGAGAAAAATCAGGGTCAGTTCTATTGTTTAATTCTTACTGGTACAGGCGTACATATGATATTGAGAAAATGGTGTTTTTAACTAACATTTTGCTGTATATGGACCATCCCTACTAATTGTGCATTTCAGAAAATGTATTACAAGCTGATAGACAACAAAAACAAACACTCTGTGCTCTTTTTTTCTACAAACGGAATTTGGTTGTATTGTCCAATCCCGTGTTTCACTATAGGACCACTCACAGTTGGATTAAGTGGTTTGTGATCCCACAACAGACTGACCTGAACTTCTGGTAATAGGCAATAGGAGTGATTCTGCATAGTTTCATGCTTAGAATGCTACCATCAGACCAATGTTTATGATGACAAACCCATACCAGCAGATCTATCTACGAGTGATATTTGCTTAGGCTTGCAGCCTAATATTCATGCTTTTCTCCCTGCTCCTTTTAAAAGACTATACTAACATTGCCTAACAAAATTAATAGTGAAAGGTGTGTGTTCTATGTTCTGTGTCCTTTCTATGTTCAGGTGTGTGTTGAGTCAGAGCTGCGGGAAACACTGTTAACTTCATACATAAGGCTGGTCAGAGCACCGGTCACTTTTTTTTCTAGTGTTAGGGCTGAATAATTTACCAACGGATGTGGCGTAAGATGAAACGCAGCTCTGCACTAAGTCCTGTCTCTGTTATAATGCACGGGGCCAAGGCATCAAATCCCAGGGATCCATCAACCACATGCGACGCTCTGTTGCACCAAAAAGCCTCCAAGTTCAGCTGAATTATTCAGCATCCCTGTAATTATTAATTATTGCGATAAGGAATGTTCCCACGTAGGGGCGCACAGCCTGCTGCAGACAGAGTCCGTGCTCTCTGGACTGGGGACAGATAGTGAAGAGTCAGTGTGTACAGGAGGCCGGGCGGTGACAGACGAGTGCCCTTCCTCGGAGATCTCAGTATTGATCGCACTTTGCATCTCCGCTTGCCACAAACTCCATACATGTGAATCTCATGGGCGAATCTGCTTGGCTGCGCACAGACCAGTCTGATGCTCACTCAGTGGGGCTTGGCTGGGAGGCAGTGTCAGCGTCCTGCTGGAGCAAAGGAGCTCCGAGCCAGCAGAGGCAAGGCTGGAGGGGAGCTATGCAGTACTGATGCCTCCGTATTTCTCCAGACCTGCTCACACTCAGGAACAGTGCACAGTGATGCACGCTTGTTCTTCATCCACCATTTATACAGTATTTATCGCAAAACGAGCGACTCCGATGAGAGGTACAAGTAAACGCTTGTGGTCTGACGCTCCTGTCTGTTCAAGTGCAGTTAGTGTGGCTCATACTGAAAGCTTTCTCCTTATGTAATGAAATTCATTTAACGTTATGTTTAATACATTGATGTTTATGACTGTTCAGAGCTAGGCTTGTTTCTGGCTGTTGTGGCTCAACAGTGCTCCCCTACCACCCTGTGTTGACGGTGTTCTCTTTGGGAGCAGAGGGTAGGAATGTTGGAATCATACCACTGTGATGAGGGGGGAACAGGCACGTTTTTGGACTTGTGTCAGAGAGAGGGGAAGCAGATGATATGATTAATTATCAATAGTTGTCCTCCAGTAATTTAAAGCTTAGTTGGCAGCTAATTAAAAAAAACACCAGACTCTGGGAATCTCGTCCAATGCCTCATTGCCCATTCTCAACAACTGTGATTGACTGCTCTGGCCAGAAGGTGTTTAAATAGATGTTCAAATATTGTTTATTGTTGCTGTGAAATCTAACAAAATATCACCTTACATCAAAAAGGCAGGAATGGAGATCTTCCTGAATAAAATTTCCCAATAGCAGGCAAATAGCACTACTTGCCATGCAGATAAGTTCTTGTCATATGGAAGTGCTTGACAGACAATGATTCTTAACGCAACCAATTTCACATCCAAATATTGTGAATTTACAAATTTGTTTAAAAAAACAAAAACAATAATCAGCTCATTCATCACAAATACAAATGTATGCAAACTACTATTCCGCCTTTTTGGTAATTTCTACTGCTTGCAGCAAAGATAAATCTAATTCACATGCAGACAGTGAGTCTCTTGTATTTTTATGATTGTTTCTTTTTTGTTGAGCATTTCTCTTAGTTCATGAGCACTAGTATACTTGAAATCACTCATGTAAACAAAGTGTTTTCTTCTCTGTGTTTTTACATGATCAGAGAAGTATCATTGTAAAAAGAAAGTTTTTTAGCAGGGTTTGTATTTCTCCATTCACTCTGATGAAAAGCTCTAGTTGACAGCAAGACTGGCTTACATCATTAATTGAAAGAGAAATGTTGGGTTCCAGGCTGACAAGACATGATTAAAAATATTCAATTGTGCCTGTAAGGACAATAGTTTGAATGTGGGAAGCGTGGATTAAATACGTGTCTACGTGTTTCAAAACATTTGAAATTAAATTTCACAAAAAGATTATAGACAGATTTGTCAGGGCAACTCGTATCTGTTCTACGGCATGTCAGTTCATGTTGCTCATGTTATTTTTATTATTTTCTAGAAATGAAGGTGCAAGTTGACATTTAGCTTAAGAAGTAAAAATCGACATTTAGCTTATGAAAATAATTCTAACATTGCTATATTTATCATGTCCTTGGCATTTTAGTGGTGAGGAGTAGTCTATTCTTATTTTTTTTTAGCATTATATATCATTCTCTATTACATTTTTAATATTAATCAGGGTGGACAAAGCAAAGCATTTGTGTATATTTAAAGTTAAAAACACTTTGTGCTAATAACAAGACATTTTACCTGACAGAAGAGCAGGACTAGCTTTGGAAATGGTAGCAATGCCAATACCTTTTCTGCTTTAGCAGGATGACTCTCATGCTTTCTTCAGCCTAGGAGCCTTTGTTGGAATTTACAACTCTCTGGAGAGTACTCAGCCACACTGGAAATCCTTGACTGCCACTGTAAAAAGCAAAGGCCATTTAGACATGGTTTTTTAAACTTTAAGAAATACCAAAGGGGCTCTGCTAACCAGAAATGAATCAAAAACGCCGGATACAGTGGCTGCAAAAAAGAAACAAGCAATCTTTCAAGAAATACAGTCTTGTACTTCTCTGGCAAAATTTATTCTGTAATTCATATTCCGCCTGTCTGCGTTCGGCTGCTGGGTACATGGAACAGGTCAAAATCTGTTATTGCTTTTATATATTATGTTTTCTTTTCAAAGATTTACTGCAATTGCATGGTCCTTTTTCTTGTAGGTGACAGTGCAGAACAATTATTGGGGTGGTTGGGAAATAAGGGAATTCCAGTGCACCCATTGGGTTTTTATTTTTCAGTCAAGATAAATGAAGAGACTGGAGCAAAAGCAAACTCCGTCACCATGGTTCAGTCTATCCACGCTGGCCCCTCTTTCTCCTGCTCCTCCTCCCCACTGCTGAGCGTTCCGTATTCTGGCTCTGTAAGGTGCTCGGGCTCAACCTCACTTTGAACTTTTCCTAAATTTGAATTGGAAATGGGCTATTTGCATGGAGGAGGCCGCACTGGGGCCTGGCGCTCTCGGGATTGATGTTTTGGGATGAGAACAGGAGTGTGTTTGCTGAGCTTTTAGGTGTGCTAGCGTCTGTTTCCCGCTGTTTTCGCGAGTGGCAGGGCGTGTGAAGAGCGCGTGGGCCGCATTACCCTCCCTCAACCTCAAAGGCTTTGGAGGGGGGGGGGGGGGGTGTCTTTGTGGAGATGGGAAGAGATGGAGGCTCATTAGGTAGGCAGTGAAGCTGAGATCACAGCTGCAGCTGACTGCGCAGTCGCTGCTTTGATTCTGAGCAGTCTGGACTACAGCTGTGCTGGAGTCCTGCAGAATTCCCACACATGCAGTTTGGTGGTGAATGGCATTTGGCATCTGTCCAGATATATTTAGTCTCCTTTTATCATTCAACTATGTATTATTATTATTATTATTATTATTATTATTAGTTATGTTTAATTTCTTTTTTGTTAATGAGTGTTATTCTTTATATATTTGTAAATCTGTGGGCATAGCTCTTGTGCATGTACTCCTTCCATAAAGCTTCAAAAGGTTCTGCCAAATCAATTCTCCTACGGTTCCAACACAGTATTTCTAATTCCATGGAGCACTTGCTGTCATACTGTGTATGGAATATAGTTGGAAATCACATGACGTTACAGTTAATGTGATGTAAGACGGTATGACAGCAGCATATGAAGCCAGAAGAAAATATTCTAACAATGGCTCTCTCAGTCTGACCCCCACACAGGCGCAATATTACATTCAGGGAGAAACTGGTTGTTTCCACTATAGCTGTACTGTTTCCACTATAAGGGCCGCCGGACTCATTTCACTGTAGCTATGGTACACTCCAGTATGGTTCCACTGTACACAGTCATTCTTACCTGCATTACAATACATTGTACCCCTGGTGATGAAGCACCTGGATGAGGTTTCATCTCTAATAACTCTTGTGTCGTTTGACACACATGTACGTGGTAGCTACTGTAAGTTAAATTTTATCAATGACCTGATGCCCCATGTTAAGCATGTCCTGTCTGCTATAGATGAAGAAAAAACATTCACTTTTTTGTTGAAACATTGTCATGTCTCATTATGTTTTAATGTGCTGAAATTTCAGCAGTTTCAAGAGTTAATCAATATTTATTAAAATAGCTATTTCACATTTATTTATTTCACTTATACTCACTTCACTTATCATAGCAGATTTCTACTTGTAAAGGGTGGTGCTGATGACTTATTTCCGTTTGCTGTAAATTCACAGGCAGACTCTATAATTTTCTAAAGCCCTCGTTCTTCTTGTAGTGTTCTTCTGGTGATTGTGTAATTGTTGAAATTACACAGCTGCAGGCTTTTGCCCCCACGCAAATTGTAATCTTGTGCCCTGTTGAGCCCCCCACCCCCCACCCCACCCATTTCCTAGCTTCTGGTGTCATGTGTCTGAGAGTGATTTTCAAAAGGGCTTTCTGAAAGCCTCCTGGTTATATACTTGTTTATGGCCTGATAAACCGTCCACTCTCCACCACAACAACTTCTAATTAAAAACTTTATTTTGGCTTGTAACCAAAGCTTAGTAGCCGAGAGAGCTATTGCCTGATGTTATTTTCCAGCTATTTCAGTCTTCTTTGTCTTCTTCTTTTCTGTAGCAGTAATATTATGTTAGCGAACTGTGTGCATTCATACATGTAGTTCCTCCAGAGAAATGTACTAGTCATAGCCTTACTGGCCAACCGCTGAAAATTCCTTTCAATCATGAGGTGGTAGACATAATTAAAAATAATAACTGAGGTAATTGCAATTATGAAATGAAAGCCAATGGGATAATTGTAAGCAAATGAGCAAATTGGTCGACTTGATTTGCACCTCATGGATGGACGATGAAGCTGCAATCAGATGGATTTGAGAACTCTTGAATCTGCTTCCTAATTATGAAGCATTTTAGGTAGTAATTTTGAATCTCTCAGAAAGAAGAGAGGAAACGATAAACATCATCCATATCATAATAATATATTTATAGTACCATTCTATTCAAGGAAAGAAGCAGCTTTAATGAGTTTTGCACACGCGCGCGCACACACACACTATTGTGTAGGTATGAATTAATACATATAGGAGGGTGTAATGAGTATTACCTGTTTACCATACATGCTATTTGTTCATTTTTTTTTATCAAAAAAAAAAATCATGATTGGCTGCATGTGATGGCTCCACCCATCATAGGACTCATAAAGCTCACACTCATGTCACAACTAATCCAATTCATTTTAACATTAATTCACTGCACTGAAGAGCATCACTGGACTTTCTGAATTTAATGGCCTGGTTTGTGGTTGCCTGTTTTGAAGAAAGTGTAAGGAAGTCTGGCAAAAACAGTGGTCTGTCAGACCTTGTAAATTCAAGCTTGTTCAAAAAACATAATTGATACATGTTTTTTTTAGGTGGTATTTCTTCTTAATAAACTATTGTCTTAATAAACTGCAGCATTGTTTAGCTGTATATATACATTACATTTAAAGTACATTTTGCCTTTTGCATCTTAACAAACTGGCCAGGCCTAACAGCAAACTGTAAATGTAGTTTCCATTAACCACAGATTAAAATAATGTATTTGCTTATTTAATGAAAATGCAGAATCTGTCCTGTCGCCTGAGATCTTAATTTCCTGTCAGCACCATGGCTGCTTATAGCACTGCATCCAGAAAGAGGCAAACTCCCAATTTTCTGAGAGCGGCTATGGTTCGTGCATGAAGAAGCTTGTTCTTCTTAATGGGCTTATCAAATTAGCATGTTCATTTTTAGCTCATCACATTTCCTGAGTGTGTCTCTTTCACAGCAAGGCTAAGTTCTTTCTTCAGCCCTTGAGTGGGCTACTGTATGGCCCTGTGGCAGAGTTTAACCAGAGTTTCAGATTGACAGTGAATGAGTCCTTGTTCATGGTAAACTTAATTGATAATGGACATTCTCAAATTGCGTACTGTAAATAATAATGTGAGTGCATAAGTAAATTCCTCATAGGATTACAATCTTCCTGTATGACTGAAAAACATGTTTACTATAGTTTTATAACTACATATAGTTTTGTTCAGCGTTGGTCTGGGGTACAAATAATATTTTATTAATCCATGGTAAATATGGTAATTCTAATTGATATGATTCCTTTTAATTGCATAATTACTTTTAAAAGATTGCAACAAAATATATATTTTTAATAAAAAATATTAAAATAAATATAAAATGTGAAATAATTAATAAAATAATAAACACTGTGCTTTTTGAAGAGTTAAAGGAAGGAACCATATTTTAATAATAAAGGCTCCTGTTGTGACTGGGCGTAGGGGGCAGGTTATTGTGAGAAAATGATGGGAAACGGGTCGGGGAGAGTTTTCTTTCTTCTGAAGACAGGCTACTTTCGCTGCCCCGGAGGGAACGGCAGGCTAAGCCGCTTTATTATTATTTGAACTTCACTTGAAATTCTGCGCCCCGCTCCCCCGACTACAAAGGCGATGCAAAACAGCCCGTGCAAATGAACTGCCATCGACTATCCGAGGCTGCACACGGCCTGCCTTCAAATTAAGGCCGCTAAGCGGGAGTCAAATCGGAATTCTATTAAGCGGCCTTGCCCGGCAGCGAAGACGCTCCGAACGGGTCCGGCACCAGAGAGAGAGGGGGGAGGTCATTACGGGGGACGCGTATTAAAGCACCGCTGATCTATTTGCCCAAGATAAACTTAGCATATGTCGCCCAGCCAGCGCCAGCCGGCTGCTTCTCCCACCGATGAAGTCGTGCTTTAGCCTGGACAGCTGATTTAAATGGCAAATTAGCATCATTTACAAAGAGCAGCGCTCTGTGAATACAGTAACATGCTGTTGGGACTAAATATTTGGTGCTTTTTTTCCCTTTGCAGTGCAATTTACTAATATTTATTGAATTAGATATATGTAGTAAGTGCGGATTACATTTCAGATCTGTAAATATGTGATGTGTCATCTAACTTGCACCATTATTGATCCCAATCCTAATTCAGTTTTTTTTTTGTTGTTTGTTTTGGTTTTTTTATTGTTTTGATGAAATACACCTGTCAGGAATTGTTAATGGGTAATCATCCATAAAATGTACAAATTTAATTTTTAATGGAAACATTAAAAAAAACTCTTGCATAACATCACATAACCAAAATGATTTAGTTACTGTCTTAGATTAATAGTAAACTCTATGCTGGCCTTCAAGATTGATCTTGAAAATTCGTCTTTTATCCAATACAGGAATGGTGCTTTGGCATAAGAAAATAATTAAACCAGTATGATACTCAAAGCACTGATATGTAATGATTAGACTTATTTTGTATAACCTTTCACTTATACAGAAAGGTTATACAAAAGCAATAAACAAAACACAAAAATGCCCAAAAACCCACACAGCCTAATAGGAAAATGTCAGCTTGATTCGGTAATGACAATGAAAAATAAAATCTTAGAAAATAAATCACTTTGCCTATTTGGTCAATCGTGGGACTGAGATATCAGTAATTGAAAATTAGCTGCAATTTCCCAAGCACTCCATTCAATGCGATCAGCTATTGTTGGTTATTGACAAGTGAAGCAGAGAAAAACTGGACTAGTCATTTTTAAAAACACAAACAAAAAACAGTATCTTGGCATGTGAGTTATAAACTGATGAAGAAATGCCATGCTCTACCAGGAAAGCACTAGGGAGAATTTTGAATATTGTGAAAGCTGTAAGTGTGTACATTTCTGATTGTAGCTGTTCCACCAAATATGTTACAAAATATCTAATATAAATTGCACTGTTAGGTGCATTTTCAGCAGCATTTCTGTTTGTGGGGGGATGGGAGAGCAATCCTCAAACACCAAGGGACAGTGTCTCTCCCTCTACCCCCACCCCAATGTTTGAAGTGGGACTTACCATTGGTCTCTGACTATATGGGGGAGGGTTAGCTCCCCTCCTGGTTCCCCTCATGATATCAGCATAGGGGGGAATGGGTTCTCCTATTGACTAGCATTTTTCAAGACAATGACCTCTTTTTGAATCAATAATTGTGTCGTATTTCAATCCCTGAGGTTCAAAGCAATTTATCTCCTCGAGCAGGGTGCAACAGGAATGCAACATCAAAAAATTAAGCCTCAGTAACACTATACGCACAATAATCACATGTAAAGCTAAAACATTTTGATCATTGTAATTAAAGTACTTAAGGACAGATTATGTCTCTTGTTTTATATATTTAAAATGTTGTGGAAGAGGGCACCATATGAGGTTTTTAATGTATATGTTTGTATATGTGAAATGAATGTAGTTTCATGCTATTTAAGTAAAATATTTTTTCTATATCAACTACAAAATGCTTATATGGTAGAATTTTATAATTAAAATTAATTTAATTTTGAATTAATTTTTTTAAAAATATGACCATTGCCTTTATTTGTTCAATTCTTGATATTTATAAGCTTTTTGGAAGCTTAGAGAATGACAAGGGAAACAATATGTTCTGAGACTAACAGCTCCACTTTAAAAAGCTGGAACAATTGGAGCTCTACTTTTAAAAGCCGCTCAGTACCAGTAAAGTGACTTATCTATGTAGTTACCTGAGATTCGGTGGGCTATTTTTACCTCCTCCTGTTCCTCCTCATTCTTTAGCGGCTTCCAGAGATGGCACGAGTTTGGCTTTATTTTTGACAAAAGACAAATGAGCTCTGGGTCCTTGGTGATTCAGTATGGCTGCCAGGGGTTTCCAAAATAGCAGACTATTTTTCATAACGGCGATGCAATAAGGAGTCAGATGCAGGAGGCGCACTAACATTTACCATCTTTAGAGAGCGGTGCGAGACTTAATTTTGTTTTTTTTCCCCCTTTTTTTAGTGCCAAAGTTAACTCCTCAACTAAATGTTGCATATCCACACTTAGGCAGTGCCAAACACTCTTCATTTAGAGTACATAAATAAGTGGGGGACTTGCTGTGCGCTGTTTGTTATAACAAAGGGGGGTAGGCTGTGGTATTCAACAGCTCGTCCAGCTGGCTGTGTGCTGAAATAAGTGGCGTTTAGACGAGCAGCGGCTGCCCTGTGGCCCTTTGAAGACGCACACGTCGCGCACGTGGGACACGTGCGCCCTTCCCCAGGTTTTCAGAGCTCAAACAGCGCTGACAGGTGACGGGCAGTCAAACAAGCATGCCCCTCCCCCTTTTCCCAAATGCACAATTTCAGGCTGTTCTTCTCATGATGGCTCAAGCCAGACGCCATGTGGCAGAATACCATTGTCTTAAGTACTTTGAACTGGAAAAATTATTTGTTTACTTAAAGATAATTGTTATTTTAATTGACAATTGTTGCCCTTTGCAGCAATAGTGGAGGTGCTAAAATGCATGACAGCACTCCCCATACGTTCTGTTTTCTTTGGAATGCAATTCAGCCTGCTCCTGAATTCCTGTCTGCTGAGATAATTTACTCATCTTTCTGTTGAAGAGGTGTAGTCCACTTCTGAATTCCAATTTAACCAGCTATACTAAGGGCCGAGAATGAAGGTGGGCTCTAAATTCCATATCTGCGGATATTGTTGCCTTGGAATGTCAAGCACATTTTTAAAATCCCATTCAATGTGATGGATCCATTATACAGAAAATACAGAGTTTTTCATGCCAGAGAAATATGTTATAATATCGTATATTTTCTACACACCAGCACGGCAGTGGAATGTTGATTAATGAGCTGGGCATGTGACCGGAAGGTTGTAGGTTTGACTCCCGGGTCGATTACTGCTATGGTGCCCCAGAGCCTGGTGCTTAGGCTGAATTGATTGAGTAAATATCCAGCTGTGTAAATGGATAATGTGCCGAATGTAAGCTGAGTGAGCCTGCCCAGATGAGGACCCATGGTAATCCGGCCTGGATATAAGCACATAGCGCTGCAAAATTAACACGAGCGATAAAGTCAGCCCGGTCGGATTAGAGAGGCAGGAGGCAACTGTGCTCTGGACTGCTGAGTCTATCGGCAGAGTTTGGGTGAATCGTTCTACAATAAGGCCAGCCTGCTTCCATCACCACATCTGTCTATGTGTACCAGCTGTCCCCTGTGGGCTCAACCACTCCTCAAACTCTCCCCTGTCCTGTGTGAGATAGACCTGGATCAACTAATTAGTCTCAAAGCTTTACGCTTCAGAGAAAATGGGGTATCATTTCTGGATAAACATTAAGTTAATAAATTCAAACAGCTCACTTACAGTAATATTCAGCAAAAATGTAGTGATAATTAAGATAATTATGATTAAAATATCTTTGCTGTAAATATATTATCAAGCGACATTACTGAACATAATACATCCCTCAGCCTGAATCGAACCTGAATCGAACAATGGTACAGAGTGTGTGTGTTGACTACAGTGCCGGGGAGCTGGTTCACTTTTATTTCTACAAGTTTGATTGAGGCTCAGCGAGAGCTGAGTAAATTTTCCCTGGCTGGGAGAAAATCAAATTTTTCGCATTTTAACAAAAATTGTGCACTGCACAGTTCTACCGCGTGATGCTGGTATGGGCATGAGGTGTTAAAACCATAGCGTAATAAATCATTTACCACAAGCAAATTTTGATTGAGGAAGATATGGCTTGAGATACAAAGAGTGGGCCTTGGGATTAGAAAAATAGAAAAAGAAACCTGACCCTGGATAAGTTAAATTGTGCCCGCTTGATGAACTGGGGGCTATTGTTAGCCACAAGATTCAGCAGAGAAAGCTTAAGAAATCTCTGAGCTTCTTAGACCATCATTCTTGACTCATTTTCCATGGTAGATTTCCTTATTATGATAATGCCGGAGCTGGAAGGAGAGCTTAAAAAAGGAATATATTATATGTACTTTATACATAATATATTATATGATAAATTATAATCTGAATATTGTTATCATGCAAATATTGAACTACCATAAAAATCAGTTATCAGCAAACTGAATGATATCTTAAATTTTGTTGCCACTATTTAAGAATTTTGGACATTTTAGAATTCCCTGAGCATTATCGAAATGCATTAATGTATGAATTCATTCATTCATCAGTACTTTATTGAATTTATTTAGAAATTAATTCAGGCCCAATATATTTACTGTACAACTGTGACAAAGCAAATATGGAAAAACATTGAGTAGAGCAAGCCAATTACATGCTTAATTATTTTGGTTCTGGAAACATTTATGGTCTGGTTTGTCTGTCAATAAAAACAATATCCGGAGCTATATTTCCTACCAATACGAGTTTTAGTGCCAGTATCAGTCATTTTCTTACTCTTTTACTCAGAAGACCCATTGTAGTGATAAGCTATTGCAGAATATATATATATAAGCCTATTTCTCTTTCTCTTTGTGTTTTTCTTCCACGGCACACTGATGTTAATGGCGCTGACAGAAAAGACGGAAAGCGTTCTTGTAAAGACTTATTGCCTGAATTACAAGGTGACTTCTGCTCTGTGCTATGGGGTGGTTTAGTTTGATCAATAATAACAACAAATAAATGTGACAGAGAGGAATATACAGGCACGACACATTCATCAGCCTACTGTAAACTATGCTTCCCACTTCATTCTGAGTTATCTATTCCTGTAGTGTATGTAGGATAAATCACATCATCTATACCGAAAAGAACACGTGTTTTCAATAATGCAATAACATAGTTTGGATTAAATGACATCCATCTCTTTGCATAGGAAAGAGTTGTGGCAGAAATATTTGCTTTACATCTGAGATATCTAAACTTCCTGAAGGAAGAAACATTTTTGATTCAGGGCTAAATTGTTATGTTTCACTGTCTCCCCTAAGATCTGCCTCTGTCTGAGAGGAATTAACCCTTTCTTCCCCTGACATTTCTCATGATTGAGTTACTGACCATTTAAAAAGAAACATTTTTTTTTAAGTATGACGTTTCATTGAACACGCACTGATCTTCTGGAGTGTTTACATATAGTATATAGTTTCACCAATGCATATTTGGTTTGGTGTGTGTGTGTGTGTATGTGTCTCCATGTGCATACTTTATTTCTTGTGGTTGGATGTAAAGGGGTGTGTTTTTTAGAGAAATACTGATATTTGGAATTCCAGTTCTCTTTAGAGTAAGGTAAATGCAGAAATTCAGTTGTGTGTGCCTGTCTGTGTGGGGAGATGATAAAGAGACAAGAAGCACTGATCAGATCATGTGGCTTATAGTTGTGGTTCATTTGTCTGTGTCCGCAGGCATTTTACTCAAAGCAAATAATGTAATGAGAACATACACTCTCATGCGTGTGCACATGCATTTTCTCATAGGTTGACTAACGCAGCAGGATATTGGTTTTGGCAGCAGTTTATTTAAGTTCTGTACAAGGCTTTGCAGCATGAGGAAACCCTTGTAGACGGCAGTTCGGAGTCTTCTTAATCCCCTGAAGCCTGGAAGCTGGCAAAAGGAGTTTGTCAAAGGCCCAGACCAGTAACAAACAGGGAGACTTTGTCAGGGAAAAAAAATAGAAAGGAACAGCTGGTCCTTTGAAACAGCATATCTACATTGGTCAAGTAATCAATCCAATCACCTCAATCTGAAACCTTCAGTCAAAGCACATAGTGAGCCATAATAGACTATTTGTAGATATACGCATGTTGTATAAAAATACCCCAACATTGCTCAGTAATGTGTGCACAGAAGTCAAAACCAAAATAACTGCATAATCCCAGCAAGGATTCCCTCTGCACTCCATCCTAGACTCTATGCTGAATAGGTCTCTATGTTGAATCCCTAGTGAATATACACCTGTAATAATCTCCTTTGTAGTTTGTAGTAATCTCCCTTGCAGTAATCTCCCTTGTGATCAAACTACAGCCACATCCTGCCCACCCCCCCAAGGTAACATATTGCTGCCCCCCTCAGGTATCCCCATTCCAGCTTCAAATCAACTGGACCTGTGCCCTCTTTTAGCCCCCAGAATGCTGCTGCAGCGTCACACCCCGTCATCATACTATATAATGATCCTGTTATCTTGTTACTTCTGAGGGTTCTTTGCCTTTCCCCATGATGCTGGATGAAACACGGATTTTACATGAGTGTGACCTCATTGTTATACACCAATAAAACAGAGTGAATTTTTTTGTTGAAAAAATTGCTTAATCAAAATATATTTACTGAACAACTGCATTAGTATTAAAAAATAGAATTTTCAATGCTTTTGTAGGTACAGTATAGCTCATAACCAGTATTATTTATTTTATACAGCCTTGTGGCTCATTGTTTTCAAGGGTGTAACTAATTTTGGAGGGCACTGTATTTGAATGTGTAAACAGAGTTCCCAATAGTATGATGTATCTTGAAATTCAAAGGTTATGCTCCAGGAAATCAGGGATTTCACAATATTTGTCTATTTAGAAATGATTAAAACTAAATGTTCCTTTGCTGCTCCGTAAAGGAATCTGTTTCTCTGAATGTGGGTACCAGTGATTGGCCAAGTGTCAGGAAAGATTATATTTACATATGTAATTCAGTCTAATGGGTTGCCTGTGAGAAAAATTTGATCAACCCGCACAACGAATTAAACAAGAATCATGCATGCAGGCAACTCACAAAAATAATGAGTTGGACAGAACTGGGAAAGGAATTTAGATAAACATATTAGGATCCTTATCTATGGACAGCCAATCTATTAGCTCTGCCTGCCAATGAGATGCCATAACCTCCAATCACTCCAATCAAGTCCAATCACTCAGGGCAGACCAGAAATTAGCCTGGAAATAAGGCATCTACCAGAGCCATGTTATGTCACATGAATATCACTGAAGAATCCAATTAAATTATTATTATTATTATTATTATTATTATTATTATTAGTGTTGTAGTAGTACAAATAGTAGTAACAGCAGTAGTAGAAGTGTTAGCAAAAGTTATAAACTGGTGTGCATTAAAATGCATATGACAATTAAATCAACAAATTAAATTATCAACAAAACACAAACGGCATGCATAGAAGAATGGGTGAAGGTTTGTCTTTAGAAGAGGGACTGCATAGTTCTCATATTTGTTTCTCCATTGGGGAATTAGCGAAGGCAAGAAATGAGCTCCAGAAATAGGAGAACACAGATATGCAAGAAACAGTCAACCTATAGATTATATCAGGGACAAGACAAAGTGCAAAAAGGCAAAAACAGCTGGCAAGCCAGAACAAATGTGTCGTGGGATGTTCTCATGCAATTAGAGAAATGGGGGAGAAAGGAGACAAATCTTGGAGCAGACATTTGTTTAGTTGACGATGCAGAGTTCCGATGATGCAAGTTCAGAAAAGGTAACTCACCAAACTTCTCTCACTAAAAAAATGGATACTCTCAAACATGTATGTATTCTTAAGTCATAGTTAAAGACAAATGTTGATTGAGTCCAGGCCTATAACGGGCGATGCCAACAGGGAGCTTAACAATGAAGCACATGTGGTGGTGAACAGTTATAAATTATGTTGCAGGTTTGGGAACATGAAAGGGAGTTCCATCGGTTTGAGATCTCAATATATATATCTGCCTTTATTTATTTATGTACTGCCATATCAATTTCCAGCGAAGGTGCGGACGGCCAAGACAAGTTTAACTTTGCTGGGGTTTGGAGACGTGATGGTTCACGGTGGAAAGTCTTTGAGTAAAGAAGGAGTAGAAGGCGTGGGCCTGACCAGCCGAATGAAATGGGCAGCATGAGATACCGGGAGACAGCTCTAGTCCCAGGACGAGGCAGCAAATAGCCCAACAGCCACTTTACTGGCACGAGGAGATTATGCAAATCCCGGGGGGGGCGGGATGGATTTCTCCCTACCTGCTGTGAGTGGAGCAGATGCCAGAAAAAGATTCTGGGCGCCCCAAGAAGTGAAATATGAGTCTTTAGTGCTGGTGGGGACTTCTGGAGTTTCAATAACTTTTCAGAATTAACTTTTAAAAAATAAGATGTCAGAACGCCGAGGCATTTTTGTTGTCTAGCTGTTGTAAAGCTCCAGTCCCCATCATTTTAAAGCACCTTGATTCATCCCTGCGATTTCTACATTCTTGGACAAATAGTCCATGTTATCCAGCGTCATAGAGACAATTCACTTCATACACGGCTATTTCCGTTCAAATTCCTGCTGTATGTCATTTATTCCACGTAGGTTTAATTAAAGACTGGAATCAAACATTCGGATCTGATAATGAATTGTTCATTTCAGCGAGTTTTATGTACTGAACTGTTCTCAAGCATTGTTTGGTACAGCCCCATACTGCCAGCGTGCATGTTTGCTTATACAGTATAAGGTTTATTTTAACTGACAACACGTGCCAATGCATGTTGACCTCCATGTATGTTAAAAACCCTAATTAAAATGTTTGTCACTTCTTTTGATCAATCAGAGCAGTGTCAATTTACATCGAGATGAAAGACTGTTTGGCTGCATGTATGTGCCTGTTGTGGAGGACTGCAACATGTTTGAAAATAAAATCACAGCCAAATGTGAACACAGTTCAGCCTAAATTTGGAGAACTGCCAAGAACTGACTAGGACATCTTGATTAGTCAGAAGTGACACGTATCCTTTCAGACCTTAAGACTATGACATTTTTTATGATTATTTCCCCTCCCCGAACAAAACAGAAGATTATGAAATGAATCAAGCTGTGAAACGTCTGGAGAACTCAAGCTGCGGCTTGTGACTCGTTCTTTATTTGGTTTTATTCCCGGTAATGTGAGCAGGTGGTACAAATGTTGAAGTGGCCACTTGGGGACAGAGTGAAGTGATGTTTGCTGCTAAATGTAGATTTATGAGTTCTACAGTATGTTGTATGTCATGGCAGGGTGAGTTGTGAATCATGTGAATCATTCAGCGATCTGTCACCATACAAAGCCTTGACTGCCTTTTTGTTAATTTATAGTACAGTACTTCACAAAATTATTATTATTTTTTTTTTTCAGTTGATCTCAGCATTATCTTGATATCAATCAGTATTTTTTTTATTGAATTTTCAGTGTATTTTTGAGACATTTGGTTTATTTCATGACGGGATTGCACCTTCTTTCTGACAGTAAGATACAAGGGAACTTCACAAAGCACCCGCAATGGGTGAAAGTCACAGTCAAAGGTCATTCCTTGCAAATTTCAATGGCGTGCATGTCTGCTTGTGATACATATGTAATTTCTTACATGCATATGCATTTCTAGGTTGTTCATGCAAAAAAGGAGGAGACTGTGCAAATGAGGCACGTTAAATATTCCAGCTAATTCTCAAAGGTCTGTGCTAATTAAGCCATGGTATAAATGAGAAAAAAAATCAATGATTCAAAAAACAGTTAATTCAGCACACAGTTGGTTGCATACATAAAACCAGTCGTGCTTTAGCCATGACAGCAGTCATTTCCATTAGACAGAGACACTGGCCTGGATTTAATCTGTGTTTATCCTATCTATGACTTAGAAATAAAAATAAAGGCACGTATTCGACTGTCTGTGAAAATGAAAAACTATCACCTACAAATAATTGTGAGCTAAAGTTAAAGAATGATGTTGGATGCAGACCACTGTTCACAAATAGTAAGGCTATTTAGAACAATAGTTTCACTTTTCCATGTGATTTAAAAATTCATTATTGATTGTCCCAGATTCCATTTCTATGCAGTCCTCTCCCATTCACTGATCTGCCTGTAGTGATGGAAAAATCCTTAACTTTGACAGTGGCAGCTCCACAGGTTCAGATGACTATGATTAAGCTACTTTTTTCAGAATGACACTCTCAATGATTTTACACCTTCAGCAGCATATCAGACGTGTCACCTCTCTGGAGCTTGCATGTTGCTTCATCACATAATCTTAGCCTCAGGCCGATACAGACAAGCTTGTTAAATCCAATTATTGGCCATTACCTACAGTGTATGATCCTGATATTGAGCATCTATACATTAACATTAAACAACATTAATACTTACTTAGTGTGGAAACAGCTTCAAAAAGTAAAATTTGCAGGCAATGGACAGTCACATTTATTCATGGTATGTGCACCTTAGTGTTTTTTGACACACAGTTATATTTTGGTGCACTTTATCTTGTCTTTGTCATAACCCTGGAAAAATTAACAAATTAAATTGCCTCATTTTGGCAATTTAAAGAATAAAAACCAACTGCTCTGTGTACATTGATGCATTCTGCCAAGGAAACTGTTAAAAATAATAGTACAATTTCATATGTCAAAAGCAGAACAAATCAAGAACCACGGGTATTTCATTTTGTAATGAAATTTTGTAATCTGTTATCATGTGCTTGAAGCATTAGTGTGATGTACAGGCTATTTTGGGAAAAGCCATTATTGTTTTATTGAAGGGGGTAATGTAAAAATTGTGTGATTTTCCTTTTGAAGGTACCCTCTTATTGTGAGTTATGGCTGTCCGCTAGAATGGAGTTCCTTCATTAGGGCCCTGATTAAAAATGATGAAAACCTAAAGAGACTGGCTAACACCAAACTCCTTGGAGCATGGCTTTCATTTCCTGCTCATTTATTTGGGAAATTGTGTTGATCAATAAAAAGTGCTGGCTTCCCACGATGAGGTCTGGACAAAGTACCATCAGAACTTTTTGTTCTGCTTTTGGAGTAGAATTGGACAGAGTAGGATATTGTAAATGTGCAAGGGGGACAACCCAACTATGAGACAAATGGGCTCTATCAGCTGTGCAACATGTATGTGCTGTCCTCCGGAGTAGGTCATGTCCGACGCCTCTTATCATATCGCTGTTCACAAGTCAGTCTCACACAGGCATGAGTCAGAGGAGGACACTTCATACATGGCTCAACAGACACCCAACCAAAACTTCTTGGTGTGCAATGAGATGTGGTCACTCCTGTCAGCTGAAACTCTCCCATCCCTAGGTGACCCTCGAGCCAATTGTGCGAGCAAAAAGGTCCAGATTCATTACCATGCCATATCCACACATGCTCTAGATCTGTACCTTAGCAGGATGAGCTACAAGCGGCCCAGCTGAGAGATTTTTGCCTTGAGAAAGGTCATTGTCTGTATATCGGGGTACCATTAAATAAAACTAAACCTTTCTGACAGGGCTTTAATAATGCTGTGCTGTGATTTATCAGACAAGTTCATGAGCACGTACATTAAATAGGTTGAAAGTGTCCAAAATCATACTGTTCTACAAGTGAGGTTATTTCATTATCACAACCGTCCTTCAGATTCAGCTGGGTTGTAAGATGGTTCTTTGAGTGCACTATTCCTCGTGGTTCTCAGCTGCTGGGCGAGCCAGAGGAAGGATTTTATAGGGAGCCCTTGAAATTTTGCAATGACTTACTGTATTGTATTAATCAAAGCCTGCATTCTGGGACCCATGTGGACACAAAAACATACTTAAGTAATTACTGGAGGGAGGGTGAATTAATATCTCAGTGCTGGATGAGAGCCCGGTGCACAGCTAATATTGAATCCCCACCCAAGTTCACCGCGGGTCCACTCTTTTTCTGGGTCCAGCTCTGTCTGCTCTTTAATGTGGAGCTGGGCAGAGCCAGAAAGCCTGGTGCTGATTGGCTGTGAGACGCAGGTGATGTGCATGCCTCCAGAGTTTCATTATCTGAGCGTGCTCATTTTAATACGCGTGAAGTGAACTTCCCATGAACTTTGATGCAGTTAATTCAGGGGTTAAAGCACTATCGTAGTGTTGTTGTTATATAATTACTATTATTATAATTCATATTGTATCTTTTTTTTCTTTCAAAAAAGCTTAAATCCAAGACTTGAAAATTGTGCTCTCCTGTTTAAATATCTGTTAGGTTGCCTTATTCTGCTTCTCCTGGTGAAGAATGGATTCACAGCAATATTTGGAGCGCTGTGACCATATTGACATTCAGAAACCCTCTCCTTTGGTCACAAATTCCTGAGTGAGTATTTTCAAGGAGCTAAGAGCACAATCGAGGCGGTTTAATAAATGATAAAAGATTTCAGAGAGCAGAAAGGCAGGAGAAGTAAAATAAACATGAAACGCAAGGAATAAAACGCAAGTTATATTAAGGTCTCCTTGAAGCTGTGCGTCATACCTCCTTACCCTTGGTGCGTCTGCTCTGTGATGGCTTGGGTAGGCCCAGTCTTTTTCATCTCGGCGTCTTTGGTTAACATTCAGAAACGGGGGATAGGCGGGTGTGCTGGGAAGTGAACCCGGTCCCTGCTCGCCCAATTAAAGGAATCGGCTGCACAAAGGCGCACTCCTCCGACATGTGTTCTGACATTTGTCTTCTTGAGCGCTATGGTTTACAGTACTGTGGAGTTAAAGGCTAAATTAGAACCCCTCTACTTCAGAGACCAGACTAGTTCCAACAGTCTATATTTGTCAGAGATCAGTGAGCAGAGATATTTGTTGCTCGTTGGTTTTACGTATCTGCTCAGCTGAATGAATTAGACTTGTAATTGAGGTTAACAAAACTCATGCCCGTAGATGAACAAGCTGGAAAAAAAACAGATAAGGATAGGTTATATACTTTGGCAGGTTTAAGAATGCGTGCTTGTGTATGTTTGACTCTGTACATGTGCATGTATACCTCAGTGTGTAAAATGCGTCTCTTCTTAGAACAGGCTGGGAAGTTATGATATATCCCAGCGTATGTTCGAAGGATAGGGATGCCCCCTGCAAACAGCTGAATACAGTAGGTTCAATACAGCGAGTCAGCAGTGTAATGAAAAGGATTCCTCAGTCTTCGTTTTAATTGGCCCGCTGCACCTCGCTTTAATCTCCCTTTGAAGCGTCATGGGGGAGAGCTCTTTAATTGTTTTGAAGCCGGGGCTGGGATGATGTGGGAGCCTGGGCTCTGTATTCCAGCACATCCATTTTCCGCTTTCGTTTTGATGTAGCCGCCCTTCCCGGCTCGGTCCCGTTCCTCCTGGCTCCTGCACAGACTCCACAGTCTGCGCTCTTCTTCTCACAGGCCCTGCGCCTCTCCTAAGCTCACAGGCGCAGCAGTTTTGGGGCGATTTGAATGGCCAAAAATAAACAGGACGTTTCCAGGACAGTAAGACATATGGCAACCTTTTTGATTAAATGGAAGCCATTTAGAGACTGTATACACTCCCCTGTACATGCAAGTATGCATGATTTGCATACAGACACACACAGAGCACACACAGCTTGACTGACGTGATGTGTGTGTAGGTTTCAGCTCCACTGCACACTCTCACAGGGCACGGTGAGGGTATATGAGAGGGGCATTCCTAGCTGCCCATGGGGAGTACCTGCACCTCAGGGAGTAACACTTAACTTCTGTCAGACATAAATAACCATTCCATTTTTCACCTCCTGACTCTTCACTGACTCCACTAGCTTTTCCAATAACCGGCAAAATGGTTTTTATTTATGTTTTTTGCCTGTTCTTTTTTTTTAACTATTCACCTTTAAAAAAATCCAAAATATAAAAAATAAACATTCCAATGATATGGGGTTGAAACATCTAAACAGAAAAGAGGCTTTTTTTGCATTGGTTGTTATACAGACACAGCATTGCACACTGACAAAATTTACCTTTTTATCTAACCATTATCTTTGGAATAGTATTAACATTTAGAGGAAATTATAAAAAATGTATGCATTTATTTCAGGGACACAACCATTCTGAATGAGTGGTGATTTACTCATTAATTCAGAGTGTGTTGTAACACTGGAGACAAATAAAAAATGCCTGAATGTAAGTTACCTAAAGATAGTCAGCTTCATCAAATTTCATTTAATCTATTTCATTACTGGCCAGGGATATCTCATTGCTGGCTGATGTTATAAAGATAATTCCAGCTGCTGCTAGGTGGTGCTGTTTGGTAGCATTGTCTCCCTTACACATGAAATCAAGCCACTTCTAGCTGTGTGTGGGCAAGGCCTTTTGTTCTTAATCTCTCGCATTCAAAGCAGTTCATATTGTGTATTTTGGCGTTTCTGATATTGCAGCCTGTTTAAGGGGGGGACATGACTGGGACCATCCCATCTTCAGCCGATTCAAAGGAGAACTGAGCTCTTTCAGTGCTCTCCCCCCATCCAACCCTCCCCACCCCCGGAGTCCCCCTCTCATTAATCCGTCTCTGCGCCCCTGTGCCAAGGTTCCCCTTTCATATCACGCATCACATCATTAATCACTTCGAACCGCCTCAAATGTGTCACTTTGTCTTCCTGTCTCATGTTTTCCTCCGATTAAAATTTCACATACGGCACTCCCTTAGCATCTACTCCACACCCAGGCAACTCTCAAGCTGTCAGCGCGATGAATGAACCAGTTTCATATTCACTGAGCTTTACTGTTCCGTACTTTATCTAAAAATGGAGAGATGTTTGCAGTTCTGCTACACTATTTTAGACAGATGTGTGTCAGTAAAAGTACAAAGCACATTTTTCTTTAAGTGAGCTTTCGTTTTATACTCATGGAGAGTAATCATGTCTGATTATGAGCTTTATTGTTCCATACATTTCTATTTATTAAGTTAAGGGAACTTGTGAGATTTGTATTGTCGTGAATTATGAACAGATACTGTAAATGTTGAAGTTCTCCAATAACAGCCACATTTTGCATTCAGATAGTTTTACTGCTTCATTTTTATACAGTAATCATACTGACTGTGAGTTTAATTTTGTGGGTTATAATCATTAAATAAGAGAAGATAAGTTACTGATGCAGCTAAAATTCTTGGATGTATAGTTTCTAATATAATAACTAAGTTCATTTTTGTCCAAACATATTTATATGACATCAGTGCTGATCTCATAACAGCAATTAGGTTTAAAATATTAACATCAATACATTTGTATTCATAAAATCTATTCCAGTTCATAACTGCTATACTCCTAGTGTGCGGTACATAAATGCATTTAAATTAATTTGTTAATAACATTCTTTTATTTCATATACAGTGAAAAGTCTTGATAATGGCCTACTTCTCCTTCCAAAAATATCATCTTTCCAAGATGTCCTACAGTTTTGCAATCAGTGCATAGTCTGAATAAAATATAAGTAGAAACATATATACGAAAAAATAAATATTGCTCAGAGATTTTTGGCCAATAGCAGAGGATGATTTTTTATCTTTCCTCAGGGGTGGATCAAGGTCCGGGCCGTTTACCTAACATAATATCTTTAGTGAAGGTATTTTTAAAAGCATTTGAAGTGTTGCTGATGATGGCCAAAACTGCAGAGTAAACAGGTGAAAATATGGAAACACTATCCTCACTAGTATATCTGTAAGATACCCTCTGCAAGTGTCAGTATCTCCTGGGTCATTTCATCATGCTGGATGAACTGTGTAGAGCATCATTATCAAATAACTCAGGGAGAAACCCTGTACATACTTTATAACCAATAGAGAGCTGTGATCCGCCCCTCCCTATTGGACTTAACAGAGGATTCTGTTGATCATCAGTGGTTTACCTGTCAGGCTTTCCAGAGAAAATGTAGGATAAAATAAGTCCCCCTCAATATTCAAGCTTTAGGGTTTCGGTCATGTTTAATATAGGATGCCGTATGCTGGCCTGAGAGAGCATGATGGGAAAATTCAATATGTAATGCTTTAAACATCCATGTTAAAGCCTTGTGATACCAGTGAAAAGGTTAGGGGTTAACCACAAATTCCTTTCTGCGGTAGTGGCCTAAGGACAAAGGTTTGGGTTTAATTCAAAGCAGTTAAAAATAAGAGGCAGGCTGGCACCTTTTATTAAAAGATCAATTTGCCTCGTTACTGCACATGCACTCACAGTAATGCAATACATCTTTGTGGCTCCAGGCAAGTCACATAAGTCGGCAGGATGCATGTTTGTAGGAGAGACGCATTCTTCGACACAGCCCATATCAGGCTCTGCCAGCGTGAGAGCATCCTTCCTGAGGGTCCCTGAAAGTTTGCTGCATCTTTTAATTCTGTTTGAACACCGTGAGCCTCACTGTCACCTGATGAGCTGAGTAGTCTGGCTCACGAATAAAACAAGAGGTTTGTTAATTATAAACCTGAGAGTCATCTTCATCACATGAAGGTAACAGGGGGGCTGCATCAGGGGAAATTGCCCCCAAAAATGCTCCATACAGACCCAATGCATAACACCAGCTCTTTTTAAGCTTTATAGCAACATCATTATTAAATACATGTGTTCTTATCTTGGAATTCACTTGTAATGTGTAATATTAAACTGAATGAAAAGATGAGGCTCCTGGGGTTTTTAGTTTGCATTTAGTCCAGCCAAAAAATTGCAGGAATTTTCATTAACAGATCAAAACACCAAGTCAATGACCCTGACAAAGGACTTGATAAACATTTATGTAACCAAACACTAGTTCTTTGTAGAACCAACAATAGTACCCTTTAAAACAGAGGCTGCAGTACCTTGTAGGGGACAAGCCAGAGTGACACATCAGAGCACACTGGAATGAGGCCTGACTAGGCTAATATTTTAGTTTCATGTTTCTGCAGCATGCATATGTTACTGTAGCACTTAGTACAGATCAATGTTAACATTGATGTTACAAGCTAGGAGCATGCAGAAAACAAGTTTTCCCTGACAGGTTCTGTGCGTTGTTTGCACTCCCAACTTTCTCTGAAGGATGTCCCATACCTTTGGTGTCGTCTCTTGTACTCTGTTGATTTGAAATATTGTCTTATGTAATGAGGAAGAGAAATGAGGCGGCCGTGCTCTCCTGAGTGAGTGTCAGCTTAATCAATCATTTTTAAACACAGGCAGGCGTGAAGTGCGGCAAGGCTCAGATGTGCTGTATCCTTCTCCTTCTCCTGCTCCTCTCAGCAACGGCAGCCATAATTCATCATAACTCAGAAATTAAACCGGCAGCATCAAACTTGTCCTTGCCTTATCTCAGGTTCCTTTTTTGTAGGGGGGAATGGGGGGAATGGGGGGGGGGGGGGCGTTCTTGGGCATTGAGTGCTGAAGATTTTCACTTGAATTCTGCATAAAAGAAAGAAGAAAGACACGCTTCTGCTTTTATTTTGTCTTACTACACCTCATTTTATTTCCTGAAAGGAAGAAAAAAGAAAGAAAGAAAGTGAGAGACTAAGTTTACGGTCAGGGGCAGAGAGGTGAAAAACAAACGGTCGGGGAGGTTGACATCTTCCTGGAAAGATCCCAGGAGGGAAATTGAGTCGGGGTGGGGGGTTGGGACTCAAGCTCCTCCCAATGCCATGTGAAATTCTTTACTGCTTTCTGATAGGAGTGATTCCCTGGGGCCAAAGTCTCCCCCATCAAAGCACCAGCCAGCCAGCCTGCAGTTGGCCCTGTTCAGAACCGGGGAGATGGTATTAGAGAATATACTCTGAGGTGCATCGCCTGCACACACCCGGCTGCCGTCAAAAGGCGGCCCATCCTTCATCGTGCGTACTGGGAAAAGCCATTGGGGAGTTTCCACTTGATTAATCAGGGAAAGCCTTGAGCTTGCCTGTTAACCTCACATCAGCCCTGATCTATGCAGAGGCACAAGCACCTAGAGTTAGATTTTCAAGGACTTGCTGTGTTTCACACCAGCCTTTCACCTGAATAACATTGATTGCCTCCACTGAGGAAAGTGATGATCTTAAGAAAGTTTGGTTTGGTTTATTCTTTTTTTATTTTTTTTATTTAAAAAGAACAATGGTAACAGGATGTGAAATATAAGAATACATTAAGTTTTAATTAAAACAAATCAAAGATGTTAAATAAAGAATTTATCACATAAGTCCCACATGACAGCTTGTGAATACTCCCAATCCCTGTATATGCCAAGGGTTTCCCTAACAAAACATAAGCTACTCATGGCTATTTGTTTGATTTTAACAAGAAGAATATACAAATTTTTATAAACAATGGCTTTTTGATAGGGGTAGTTATTGAATGTGTGAAACCCTTTATACAACACTTTCCCAGGCTTCTTGAGTAGCATGCAAATTATACATTGTGCACAAATAATTATTCACAATTATAGCAGGCACATCACTGATTAAGCTCATTAATTATTTCTTGTTCCCTAAGCACAACTATTAACTAATGATGGCACAGTCTAAAACAAAACATAACCTCAAAGAAATTGAATTCTTTCAACCATTTCTGGCCAAAATAGTACACTCTTTTCTATCCTGCCTCAGTTTATTTCTTCATCTCTGTATTAATTACAAGAGCAAACAGAAATTTTTAACTCACAGGATTTTTCAGGAAATACGACACCTGGTGTTTTCTGTGTGCCTCAATACACATTAATAGACATGTTGTTCCAAACAGTGTATGTTTCTGGTAACCTAGCCAGTTACACAACACTGACAGTGCAATAGTACAGGTACAGGCAAAGCTAATGGCCTTGGAAACTGCATTACTACATTTTACACCACAAATGGTTTTTATCAGATGTACATTTCAGTGAGTTTATTCTTAGAATCTATTTTTCATGTCAATCCATCGATCTCAAACTGTGTTTCCAACATTTGCTTCTATTTCATGAGAGATCAGGAAAATAATTGTAAAGAATATAAAATATATATATAAATATGAAATTTAAGATGAAATCTGAGAAGTATTTCACACAGAGACAACCAGGAGCTGATGTGCTTACTGGAAATTTGGAGAGCAAATTTGGCAATACTCTGTGGCCATGTTGTTTTTTTTTTTTCCAGAAGATGTGATTTGTTTGTGGGCAGCCTTTCCAAATTTGGTAGTATTGTCCACAGGCCTGCATCAATGCTGAAAATCAGTGGCTCACAAAGCAATACACAAGATGATGTGTCAGTAATGCTTGTAAGCCTGCAAGCTGTAATGCCATTTCAGTTTCGAAGAAGCAAAAAATACAGTGTAAGCCATTGAAATCTATGCTAATATTTATTAGCAGCACTATTTAGCTCTGGTTTAGATGCTATTTTCTCTCTAGATAGTAGAAGCCTACTTCCACCACCTACTTCTTCCCTAACCCAGCCATACCACCATGTACCCTACTCCTGCTGGATGGCTGAAGTTAAGCTGGACTTGTGTGGACTTGATTAGTACTTGGCTAGGATACCTTCTGAGAAACTAAGTTGCTACGTGATGTTGGTGGGCCAGTAGGAGGAGATCTTCCCTGTTTTCATACACACTCCAATGCCTCAGTCCAATGGACACTGTGCTGTAGGAGATGCTATCTTTTGGATAGTAGACTATGGTCCTAACTCAATGTGGTTAAAGATTCCATGCCACTCATTGCAAAGAGTAGGGGGTTCCTTGTTATCCTGGCTAAATTCTCTACTTGACTTTGTTAAACTACCACCTAATTATCCCCCAGTTTAATTGCATAAACTCCCTTTCCAAATCAGCCCACGTGGGTGCTACACACCAGTGGTAGTTGAGGAGAGTTTTTTCTCTCTTCACTCCAAAATGTGTTAAGTGTGAGACAAGCACCATATAAATACAAGGTATTATTACAACTATTATTAATATTGTTGTTGTTAAGAGAAAATGTTGCATAATGTATAAAATGAAGTTGCATAACTGACATTTAAATTCGTATAGGACTGTTCTTTCTTTGTAAATTTTCACCGTTCTTCTACATTAGCCTGGACCAGAGTGATGCCAGAGCCCATCGTTATGGCTCCAAAGACCACAGTCATCTGCTCAGCCATTAAACACCTTTTCCTGCTCCAGGGCCACTGAGCACTGATTATAAAGTAGAGTAGGGCCAAACCGTAAATGCAGCCAGGCAATTTTTGTGGTCTCACCACTTGTAGCCCTAATCAAATATGGAAACTTAAACACAAATAAAGTTGAGTATCTCATAGCTTTTTAAAACTGCACTTATGGGGAATTACAGTCATCTGGGTTTGCTGGGGACAGGGCTGAGTATGCACAGAAAACGATGTGGATGAAACAGTATCCGTCCCACAGTTTCTGCACGAATTCTTCCCTGCCCTCTGTAGTTTGCTGGAAACTTGCTCTTAAAAAGAACCAGGCCCAAACTTCCTAGCATTACTCTGGTGTGAAGCTCTTTGGTATCGTACATCACTGAAACCCATGTTAGACTCCAGAACTCAGTTGTTGTCACATCTGTTCAGCAATTCACATTATTTATTTAAATGCTTTTGTATAATTATCCCATAATATAATGCCTGAAGGATTAAGGATTATAACAAAAAAAAAGTGTTTTTACTAGAACTGTCAAATGTCAAATGTTTTGTTGTGTGTATGATTGTCAGTTTTATTTTGAAACATGAAATGGTATTTTAAAGCTTAAGAAAACAAAGATACAAGTGTAATTTAAATGAAAAAAAAACATTGTTCAATAGCATTTAACTAACAGCAACAACAATGCAAAATATAAGGTCTGTTACTAAGATCAAGATTCACTTTAGGTAAAACAAAACACTGGTTCAGATTTTGTTTTTAGAACAATATAACATAAGCCAAGCAATGGAGCTTGTTATCTAAATGTCTCAGTGGGCATTGCTCACAGACTAGCATTAGCAGCCCGGTTACTTGCAAATGCCTGAATGTCAAGAATATGCTGATGTTTACATTTGATGCTTAAGTGGGCGTTCATACACCTTCACTGTGCCATAGCTTTCAGATTTCTGAGATATTCCACAGTCCCATGGTCACGTGCAGTGTGAGGGAGGACTATTTTAAGGCTAGAGAGTGTGCTTGTGCGAAAAATGTAAATGAATAATATTTGCATCCATACCAGTGGATTTCCAATTGCGTGCAATGTTCATTATCACCCGATTAATTGGCCAGGCCTATACGTCAGTTGACCTCCAGTTGAAATAGACCTACAGTACCATATGGCTTTTTAAAGTTTGGACAATGGAACAGGTCTTTGACACTTACTTCATGAAGGTTTTACAGGGCTTCATCCTCCCTCTTTTCTTATTGAGTGTAACTTTTCATTGACCTTTCAGGGAAAAAAAGGGGCAGCTTACTACAAAAACACTTCCAAAAAATAAATACATAAACCAGCAGCTTGTCACAATACAAACTGCACACACATCACGTAACAAATAAAATATTATTTACACTGAATTGGATTATTTATGTCAGAGAATCACTCTGACCATGCCTGTACAAGTCTAGCATCTTCCCTTTTTGTTAGAATAGATAGGATGGGATTAGAACCAGTGTAATAAGTCATTTGGCCTGTGAGCGCGTCCAGCATTCGGTACTGGTTCTCGGCCCATGTTGTGAGCAGACAAACTGAAGTGGTGTAATGCGAGCATCACAAGAACTTTAAGACTGAGCTCCGCACGTCTGTTTTGCTCAGAGTCTCAGAGGGATAAGTCTGCGAGATGAGAAATGTATTTCATTAAAACCAGTGGATTACTGTCTACATTCAGCACAATTAAAAAGTCAGACTGACTGTAGGATCCTATTGAAGTAAATACATCTCTGATGAGTTACACTAATTATTTTCCGGATAAATTAGCAGTTGAGGCTTACTATAGAGACTGGAGCAGCAGGGGTTGATGCCCGAGTAATTTACCGCCAGCTAAATCTGACTGAAGTTGTGGCGACACCCTGGCAGTCCAGGCCGTGTATGTGTGTGTCTGGGGAAGAGGGGGGGAGTCATAATAACCCAACTAAAATTAGCTCAAATATGTGTTCTATTGTCAAATAACTCCCTGCTTTTTAAAGCAATGTTTCTCATGTGATATCAAAGCTCAAATTTCTTTGTTTTGAGTGCATAGAAACAAAAGACTGAAGCACTATATTGTTTTAAGGAAAGTAACTCTTTTTTGTTCAAATTGAATTGTATTTTGGAAACTGGCAAATACAAATTTATAGGTCAGGCAATCATGTAGAAATGTAGAGATGCCTAGACTCAATCAAACCCCAGTAGATTTTGTCCTTGCATCCTTAAAAATATATTATTCTAATATCTTACATATAAACAGGATTTACATGATGGAATTACTATTATTTACATTCATTTTATCTGTCAGAGCAAAATAACAGGTAAGGCATTCCTTAATAAATAGCACAGTGGTGATTAGTATGCAAGCAGGCCCTAAGTAAATATGAATACACCATATGAAAAATATATTCTTTGTGCAATCAGACCAGTAGAGTATAATGTAATGCAATTTTTAAAACTGTAAAAGCAGGTTTTTTTTTAAACCTTACATTAAATGAAAATTGATATTTCAGCAGAATATTGAAATGTTGATTATATCTAATCTTTGCAAAATAAAATATCTAAAAAGCAATTATGAAGATAAAATGTAAAGGGATGAGTGTGGATCTGTAATTAACATTTTATAGGACCCATTTTGTCTTCTTTAGCTGTTAATGAAATTCTGTTTATCCCATTAAATGTGGTGCCTTAAGTTAAATGTAATTCATAAAAGGACAGAAATCACAAGTTTTATATTAGCTTCAGTGTCCCATTGTATAAAAGCAGCTACATGAATGTGTGTTTAACAGAACAAAAAAGCATCAAGGCAAAGAAAAATCCATTGTTTAGTTTTGTACCCAGAGCCATATTGAATGAAAACTTTCATTATCCACAGTCTGCTATTTATCAATGTAATTTGTGACACAACAGAAATCATATTTACCAAAAAATTATTTTCTGGCTTTGAAATTAAACTGTGAGATGTATACATGTGTTAGAGTACTATTCTTCTTTTGTAGGGTGCACTATTGCTAAATATGATCAATATAATAATAACAATAATCTTTCTTTGTAAATCATGCTTGGAAGAAGTAGTAATTTATACCAACAGAATCTGTAACCCAGCATGCAGTGGGACACAGGCAGGAATACATCCTGGACAGGTCGCCAATCCATCACAGGGCCCACACACCATTCACTCACACATTCATACCTATGGGGAATTTAGAGCCTTCAATTAGCCTACTGCATGTCTTTAGACTGTGGGAAGAAACCAGAGTACCTGGTGGAAACCACATGGACAGTGTGAATATGCAAACTCCACACAGAAAGGCCCTTGGTCTGGATTCAAACTATTTTCTTGAGGCGACAGCACTATTCACTACACCACTGTGCTACCCCTGACTGCCTCTACACTTCTCCAAGTGTCTAAGTTAAGCGTTTGTAAAATAAATACGTGTAGACCATTTAAGATATTAAAACACGGAATTGAAGTTTTTTTTCACTTCTGAGGCAAATCATTATTGCTACCTTATTTTTACATAGGCTGCTCTCATTTGTAGCCATAGACAAGTTCAGCTAAAGTGGATCTGAACAAAAGCACGTGTTCAACGTACAAAAATTCCAAGTCACTCACACATACAAAGCACTGTCTGAAAGTCATTAATTCAAACTTGCACAATCTTGGCCTGCCATTAAAATTATTTATATCAAAATCAGCTCAAGTTACAAGAAACAATATTGGCTATCTTAGCTGACATATCATTTGTCAATCTTAAAATATGTAGCCAATTGCACTTTATTCGCTTGAGCTAACATGTCTTTAACATGAAAATAAGATAAGCCAACGTGTGTGAGAAACACGACCAACTGCAATGACACTATCTTTCATGTGTTATCAGTCATATAGGCTACAGCTCTATACAACTGGTCATTATCAGTAGCAGTAGCACACCTTTTGATATCAGTCACGTTTAGAGTAAATCGCATGGACGTGCTAGAGAGACGCATACTGTAATTCGACATTATCCCCGACAGTTATTGCTGAGCAGTGCCAGTGCCGTACCCCCGAATGGGGATCATCCACTCACAGCTTCATCTATTCTCTCGGCTATTGACAACCTTCCCCTTTCAGTTGTTTGACTGTAGCTCTCACTAGCGCTGCCAGTGGACGACTGAACCCACACACCCTCCTCAATCTACACTCGCACATTGACATTTGATAGTTCTACTGTCTGTAAATTAGATAGTCGGGAGAAGTCTCGGAGCTTTGAAATCAAACAAAACAGTCGCGAAATATTACGACAGCTAACAAAATACACAAAAATGGAATCGCCTCCTGATCCAGCAAGCGACCCGGGCAACAGCGCCTCGGAGCCGGCTACCCCGGTCAGGGACACCCCGGTAAACCTGGAGACTCTCCGAAAAGCTGACCAGCAAGCTCCAGTACGAAGGCAAACCTGTTCCAGCACCAACAGAGGTAGGCTGGAAATATTTTCTTGCGAATATGTGAAATGTTGGATGAGCCATAGAATGAAAATGCCTTGCTAGATAGCGAGCTGGTGCGGCAACTTAAAAGTGCTGTCGCGTTGCTTTGGAGCACTTGTGTCGATAACGTACATTTTAGACAACAGTCACTCCTTTTCATTTATTTGTTTCGAAGTCCCGTTTCAGCCGCCGGGGACAAAAGTTTCACAGCTGCCTGTACAATTAACGTAGAAAGTGCCGCTGTAGCGTCTGATACAATTGACATGTCTACTCATGAGCGTGGAGTATGAGAACAGCAATTGCGAAGGACAGAATAGCTTGAACAGCTTGGCTGCACGAATTTTGGCTACTTTCTAATGAAATCATCAGGAGAGCAATATTTTAAATGTTAGACTACAGACGTTTTTCGCCTGCTAGATAGATAGGGTACAATGAATTTCCGACGTGTAACGTAGCCTACCGTAATAAATGTTTAAGGCTGTTCTGCACCGTTTAGGAAGTTAAGTTTTGAAAAGTAGCTAGCTACATAAAGTTGTCACTTGGAAGTAGCCCAATGTTAATCACTTATTTTGCACAATCACATTATTGAATGACCAAGAGATGGCAAACTGTCGATATGTGCACAGCAACAATATCAGACGCATTTGTTTCAAGCGCGGATTTGAACTCGTCGTTTATCTGTAGAAGGCTTATCGTGTCGTTGACAGATGATTGCGAACGTAGGCTGCTGTAGGCTATATGGCAGCTGGGAGGTTGGAGATCAAGTACAGTAGGATATATATTTTTAACAGTAAAGCCTGTTCAGCTATTTAAATTTTCATACACTCATAGAAAATATGGCTGAATGTGCACTGTCTGTGTTTTACAGTACAGACAGTGTAACCACACCCCCTCCAGACAGCCTCCGTATAGCATACGTAGCTCACTTGCTAGCTAGCTAACCCGGCCAGTAATGCAAGTAGTATCATATAGCGAAGAAGCGTGATATCTTAATGCAGCTTTACACCGTGGCATTCAGTGTAAATCAAGTTCATACATGAACACACGTCATTTTAATTTATTTTAACCTATTATGCCATTGTAAGCACAGTTTAATCTGTTAGCTACCTAGCCAGCTTGCTACGTTTCATTTGGAATGAAAGCTGGTTATGTAACAGGTTTAGAGACAGAGGGAGAGAGAACGCGCGCGCGAGAGAGAGTTTCTCTACGCGGGCACAAATATGCCATTTGCCAACAACGTTGCCGTTTTTTTAGGTGAATTTGTGGCTGCTCATGTTGCCGCTACAGAACAAGGATGTGGTTTCCCTTTAATAGTTTGTAGACGATGCGCATTTGTGTAATTAGGGGCAAAGAAGGTATGAATACAATGCCGTTTTGAAGATGTCCAGGTGTGACTATCGGGGTTTGTATCGTGCAACCTAGGTTACACACACTCCCAACCCGCTCTGACCCATACTTTTGCATAAGATCAGAGGGCACTGGGTGGAGAAAGAAAGACAGGATCGTGTTATGTAACTTCTTGGGGGGAAAAAAAGAAAAAGCAAGGGACCTATGCAGTGCAATGGGATGGCTTTAAAGACCTTTTCAGTTCTTTTTCTTGTGAGATACTGTTGGTAGATACTGCGGTTTCATTCATTTTCATTTAGTGTAAAATGTAGCCTGCACTTCCCCTTGCAAAAGTTAACTGCAGTTCAACTGTAGTTATAATTGTAACTTGCAGTATGACTGCAGTATTATGCGATATTTTGGACACCCCCCCCCCCTTTTTTTTAAATGACTGCGATTATAGTACCGTTTCACAACTTCATGTGCAGCACTCATGAAGCAGAACTCTTTTGTACTGCATTGTATGTCAGTTAAACTACAGTGTAACAATATTTTTTAAGGGTGGCCTGAATTTAATAAATGTTTGTCCTTTGATTCACAAGTAAATGTGTTTCCACTCACAAACATAGCATCATAAGTTGATTTTAGTTATTGCTGATCTCCATTTGTGAAGGAAACATTTGCGGTTTGAGTAGGCTACATGGACGAATAGTAGGCAAAGTTGTTAGTGTTGGAAAAGTGTTAGAAAATGAGCCTCACAGGGGCCTTTGACTTGGTGCATATCCATCCCAACAACGAACAGGTTGACTTAAAAAAAAATACAGACAAGCCTCTTTAAATTAAATTCCCAATTTCCTCTTTCAATTAAAAAACAACATATTCAACATACTTTAAACTACTCGGGTGTTTTTGTAATTCAGGTGATGAGTCTGTTGTAGTTAAGCTGCCTACAACTCTGCTACTTTGTGGGCACAAGTTACTATCCTCTGAAGGTTTTCCTCTTCAAGTCAGTTTATTTAGCCAGAAACAATGAAGAGCTATGGCTGTTTGTTGAGGACTACTTCTTCATAACACATCAGTTTGTCTGGCAGATGAAAACAGCAATGGTAAAATACCGTATAAGTGTCTTATACATAAGATTCTTGTACGTGGTGTTATACTGTGAGGTAAATGTCCTGGGCTGTTGTGACCATGTTCTTCCAGCAGGGGGCAGCTCAAAAGACATCGCTTCAGTCTACTGTACTAACTGTTGAGTGTGTAGAAGTCTTTGGGTGCATGTTTATCAACCTTTAGATCATGTGGATGCCTGATCCGCATACCACAAATATCAATGCATCTGCACTGTCTGTGTCTACTCAATGACACCCTAAAGCAAGACCTATATTGGCTTTCAATAGACAGCCATTTGAGATTCATATAGGCTAGGTATCCATGGTTGCTATATTGGCAGATTTTTTTGGCAGGTTTTTATTGGCAAGTTTTTTTTGGCAGTTTTATGACTGTGTTGACCCCCCCAATGGATGAATGAAAGAGTGAATGAATGAATGTATAAATAACGAAATAAATAAATCTCTGGTCTTGTCATTATGGAGCACTTAAGTAGACTTTCAACGCTGCAAGTTCTATTTGAGTCTTGCTGTGGGCTGGACTGGCATATGTGTTTACACTGCCCTGACAGGAGATTGATGGAGCATGGAGGCCTCGAAACCAGGCTCGGCAGAAAGTGCCGGAAAGTCTTAGCTGGTAGCGTGTGATGGGCTCCTGCAAAGGCAGCATAGTAGGAGGCTGTCACATTCCCAGATATCATGTGCTCAACAATATCTAGAGAGTGCAGGTTTATGGTGGCAGTGAGGTGTGATGAACATGTGACAACGATTGCAGGGTTTTTCCTCCATTGAAATGTTTTTTTTTTCAAGCCAGCTAAGCCATCTTTAGGAGAAAGTTTAAAACAATTAGAAATGGTCCATAAATTAATTGGTACAATATCGTCCTGAATGATACTACATTTCAGGTTTTTAAAGTTTTGACTGCTTCCAAGTTTACATGCAACTTGCAAGTTTATGTGCTAAATTAACTACAGTAGAATCAGCTTAATTGCATAAAAGAATGGAACAGACAGATTGCCAACCGTGGGTATCACTCAAGCATCTGCTATCGGTGTGATTTTCAACTGCCTGACTTGGCAAATTTTTGTGGTTTTGTGTGATTGTATAGGTCAATTGTCAGTTTATTTATCTCACATCTGCCAATCTTTAACATATTTATAGATCATTATGCAATGTAACTATGCAATGTAACTTGGACATACTGTAATGCTATGAAAATACACACTGGTTTATGCAAATATACAATCTCTTTACAATGGAATGACTGAGAAATGGTGCAGGATTTGGCAATTCTATGCAAATACCTGAATTATGCAATAATCCATTATGCAATTAAGTGGATTCTACTGTGTTAACCTACACTGTTTTTGCTGATTGAACAGAGAAATACAATTCTGAAAAGCATTTAATGATGTGTAGAGTAACAATAGTGACAAAATTATAGTGCAAGCATTCTTTGATTGAATGTATAAAAATAATTTAAATACAGTAAGCTGGCATTTGTGTAGATTCATTATGTTACAAAGGAATGTAACATAATGAATGTTACAAATGCATTTCAATTCCAAATTCCAGTATTCCTGTAGGATGACCTCCTTACAATGTGTAAATCTTTCTGTATAAGCTACGCAGTAATTTACACCCAGTTCTTGCACTTACAATATGTAACCCTTCAATAAATATTGAAGTTGTTCTCATTTTTTATTTTTGTTACACATTTCATTTTTGATAGACTTGTGGTGGTCTCTCGAAGTCAAGAACTTTACATTCTGAATGTGGCTACAGTAAATGTAGGGAGATGACACGTTGGGTTGACAGTGGTAGTAAAGCTGGACCGACTGTCACACAGCCAACACATAAGCCCTATTTTGAACCAGGAAAAACAGGCAGGCCTGACTTAGTGACTATACCCCTCAAGGTACTCTGTCTGAATTTCCCCAAAAAATAACCTGTTGTGTAATTGAATGTTTTGTAAAATGAGTTACAAAGTCAGTCTGGCCAAGGGCAGCCAACTTACAAATAAGGGTTGTGGTAATTAAATTGCCTTTAAGAATGACATCAAAGAACCTTTGAGAATTTAAGGTCAGTGTGGTTAAAGTATTTGTCTCACTTATATTTCATTGTTAGACTCATACTCAATGTACTCATTCTTATATTTAAAATTATGTGTCATTCGGTCCTGGGAATAACACTGAAACTTTATTTTTCATCATAAGAGTGTGGGTGCAAGGGGTAGCTGCATGATTTATGGTGCAGTGCATATTTGTGTGTGTGTGTGCATGTGTGTATGTATTTGTGTGTGTGTGTTGTGAGAGGGTGTGTCCATGCGTGTGTGTGCTTGTGTGTGTATGTGTGTGAGTGAGTGTTTGTGTGTGTGTGATTGCATGTGTATTTTAGTGTGTGTGTGTGTGTGTGTGTGTGTGTCGTGTGCGCATGTCTGGGGCTGTGGTGCTGACACATGTTGATGTTCACGGTGCCAGCTGATATCTCAGTAATGAGCCTGTGGCCTCAGGTCTGTAGGCTCCTTACACTGCTACAGCGGTAGGCTCCATGCTTCCTGGCTAACGAGAGGAGCTGTTGGGCTCTCGTTAGAGTGCACAAATTTTATTTTAACAGAGCACTGAAAGAATATGCAGCGGGACTGTTTTTCATGAGGGGGTATTCAGATCTCGTTCAGAAGGATTTATAAAGCACTGAACTCAGTCATCTGCTGTTTATTTGAACCTCTGCTGCTTGTGCTGGGAAGAAAGGAGTTTTTCACCCCTGGGTGTAAATGGGTGAAAGATCACTTGTTCATTACATCAAGGCTTTATCAGCAACCCCACTGAGTCCACTTGAGTGGCACAATGCTCTAACACACAGCAATGTACTAAATAATTGTGTTATGCACCACAAGGCAGTTGAATTATACAGTAACCTCCAGTTATCCGCTTGCATTGCACTGGTGCTGATATCGCACCATTCCATCTGTTGCTTTATTTTATTGCTTGGTCTACATTTCTTTCACTTTTTAATATTGCATTCAGAATCACAGTACAGTTGCTCCCTGCAATAACAGATGAATACAGGCATGGAGCTTTGTTCTATTAATTATTATCTAGTAGGTATTTAGATATATTATGATATATATTTATAATACATTATATATTTATATATACATCTTACATGTTTATATAATATATACATATATTACTAGTTACAAACATACAGCTGTGTATCGAAAGTTTGGTAAGAGCCAGCACCCAAGATACAATGTTGAACTGCACTGTTTAAGTGAACATAGTTGAAGTTTCTCATGCCTATGCACAGACAGGATGTGGTACACACATTTTTGAATATTGTAAACTTGTAAACAAAACATTTTGAGTCAGCTGAGTCAGCATGTCCATTCAGAGCGCTTCAAAAGTGTCTTTCCTGAAATCCTGACATACATTGTAGAAATGCAGAAAAGAAAAGAACTGTGCAAATGAAAGTAATGTTGTATATTTGAATCGTGACCCCCTTTTATTGGTTAAACTGGGTGTTTGGGCTTATAAAGTCAGCCAAGCCAGTTTCTCTTAAACCAAGCTGAAAAGTTGCGCCCTTTTGGGACAGTTTTATTTTGGAGTGCAACTCACAAGTGGCAGAAGTGGGGCTGGCAAACAAGAGTCTTCTGGTGACAGAAGCCGGATTTGATGTGAAATCTCCGGTGACAGCAGACTTCTCAGATCCATGTCCCATTTACAGAAGTTAATATCTGAGTAAGTTATCTGAAATATAAAGGGGAGGAAATCCTCTAGATGCATGGATAGGGTGCTTTGAAGAATTTTTAACCTTTCGCTCAACGCTGTCACATGCGCCGGAGACCTGCAATTCGTAGACCCACACTACAGATTTACTGGGATGCAAACGTGGTGACGCGGGAGTTATAGGTGTTGAGGGGACTCAAGGGATCATTGAATATCGTTTGAATCCGGACTCCCTTGGCTCCCCTGGTGCATTTCATTGATGTTTTGACATTTTTGGGTTTTTGGGCCCACATCATTTCCACTGCTGCGGTTATACGGTGGTCTTCACTTAAATTGGCCAACATCACTTATGTTTTCTGAAGACATAAGCATGAGTACTGTTTATTCTTGTAAGGTTCTTGTGCTGTAATTGGTGATAAATAAATAGGACATGTGTTGTAGATCTTGATAACCTTTTCTTAGACAATACCATTTTTCTTCCTTCTTCAGAAACAAGCTTTTATCAAAGGTTACACGTTGCATGCGTGTAATGAGATGAAACACATACACATTTATGTAATCCCCAAGACATTAACACATGTGAAGGTTGTATCTTTAAAGCACAAAGAGGCAACAGCATAGAACCTGCAGTGTTTGACCTGCAGCCACTGAGAATCTCTGCAATCTTGCCCTCATTCTCACTTAATGGAGGTTATCTGCAGTTTAGTCCACCAGGAGCATGCCTTAGCATGAATACAGGGCCAAAGCATTTGAAGCCACTTAACACTTCTTTAAATACTTCTTTACGAGATGTCAATTTTTATTTACTCATAAAGGAACATGTTGAGCATAAAGCAGCATGTGGAAAGCAGTTTCCTAAAATTTACTGGCTTTCTTTGCCCTGGACTTTACTGCCTTTGGCCGTTTCATTAGGTATTTCAGCTGTCTTGTCCTATAAGAAGCATTAGTAGTTTTGTTCTTTTTTTATTTCTAAAATCCAGTCAGTTACGTATTACTTTATGAATATGCTATGCAAAGGAGTTGGTGGAACCCAAACAGAAATTGAGTGTTTCGCATCTGTACTGTTTCTATTGTGTGGATTGTCCCATTGGATAAATTTGGTGCATGGGTGGCATTTAGGCAGGGTGATACATATTTGGCCATAGTGTTGCTTACAGAGGGAGGGATTTCAGTCAGCCGGATGTCTTGGTCTTATTATGCTCTAGCGACCCCCTTTGGTGTGCTAGCACAAAATGATCTGGTCTGTAACGGACTTCAGCATCTGTAGAAACCTTATGGCTGGCTGGCTGGCTTGGGCAGAGCATATTTTGGCATACCCTATTCTGGTGCCTGAATATTTTACTCTATTGCAGTGATTTAAAATAGGCAAGTTTAAAAGAAACTGCTGAGTAAGCCATTACTTGTAAATTACTACCACTGCTATGTACTACTACCACTACTACTAGTAGTACACTTAATGCTACTACTACTTCTACTAATGATAATAATTATGCCTAATCAGCTGGTGTCAGTTTTATGTTGTATATTACGTTGTATGTTGTGTATATGATGCATATCATTGCTACCAATAAATCACCAGTCTTATATTTAACGTGTTGTGCTTTGCTTGTGGTGCGGTTCGTGTTGACATCTTTAAGTAGGTGCCAGAGTTTAATATTTCAGCGATACACTATTTTGCACTCAGCAAAGTTCATTTGATACTTTTAATAAACAAAAAGTTTAAGGAGATCAGAGGATTAGAAGATTGGAGATCAGTGTCACTTGTACTGACTTGATATTTGATTAACAAGCAAAGGCATAATCTCATAAATAAAGTGATAGGGATCTATCCCTTATAGGCACCGGATGCATGCAATCAAATCTGTCTTCCATTTTGTCATCCTGAATTCTTCAAACACCCCAGTGACTGTGGAATACAGATTATGATCACACTCCGTTTTCATCGTCTGATAAAAATCTGGCAATGTTCTACACAATTTCTTGAGTGCTGAACCAACAAACTAATTATTCCAACCTCTCCAATTTGTGTGGTGTTTAATGTGGCCCTGTGGGAAAAACATAATTTAGTGCTTAAATTGGAACAATGGTCTAATGCAGTCATTGAGTTCAGCTGTGTTGGATGTAAACTTGAAGTCTTATTTAAGTGGATAAAATACATTTGCTGCCTAAAAGGGCCTGTTCATGTTGATCCTCGTAGTTCTTCCAGGAAGTAATAAAATAAATACTTTTCTTTATTACATATTTTTATCTTATGGTGGGCAGAATATAAATAAATAAGAACATGGATTTTGTTTTATTGCTGTGATCAAAAGCACTGTCCTCAATAAGCTGATGCTATTTTATTGAAAAATGTTGAAATTTTGCTAAATTGATGATGGATAGTTAGGCTCTTTTGTTGCCATGCTGCTTGCAGTATTTGCCAATATCTAATGATTCCAATTCAGGATCGGAGCATCAGTAACCACATCAAAATGTTCATATTTACATCATTTTTCTATTAATGGTGATGCTGTTTGTAATTGTTATAGCCTATATGTATATATAATACATACAGCATATAACAATTTTAGTTTGTGTTTGCTTTACAAATTGAATAACAATGAACAAGAATGAAGTGTTGATAATGGTATTAATGGCGAGACATGTAGCACAGTCCATAGAACAGTTGACTCGTGAGCCATATTCGAACCCTCCCTTGTGGGGGAGGGGGGTTGAGATCGCTGCATTGTACTTTCTCATCTGTGGTCTCTTCTCTGTCACCCTATCTGTTTTCTACCTGCCTCAGCAAAGCACAAATACACATGGAGAGCCAACTGTCCCACTTTCCTTTAAATAATGGTGTTAATTATGAGATTAATATTGCAGCTGAGAAGCATATGATTTCAGTACCCATTGGGTACCTGTAGCAAATTAGTTTAAAGTGGTGGCTGTTTATCTTGTTTGTTCTGCTTAAAAGGGTTAGTCACACTGATTATGGCTTGAAATGGAAAAAAAAATCCTTATCCTCTTGTGCTAAACAAAAGATTTTTTAAAACAAAACAAGCTTTATATAAAAGTTAGGCTATAATTAGCTTCACCTGTGATTTTATTATTTCATGGGTACAATTGTACAATTGTCTCAGTTTTTCATTATGAATTTCAATATCAGTAAGTGCATTAATTTACAAGTAGATTAAATTTAGGTAAAACAAACGGTAGTTATAATGCTATTAACTGCTGTCTTAAAATATTTGTCATTTTCAATGTTTGATTTTTTGAAAACACTATCTAGTCCAGTTGTGTGTAAATAATGACTCACTGCAGAGAGATTTGCATTCAGAAATAGCCAGAATTAGGCTACTCTTGTTAGTTTAGGAAGGGTACTTAAGCTCTCATTCATGAATATTTATAATTTATAGAGATAATAAAACTAAGCATCGGACTGCTGATCTGATCTAATTAATAATCATATATTCTGTCTCAGCCTTAATTTTTGAATGAAATAAAGTATTAAATTGCTGCATATATGCAGGGATGAATGTTTGCTTCAACAAAATAATGAAATAGTTGTATCTGCTCAAGATAAAAAAGAAATAATGATTTCCCACGAACACACATTTTTATTGGTTTTTGAAAGAGCAGGGGGTTGTAATTGCTACTGCTGATGTAGGCCTATATTCATTTGCTGCCATGTGTAATCTGTGGGCATCATGATGACATTAAGCATTGTAATGAATACCCAGTTTTAAATAAAATGCTGGCTTTTTAAAATCAATTTCTGTGGAGTACTATTTATTTGATTACAAATAAAGTGTGAGAATTAGTGTGGTTTGATAACCATCAAATCTGAACTAGTTGTGTATGACACTTTTTATGGCAATGCATAACTTACTTCAGCAGTGCATAACACAGTGGATCAAATCGTAGTGATGCATCCTCAAAGCAATCAGATCTAATATAGTGCTTCGTCCATACAAAGTCACAAAGAGTATCTCCAGTGGAAAAGGAACAAGACAGAAGTGATTATTACCCTCATATTCTGTTGTAGAATTAAGTGAACCGTTGTCAATTTAATGTCTTCAGCACTGGAGGCTTGATTGGTGATTGGGCACCCAATCAAAGAGACCGCTGCTCATTGGCTGTAGGGTTAGGCTACACGTGAGTGTGTCACAGTGACGTTGGTGTTTCACAGTTGAACTGGAAGGCCAGAGCAACACCAATCAAAACTCTGGGAAACTGTTAAGGAATTTGCTTTGAATAATTATTTAGTACTTGACATGTCTTCAGCATCAATTATGTCAGTTACCCATCCTCTGCACAGCTTTGTCTCACTCTCAATATTTGCCACTTTATTTTTCCTAATGCCCATAGTTAAGGAGTAATCATTTACACAATGTCAGGTTATTAAAATGCCATTTTTAAGTGAGGGACTCAAAATAGCTACAACGGAAATAGCAAAATGGAAACCCTGATGATGGCCTGCCAGTCTAGAGTGGGATATCTTTTTCATGTGATAAGAGTCAGCCAAGGCATGGGTTTGCTGTCACGTTCATCACGATTTCTAATCAAGATTCTTTATTGAAGAATACCCTCATTGATAAAGGGCTTTTTTGTGCTGGGATGAAGATATGAACCCGATGAAGATATGAACCCAATGACCAGATGAAAAACAGTGTTTGGTAATGTGAGTTACACCTAGTAAGAATTGGATACCCTGGCTAGACTTACATAACTATCAGTGTGGTTTCAGATTGCGTCGACCAAGACACGACCACACGTGGATTTGATCGATGCAATTTTCTCGGGGTGCATTTGACACGTTCATTCATCTTTCAAATTGCCTTGAGTACCTTACTTCACACGCAGATCAAATCGTTTGTTTTCGTCTGCATTAGTCAAACTCAACTTGTGGTCTCTGAATTTATACGTGCTCATTCGTTTCAACCATAAAGCATTATATTGTGCATTTACATGCAGAAAATGTCTTCTCTTTCCCATTTTAACTTTGTAGTAGAGGTGATGTGGTCAGCATATTTTTAACCTTTGCCTCAAAGAGTTACTAGTAATGATCGGCTAACTAGTAAAGTTCATGCTGCCTAACTTTCTAATATTGGCAGCCTACTCAAGAGGCTGGATGTCTTTGTATGTCTGATGTGTCTTTCAGCCTGGTATTCTGCTGTTCAGAAGGGAATGCTCATTTGTGGTCCTGTATGCATATTGTCACACGCTGTCAGAAGATGATGCTGTCACACTGCAGCTTCATAAATACGCTTTTCCTCACGTAAATCCCATAGTATCAGCTGGCCCTCTGGCACTTCGAGCACACGGCTCCTCTCTTTCCTTATCACTCTGCTTCCTTTGATGGAGAACGTTCCGGAAGTCCGAAGAAGCCTTCCCATGAAAACCATCCTGCAGGTGGAGATACAGAACAACCTTAAAACAGATAATGACAAATCTTGAGTTTTAATTGTGTAGGAATATTAATTATCTGCCTTTTCATATTATGGGTGTATTGGAGGGGGGGGTGAATTGGGGGTTGAAAATCTCATTAATTGCTGCGAGCTCTGGCAGCGATGTTTTGGGCTTTCTCACCTGGCCCTGCTCCATGGTGTCCTCTCAGAGAGCCACTTCATCTTTGTCAGGGACAGGTGGAAATTTTCAGCAGTTCTAATTGGACAAAGTGCCTTTCAAACTCCCTGCCATCACTCAAAGATCAGATCAGCAGCCAGCAGGCCCATCAATATGAGTTCTGTCTCTCTCTCTCTCTGTCTCTCCCTGTGTGCCAGGATCCTGTGCTCACCAGTCAGGTCCCCATCATTGCAATGATAAATAAAACGTACTGTGTATGCCAGCACAAACTTTAGAATACTTTACTCAAATAATGGAGGCTCAGCCAAAACCTTATTGTTTTGTTTTAATGAACTCTGTGTCTAAGGTTACATCTAAATACAAGGCTGTGATACAACCAATACATTTTAAATAACCATATACTAACATGTTTAGCATAGGTAGTTAACAGGTACGTAATTCAAAAGTATTTTGTGATCAAATTAAATTGACATATTCTCCTGTGGTTTTATAGGTATATACAATGCTGACATTTAGGTATGCCTAACAGTTAGTTTTGGGAGTTTGTTTATAAATCATCATGCAGTTTAATTAATGCATTCCTAAAATCTTAAAGCATCATCAGATTAAAATATTACGTTACTTGTAATACTATGCAATAGGCCTACACAGTGACAAATACAAGTAATATGATATGGAATATCTTGGAATGTTTGTCTTTGAGGAAACAAGTATAAATTAGCTTTTATGCAAAGAAGACATTTCCTTAAAAAAACAGAATGTATCCACAATACATTAATACACATTAGACAGAAATCAAAACATTGTGAGTAATTATGATGTGCATTTTTTCATCTCAAAGCTTTCTTTAATATAGAATGATGCATATGCTTATAGCATTTTACCTCATATTATACAGGGTGAAACAAGAAGTAACTGTACTGGATGTTTTAAATAATGCAAAAATATATAAAAAATGAAACGTAAACATAATAACGTAAATAGGCTATTTCTGCTAACTACAGCTATGAGCTAAATACATTGTTACATTGGTCTTCATTTGAAACATTTAGCACCTTGCTTATTTAGTTAACTAGATTTCACTGTATAGAGACTTTTGCACTACCCTGTATTTATTACTCATTTATTTTTAGCTTTGAGGCAGAAGTAATAATTTTAATTATTTCATTAGGCCTACATTAAGTGTTGTCATACCTCATTTCAGATAAAATAATTACTAAGTGATTTGCTTAATGATAGCGTGTTTGAGTGTCACGTGTGCCCTCTGGTTCGTGACAGGGGACATAGTTTATTACCAGAAAAACATAGACCTGAATACGTCTTCATGCCTTACAGAGATGATGACTGCGACGTTGTAACCAAGGCGGTATTTAAATCTCGAAGTAATAACAGCATTAATATGTAAAATGCTCATTTCCATGTAGATATTTGATTCCACCCTATAGAGTGAACAAGAGAACGTGCTGATGGAGTCTGGAGCCCGATAAGGCTGGATTGTGCCTGTGGGAACGTCCTATCAGACTGCAGCAGCGCACCTCAGATCCGCACTTTGTTTGAGGTGTGCGCTTCCTCCGACTGCATGCAAATGCAGGGACAAATTAAAAGATTATCTCAGGAAGGTTGTGCCAACACAGCCGGGGGCTCTCTGCATCTCATGACTCCTGTATCAGTTCTACCTCAGAGAATAGCAAATATTCATGAGTGTTACAAAACCCAGTGTGCATTAGATATAGGCTGTACCCACACACACACACACACACACACTCTCTCACACAGACCTGTATGGAACAACAATAAACCATGCTAAAGTATTATCAGGCCAGTCTGTCAGGGCTCTTTCTTTTCCATTGCTGCAGCTTGACAGTAATTCATCAAATCAGATGAAATCTAATGAAAGCAATTCTATATGCTCTCATAGTGCCCTATGCTAATTTGCAATTATGTTGTTATGGAACAACAACTGGATGAGTTTCCTACTTTCTCCTCTGTTAAAATATTAATTTGGCTTTCGTTGAGACTGCTTTGTGATTGTATTGTCACGGTCCATTGAAGCAGAACAGTCAGTGGCAGCCTTCGTGACAGCTCTCTCACGATGCTGTGGTGTAAAAATCGAACCCTTACACCTGAGGTTTTGCTTGGTTGTCACCTGCAGGTTCATTCACCTTGAAGAATAGAGCAACTGCATGTTGACACTATTGCAATAATCGCAAAGCCGCTGTCTGTGTGAATCATATTTTAATGTCACAGAGGAGTGTTGATTATCCATGTTCAGGTTGACTCCACCACATTTTGGGCTCTATTTTCGCAGTCAGTTCTGGTCCTGGAGGGTCGGTGCCTTTTCAGGTATTTGTTTCCACCAATTACCCTAGCTAAATGAGTTAATTAGCTGTATGCACCACTTGTAGATTAAATCACAGCAGAACATTTCATATAGAGACACAAAAACAGTTTTTGGCTGCCATTCATGCACTTATCAAGAAATGTAGCAATGTAAGGGACAGTTAAGTAATTAAGTTTGCACATAAGTTGCATTTATCAAATATTCATAATAAAGTGACAGTGTATTTTCGTATGTACGGTTCCCTACAGTCCTTCCAGGGCTGTGCAGTGTTCACAGTTTGATGGCACCTGGTCCAGCTCTGCTGACAGTGTTGCATCTTATTTTGCCTCTGAGGAAGAGAGCTCTTGGAAGCGTGCCTTTTGAAAGCTTTATTGATGCTTTTCAAATGTGGGTGGCTGAGAGCTTCTCGAGGAGCCACAGTGTTTGACAGGCCAAACAGCCCCGGGCTTGAGCTGTGCCAGTGCACTCCGGGATTTCATGCCTCCGCGCACGAGGTTGCCGCGCTTCTCTGAGAATGCGGCGAGCGGAGAAGCGACGTGCCAGCAGAGTGAGACCTGGCGTGCACCGTGCCGCTGCACCACACCTGGAGCTTCCGTCAACCGAACGTGCACGCGCTTCTTCACCAAAACAAAATACAACGCAATCACACTGGGAAGGAATTGGATGTATTATATTATCTAAGATACTTATCCAAGATAATTCAGTGTGAATTAGGCACATTATTAATTTGCACTACGAGATGTTTACTGAAGCATTTTGAGTAAAAGCATTACCGAAGAGTATAAATGCTGGGCCCTAACTTGTAAGGGTATATAGAGATATGTGTGTTCAACCAGAAAATTGTCTGTAGCTCTGGCATAAGGGGGCTTGGCTTAAACCAGCAGTTAAAACGGGAGAAAATGTCAGTTTTCTTGTCTAATTTATGGTTTTGCAGGTGGACATTGTTCTTTTAAAGCACAATGTTCAGCTGCAACTTGTGATTTCACCTCAACATATCATTAATAGTGAAGTAAAATAATATTTTGATTCTTTTTATAACCATGCCTATATTTTACAAACAATACTGACCTAGATGTTGTAAATTATTATCCATCATATACAGCTACATTTTAAAATAGTCTCTGAGCAACATGAGTGCTGGCCCTAGCCACACCAGATACTGCAGGTGCTGTGGGAGCAGACAGCACTGTCAAATCTCTACCAGCTTCAACTACTTCATCTTCTGTCCATTGATTAGAGTCAGAAAAAAAGCAATATTGGGCTGTTGCTAGATATCTGTCATGTCACTGCAGCTACCTGCTACTATGAGTCTCCCTGGCATGTGCTCCCTCCAACAAATTATGTTTTTTCTGGATGTGGAAGTTTCAAAGTAGGAGTGGACTATAGATAACTACTAGTGGACAGCATAGCAGTACAGGCTTTAGAGTTGCTAGGGGGGTTGTGAACTGGAGGGGATGTTCAGTTATTTCACATTATTGTAATTTTAGAGTAACAGCTGCCCCCGTTCTCTGCCTCTCATGTAGTAATATGAACCATATTTCCACAGGCTCACCTTAGCTTTAGGTTCAGTATACCTGAGGTGAGTCAGACTCGATGCCACTGCTAGTTGACCCAGGCCAGCAGCTTGTCAGCCTGCTACTTGAACAACAGTCACCCAGAGCTCAGGCGTGTCGAGTGCGAGTACGTGCATTTTCCCTGTGCTAAAATGCCTTAGCCAGAAAGCCTTTTACACTGCTTAGCTAGATTACCTCAGCCCCCTTAACGTATTATTGACAGCTCATGCTAGGAGTTAAGCAACAGTAACCTTTAGCTCCTAACCTGTGTGCTGAAAGCACTCATAGTCAGCTTCATTCTCCTGTCTCTTTTTGTGGTCGCCTCGTTAAAGACAGGCATAATGAAAACACGAGCATCAGGATTTCCACCTCCATTGCAAGCTGGAGTGCTGAGCAGCCACTCAGATTTATTTATAACAAAATCTATTCACAAACGAAGGGAGCATATTGTCGGCTGGTGTGGGCGTTCCCTGAACGGCTAATCTCCGAAGATGCACATTTAGCTCTTGTGCGCTAGGTGAGACTCAACCCGGTGGAACTACAAAACCACAGTGTTAAGGCCACATTAGAACGGGGCTCGTACAGCCAAGGCAGGGTAGTGGAATCGTGGCTGGGCACTGTTCTGCAATTGGAGTGAGTGGAAAGCAGACGGAGAAGCACGTCTGTGTGATGCGTCTCGGTGTCAGCCTCAGAGCATGCTGGGATTGCAGGTAGACGGTGGAGGACGGAGTAAAAGCCTTGGCGGGGGAGTGAAGCGGTGACCTTCTGTCTCATCATTTACACCCTCCCGCCCCCGGCTGGCGCCCTTCCATCCGCTCTGAAATTGCTTTGTTTTGTGGTAGGCGAAGACAGCTGGGCACCAATTGGACGGCCAGTTTCACAATTAAAACGAGCTCACCTGGACGCATCTTGCATTATCAGTTTGTGCCGTTGGGGGCCGGTGGTTATCCAGCATTATGACACGCAGGGCAAAGAATGTTTAGTGAATTCTTCGTAACACATTGCAGAGTCTGCACCAACCCTGGAATTAAAACCAGTCACTTACTGTATCCTTTTTCTTCCAATGCGAGGATTTCATAACACTTTGAAGTGGGGTTAGGTGGAAACACGCCTCAACCGCCACCAGTGCATTGTGCCTACCTGATGCACAGCAGCCATTTTAATAAAGTTGGTGGAATTTTTATGATCCTCTGCCTAAACCCCATGTGAAATAAATGTAGCGGCGCGTCAGGCCCGCCATTTGGAAAAACTCAGTGAAAGAAGCTGTGCTTGTGCCAGCTCCAGCTCCAGTGCATTCCGTTTAGCAGCAGGGCTAAGATGTAGACGGGTACGGTCGACCTTGTTGATTTAAAGAGCCAGAATTGAGGATCGTTCGTTCGCTTCCCTTTCAGTCTGCAGCATGCCTTGCGTTCTGTTGAAGGGAGAAGGAGTGAGAAGGGGAGAGAGTGAGGGAAAAAAAGGGATGGATAGAGGGGGAAATGGCGCTGGTATCTCACAGAAGCTCAGCGCTGTGCTTGCTGCCTGAAGCGTTCTGGAAAGGCATTCATTATCAGTCGTGGGCAGCGGTGTCATGGTTATCGTTATTAACGTTGTTGGCGCAGTTATTCTTGTTTTCTTATTTGTTGTTTTGCGGTAATGTACTGGTAACATCCGCTAACCCACCAGTTCTCGCGCTAAACCCATCACTTTTATTCCTAAGAGCGTTTCGTTTTTTTCCCTCTCAAGCCTTCAAATAAAATGTTGATTTGAGCATGTGCCCCGGTATAATTGGAAAATATTAATCTTCTGGCTTAAGTTCTTACATTAGTTGTATTAATTTCACTGAAAATATCTCTTGGGTAGTTTGATTAGGACATGGTTTAACAGTTGATTTTATTTGGACCTTTTTCCTTAAATCACTTTTTAAAAAAAATCACACTAGACTGTTCTGCAGTCATTCATATTATTCTTAATATTAGTAATACTCATATAGTATTTAATAATATTCATATTAGTCTGTTTCAAGTACCATGGTTCATTTTTTTTTAGTTATCTCCTATTCTCTTTTTAAAAACAGAAGAGATAGAGAGAAAAACATATGGGTCATCAAATACCTACACTGTTTGCCTCATTAAAGGTAATTTGCCTTCATACGTTGCCTGTGTTTTTGTCTGCGTCTTTCTGCTGAGGCAGATACATGAACAGTATGCGTAAAGGCATATAGGTGCTATGAAAAATCCTTGGCTGTGTATTCTGAAGAGTGGAAGGGTTTTGAAATGAAGTCCGACTGAGCAGAGCCTCCTGAGTGAGCCTAGCGCCGTTCCAGCAGTGACAGTTGGGCTGGGAATTGAACTCGCCGTGGCAACGTGACGGAAATTTGTGCTGAGGGTGTATGGGGGCCTCTCAGTGAGAGCTCACTAATGGTGGCCACTTTGAAACTCAATATGGTTATTTGAGGACATGTGTCTTTAAGCTCCCTCCAGCTTAGCTTGGCAGAACTTACTTCAGACCCTTCCTCTTTGCTGTCCTGCCCATTTTCTCTCAGGCGGGGGCGACAGAGGGGAGGTGGTGGTGGGGGGGGGGGGGTTGCAGTGGCCACTCCAGACTTCTGTTATTAATCACCAGGAGTTGCTGTTCAACTTATTTTAAAGTTTTATGGACTAGCTGTGTATGAAAACGGGGTTAATGACCTTTGTATTGAAGTCATTTTCAGAATTAATTCAGAATTTAACCCCTTGCATTACATTGCAGCCATTTAGCAGACAGTCTTACAAATGTAGGATGCCAATGAAACTGTACACAGCCACACTACTGAAATACTGTATATTGAGCGAACGGTTGTCAGACAACGATAACCTGGCCTGATGTGACTGGTCATCTTTTTGGGTTATGGTCATTTAAAATCGCCAGCGGCTCACAACATGTGGGACAGTGCCACGTCTACCGACTGGGTGTCTGCACAGCACAGGAAACCTCCCAAGTTCCTCTGTTCCCCATGGTGCTACTCAGAAATGGTTTCAGCAGCTTTCAGTTCCTGGACATGCGACTGGACACAAACACCAATCAAAATCCTGTAAGAGACACTAGGGGCTGCTGGGAATCGGTGTGCGTAGGCACATTAGAGAATCTTAACCTGCTGTCTGGTCAAAACATTCGCCTACGCCTGTGAGCACTAGATTGTGTGTAGTGCATGTCTATGTGTGCCTGAATTTGTGTGTGCACATATTTCATATTTTACATGCGTCATAAGTTGCAAACCAAATACGGCATTCTTCTTTTTATTTGTATTATTATAACTGGTCTGTCAGCGAAAATAAATGTAGAGACAGATGGTGAGGAAACCTTCTTCTTCCAAACTTGGTTATGAATACCCTCAACCCTTTGAATACCCTTTGTATTTTTTGGTGACAAAGAAAATTTGGTTTGTCAGAACCCGATGAATTACTCTAAGATTAGACGGTGATAGTCGTTAACATTCGTAACAGAATTATGCTTAGTGGAAAATTGCTATTATTATGCAACACAGGGAAATGAATATGGCTGTTGTTCAAGTACTAAGCTCATAACCGTTTCTCTGCTGTTGTGTATCTGGGCAAGCAGTAGCTTAATGGAGTTCAAGTGGGTGCGATTATCAGAGACCTCCCCAGACAGCCTTGATATTTCTTGAGTACCAGAAATATTTCATGGACCACAGGTTACAAACAACTGCATCGCATTCCTGGAATTATTTAATGAATGCTTTTTTATGAGCAATGAGCATACAGTAGATTTCTTGCCATAGATAAAGCATTTAGAAATTAGTTTTTTCATTTTAAATTTTAGGGCATTTATAGGCAATATGAATATAATGTACAATTTATGCCATTCCCTTCATTTGAATTGTGTGTAGTACTGTGATGTGCCTACATCACATTCTTCAGAAAATGATATTTTAATGAACGCAATTGTAATTCTTTGCAAAACTACTGTGTGAAAAAAAAGCTGTTAAGAAAATGTGTTTCCTCTTGAGTGTACATTTGCATGTTTCTCTGAATTCTTCACAGTGGTCAGATGCTTTGCTTTGTAGTATGTATTCTACCCGTACCAGCCACAGCCTGAGAAAAAATATCGATGACACTTAACCCTTGTAAATTGTTTGATTTTGTTAGTATATTTATTATTATTATTTTTCATAAAATATATTTTCCGTCTTATTGTTGCTATAATGTCGTTTTCTTTTAACTGTTCAGTTGTTTCCTATTAATTTAATTTAAGCTTTGGCAATATTTTTTTTAAATGTGTCATGCCAGTGAAGCATTTAAAATTGAAATTGAACTGAGGGAGAATCCATTTCCTCCAGCCTCTCATTACCAGTGAGATATTCACTCCAGGAGAGAGTGGAGGAAGGGAGGTGGGCTTGTCCTTGGATGTCTCCTTCCCCTAACTCCACTCGTCTCTTGACTTCCGTTTTTTTCTTCTTCTTTTTTTTAACTAGGCCATAGATTACACCCGTAAATTTGAGACACCATCCGGTGTGTGGAAGAAAATTCAACAGTGCCACAAGTCATTCTGAAGTGTAGCATACTACAAGAATGCCCCAGCATATTCACTTCCCAGAGAAATATCATTCATTTGGTTACCTCCCCCCAAACCTGGGTATTAGTCTCCTGAAGCTACAGTAATGAACGCAATTAGATGCCATTCTGAGTGTGTCTGAGAATGAGGATGATAATGAAATGAATGTGCGTTCTGAGCACATAGCACAGGAATGTTATTTCAGGGGGAACGTGCCCTGTTTTGAATTTTTCAGTTGAAATGGCTCCAGAATCCCTCCTTATCTGTATATTCCTGTCTGTTTTCATATGTTTTCTTGCCCCGTATAGCCTAACTGCTGAGTTGGTGCGAGGCTTTAACTCACTACAAGACATGGCTGCTGTCCAGCCAAGCACTGTAGACCTTACAGAAATAACAGATGTAAAACTTTGCATAATGCCAGAAGACTGCAGACAGTATAAGGATGTACAGCTTTGGATGAAATGGTTTCACTTTTGTCAGATATTTTGGATGATAATTTTGGTTTGTATGAGCATTGGCCAATAATAGTTTTAATAATAAACTTATCTGCCCTCTTATCAGCCCTGTTCCTCTTATGGCAGATATAATGGGCTTATAGGTTAATACAGCATGCATATGCCAGATCAATGATGCATTTGTTGCATTGCTGATGCCGTAAATTAAGTAAAAATGTCATGCTCAAAAAATTACCTAATCATATTATTAATTATTCATGTATCATTTTTACCCTCTAAACTCACAAGCAAAGGCATTCAGACTCTAGCTCTTTTGACTCATGTCATCTGCTTAATAATAAAGTAAAAGGGTTGATGTTTTTATGCGTATACACTTTTTCCTTCATGAGTTATCGCGGTGCTGATCTTGGCATACTTCTTCCATGAGTGTGGAAATGTTGCAGCTTGCATTTGGAGTATAATGTAAAATAGGAGGCATCAGCTTTTGTATGGACCAATATGGCCAGTCGAATATCAGTTATTGGTAGGCTATTGGCCCCAGAATTATATTCTAATATATTATATTGGGGCTGTACCCATGGATTGCACAACTGGATTTTGAATGTGAGGCCTTGGTTAACTTATAACAGTTTGAATGCACTTTCCTTGGCAGGAGGTGGTGTTGAAGGGAAATGTTCTCATCCATTCTTGGACCCACTGATGTGAAAATCCATTAGGTACTGTAGTAATTGCAAATTTTAAATGCAGTTAACTCCAATCATGTATTTTAAGGGGATTGTGTTTCCGCCAACATTTTGAACTCCTGCTGTTCATTTCTCATAGCCTAAGTTAGTAGCTGTTTTTGTCGATCCCATGCACTGTGTGGTTATTACAGAAAACATGCAGTGGGAAACGTAAGGGATTTGACATTACTGTTTGTTCATCTCTGATCTTAGGTTTCGGCCTTCTGCTTAGGCTCTTCCCTGTTTGATGATATGTGTAAATCGGGGTGAATATTCTGAAATTTCTGGGTGTTTTCACATATGCTGAAGGATCTTCTGTGAGTTATTCTAATGGAAGTTTTAATCTATTGATAATAATGAAGGAGAGGCGCATCTTCCGGGATAATTTGTGTTAATTTAATCTGGGTTTTTGGCGAGATGAGTTTCACAGGTTAATTATGCTTTTGGCAGGTGAAACTTTTTCATATGTACGCCTCATTTTTCTTCGTTTTACGGGAATTTGTTTACCAGGCGTACCATATGGGACGCAGCCCCCTTTCTGCGCTCTGTCCAGAGAGGAGCTGACACGCTCTCGCCGTAAATCTAAAATTAATATTTCAGGGCAGGTTGGCCACCTGTCCAGTGAGATGGGAAGACAACGATGCCCGTTTGGTTGGAATGGAGGCGGTGCCAGGGGACCAGGTGCAGCTCTTACGCCCCATATGCCCACTGCTTGAGGAGGAATTCAGTGGGACGGCTTCGGCTTCATCAAGTCTCTGGCCAAGATTTCGCTGAACCACATGGAGAACTGTTTTGATAAAAGGCTATTATTTTCATGTGTTGTGCTTCCACGTGCAGATGAAAACGCTTACGAAAATGGCACGTATGGCGATCAAAACAGGGCACAAAATGCAGAATGTGTCAGTTACTACTAGAAGATTTGTCTAATATATATCATAAAGTATATTTTAGGCTCTTTATACAACAAAAGTATGAGTAATTAATAAGTAGTATATTTATTAAGCATTTTTAATTTTATTTTATGAAATGACATTTGAAATGAAATTTAACAGATGTAGTTGCATGCGTTAAACCAATCAAAGTCCCAAACACAGTCTACCCAGGGTTCAGGAGATACTAAATGTGAGTTGTGATCGACACAGGATTATTGTTTTTCTTGTTGCACATAAAAGCAAGTTTGGCTTGGATTGCTGAAAATAAGTACTTTGAAAGACAGAGCCCATAAAAAACACTCCATTTTCAATAACAATCAACCTGCAGTATACCCTGGTCACCTGTTGGGGGCAGGCATTGCGGGTTGGGCAGAGATGGGAAAACGCCCTGACTGAAAACCGCTGAGCTGAATGCCAGATCACAACCGCGATTTCACTCGATTACCTCAATTCATCAAAGAGAGAAGAGAAGATCAATCATGTCTGAATTCATTCTCCACCACCCCCTGTTGTTCACTATCTGTATCTGTAGCCCCATACCGGCAAAACATTGTATGGAATGTTAATTAAAACAATGAATCGCAATGCAAATACAAAGATAAATAAATATATAATTTGGAATTGTGCTACTGTGTGCATGGACAGTTTTCAGAAAACTGTAAGAAAAGCAATTGAACCTATGTCCCTCATCTTTTCTTTTGGGGAACTGATGACAGTTCAGGGGAAGTTTGTAAGAAAGTCTTTCTTCAGTTTGTCCAAGGAGGAAAAAAACTGAAGGAGCCCACTCACTGGCTGCTCTTACTAATTTAGAAATCCCCTCTGTGGGTTGGTTCATTTTCCCTCCCCCCCCCCATACACACACTGCTTGTCAGCCCCACCACCTTCCTTGCTCCCCCCCGCTTTGTCTACAATAGCGTAAAGGGCTTCAGGAGCTGACAGCAGTAACAGACGGATATTTTGTGCCCAGCTGACTCTGGGAAAAGCAGGGTATTTTTAAAGAGCAGACACTGACCCTTACCGCCATAAATGAGAGAACAGCAGAGGAAATGATAATAAAAAAAAGTCTGCACAGGGGAAATGGTGAAAGACATGAGAAGACTGGTGAGGTAAAGTGCCTTTAGATCATCAAAGTTTAAAAAAGCGCTGGTCTAAAGGACCTGACTGGGGAACCTGGTCTGAAGCCTTGCAGTTCAAAACTGCAGCCGTGTCCCTGAGGCGTCTTAATATTCTGACATTTTCTTCCTGTTACTCACAAACAAGGTTTTCTGGCTACCCCAGAAGCTCTTCGTTGTCAAGAGGAAACCTTCCGTGTGGGAGCAAATCATTTACCAAAAAGATCAATTTAACATAAAACTCTCAATTTGTATCTGAATTGATAGCCTATATAAAGGTAAAAGATCGATGACGGGTCATAATTATGGAATTAAGAACAGAATTGCGTGTGCAGGAGACGAGGGATGGGTGGGCTCGTTTGGAGCTAATCACTATATTTTATTCAATGCTTTTGGAGATAAGGATAATGCAAAATTAAGTCTTTTGATTCAAAGAAATCTGGCACCTCTTCAGTTAGCCTGCTTTGAATACCTTAAGGAGCTAAATTCTTCCATGTTTTTCAGCTCTTTCAATAGCAACATGTTTTATCCTTTAATTGTGTATAAAAGGCATGCATTTTGGCATGAGTGTTCTGCCATTTTATAAGTTGACTACATCAGACATTCTGTTCTTATGTTGGTAAGGATATTCCTTTATTGCAGTATTGGAAATCGTAGCTTGTTTTTGATATACATACAAAGCAATTAAAGGACTACCTTCCACACAGACTGTCCTGTTTAAATATATTTTTATACTTCAGTTATCATACATCTTGTGATGGTGTTCGAGCTGGAGTTGGACATTATAAATTAATTACAAAGCCATCAGAACAGATATTTTTGCGATTTGAAATAAATTCTATGCATCGGACTTCAGGACAATGTACTGGTTCATTTGTTTATTAATTTCACACATTTCAGATGAAAAGCCACAGAGGAAAATGCTGGAAAGACAGACCTGTACAAGCTCGGTTATGACAGTGTGCCCAAATGCATTCTTACACACAAGCTTGATATATACTGTAAAAGCAAAATAAACACCAGTATGTCTTTGACGTTTCCTTTGAAGAGGAAGTGAGAACTGCCTTATGCACCATGATGTTTTGGCTTGCAGGCAATATGCGATGAGTTCCTCTGGCCCTACCTCCTGCTGAGGACTGGAGGCCTGGGGGCCAGGATAGGATCCTCTGGGGGCAGACTATTCTATTTCCTGTCTAATCTGTGTAGGTTTCACATTTGTCAGCACCCCATTAAGCCTTTACTTCACCCAGAATTTGATCACAGTGATGAAGAGAAGAGAGAAGACTGTGACTGTTGGAATGGTGCTGTTGCTATTGCAACGCTTGCGACCAGCATGCGATCGTGCCTATTCTGACTTACCAAATGATAGAAATTAAATACCATATATTGCCTTTATTGCTAAAGATTTTCGGCAATCCATTGACAAGCTTTTTTTAAAAACTTTTTTTAGGTTAGGAGCAACACATCAACATTCATGGAAATAAGTTTTATTTGCAATGTCATTTTGCAAAGAAAATTTAGCTTTCTAACCTTGGTGGTCAGATGCTCAGAAATTGGAGTTGTGCGATTCGTCTCTGAAATCTATACATAGAGTATAAGCATAGGGAAATAATGTAGTTGGGATCTTCTGTTGAAGCCAGAAGCTCTTGGCAGTGAAGGCATTAGTGTGTGCCAAGCACCTGGTTACACTGAAAACAATAAGTGGTTTATAGATCGTGTTGGTTTATGGGCACAATGGCTGAGGATCTATGTTCAAGCTAGATGCCTTGAATGTGCCCATTTCTGGCTGACTGCTTAATGTGCATGAGGACTCTATTTAAACTTTTGCCTTGTTGAGAGTGAATACTCATGCATGAACCTTGAGCTGCTTGTCTATTCTCCTGTATTGGAAGTGCTTTATTGTGGGACTTGATTTAGTCATTGTTTAGTGTCTTCATTACTATTTCTAAAATATAAAATCACTTAAAATTTACTGTCTAGATGTTTACATGAACACTCAGATTGAGTTTCTACAGGAAGGAGTTGAGGCTTCTACAGGAAGGGGCTGAGACATTGCTGAGGCTTTGGGGATTTCATTGGCTCTCCCGTTGCTGGTGAGATGGATGTTCTGCAGGATAAATTCTGACATGTGAACACAGGGCCCGTGCTGAATGTCACTGATCAGAATAATCATAACAAGCTCATGTTGCAGCCAAGTTAAAAACCAAAGGACTCCTCCGAATTCGTTTTTTTTCCTTCCTTTTTTTTTAACGTTGTGGCAGTTTTTTCTCCCAAATGTCTAGCATTTCATATTATGAGACACATTCAGTGGTTTGTTAAGTTTCATAAACATTTGGCTACTTTTCCGCTTAGCCATGGACAGGAAGAGCAGGCGAAGTCCGCAGTGGTAATGGCGCTTGTGACCGCGGCCGGACGATGAATCCCGCAGACGTTTTCTGTGTGAGAAGCGCTGTGGTGAATCCGGCGTGCCGGGTGACTGTGAAAGTGTCGCGGCGTCTCCTACGCCGAGCGAACTTCGGTCTCGGGGAGTCGACGGCGTCTGCCAGACATGCTGGAAAGCGCTGTGCCCTCCCTGCGCAGGCTGCGCTGGAGCACAGCCAGGGTTAATTATAGAGCGCCATCAAGGTCTGCAGTCACAGAGGATGCGGAGGCCTGTCAGATTATTGTCATTTTGCCACGTCCGGGACAGAAAGGCTAGAGGATGGGCAGATCATCTGCTATCAACAGTCTCATCCATTCACTTTGGTCTCTTGTCCTGGCATCTTAATCTACAAGTTTCAGTCTCGTAACAAAATATCAGGATTTTATCGATGGCTAAATGCCTCATGAGTCTAGGCCAGACGTGTATTCTCAGTAAGGTAAAAGCCAAGGTCATGCCCAGATTTGATTGAGAGTTGTCATGTTACGTTGAACTATAAGATCTTATAAACAATAAGATTGAGTGTATGTGTTTTTTTTATCCTTTACATATTGTACAAAGGATCTGATATACTGATCCAGAAAAAAGAATAGATTTAAAAATACATTTATATTATTTTTCTTTTCCCATTTTCCCATTCGTTACTTTTTAAAAATGTCCCACTTCTGCCATTATTTTGACCTCATGCCGAACAATTTCCAGAGCCAAATTAGCTTTCACTGTACACAGGAGTGTGCGTAATGTGACGACTTGACGGTCCACTGCTAAAATATGAGGAAATGGAAGGCCATGCCACAGGGGTTAATGATATTCGTCTTCTTCAACAAGTACCCAGGGATCCTGAGTGTCCTTGAAACAGACACCACCTTGCGCCGACTTAGAACTTCAAAACTCTGCTGCTCTGCGCCACAGACATTATGAATCACTGTTGCTGTAATGTAATGGAGGCAAGGGGATGTTTGGCTATTGAGAGTGCTAGGGGACTGGACCAGGACTGTGTCACAGTGGTGCTGGAGTACTATGTGTTTACTGTTGATAGGGACCGAGCATTGGAGTGTTGTTGTAGTGTTGTTGGGATGCAGAGAACATTACCCTCTCTAACTTAGCTGTACACAAGCCCTTTTACCACCTGATCGTTTTCTCTCTGCCATGCTGTGATAACTGTACTCACTGACGGGGAGAGGAGGAGCCTTATTAAACAATAAAAGTGACTGAAGGGTTTGGAGTTGTCATAGCAATCGGGGATTATGATTTATTAATCCACGCTCCTTCACACAAAATAATTTGGAGTTGCACATTCCCTTGGGGGAGTCATTTTAATGCATGCTCAGTTGGGAAATTTCCTGCTGAAATTTGGTGCAGTCAAGGGAAAGGGGAAAGAAGGAATCTTGCAGTGCCTGATGAAGGATCGCCCACATTGGGAAAGATGGAGTTTGTCAGTCCTGCAGAAAGCTTTATTTTCATCCTCAACATCAGTATTTAGTTTTTTTTTATTCTTTTGGATATTGTTTGATGGAACGTGCATGCAGCAGTCAGACTGATTTTTACAAATTATATTTTATTTCTGAAATTTGGTTCTTAAATAGTTACTGTTTCCATTCTTTCATCCATTTTCCATATTGTATCTTATTTTATTCATCAGTATAATATTTACAACCTGACAACCAAAATAAAGTACTTGGTAATCGGCTGCTGTTAGTAGTAGGTTTAAATGACATTTTGCAAAACATAATGTAGGCGTAATATTTATAGCCTAATATTTATAATAGCTACGTGTATTATATAGTTCCATGATATAACTACATCATAGTTTAGACATACTTCCAGTGTGTTAAATAACTTCTGCAGCTTGTAATGGGTGTTGGATGAAGGCATAAAGTATTAACTATTTTATTGGGTGTCATTAGACGCTTGGTGTTCATTAGAAATGTAAAACTTTGGGACGATTCAATAACTGAAATTATGCAGGTTTGCGTTTTGAAATCTTTGGTGATTTTCCTTGTCTTTCAATGATAAAGTCAGGCCCACAGAGGTGAAAGGATAAACATGTGCCTTGGCTTACTGTATTATATGGTGCACAAGTGTATACTCCAAGCTAGATGCTTCACAGTAGACTGCATTTGTTAGTTTCTCCTCATTTACAGAGTGGACCGTTGAAAAATATCTTTGTCAGGGCAGAGTAAATACCTTTTAACATGAAGGCCAGTCAGAGTGACTGTATACATCCTGTCCCGTATTCATTACTTAAATGTTCTAAAATAATTGATGCTCTGCGTTAAAAAACAAGGACAACAGAAGAGCCAATTACAACTCCCCCTGTAGCCTGGGCAGTATTCTGATCCCACTGCTGATTGGCTCCAGTGTCTTCAAACAGGAACATGAACCCAGTCTCTGGGGACCTTGTTTGAATGTATCTCTGTAATGCCTCTGCTTTCTTACTCCACATGTATATTTATACCCCATACGTAGGGTTGGCCACTCTTTGAAATTCCTTGAAGAATGCTAACAATCCCAGTGGAGATGCCCTGCTTTTAATGGCAGCCATTGTTTACAGTTGTTTCAAACAGTAATTAGCCTACCTGTTGTTATTATTCATTTACTTAGGGTGGGATGCATTTGAATGTACACATTTTGAGTATTGCACTACAGTCAAGTTGGAAAGAGCAAGATGGAGGAGATGAAGCGAAACATACTAACAGATCATTGTCGGTTTTGCAAGTGCCGTTGTAATTTGTCATCATTAAAGCAACAAAATATATCATTTTAATCTGGTGTAGGATCTGAACCACTTGTGGGTCAGTTCACAGCAGCGACCTAATTCAGCGATGCAGTCACTAGAAGTTCACCCCAGATAAGTCAGAGAGATTGAAGCAGAGCATAAGGATGCCAGTCTTCAAAAGTCTATTGTTTGGATGGGTGGCACGGCAGCCTGTGGAATATAAGAATACAAGGACGAAACGTATTGATGAGAACAGCTCCTTTGGGTAATTTTGTTCTTTGCTTCATCTAGCTCTGTGTCAAGCCTAGTATGATTCTGTAGGAACAACGGTGTTTTAATGATGAGAATGTAAATGGGGGAAAATTGTAAACTGCTTGAGGAGTGTTAGCCTGGGAGTGCAAGACAGGAGAGAAATCCAGTTTAGGGGGATATCAAAAGACCAAGTTCTGAGCCGTGTGGTACACCAATTAAGAGAGGCAGAGCTCATCTCTCTTGCAGCTTCACACACTTTTGTTGAAGATACACTTGGTAGCAGCAAATGAGTTGCACAGCTTAACAAAGATAGCAGTAACCAGTTGTAAACAGTGTTGAAAGCTATGGAGAGATGTTTGCCTGTTTCTTAACATCTGGGCTAACCGCTCGAGGAACAAGACTGTTGTTATTATCCACTCTGGGTGGTACCAGCAGGTAGGTGAGGATGGAGGAAGCTTCAAGAATATTTTTTATGAGAAAATATCAGCAGAAGCCACTTAGAGGCTGAGGGAAGGTGTCGAGGGAGAATATGAAGTGGAGGATCAGGGGCTATAGCTTGGATAAAACTAGATCCATTTTACAAGTGGCAGGTTCCATACTTATTAAGAAAAGGACAAAACGTTCTTATGAATTATTGATTCAGGGCCGCTCTTGTCACTCTCTCCTACATGCGTCCTCGCACTTTAAATTGGCGAGAAGCAGGTTAACCCGTGGGTTCATCTCCTCATGTAATTTATCCCAGTAGAAACTTTTGTGATTTAGGGATTTGAGTGAGATTTGTCATTTTGCCTCCTTGATGTCATAATTGTCATTTTTCTCTCTGGCTGTCAGTGTTTGCATTTAAAAGCACTGCACATTAACCCCTGTTATCTTACAGTACACTCGGTGCATTCAAACAGACTCTACAGGCATAGAAAAATCAAAGTTTATAGTCTGTTTTGGGCTATTGTCCTGACCTTATTTTTCCCTTCAGCTCATTACTGTGAGATCTTACCCATTGAATGTTTTTCTTTCTCGCTCTGTGTTAGGGACTGATGCTGAAATGTGGAGTGCGAGAGCACTCGATGTACCCTTGCCCATTAGGTGAACGCGACCTTCCTTTGCCCAGCAAAGTTTGCATGAAGAAGGGCGGTGCTGTTTCCAGTCTACTTTCTTCTGGACTGTGAAAGGGAATGGCCGGGGGGACCGAAATTAAGGAACCGTGTGTTCTGAGAGCGGGCAGGAGGGGAGAGGAGAGGGAGGTCTTTGTGAAAATGGACATGAATAGACGGTCTAAATTAAGAAGTGGCTGTGGACAGAGTTGTGGCAGATGGAAGTTCAGAGAAAAAGCCTTTCCAGAATTCTGCATGTGTAGTCTTTTGCCAGCACTGTGCTGGGGAGACAAGAGGCCAGGCCTTTACCCAGTGTGAAAAGACAGCTGCTTTGCCATGTAGGCTAATAGAAACAAGGTCACTTTGGGCAGTGGAACTACTTCTGACAATGGTAGTGGCTCCAAAAACTCTACAATATTGGCTTATAACTTTGAAAAGTACACAAGGAATATTAACCTGAAAGAGGCCACCATCTGTTCACGAGATATCCAGGCAGCACTGAAATAATTTTTCTTTAACATACATTAAGAATGGTAACTTTGATCATTTGGATCCCAAATTGCTATTCAGTGCCTTTATAAAGTTTTCACCCCAAATTGATTATTTCTCAAGTCTTCAGAATTATACATTTTTTTAAAAGATGAAATTTTTTGTAATTAAGAAATGTAAATATGTTAAATATTTTTTCGGAAATACATAAATGCATTGCATTTATTGTGTTGGTGAAGGGGGAAAATTTCTTGTGTAACTGGAGAAATTGTGAGCACAAGTGTCTTTTTGATACTGTAATGTTATTTATAGTCTTAATACAATAACACAAAAGTGTAAATACTGCACCCAAAGGTGTAAAGGGAGTACCTCTTTTCATATAAAAATTAAAAGGAAAGATTCAATATATCTGTCATTTACTGTATTTACAATTATTCCCTAGTCCAGATTCAAATCAAGATTGCCATTGGCAAAGTCCTCTGGTAATTTCTGGACAATTGTATACCATATTTCTGATTATGTTGAAAGAAGAAGAGAATATCAGCACAGTCTTATTATGCTCCCAAGGGATTTATTAAATCTAACCTGAGAGCCTTTGTTTGTTTTTCAGCATCGACTTAAGAGTGTTGGCCTAGCAAGTTCATTGCTAATGTAAGCCTGTGGCTTCAATGTGGTGCGAAGTGCTAATAAACGACTTTGGTCGTCCTTCACTGGTGAGGTTACTGCAAGGGACCCGCAAGTCTGCTCTGCATACTGTGGTCAGAAATGCGTGATTTACTAGTCATTAAATCACGCGAGGTGAGTTTATCAAAGCAGATAATGGGAATTCCTCAGGGTCGCCGGAAAGCAGAGGTTTTCTGGGAGCTGATGTGATGGAATAGCATTGTCGTATACATCACTTTTATGGCCGCTGCGTCTCTCACTTCAGCGCCAGAAGCTAGTAAGGTCGCGTGGCGGTTGATGTGTGATGTAATGACCGTGCTTGCGGCCAGAAGGTTTCTGGTTCAATTCCAGGGTTCATCCTTGAGCAAGGCGCTGGCATTATATATCCAGCTGTATGAGTTACTGTAGATACATCAAATAAGGCTACACGAGTTCTCTCTGACTGAATGCCAGAAAATATTTTATAATTTGGAGAGATCTTTTTTTTTCTTTTTTTTTTTAAACTGTGGTAAGGGCTATTTTATGCTTTTGTATGAATTTTATTCAGTTCAGACACTGTTGGCCATATGCATCCATTAGTGTTTCGCCTTTTTGTTCAAATATCCGTTGCTTAAAGAACACCGAAGCTCTTCAGTGGTAATTATAATGAGGCAGCGATATTATCACAAATCCCGTGTGGAACGATAACCGTTTGGTCTGCTGAGCAAGGCTGCGTCTCCATTCACCTGGGAACCCCACTGCTGCTTGTGTTAACAGCGTTAGGGGAAATAACTATCATTTCATATGCTTCACATACTCGCTGAGGGATTTTTTTTTTTTTCATTTCAGCAATATTTTTTGATATACCTTTTTGACATTAGTTCTTAAAAATCAATGAATTTTTAACACAGCCAAGTCTGGCTCTTTTGTCAAGCTAATGACTATGGTCTGCGTAATATCTAACAATTTATGCACTAAAGGTATGCGATTTTCGCCTGGGAATGAATGATGTAGGTTCTGCATTGGTACACATCATGCAGCGTGGTCATTATTGGACAAAGTGTTTCCATAACATCAAGCCTAATGGAGTATAAAGCTGCCATTATGCTTGTGAAGTAGAAAACATCTTTGAAACACCTCTGTGGCTCAGAGATAGAGAATAGAGAGAGAATCAAGAATAGATAGCTATAGCTGATTGGTCTCAGCTAATGACTAGAAATAGGAGAATTAAGCATTGTGACTCTCTTAGGAGATAGTCATCAGTCATGCACTGCTTTGAACAAATCACAGGTTATTTTACTTTGGAGGGGACAATATTACCATTAGTTGATACAGATCAATGATTGGCAGATCAACTGTAAATTTAGGTCAATGTGAAGCTGCTAATTCTTTGAAGGGGTTATTGTCTATGACATTTCTGTTGATATGAATCAAAAACTCAATGACGTAATAAGACTGGACTGTTGTCACCCATGTCACCAACATTTTAGTTTGCCATCCTTTTTTGGAGGATTTCAGAATTAAGGAACTCTATGGCACTGTGGAAAATGGCACTATGTCTATAGGGGTTTGAGGATTGTAACAGGTTTCAGCTGACACTGACAACTAGAAATGCTGGGATAATATTGATAGAGCTGAGAACACCCAGCTGTCCCTTATCCTTCCCATCAGTCCTTGTACCACTCCACTCACATACACAGTAGCACACACACACACACACACAACCACTCACTTACATGCGAGAACATGCATGCAAAGAAAACATACAAATACACTCGTCCATTTTCATGCATCCACTTTTTTGGGTGAGTTATACTCTATGAGACAGCAGATGTGTTCTTACCATGTTGATTTTCTTTGCTCAGACCATTGAATGCTAGTGACTTGGAATGGGAATTTTACATTGATCTCGGTGAATAAACAGTGTTTCCAATGTGTGTCTTATAAGCAGCCAGTTCTGTTCTGGCCTGTGGAAATAGTCACCCATAATGTGTGTGGAAAAGTATCCTCTCACCCTCTTTTGCCCACAGCAAAATACTGTATGAAAATACCCATAAACCGCACTGAAATGCATTATATGAAAGTAAACTCAAAACGGTCTTGCCCAGATTATGCGAGAATAAATTTATGCTGCATTTTGTGAGAAATAATATTCAGCCCATCTCTCAAATTGGTCCTGCCCTGCTGACAAACTGACTGTGAATGCTTAAGCTATTGCCTGGCTGGTTGACTGCAGAGAGATGGTGATTGATTACTGTTGTTGTTGTTAGTAAGTGCCTGTATGTATGTCCTCAGACAGGTCAGGCTGGGGACTCTACTCCGGTTCCCCTTGTTATCAGTCTCTCCCATCCGCCAGAGTGCGGCTGGAGGCTCCATAGCATTCTCAGGGCAGAACTGGCCCCTGCTACTGAGAGAGCCAACGGCAGAGATTCAGTTACAATCGCGCTGCTCTTGCTTGATTTCACGATGGTTTCTGGAATGGAATATTGAGGGATTTATTGGGGGGAAAGAGAGAGGGGAAAGATTTGAAAGATTTCATGTTTCTTCACTTACTTGAAAGTAATCAGCTCTTGAAACCTTCTTCAGTGACTGTGAAATGTTTCTATTGTTTCTAAATCTGGTTAGAAAACCAACACTGTACTGCAAATAAAATAACAGTAATTTCTTTCCAGCAGGTGTGACACTGACAGGTTTATAAATTGTCTTTGTTTGGTCAGACCATGATATTGTCGCATGTTCTACAAAGGATAAATAACAAGCATATTTGTTTGTTTATCTCTCAACCCCAGTGTTGTGTGAGATTTGTTTCCAAGTACTCTAGAGGGAGTACCAAAGCTTTACTTGAAGTCTCCAATTTTTTATATCCACTGTAATGGGTAATGTACAATACAATGCAAAGATACTTTATAAAATCAAGATGGATGTTGTACATCAAATGTCATGTTCCTAGCAGTGTTCTGTTAAAAGTTCTACCATCAGAACTTCAAGAGTTTGTTTAAGAATTTAAATACAAAGCAGAATTCCTCTGCTCCATCAGGAAAAACACAGAATGTTTGTTCTCCTCAGTGATAAACTGTTTGTTCTAATGATCTAGATATTTGTCATGCTAGAAATGTTCTATAACTTTATAGTTTCACAGTGGTACTACTTATATCATTATTGCTATGCACATGTCAGAATTATGCCTTTTGAGAGAAGGCAGTAGCCCGTTTTAACAGTGATATAGCAGTGCCATCCATCAACACCAATTACTGCTGAATGTGCCATGTCTGAGAATGTAATGAAAATCCTTCATTTTCTGTAGGCCTATGAGCAGTGCCATTAGCCATTAGCACTCTGCCTCTTTAAGATGTGATTCAGAAAAAAATAAATACATAAATAACTCAAAATGAGTTGCCATTGCTCTCTGCTCTCATCTTTGGATCTTTAATGAGATGGAGAGCAGTTCATAAGGAAGATCTCCAGGCAGTTTGCTGCCTAGTGGGGACTGGAGTATTTATAGTGAAAAATGTTTACCAGGCCTGTGTCGCCAGGGCAGAGCTTTTCATTAGCTTATGAACCAGTGACAGGAGTCAGTGCCACGAGTGCCCCTTTGGGTTTGTCCTCAAAAGCTGCCATGTCTGTACCTGTAAAATGCCAGGATTCCGCACGCGACCATCCCGCACGATTTTAGGGTGCTTTGTCGGGCTCCACAAAATGAGCACAAAAATGGTCCCCGGATTATTTAAAAAATAACACGTCAACACGATCAAAAGCTTTTTTTTTTTGTTTTTGTTTAATGCTAGACTTGGGCCAGCGCTCCAAACGCTGCATAATTCATGCTCTGGTACTGTGTGTGTCTAATGAGCGTCTGATGGCCCTTATATTTGGGGCGACTGAAGTCGGCATGTGACCCCCCGTGCGGGGAATTACCCTCAAACTGAAGATCTTAGGGAATTCGGGGTGCTGCAGAACTCGTGGTCGTGCCCCTGGTCTCAGTGTGTGGTTAAGAGTGTTAACTGTCCTTCTCCGTGGTTCCTGTTGCTCTTAATTATGAAATAATGTAATAATTAAATTGCACTGTTGAAATCACATCTGTTTTGTAAGTCAAGCTGGAAAAGAGTGTCGTCAAAGCACCGGTACCTGGTTAAAGGCTGCACCTCAACTCAATTAAAAAAATTTTTTTTCTGTTCTTCCTCAGTCAGTCAGGAAGGCAGATTCCCTGGCTGCGTTTGCAGTCATCTCTTTATACACCTCAATATTTTCATTTCATAAATATAAATGAATGAATAAATAAATAACCTTCTCTCCCTTCATCATGCGCGTCCTGAGGCATCTACTGTGAACGTGACATTTACGACTGTAACTTTGTCTCTCTGTGTGGACTGGAGTTTGCTTGCCATATAGACTACACATGCACGTCACATCGGCTGAAAGCCTCTGCCAAATGACTCGATTGTAAATTGTACAGTCCCACATCCCACTGAAGAGCGTGTAACTGGTTTCTGTTTACATTGCCACATAAAGAAGCTCGATCTTATTAGCTGTTTTGGTGGCATGTAATGTGTGTGCAGTTGAATATCCGGTGTGATTTCCCCCACTAATCAAGTCAAACACTAATTCAGGAATGTTTGCTCACTTTATGCAGGAGCTATGTTTAATGTAACGCTCAACGTGAACATTGTAATCAGCGATGGCAACAAATAAAGATTATCTCTGCAGGGGGCAGTCACTTTGTAAGGGAACACACATTCCACGCGCCTGCTTTCATATTAACACCATCTCCTCATGAAAATGCCTCGCATACTTAGAGTATTTAACAGGTTTCCTTCATTTGTGTATCAAAAGCGCCGATATAAAGCCCTGGTGCTCAAGGCCTTCAATTAGAGACTTTAGAATACTGTGTAATTGGTGTCATATACTGCCTGCAGTCTCTGAGCGGGTGCATTTCATGCATTTAAGGGAGCCCTCGCCTAGCGCGTGTGGGGCTGTGATAGTCAAACAGAGGAGCGGGAGTTCAAAGTCACTTTAATGACTCCGTCGCCACGTCTCACCTCACACTCAATGGCAGGCCGGCCTGATAGGGGAGAAGTGCCCTGGGCCGGCAAATCAAGAGAGAGGCAAGGCCGAGACATCCAATCACACGCCCGCGGATACGCGGCGCTGTCGGCGTGCAGACACACTCGCGCTCACACTCATTTCTCTGTGTGACACAGAGACACTCAGACAGATTCTCTCCCCGCCCCCTTCCATACTCACCACAACGACAATGACGCTATCTCAAATATACGCACACGCACACATATCAGAGTAACACCATTCATTCTGTTTCTCTCTTCCTCTCTCACACACGTACGCACACACACACGCACACACCCACGCACGCACGCACGCACACGCTCACACTCATTTCTCTGTGTGACACAGAGACACACAGACAGATTCCCCCCCCCCCATACTCACCACAACTACAGTAACACTATCTCAAATATACACATGCATACACGCACGCACACATGTCAGAGTAACACCATTCATTCTGTTTCTCTCTTCCTCTCTCACACACGAACACACACACACGCACACGATCACACTCATATCTCTGCGCGACACAAGGGCACATGGACAGATTCTCTCCCTCTCTCTTCCATACTTACCACAACTACAATAACACTATCTCATACACACACACACACACACACACACACACACACAAATGCATGCACACATAAAAGTTACACCGTTCATTCTATTTCTCTCATCCTCTCTCTCATTTGTGCACACATACATGCACGTACGCACGCACATACTGTATATAAACATTACTCCATTTATTCTGTTTTTCTCTTCCTCTCTCTCACACACACACACGCACGCACGCTCGCACACACACACTCTCTGGAGAGAACAGACATGCTGAGTTTAATCACCCTGACACCCACATGCATACCTTCATGCAGGTGAACACCTGCTGCCTTGATCATAGTATGACATAACACATGCTACGTTTCCTTGGAGAAAATTGTGGGCTCTGATTGCACAATTCTTTAGTCACAGAATAGAGCTGCAGTGTGTGTACTTATTTCATGCTTTTAGTTGGGTGGACAGAATCATTGTAGCTGATGTCTTTACAGTGTGAACATGCCAAATGTAGAATTAATGCAGTAGAAGTACTGCTGTCAGTGCTGGTTGCTGTGCTTAGGTTAGCTATAATGGCAAATTACCTTACACATTCATTCAATCCACAGGTAACGTTTGGCTTTGTTGCTGAAAAACCAACCTATATACATGCTAAATGTTGCCAGCAAAAAATGAGGAAAGAAACATCACTGGAGAATCTTGGCCAGGCATTTAATAGAAGCTTGTCATCATGAGATACATTTGGAGGAAATTACACATTTAAAGTTGATGCATTGCGTGCGACATTGAATTACCGAATGGACAAAAAGATGATCTCACTAAACTGAAGCTAATAGGGCTGTGCCAGCGATGCGTGGAGCCTTTTTTTAATGGTTCTGGTTGGGACAGTGTAAAGGCTTATTGCAAATAAAAGCACCACTCTGTGTTGTAGAGACAGCTGTGCAGTCAGCGCAGTAGCTGCTCTGACTGCGCAGCCCTTCGCAGGTCCAAACGGGGCAGCTTTAATAACCCGCCAGCTGTGCCGGCCCCGTGTGCCCTGCTGTTGAGGAAAAAGAGCCGGAACCGAAATAATAAAGAAACAACAGACAGAAAAACCCTGCTTCCTGCCCCCCTCCGCGAGCCTCGGCCTTCGAGTTCGCCAGGGTCTGGTCACCCCTCTCCAGAACACCAGAGACAGAAACAGGCTCCCCGGAGCTGCCGGTGCAGAGGTAACCCCAGGCGAAACTTCGCTGACTCGGAGCGAGCACGGGGTCGCACCCAAAACCTCCCCCCCCCCCCCACCGTCAGCGCTGTCGTCGCCGCGGCGCTTGAAGCGGGCTCGCCGGACGGATCTGAGGTACGCCCCCCGGAACAGCGGCGCTCAGACGGACCCCCTCCGCACAGATCAGAGGCGCGGGCCCGTCTGGGCGCTGGCAGCCTCATGAATGTTTCATTAGAGCGCTCTGATGTGTGCCCAGAGAGCCTAGTTAAATCCTCCCAACCCCGGCGCTGCGAGCCAGGCCCCTCCTGCACCGCCCCCCCCCCCCCAACCCCCCTGTCCTATTGATACGGGGTTCCAGGCACCGTCCTGCAGCCGCTGATACTGAGCCGGGAGAGAGAGAGAGAGAGAGAGAGGGGGCTACGGCTTTCCTCCCTGCCCGCCCCCTCCCCCCCCCCCCCCCCGCGCCGGAGAGGCGGGTAGGATTAGGACGCTCAAACATCTGGCAGCGCTGAATCTCAGCAACCCTTTTTTATTGAAAACCTGTCAGCTCTCCTCGCCTTCTGAAGTCATCAGCATTTTGTAGCGGTTTGCATACAGAACTACTTCAGATCCCGTTCTTCTGTCTGTTTTTCCCCCGGTCTGCCAGGCTCTTTGAAAATTCACTTGCAGCTACTTTATTTTACAATTCACTCAACACTAATTAGGCTACTCTTATCTTATCACAATAAATGGGGAAATTTTTTTTTAACCAATATCAGATTAGCAAGTGCGCAAACCAAATAAAGGACAGTAAAACAAAGCAACAGCAATAAAAGACAGATTTCCTCAGACAGTTGTCACACAGTTAAAGATCATGCCGAATCATGAACAGAAAACAAAATTATACTTGCTAATATGTTTTGAAGCATCTTCCTGTGGAGTCGGTGATGTTACGACTACACCAGTGCGAAGTTGAGGTGCTTCTCGCGTCACTATCTTTATCTGTATCGCCCTGGCTCAAAAACATGTAATTTCCTGAAAAGGATGTGCGGTAGTTTAATACTGGGGCTTCAGTGACATTTAATGTAACAATGGATGTCGCGAACAGGAACATTTAATTTCCTCCATGTAGCTGTGGATGCTCTCCAGGCCACCGCTCGGTTGGTTTCGGACGAGGCGAGCCTGCTGACGAGGCTGTACCGGCATCCGTCCTGACTGAGGAGGCCGTCGGCTGGGCCCTGTCGGACACAGGGGCTGCTGCCCAATCACAGGCTCAGTACCTGCTTCATTTGCATAAGCCCTAAGCACCTGTTTAATTGGAGTCATGTACAGTACCGTTATTACAAACTCCAGGACTCCAGTCAGCATTATTGCATGTTGCCGCAGTTACGGAAGGAGAGAAGAGATTACACGTTAAGCACTTTGGATACCCATCTGTTTCCCTCGGTCTCCTTTCTCGAAAAACACCGTTTTGCCTCGTGTTGTTTACGATAGTTCTGCATAGTGAACTAGAGTATGCAGATATGCCACATTTCTTGTTATGAAGAAATCTTGAATTTGTATAATTTGTATATCTATACAGGCAGATATCAGAGGTATATGTTCATGTTTATTTTTTCGCAATCCAGGGTGACGTACAGTGCAGTATGATATATTAAACATTTAACATCTATATTAAATCCAATTATATGGATTACTATGGCAGTTCTTTCCCCCCTTTTCCATTTTGTACAACACTCTCACTTCCTGCTTCATACACCATTGAAAAGCATATGGTTATGCACCGGGGAAAATGGTGTGAGCTAAGAAGATGTGAAATTGACAAACAATTGACAATGGAGAGCATTGTCTGAGATGCTGTTATTTACAGAGGGGAGAGTGGGCCAGGTGATGCTCTGGTGACTGGGGGAATGAGCCAGCCGTGATCTTTTGTGCTGGGCGCGAGGGCAGGTGCATGCGTGTGTGAGTGTGTGTGTTTACAGTATATGTGTGTGTGTGTGTGTGTGTGTGTTAAAAGGAAACAAAATATATTGGCTTTGTATATATGTGTGTGTGTGTGTGTGTGTTAAAAGGAAACAAAATATATTGGCTTTGTATATATGTGTGTGTGTGTGTGTGTGTTAAAAGGAAACAAAATATATTGGCTTTGTATGTGTGTGTGTGTGTGTGTGTGTGTGTGTCTGTCTCTGTGTGTGTCTGTGTTGGGGGTATTTCAGGGGGCAGGGCTGGGGCCCCCAGCTGGGCCTTGACTCTGATGTTTATACCCCCCTCCGCCAGCACCCCGCCTCCCATCTCGCAGGCTTCGGCTGGGGCCCTGTGAAGTCTGCTGCTGCTGAACAATTAACCGGGAAAGTGTGAACTTTAATTAACATAATTAATATTTTGTGCGAATGGGAGATTCTTTAAAAAGTCAAAGCAAGCTTTAATTGAATGAAGCGATGGGTACAGGTCAGAAGAGAGGAAGCTGAGCAGATCAGAACTGGGGAGGAATTATTTCTGCTGCGCAGATCTAATTGTTCGTAATTGTTAGTGTTCCTGTTTCAGAGCCCTGGGTGTGTGCTCTTTGATGGCGCTGAAATATAATTCTGATTCCATTGGCTTTTTTCATTTTAAGAAGCTTGACTGAGCATTGTGAGAGAAAGATTATCTCCTAGTTATGTGTATCTAATTAAAGGATGAAGTGAATTTTATCTGAAAAAAGTCATTTTTGGACAATGGACCCTAGAAACAGCTGAGTAGGACAGACAATGGCATGCACACACCAGATCAGTGTATGAATGATATGGGCATACATGGCTGAGGTGACTGAGGATGTCCAGGGCAGGGTCTGTCTTTCTTACGGTAATTCACGTCCTCCTTTCTTTTCATGGAGGCAGGCAGCGGCAGAGTGTGATGCCTTTGAATAAGAAGATTAGGTCTTAGGAGTGTGTGTGTGTGTGTGTGTGTGTGTCTTTGTGTGTGCGTGTGTGTGTGTGTGTGCAGGTGTTATGTGTGTGTGTGTGTGTGTCTGTGTGTGTGTGCCTGTTTTGTGTGTGTGTCTGTGTGTTATGTGTGTGTGTGTGTGCGCGTGTGTGCACGTGTGGCTGTGCTATGTCTGTGTGTATATGTGTGTGTGTGTGCATGTGTAATAGGCTCTAGATGGTGGCTGCATCTGATGGACCTGTGTCTTTGCCTGAAGAGATACTCTGTGCACTAAGGTGGAGAGCAGCTTCTTGTACTGTGGACCTTCCTTTGATGTCCTCTCCTACACAAGTGTCTCATCATCGCCTGACAGCAGGCTGACAGGAGAGAAACAAGAGTAGATTCATTAGTCACAGTGCGATTTAGCTTGATATACAGCTCATATTTCAATGGGAAGCCTACATTCTCTTTTTGTTGACTATCCTTTTTGTTTCTAAAAGCGGAAAAAAACAAAGAATCACACTGAAACATCATAACCTGGTTCCTGGCTTTGATACTTTTCCTACTTCTCTCTGAACTATCTTGGGGCACAGAATTGAGGCAGTGTGGTGATGTCTCTGCACTGTTCTCAGATCAGTTGGATTTGCCGATGATATCCATTCTGGCTCGTGGAATTCTTCTCCAGAGGTGACCCTGGCCTAAACACATAAAGAGACTGAATTAAATGTGTTTTATTTATAAATCTGAAGATTTATACTGGCTGTCTCACTGAGAATATCGGTGTATTAATTAAGGAGGCCTTTTTCCATGTGTACCGGAAGGTTTACACCTGTGGGAATCATGGCCAAGCAAAGTGGACTTGGTAGTTATCTTTGTTACTCGCTATACTCTTTTGGATAATGTCAGAATTGTAATCGCTTTTGGAGGAGGAAATCTAAAGCAGGCGTTATGTAAAATTGTGGTGGTTTTGTATCATAAAACTGACACAGTGCCACTGCAGATGAGTTGTTTTTTGCTTTTTTTTGTTTTATCGGTTGTCTATTACTCATTAAACTGTTTATGTGTGTCATTTTCACATAGTATTATAATGTACAATAATATAATTAATTTTATTTATATAGCGCCTTTCAAGCATAGAGCACAAAGCGCTTTCCAAAGCAGATTAAAATAAGGTATAAAATTTAAATGGGGTAGAATGCTCCGCAAGTTCAGGTAAACATAACTGTCACATTAGACAAATGAGCTTGATTGGCTTGCTTGTCTAACATTATATCATGATGTTTGCTGCTTAATGAGCTCTGATTGGCTGGCTATTGCATGTCAATCTTCTGACTGTTACTGATTAACTGTACTATGCAGTATAATGTACAGAGGTGCGGTATTTTTTGTGGCTTATGAGAAATACATAGAAAGCTAAATGCTATCAAAACAAAAAAAGGCATACCACAGATGGCAGGTCATATTTGTGCTGTTTTTGCTTGCTTTTTACTGCCCTTGTTTCAGGCTCGTCGATTTATCTGTGAGGGTAGAAAATGGCCAATTGCACAGCGACCGCTAAAATTATGCTTTAATCTTTGTTGACAGCTGTGTAACATCTGCTCAGTGCACCAGTGTGTACTCTCAGTAAGCATGCGTAGACAACCAAAAAGCAATTAAATTACTCTGAAATGAAAATATTTTTGTAGGCGGAATCATTTCAGCATCTGGAAAGTATGGTTTTGCTATTTCTTTGAGCAGACTGTCATTTCGGAGTGAGAATTTTCGCGCAGGGAGACCTGTCTTCACTAAGTGACTTTAATCATCATGTGCCTGCTGAAAAATACTATAGTGATGTTCTGTGTAGTGTTAAAGGTTAACAAAATATATTGTGTGTTTGTGTGTGTATTTCTGTATGTCATACTCTGACAGTGCAGAGGCAGCAGGATATTCTGCAGGACTAAGGCTAGAAGGCCATTTCACTTAAGGGTTAAAGTTGATTTAACCAAGCAATATGAGTGTGGTTTTGGAGGGACGAGGGGGTGGGGGGCAGAGACAGAGTAAAGAGAATATGAAGTTGAGGGTCTGTTGCAAGATACATGTAGCCACCTTATCTCAAAGGAGATGGCTGTTTTAATGATTAATGTTCTCAGACTGACTGCGAGTATTAGCTGTTGAGGGCAAGTTTTGCTCAGTGACATTTTGTACCTGGGAAACTTGCACTGCCGTTCACGTGCATGAAACAGGGGTCAGTCAGTAAGCAGGCCTTCACGCCTCGTGTGAAATGGCCTCCTGCACCTTCCTTGTCTGTAGTCCAGTGCTGGTTAAAAAAGGGACCGCTCCCCAACGTCCCACCACCAGGGCTCTGCGGTCAACTGCCCAAACCTCGTCTGATCTCTGTAGGCACGGAACAAAAACCTGGAGTAAAAAAATGAACCTCCAGACAGAGCGACCGCTCCCTCTTTAATAAGCACAGGACTCGTGCATGCGCTAAATGGCGTACCCTCTCAAGCGTACGTGAGCATTGGGTAATCCGGGCCCCCCCGGGACATTCAAAGCCCAGCTTGCCGTTTTATGTCGTGAAAATTGTGTGAAATGTGTCAGCTCACAAACATGTCTCTAAAACATTTTCCTGTGGGAGAGGAGTACAGATGAAATCTAGTCCTGTTTACAACATAGCAGAAAAGTGGTTAGGGCATGGTTAGAAAATGAACGTTGTGAAAACATTGTGCCACGGTGTTGTTATTCACCCTCGCCGCTCTCCAACATCGTGAAAATTTCAAATGATACTTTACTGTATTTGCGACCAGGGGTGCCACCAGAGATTTTGGGCCCCGTGAAAAGATCTTGCATTGGGCCCCACCACCCCCGAAAATCCAATGTTTTTTGAGGGCCCTAGTCAGTCAGAGGCCTTGGACTCATTCAGCCCCCTCCCCCATGGCACCCCTGCTTGTGACAGCCGTGGTTTTAGTTCAGTTAATTAAAAGACTAGCCACACCATCAATAAGTCTGAGTGGCTGTAGTGAGGTGCCACAGGCCACAAGCCTGAAGACGGTTGCTTGCTGTCCTCACGGGCTGGAGCCAGGAGAGTATTTACATATATTGAGGTCTTATTTTTATTGTTTATCGTTTTTACAGTATAACTATTCCTGATAAGACTCCAGGCGGCACTTAGTCTGAGGAACCAAAGCTGACTAAAGCCGGCCCTACCCTGGCAGGTTGAATGATATGACTCATTTTTAAAAATACTGCTGAATAAAACATAAAATATGCTCTATGAGTATTATAAAAATGTGATAATTTTTAAGGATTGCTTAAAGATTCATGCAGAAGTTGTATCGCACTTTGCCTCTGAGGACTGAATTCCAGGTTTTGAAAAAATACCTGCAGAAAAATCAAGGCACTTATGTAGGGACGTAATTATTTTGCAGGCATTTACAGTAATGTTTATTGACAGCTGCCAACATGAGACAACATGAACCAAAGCAGGTGTTTTTTTTACAGCATTTTGAGTTCAGCAAAGGTGGTGTGAAACCTGCTAAGACATATTTTTCTGAAATTCTGCATTGTTTCATAACACAGGGATTATTTTGTGAAATATTTTAACCAGGTTCCAATGTAATCATATTCGCAGAAATCATATTTCCCCAGACATGCTCAAACAGTTCTGTGGTTAATAAAAATGGCTTTCATGCTTGGACTATGGTCTTTTAGCTTCAGGCTAGTTTATATCTCCAGTATTAAAAGCAGTTTTGAAATAATCTGGAAATCACAGTTGAGTTTATATTTTGAATAATTCATATTGGACATGAATTACATATGAGATAAACACATGAAGAAGCTACACACAATGTCTATTTCACAAACTGCTACACATAATATGGGGGAACAGCCTTCTATGAAACAACAACAACTTCTTCTTTTGATAGTTCTCCATACTGTTTGGTTATGAATGTTTGATGACAGCGGTATTTCTGGTGCAAGTGCCTTTTTTATTAGCCCACCATCACCCAGACAGATAGAGGCTGCTTAAACCCTTTGGAACCAATTGGTGCCCCGCTGGAGCAGGGCCCGGCTCGTTAGTCACTTCCCCGCAGAGGGCCACCGCGGCCCTTCAGGAGACCGCCAGAGTGCGAGGCCTCCTCTGCCTCCTCTCTGGGGCCCGTCTCGCAGCTGTGCGTGCGTCAGCAGTCTAGCGCCAAACCCGCCGCTCTTCACAAACCTTCTCACACAAGTCTTCAGCTCCAGCCTCTGCCAAACCTGCACCATTATCCAGGCCATGCATTGTCATTCATTTATACCCATGCAATTCATTAGCATTCATTTCTGCCCATGCCATTCATTATCATTAATTTATACCCATGCCATTCATTATCATTCATTTATACCCCTGCAATTCATTAGCATTCATTTCTGCCCATGCCATTCATTATCATTCATTTATACCCATGCCATTCATTATCATTCATTTATACCCCTGCAATTCATTAGAATTCATTTCTGCCCATGCCATTCATTATCATTCATTTATACCCATGCCATTCATTATCATTCATTTATACCTATGCAATTCATTAGCATTCATTTCTGCCCATGCCATTCATTATCATTCATTTATACCCATGCCATTCATTAATACCCATGCAATTCATTAGCATTCATTTATACCCATGCCATTCATTACCATTCATTTATACCCATGCCATTCATTATCATTCATTTCTGCCCATGCCATTCATTATCATTCATTTATACCCATGCCATTCATTATCATTCATTTATACCCATGCAATTCATTAGCATTCATTTCTGCCCATGCCATTCATTATCATTCATTTATACCCATGCCATTCATTATCATTCATTTATACCCATGCAATTCATTTTCATTAGTTTCTACTCATGCCATTCATTATCATTCATTTCTACCCATGCCATACAATATAATTCATTTCTACCTATGCCTTTCATTATCATTCATTTATTTGGTGTCATTATTACTGCTTATAATCACCTGTATCCTGATCTAAGGTAATGTACATGCTCAACATTTTTATGTAGATGATATATGCGTAAGCAAAAAAGATTGTTGGCTAAGGCCAGCATCCTACCCATGAATTCAATCATCAGCTTCTCCTGAAACTAGAAAACCAGTTGATGAGTTCCAGCCGACAGGACTTCACCTGACCATTTGATTCAAACCTTCATTTTTTGAACATAGTTTAAAGGGACTCAATTCTATCTATGCACATTTTGAGGAGATGGTTCAATTGCCCGAAATGTCAGCTTACTGGACTGCTGAATCACTCAGTGGACAGCTGCTGGACAACATGTATGTCCCAGTTTGAACCACATTGTGGAACTGAGTCACACCATATGACAGAGAGATGGAGAGAGAGGGGGGTAGAAAGAGGGGGAGAGAGACAGAGAGAGAGGGAGAGAGTGGGGGAGAGATAATGTGTGAGAGAGAGTGAGAGAGATGGAGAGAAAGAGGGGGGAGAGAGACCGAAAGAGAGAGAGAGAGGACCACTCATCCACTTTGAATGTGTGCCCCAGGCATGTTGTCCACACGCACTTCTCTGACCCTTTTTGTAAACACATTAGTCCAGGACCTCATATACCTTGCATGAACTTTTGCTTGTCAGCTAGACAAGCCCTGCATTTTAAGAATGATTTCAGACATAGGAGTTTGCTTTGCCGTGGGTTAGAGTTCTTTCTCATCTGAATTCCCTCTTCTCTACTGTAGAGTACTTTGTGAAAATAACTCAGAACAGTTGTTTCAGAAAGCTATTGCATAATCTGTGCTGAACTTCTGCATTGTGGAGGTGAATTTTGTGTCTGTAGGCGATCAGATGATACAAGTCTATGCCCTGACCATTGTGATCTGAGAATGAAAACCTAGTGAATATTTTAGAAACATTATAACTACTGCACTGCTACCTTTAGTGGTGGGATTTTAGTAGACAACCGGATTTAATATGGCATATTCATATTTTATTAAATATAATATACTTGACTGTTCAGACTGTTTATACTTTACAAGCAGTCATTGCAGTGATTTCTTACTCAGACATGCATCAAATTAGGGGAAGCTTAGCAGACACTCGGTCCGGTAGATTTGACTGTCAGCATCTTTAATGAAGATGAAATTCACTGTACTACAGCACTGCTTTGTGGCATAAGTCACACCTCTTTCTTCAATCAGTCACCTTCCTCTGCCTTCCCAGAATTCTCTGCGCACAACTCCGCCCACCTCCTCTCTTAATGACATCTACATGTACACAGTAATATGTTCAGTGTCCCTATCGGATTCATATGTACCTCTGTTAGAGTTGAATGAACACTAGACATTTTACTGCCTACCTGATGCGGTGTCAGCAGGCCCCAGACGACTTCACCTCGCTCCCCCCCCCTCCCCATGCAGGAGCCTCCATTCCCACCTCTGCACCTCCTTGCACTTAGCAGAGCCTGAATTATTCAGGGGTGAGACACCGCAGTGCAATGCGTGTAGCGCTCTGAAGAGTGGTGGGCCATTTCAGGGGAGAGCGTATTCACTGCTAGTAAAAAAAAAAGGTCAAGACTTCTTCTCCTTCATTCCGAATGACAGGAAGACGGGGCAAGCCCGCCTGCTTTGTGTCTGCCGTAACAGCATTGGGCATGAGGTTTTTTTTTTTTTTTCCCCTACGTGCATTTCGTTTTTATTGGGTGATGTACGGCAAACGCTCTGAGACAAAAAAAGAAGAGCGGGGGGGTAGGGGGGTGGGGGGGGGAAGCAGACGCACCGCGACGTGTCTCCGTGGGGACGGGCTGCGTTATTCATGAGCTAATTTGATGTGCGCGCTCGTACGGCGTGCAGTTAGCCACATGACTGACTCCGAGCCCAGCCTTTGGTGTGCGCGTGCGGCAGCGAGCTCCCCAGCGCTCCCTTAATGTTTATAATCACCGGCTGTGTACTCTGCTGCCTCCCCGCTCTCCCTCGTTCGGCGCTAGTCTTTCTCTCTGTTTCCAAAGGTATTTCCTTTTGGATCTTTGAAAAAACACTACTCCTCCCCAAAGACGCGTACGAGCGAGAGGCACTCCTCTCTTTTTACTCACCCCTCTATTGAGAATCGCAGCATATTTACAGATCAAAGCTTTTTTCTCCCCCTACATCCACCATTCTTTTGGAAGCAACATACAGTTTTTTTTAAATAAAAAATAAAAATCAGAGATCTTGCACCGCCATTGGGAGGCGACGGCCCTCCTGCCTCCTCTGTCGCCTCGCAGGCCGGCCGGCCCCTTTGTAGTCCCCCTGCCTGATGTTCGACTTAAAACGGCCGAGGGCCCCAGGAGCCGCGCCGCCTCGGCCCCCGAGCCAGCCGTCAGACAGGGCCCTTCCCGCCACCGCGCTCTGATGTTCCGCCCGCCCGCCGCTCGGCTCGGCTCGCGCTCGCGCTGGCGTTCAGCGTACCGCCGCAGCCGAATGAGTAAAAAACACGGCGCTGTTCTGTACGGCAACAAAGAAGCGTTTCTGAGCCGGGTGACAGCGTTGGTTTTTTTTTTTTTTGTAATACACGAGACATGCAGCTGCGTATGAAGTGCTAGCGAGGCATTGTTTGTTTTTTCTTATGGCTGTTGTTATTCCGCGCCTGTTCGGCTTCAGAAGCGGCCTCGCGTCGTCAGGATGTGACACGGGGGGTTGAAAAGGCGCGGGAGCCTTTTTTTTCTGCGCAGAGCGAGTGAAAAGAGGTTTTTTTTTTTTAACGCAGCCGGCTAACACGTCGCGCTGAGCAAATCAATGGGGACCCCCGTGGGAATCAGGTGTGAAGCGCGGAGAAGGGGAGAGAGAGAGAGAGCGAGAGAGCGAGAGAGGGAGAGAGGGAGAGAGGGAGAGAGAGAGAGAGAGAGAGAGAGAGAGAGAGAGGGAGGGAGAGGGAGAGAGAGAGAGCGGGAGCGGGAGAGAGAGAGCGGGAGAGGGAGCGGGAGGGAAGACAAGAGCACTTTCGGGTTTTGAAAGGCCCCGTCCTCCTTCGTCTCTCTCCGAGTGGCAGCACTCCCTCCGTGACGGCGCGGGCCCTTCCTGTCAGAAGCAAACCGCCGTTCCCGCTATCTCCTCTGGGCGGTGGGGGGGGGGGGCGGGGAGGTAGAGCAGGTGCCCGGTGCCGTTACACAGAGCCGCCGTTTGAAGCGCCCGCTCGCCAGGAAGTGGCTTTCTCTCGCAGCGGCTCTCTCCACACAGGTGCTCTGCGCTGTGCGCTTTCTGAACTGAAACTGCGCGTAGTTCAGCGCACAGTGTACGGCGGAGAGAGAACTACGTGCAGCTTCAAAGTTTTTGTATTTTTGTATCGGAAAAAGTATGAATGCGCTCAGCATATTTAAATGCAATTGTTATACATGAATCGTTTCATACATGATTCGGCGTAGACAAATGGAGAAAATACTTCCCAAGGGCTGAGCATTTACAGTAGCTATCCAAAATCAGTTGTCAAAATGCACCGTAGGATACCTTAGCTTGTGGATATAATTCCAGACAAAGCACTTCTGCAATCTCTATATCACATCCCCATATAGTTCTAATTATGCACGTCCTTAAATGTAACCATTTTATTTGCATTTAAAATGTAATTCCATTGTATTTGCTCTTTATAGTGTCTGCCTAAAAAACAAAAAAAAAGTAGTGGTTACTTTTTCCTTTGGAACAAGGTGGAAGACGGGAATGAGAAGGATTAAAGTGTTTTACTTGCATGCAGCAGCAGTTTCATCCCCATTCAAAATGTGCCTTGACTTTTAATGCGGTGAAGGGAGCATCGGGCCTCCTACTGTCCAGCCCAATGAACTGAGCTGCCACTTCACTGATGACATCATTGAGGACACCATAAAGGTCAGCTAGACGGGACTGCAAGGACCGTGCCCTCTAATGTATCTCCAGCGGAGGCTCCGCCTCTTCCTGTCCACTCTTCCCAGTGCTCCCCCATCCCCTTCACTTTGCTGGGGGGCAAAACACCAGAGATTGCTTTGATCTGTTTTTCTTTTTTTATTGTGTCTTGTCTTATCATAGTCAAGTCGCTGGCCCCCAGCAGCACAGACCAATTTGCATGACCACGCAATGTCATATCTTAGCTTCGTTCAGGCGACTGCAATTTGTTACATTAAATCATAAAATGAGGTAGACTTCCTGCTCCCAGAATTTCACTAAGTTTTATTTATGAATTACATAATTGGATCATTTTTGTTATTCATTGTCCAAGCCACTCTGTGTTTTACCATTCAAAAATTTCCTGTGCTTAAACCCTGACATGCAAGTCTCCATCCACAAGACTCATTCAGAAATGCTTGCTTTTATTTTCCTGTAAAATATCCCTGCATGTTCCATTATATTGGCCTGACTGGAATTTGTTTCTGCTTGACTGATCTATAAAAACAGGAAGTGAGTGCTTACTCATATCACATTCTTGGAGGACACTCTCTCGCGTGCTAACCCTTGAGCCATGCCGCTAACACTGTGCTGTTCCTATTTTCTCAAAATTTTGATAGGTCAAACTGTGGGCTGTTTTCTGCTTCAGATTATAATTTATAAACCACATTAGTGACTTGTCATTCTGTTTTTTACCAAAATGTTCCTGAAGTTCAACGTCATTGTCTTCCGATTATTATCAGCCGAGCCATACCACCCAATGAGGGAGCGGGGGTGATGACCCGTACAGTTAGCCTGTTGTGCCCTGGCGCTCAAAGTCAGGTTAAGGAACAGTGAAGGGAAGTGTTTGGGTATTTTTGTAAAAACTTGTTTTTCCTCAAATTTAAGTCGCAGAAGTCAATTTCTGAGTTGGGAGGGAGGGAAGTCTGAACTGACTGACAGTATGACAGATTTGCTAAGAACCACTACTGACAGTGAATGATGGAGTGCAGAATTGTCGACTCTCATTACCTTTACCGAATTGAAATACAAGTTGCTCTGTGTTGCCGTGTCTCCATAGCAACTGTATTCCACGTGAGTGGCCAGTTTCAGGTTGGGGTGGGGAGTGGTTCTTATGTGTTACATGTCTGGCATTAGCATTTGTCTACATACAACAGAGCCTGTCATCATCAAATCAAGTGGTGCTATCATGAAGTATTAATGCATTTGTCTGCAGGTGGAATTGGATGAATAATCAAACACATGATTTGTTTGATTATTCATTTGCAGGAAATTCATTTTCACAAATCCCACCTATGCTTCTGAAGTGCTTTAAAGTTAAAGACTTGCATTAGCTCTTACAGTATTTTCCTTTCTGGCTCGAAGTCCAATTTAAAGCACAGATATGCACATGACAACCATAAGCCCAAACACGCGACAGACCTGAAAATGAACTTCATCTGCAGGAAATCGGTTGTCAGAGCCTTTCCCCACTCTGTGTAGCTGAAAGGAATGATTCAAAGTCACATCTTCGTTGCGGTGTGTTTTAGGGCTTCCAGCTGAGGAACCTGTACCTAGTGGACTGATGTGTTCTGAACTGAATCGTGCCTGGGCCGTGTCTGACTGTGCCAGGAGCTCATACGTGATTGGCCACAGTGTTGGCCAGAGTAGGAGTATATCACTCATTAGGGTTTTCCCTTCCTTACCTCTCAGTAACGACTCCATTGGTCGATTGGGCGGCTGCACTCGGCTTGGTGGTATAGTAGTTTTGCAGTCCTCCAGTGACTGTGCAGCTCAAAGGACAGAGTGAAAAGAATTGGTGTGCGTTTTGGATGTTGCTGTGATGTAGCGACAGTTTTTGACTGGCTATTCAAAACTGGATGAGAAAAAAAAAATAGGGAACGGAATAGCATTTAAAAAAAACACTCAGGACCCTGTTACAAAAGAGGGCGGCCATCTTAAGGAGAACAATGTCTGCGCCGTTGCATTGGTGGGCAGGTAATAGGGTCGGTCTCACCTCAGCTTGTGGAAAAACGAGCTCAAGTCTTAACAAAGAGAGAAGGCTGGGGAAGAGTGCATGTGTAGGAAGTTACAGAGCTTTGGAAATATAACAGAGGCTGCTGTTGTTCCTGAAAGTGGCGGTTTTTCATTGTTATTTTGTGCATCTAATCACACTGTCTATTCCCAGGAGCACGCTAGTTACTCATCTTTCTCCTCAGACAGAAGGAAAAGAAGCGTCTTGCTTCCAGAAGAGCATTATTTTCAGCGTTGTGAAGTCTTCCCTCTGCCACGTGCGTATTGAGACGCTCTCCTTGAGGGGGATGTAAGGTTTGAAGATGATGTCCTTTGGATCTGATTAATTCAGTGGCAAGGGGAAGGGAGCTGTCCTCCAGCCTGAAAATAGAGTCCCTGTAAAGGACTGCATTTGTTACATTTTCACTGTTTTCCCAGTGAGAAGCGCATTACTACAAGAGGAGGAGGGAAATGAGTAAAAAAACAGACGTGGGGCCCAATGGCGGAGGAGTCCGTTTGTGGAGATGTGGAATGGACTGCTCAGAATAGGGTGCCTCCTCTCTGCTCAGTCCTTACCTTGTTTTTCCTCTTCACCCTATACCTTTTTCACTTTCTGCTGAATTCTTAGATTCTCCCTCAACACACACACACACACACACACACAAACAATTTTTATTGCACACATACACAGTTGCTTTGAGCAGAATATTCTATTTCAGTTCATTTTCACACTGACAACAAATAGCTTATGTATTGGGGTTGGGGTACTACACCATAACCTTTGGGACCAAGACATATTTCCTACTTTGTTTGAGCAGATGGGAGCAAATGGAAAATTACAAAAAAAATGTATATATATATATATATATATATATATATATATATATATATATATATATATATATATAATGTTAATGTTTCCTTGTATGCATTGTCATACTTATGGTATAAACACCAAAAAGGAATGATTTCATGGCATTTAAAAAAGCGAATTCCATGTGCTTTGCAACAAATCTATTTAGATGCATCGTAGTGGCTTTTTTGGCAAGGAATAATTGTTTTTGAAATCTGTGACAAAATGGAAGTTAGATACATGAAATGTGATATGTAAACACATATGCAATCTGCTTAAAACTGCAAAAGAGCACAATTTATTTGCAAATACTGTTAAGTTGTTTTTTTGTCAGTGGAAAACATTGTTGGGGTTGTAGTTCCTCAAATAAGTGCTTACTCTGGAAAAACCCAAATATACATCCGATACTGATGCTGATCAGCCAGCTCAGATTGTAAGAAGGGTGTATAAATCCCTGGCTAATATGTGTGCAGCTCTGTGTCTAACTCTGATCTTTGTTACAAAGTGCCCCCCTATGAAAGTTATGCTGGGTACAGTACTGTACACACCCTGTAGCAACCTCAGTGGGGCTAAAGGCATGGTTCCTAAGCTAATAGCACTGTATGCATCTCCTCAGACGACTAATGAAGACCTCTGAAGCACTAAATGTGGTGCTCACCTCTTTCAGTGTTGATTAATAGCTCATTTGAAAGAGTGCATTTCACAAAAGCCCTTTCACCTATTACACACCACTTTAATAGAAGCTCATTCTGCCTGCAGACTGAACAAGTACCATATTAAACATGCCTGGGTAATTTGACCCTTCCGCTGAATATCTTCCCACAAAGTGGCTTTTTCTCTCTCTAATGAATTGAAGATGGTTTTCCTTGCCCAGCCTGATATTTCTTTTTTTTTTTTTTTAACTCTTGCTTTTTTAATATTCATACAAATGAGCAAGGTGTTGAATACAGGCTCTGTGTCATAGGGGCTGAAAGTGAACTTGCTTTCACAGCAGTGTTTTTAAGCTGTTATGTGAGGATAGGGGCTCTGCACAATTCTGGAAGCACATGGACGGGACAGAATATACAGGGCTTGGATGAATAATAAATTATGATTTCTACTTTCTGATATTAACGTACTGGTTTTTCATACAGTGTTGTGTAGCAGTTTATGGTGCCCACATCAGTTATGAATACTGGTTCCACATATTTGACCTGATCTGACCGCAGAAAACTGTATTTTCTCTGGCCAGTATTGCCTCAGCTCATTAAAGTGGTGTATGTGTGTGTGTGTGTGTGTGTCTGTGCATGTGTGTGTGTGAGAGAGAGAGAGAGTTAATAGCAGGTGCCCTCCAGGTGGACACCAAAATGAAGACAAGGCTTCTGTAGCAGGAATGCAATATTACCGCAAATGTGTTTTTCCTGAGGGGATGGAGAAAATGCAGCACAGTGCACATTCCTGTGGGCTAATGGCAGCCTTTCCACAACACACCATTACGGCTCACAGCAATATGTCAGCATCAAAACGCAGTCCGAGACCGGAGACTCACAGCAGCCTTAAATCAATGGTTAGTTGTGGTAGTAAAGCAAAAAGGGCCCCACACTGGGATCCCTCTTGGAAAGCACGGAGCGTGCTGCATGACACACGCGGACCGTTTCAGTGGCAGTTCCGTTTCAGGGCTGTTAGGGCCCTGTCAGCTGCGCATGTCTCTGTTGATTTGAGAGCGTGACTCGCTTCTGCGTGTTTCACAAGACGGTAGTAATCCAAGCCAGCCCTGGCCCAAGTCATTTTCACTCACTGGCCCAGCTGGCTCTCCCTCCTTCTGCCTCTTGCTAATCCGAAAGCAGGGGTGTGGCTCCATTTCTGTAACCATTGTCATGACACCTTGGACACAGATCCATCAACCCTGATTGGCTGACACGTGTAAGGCATCAGACCGCCTGTAACTTAACAAGTAAGGAGGGATTTTCCTCATAATTTACCTTAGCTAGCTGTCAGAGTGCGTGCCTCAAGCACACTGAACTGTCAGGAGTATGACTGCCCAGTTCATCTGGGGACTTGTCCAGCTTTCTCCTTTATTTTCCTTCTATCCCCATTTCTGCCTAAATCATTCTGTTATGCAGTCCACTGCAAGCCATTAAGTTTTATTTTTATTATGCCAAGCCAAGTTTATTTTCATTCATTTTTTAAAAGTTACTTCAGTGTTTCAGAAAGTAGCAGAACATAGAACTGAAGAAATTCCAATCTTATGAATGTTGTTATAGAAGTTGCAACATTTCTGATAATTTCTTATGCTGCTTCTTGTGCCTCAGGCAAATTATCCATATCTTCACTGGGCTATTGTTGGGGAAGACTCCTACTGTAAGAGCACTTGATTTTACACTGGTACTGCCTCTCTAATTTCCCTTTTGTAGAGGCACTTGGCCCAAGAAAGCTTGGTTACCTCACAACAAAGTCTTTTAATTTCTTTAAAATTATGAAAGCCAAACTTGCCAAACTTGCTGATGTTCCAGTGAATGGCCGTCCTTCTTTTGCCTGCCTGCTACTGCCTGTCACAGCATGGCCACCATGAACACTGTACACAAGCTAGCCAAGAAGGTGTTCTGCTGAGCTAAATTGTGCCAGACACAGGCACTGTAGAGGTCTTACACTAAGGTGTACACAGGGACTATAAAGATTTTCTGAGGTCAGAAACTCTTTACCGGTAGAGGAAACGGTTACAATGCTGTTCAATATGATGAGATTACAGTACATATCATCATCATTATATCTGTACATTACCTCACCTCAACAGGAAGCAAATATGTGTTTGATTAATCGGCTGACATGTCTGTTGTTATTGATGTATGAAGCAGTCGAATGTGATTTTTAAAAATCATTTGTATGATGCTTGAGCACTCGTACAGTTTCCTTCCACAGAAGATAATCTGATGGCTCATTACATTCATGGCAATGGAGAATCGACACAGATTCTTCTTAAAACAGATTGTCTGATATCCATACTCTGCAGATGCCTTGGGCTGTTTTGTAACTCAACATGGATTAAGCTCTATGAGCACAGAACCTGATACGGACAGAACCGGTGCCACTGGGCTTACTTTTGCTAGTGGCATGTTACGGTCTCAATTTCCTCTGGGCATCTACTTGATGTTGAAACTGAAATAATTTCCCTTGGAAAAAGAAAGGCTGGGCTGTAGTTATTCCTTTAAACTGACTGGAGTCAGATCTCGTGTCCAAAGTTAGTTTAATGTTACTCAGTGCCAGATGCACTTCCAAGTTCCGGTCATCAAAATTTATGGCATTTGCTTCCGTTTAAATCCTGATGTCAGGGTATTATTCAACCTTTTTGATGTAAAGCGTCAGAACAGGAATTAGCCTATTTGTTTATGAACAGCCCACTATGGTAGCTGATTCCCCCAACCTTTAAAGCCCTTTATTGTTATCCAAATATAATAATTAATGAAAGAAATGAGATGAAAAGATATTTTGTTGGAGGGCAAAAGAACAGGTTTGTGCATTTCTGATGAACATTTAGAAAAAAAAAATCCCTGCTGCTAAACCAATAAACGTATGGCTGAGGCCTGGGGTCCAGCCAGGGAAGAAACCCATCTTGGCGTTGCCAGTTAAGGAGTGGAGGGTGCAGTCAGGCTGCACGGCGCCTTCTGATTGGATGCCACCGCAGTTTTCAGTTGTACAGAAGGGCCTGGTTTTTCTGTGCCTCGCCATGCCAGAGGAAAGGTCACGTTCCAGATGCTTTGAGCTTCCAAACCCGCTGCATCACAGCTTCCACAGAAAAACCGTTTGGAGGGGGTTGTGATTTTGCCTGTGGCCCACCTGATGCTGTCTCTCTCTGTCAGGTATAGGTCTGTTTGTGAGCAGACAGCTAATTTGCAGTTTTGGAGGGGATTTAGTCTGAACGATAGGGGATAGCGGATCAATAGCTGATGGGAGCTGAGCAGGGATGGTGGCATTAAGGCGAATGGCTGTTCGGAGAACTCTTATCTCCAGTCTGCCTTCCCCGCCCCCCCAGAGCCCACCCCCGCCCCTCTCCCGCCCCCACCCATGCTCACAGATGGCCCTGTAGGGACCATTGACATTGACCAAGTCTGTATTTGGATGTGAGGGAGTGTGTGCTGAAAGTTTATACTGATAACAGTTTTTGAAAATGTGAATTAAATTTTTTTTTTTTTTGATGATAGAGCATGGTGTTGCGTTTTGACTTTTTCCAGGTTGAAGGTTAAGGTAGTAAGTTTTGGTATTCTGGGATAATTTTTCAAGTTTCTGTTTAGAATAACAGTAACATCTCATAAACCCATTGTGCTATCTTTAAAATCAGTGACTATGAAGTACAGCCCATCCTCAGCATTACTACATAGCTTACATTTTACATCATCATTTCATCTGCATACAACAGCAGTGCCTTGCCGGAGTACCAGAACACATCCTGGCTAATACTCCATATGACCAACAGGTTATCAGTGAAAATCCTGAGAAAGCAGTTTTTTTTTCTTCTTCTGACATTCATTTTACAGCAGATGTTTGGCTCAGTTCCATTATTTATATCTTTATAATTGTGCTTTAAGTTCAAGGGGACACGTTAGAGTAGCACAAACAAACTGAAATAGAAAACAACTGAATGCCATGAAAGGTCTTATGAAAATTCAGTCTGGCATTAAACAGACAGCCTGACACTGCAGCTTATGTCCCTCCACTCTGCCCCCAAACTGAGTTTGGCAGTTTGGTGAGTAGATAACGAGCAAGACTAATAACCAGAAGATTTTTGCTTCGGCCCCGGCGTGGAATTTTAGTTCCTAACGCGCTCAGAGCAGCTTCACGGTGGTGTGGCCCTGGACCGACGTGGCCTTTGAGGTACTGGAGGCCTGCGTAATGGGGAATCGATGCAGCATTACCGTTTATTGGAATTGCAAAATGACCCACTCTCCCTCATCTCTTTAGAATATCATTCCACCCAATAATCGCTAATTCAACGAAATATTGAAAAAGCACGATTCTCTAAATTACCCTTAAATCAATTCTAGCTAAATTGTATTTTGAATAATACAACGTCAAAAAGGCATTAAAGTTACTACGGTCATTCCTGCTACAAATAATACACCTTGAATCAGATTCAGCTCATTACCTACAGTAGTCGAGTGTCCTGCAATGATAAAGGAGTAAAAATTGAACATTTGACACTGCTTACATTTGCATTTAAATGGAATTAAGGTCAAGTATTTGAAACATTTCTTTTCTGTTTATTCTGGATAAAAGATATTACATGCTATTTTGAAATCTTCCCAGTTTTACCACAATGTATTTGCATGAGTTTGGTCATTCATTGCTCATCTGTAATCTATTTAATTTGCACAGACTGAATCACGTCTACTTAAGTGTATTTATGGATGCACTGTGCTAAGCTGAGTGATTGTTTATCTGTTGGACGTACGTTTTAAGTACTACCCACGCAGTACACGGCATGCCTTAGTGCTGTGAAAAAATAAACAAACGGAATATTCATTTTACAGTTGCTCATCTGATTTTCTTAGTATGTCTACAGCATTAAAGCAAAGAAGACATACAATATAATGCATTTGGACCTGCAATCACTTTAATACTGATGTTTAATTTAACATGTGTTTCCCAGTAATACATCAGCAATAGGACACCATCAAAAAGCTAAAGTTAACTTGAGCTTCAGCAGCAACCCCCTGTGTGTAGATTAATATACATAAAGATTCAACATGAAATGAAAAAACTTCATTAGGGAAAACGTCATATATAAAAAATGCACAGGTGCTTTGATGTTCTGTACCTGATCAATGCTAACCTGCTTCTCTACTGTAACTCAACCAACGCCTCCCCCATGGGCTCACAGGTCTTTCATTAACAATGGTGACCAGTTAACATTAAACTGGCAGGTAAAAATAAACTCAGTTGAATTAACTACATTAATTATAACAATTAATTGCAAATGTACTGAACTATATAACCTCTATAAAATTTTGGCACACAACATTATATTTGTAGCTAACACAAACAGTGGGGTTTACTTTTCTCTGGTGAGATGTATTTATTCTGTGCCAATATGCTATTGCAGGTTTCATATCCATTTGGTTGACAAGTCAGTTCATAAATATGAAGTATACATTTCTTTTTTAAATGTTGAAATATTGCTAAAATATTATACACAGTAAAGGAATTCTAGTATTTTTTCCTGTGTGCCTGTAGCGATAGTTTCTGACCTGTATCTGGCCTTCCTTGCCCAAAATGTTGAGTGTGCTTCTCTTTGTATGACCTCACATTTTAGAAGACGAACAAGAAGAAGAAGAAGCTTATTATATGTAAGCTGATCAACTGTTATGGAAGACAGATCGAAAGCTGATACTTCAAATCAAATAATTGCAGATATACTCTGCATCTATAGAGTCAATAACAAATTTGATAGCATGCAGTCTTTGAGCAAGAACTGCACTATTCGTATGAAATTTGAGCTCCAGGAATGGAGGACCTGCAAGCCACTAGGGAACTGATCATGATTTGTTTTACAATGGGCTTTATGACATCTTTAGAATGGGCCAGGTGAAGCCCTTTCAAGTGAGAGGATGTTATTAGAAATACGAATGCTTTCAATTTCCCTGCCTGGTTAAACAAAGTTTAACTAAATCCATAAGATTTGATCCCATTTAAAGATTTGATTTTCACTTGAAACACTGATGGAGATTGAATGTTTTCACAAGGCTCCCAAGCTCCGGGGTGTTCTGTATTTTACACAGATTTGTCCTTCTCAAATCTTGACATTTGTTGCTGTTAACCTAACAGCTGGACTCTTTGGGCTTTACCTTGTATAAATCAGTAAAATAACAGTCAGACTAGTGTTGTTTCTTTTTTTGTTGTTTGTTTTTAGGCAAACTGTGGTTTACCAGCCAGACCACACTTCATTAAGGTAGCAGTGGCCCTTGTGCTCTTGGTGAAAGTATTCATAGCTGGTCACAGCATGATCAATGAGAGAGTATGACTCCAGATTACACAGCGAGCATTTACATTCAGCCCTGCTCCTTCAGAAGCCTTTAATAAGAGTGCGCTACTCTCCCTCATCCAGCCAACCCAGGCCATGGTGGAGAAACGGTGTTCAACCTCTCTCCTCCCACATAAACGCAAAAGGGCCGATAATATACAAACCAATTCTCAGAGTTTTTTTTTGTTGTAAAAAGGGGGACATTAAGGAGGTGGTGGTGGGGGGGGGGGGGGGCGGGGGGGGGGGGGTCGCCAGTGTAAAAATAAAAGCGGAGAGAGCGCGCGGCTCTCGCAAGGTCACCTCTGCCTCGGCGTCGGGGCCAGCGGATCGAAGGGATGGCGAAGGGGGCCGGCGCGATACCGCCGAGTCTCTCAGGAACGCTTCAGGAAGATCTGCTGCCATACCTGAGGCAGACACTCATTTATCTGAGCCACTGCGCTCCGCCTGCTAACGACCAGCTCAAATTGGCTTATTTTTTCCCATTTGTCAGGCCGCCAGCTGCATTGGCTCGACTGCGCATCTGTGAGGAGGGAAAAGGGAGGACAAAGAAAGTTTCACACTCATTTTTCTTAATCACTTTTCTCTTCATTCTTTCATCTCTATTGTTTTTCTTTTCTTTTTTGGGGGGGGGGGGGTTGGGGGGGTGGGGGGGTGGGGGTGTCAAAATGATTTTTGCGTGTATCAATTTTATTTTCTTTCTCATCTGCAACTGTACTCAGCACTGTGAGTCTCCCTGTAGCCAAACTGGTTAACAGTAATGTCTCTGAGAAAAAGCTGGAATCTGGACATCTCGTGCGATGGAAATCTACGTTGAGCCATGTTTTGACAAAAACAGTCTAGGTTAACCCTAATATAGCTCTGTTTTACCCGGAAGCGGCCTGGCTATGTCCTAGTCGGCTATAAAACTTTTCACTTTTCAACCAGATGTTTTCACCTGAACAGCTAGACAGTGTTTTTCTAACTTTTCACCAAAAAGATGTGTAGTGGGAAAGCAGCCTTTTCTGAAAACTGATGATTCCTATCACTTGTTTCTCTGTGGGCTGAAAGCTTTAGCACGTGGGAAGACAAGCTATTCACTGTGCTGTCAGGAAAACTTAATACTGATGGGGAAAAAAGGATCTGTTGTCTCATTCTGAAGGTCTCTGGACTCTTTATTTTCTGTTTCTCTAGTGACTGTGCTTTCTCCCGAAATCCTTAAACACGTGGTAAGATTTCTGAAAATCTTACGTGAGTGTTCTGAGAGTGCATCCATCACACTGGATGAATTGCCGATGATTTCCTTCTGTGAAATTGTCAGGTTCTTTGTCCACAGCCCTTATAGAAGTCACTTATTCTTTGTGTTTGTGGTTCTAGAGTTGCTGTGAAATTGCATTGTTGATTGACTTTTTTACAGTAATCTTGGCTTGTGAATCTCAGAAATGAATGTGATTGTGGTCAAAATGTTCTGACTCAACTTACAGAAAATTGAATTACAGCTTGTATTGTCGCTGTTCACAAGATTGATTACTTTAGCTCATGAGTTTGTTTTCGTTTTAAAGGTTTTTCCAGTAGTAGTCTACAGATGACGTAAATTGAGATCCTGTAATGTGCATGCTTTTCTCTCCTAACTGTTTCCATGTGCTTTACAGTGGGCGATGTTGCAGGGGATTAATGAGAAAGCACTTAAAGGAAAGCACCACTACTAACATGGTTTTTTGAAACCAGCAAGCTAATGGGAATGTTTGCATTGGTTTAAGGTGCAAAAGAAGTAGCCTACATTTTTTCTATTGTAGCGTAAGATTCTGTGTTGAAACATATAGACTTAAAACAACATGCATGAATGTTTTACTCAAATTTAAGGACAGATGGTATTAGAATGTGTGGACTTTGTGTTGTTTTTCATTTCCCCAGCTGCCATAGAGCTCAACACAAAACCGGTACTGTGCCGTGGTCAGTTCTGATCCACAAGTTTTTTGTACTTGTTTAAAGTTACTGCTTTTTCTGCTCCACAGAAACAAATGCTCATTGAAAAAATATAGATTTTATATCTTACTGGACAGACAACAGATTCTACCTATTCAGGCATAGACCTTCTTAGTAACCATGGTGTGCTTTGTTTCTCCCCATTACTTATGACTGAAAAAATCTATTAATTAAGTAAAAATTAATTTGAGTCATTTTTACACTGTGTATGACAGAATCTCAGTATTTCCAAGACAAATTAACATGATGCTCCTTCAACATATCTCAGTTAATTAAATATGAACAAAATATTATTTTTAATTTCATTTGTGTTCATTCTTTTTGCATGAATTCATATGCATATGTGTACATGAGTATATGTGCCCTTATGTGTATGTGTGTGCATTAGTGTGCACACATTCATTTGTTTTGTCATGTTATGTTCATGTGTATGAGTATCTGCAGAGTCGATCATGTGTTCTGAAATACATCTAATATGGAAGATCAGCATCTCAACTGTCACTAACGTGCACTAAGTTCTCTGTCTGTATTTAACACATCTAAGTATGTCTGGGTGATGAAATCCTTATGCAACAGTGGTTCTCCTGTGTATGTTCCTTTTGGATGTTCAAATGTATGTGCATTTCAATTCAAATTCATTTATAAATTAGAAAACAAGTGCAATACTTTACACTGTATGTCTCTATCTCTGATTATAGACATAGAAATAGATATTGGTTAGAATTCTATACATTGTATGGGCTATATTTATTCGATTCTGCAGATGATCTAAGACAGCATAATCCAAGATGCATACTCAAGACAGAATGGCTCATATTGCCATGGTTGGGGTAAACAAAATGTCTCTTCCCATTTACGTCTTCTGCGAAGACTGCAGTTGACTGGCAAGACTCATTAGGCTCATTTCAGCGACAGACATTCGGAAATAAACATCGTGTTTGTCAGAGAACAAAGGCTTGGGGTAAACCAATGGCACAGAACCTTCCAGACAAACCTGCCAGCGTTGCTTTTTGAGGCATTTATTTTAACAAGGGGAACTGTTTGACAAAACTGGCTTTTTTTTGCTTTCAAGCTTTATAAAACAGATATTTACTGATTCAGGCTGAGGTTTTTTTAATTTTTTTATTTTTTATTTTTTTTTACGTGTCCACTGTTGACAGAGCCTTCCTTCATTCAGTGCACATTGACAGTTTGACACCTCCATCACTCTGCACATAGGAGAAGGGTGTGGTTTAGCTTTCAAAGAGCCTAGGGAAGCCCAGCAGGTTGGAAAGAGACGTCTATTGCTCCAGTCCTCAGCATTGAGATCACATGATCATAAGGTAGGCTAGCAACCAGAAGGATGTAGGCTTGAGTCCAGAGTTTATAATTGCAGAAAGGTACATAGTCATAATTTTTCGTGATCATTCAGCTTCATGAGATTCTCCTATCTAAGTCAGGGCATGAAAGGACCAGCTGTTTGCTCAGAGTCCAATCCACTGGTCACACACATGTCCTTTGACTTTGGATAAGCAGAGCTAGACGCATGGCTTACACACGGTACTGTTCAAGCTCCATGGGCTGAGTCAGCTGTGTAACATTTTGGCTATGGAACCAGGCCTGTAACCAGAAGTGTGCAGGTCTTTATTTAGGGGAGACTACAGTGGTATGGTGCTTAATATACGTGTATATCCCTTTCGATCCCATATCGATGGGTGAAATGCAATATGCAAGCAAAGCAAGGAACAGATTTACCTGGCCACTTGTTGTGATTGCAGGATGAGAGGTGAGCCGGGCTGTCCGACAGCGCTTTCTGTTTGCGTCGGTTTAAATTCATTTGCATCTCTTTCTCTGCCTGCCGTCAATGTGAAGCCCGTGTTTGCGGTCTGTTTTTGCATGCTTGCACCTGCCTCGTTGCCTGCCACGTCTCCCTGCTCGTTGTTTCTTGTCATTAAGTAGCGTAGAATCTTCTTCAGTGTCTCCTGCGGCAGAGCAGATCAGGCTCTCTCCTTCACTGCCCACACGGCCTGACAGGTAGTGACACCTGTGGCCCATGCTCTGATGAGTGCTGATGTCATCGGTGTCAGCAGTCAACAGTGTTTTCATAGGACGCTGCAGAATACCACTCGCGCAGTGTCATTTTTGGTTTGAGCCTAGTAGGTGGCAGTGTGGTGTACACTAAAGAGACCTCAGTTTGAAACCAGAAAGTTGTGGGTTCATATCCTAGAGTTTTCATTGAGATTGTATCATAAACTAATAATAAGAACCCTTTGTGAATGGATTAAATATAAGGTATTTGCAAGTTATTTTTTATCACCTTTAATCTTGGCCAGAAACAGGGCTTTGGCAGTTTCTTCCTGAAGTGCAGTAGACTGAACTCATATACTGGACTGTATCAAAGGACAACACACCATGGCCTCCCACAAAGAGCAATGTCAATAATGTATAACGGGTAGTACTTTTCTAGTGGCATTATTTTCCTTCCTTCTTTTTAATTGTTTCTCATTACTGTGTAACATTAATTTGTTTCCTGCTGAACATTGAGAAGATCATTTATTTTTACTCCGTATGTGCACACACAACATGTGTGTGTATAGCCCATATTGTTACACATTCCAGTACGCTAAGTGAGGCAGAAACATCATTGTAGCTAATTAGTTCCCGGGAGGTTTAATTGCATCTGCATTTTGCATTCCCTAGTTTACCTGCGGTATGTAAATCCTTCTACATCAGTGCATGGAGTCAAGAGGTGGATGGAGGGTTGGGCTAAAATGGAGGGGATGCTGAGTTTTGTTGGTAATGGCCTTAATTCAGGCACATTGACTCGCTTAATTGAGTACGGCCCCGTTGCTCTGTTCAGGTTTAAGCGTTCGCCATCCCAGGTAATTGGATCAACAGCCTGCAATGGCACATCTTTCGCTTTAATTCCCTCTTCACCGGTTCCAGGTCAGGAATACCCTCTGCGACGAAATGAGATTCTATTCTATGAAAATACAAAAGCACAAAACAGTTTGTATCTTAATTTTTACTGTGTTTTTCATGCGGAATCCTGGGCTGAATTTTCACATTCACATTTGACTGTGTGTATGAAGGATACCACAGGAAATTTAGTCATGAAAAATATTTGTAAATGTACAATATGTATGTACTGTTACAGAATAACACCATATTAAAAAAAAAAAAAAATTCATATAGTGTGGTTGATAATTTCTGTGACAATTGTGGAGAGCAAAAGTTGTGGTTTCAATGACTGCATTATTTGCTTAAGCTGCCTTCTACTTTCAAACACAGAAATGGGAGCTCATTTAGCAAACCACTCCAGTCAGGAATTTTCCTACAATGGCTATTTAATTATTTTATTATTTTTCTCAAGCTGTCTTTTGTGAGTCATCTTGGCAATTGTTATTCTCAGGTTACTGTTATGCCACCCACGCCATGAACCAGAAGCTGTACTGTAGCTGAAAAACATGCAGCTCCAATTGCATACTGTTTCACAGTCAACACAGTGCTACAGGAGAGCTAGTGCCAAGTCAAATCCTCTCGATGACCCTCTGGCTGTCTGTGGGTAGCTGGCGTATCACTGTGGTGAAACTATATAAGAATAACCCTATTACCCCTGGCTGACTTAAGCCACCCTACCTCTGGCAGGAAGACACTGCATTTATTCAGCCATTCTGGACTCCTAGTAGCCTACTACCTGGTAATATTTTTAAGTCTTCATAGATGGCCGCCTGCATGGTATAGTATAGCCTGCAGTATCTGAAGTGAATAAATAGATATAAGTGAATACATGCACATTTTAAATTATTTATCAAAGGTACTAATGGTACCCTGCAGGGGTACATCCATGACAATATGGAATTCCGTATAAAAATGATGAGCATGCCAGTGATATAGGCTGTATAACTGATAAAGTATTTCATACTGAACTGTTTATATTGAGTAATTTATCTGAAGAAACTAAATAGGGATGATAGAATGGTACCCTGTAGCACCACCTGCCTGCACTCGATCTTTTCAAAACAGTGACATCCCCCTTTCCACATTCCATGTTTCCTTCTGGATTTCAATCCACCGGCTGGCAGGTCTGGCGATTCAGTTCTTTTTAAGTTCACTGGACGAATGGGAGCAAAAAAACGGAATAGCGTGCACTGGAACATACATCTGAGCCTTTGAGGTGAGTGGGGTGGATGCTGTGATTAAAGTTCCTGCTAAAAGAAAACAGGAGACACTTCTCCCAGACAGACATCCTTTGACAACAAGGGCAGCCCTGTTTTGTTTCTATAGCAACTGTAACCCTTCCTGCCGGCTGTGCTGAGTTGACCATGTCTCAGTAAACAGTGAGTAGTTTGACTGTTGGAAAGCAGATGTGGGATAGCCGTATGCTATCCCTCCTTACGGCTTCATTTTTTTTGTTGTTGTTTGTTGTCAAGGAGATATTTCCTTTCATCGAACTACAATTGCACTCTCTCTCAGTGCGCTGGTTTGGATTTCACAGAAGGAAATGATCTCACTGAAACGGCTTTTAATTTGAAATGAGACATTGTGTAAAAGCGTTAGCCTTGGAAAATAGCTAATTATAGCAGTGTGACAGCCTAACAAAAAACATTTGCGACAATCAGATGCAGACGCTTCGGTGCGTGCCATCGCACCAATGATCCCAGAAGCCAAGGGAAATGGTTAGCGAGGGACCGGGGCGTGGAATTTCTTCAATTTAAGAGGCCTGTTACATCATGCAGATTTTCCACTTTTGCGAAAGCCCGGACACATCTGTTGCGAGGCTCGCCGGTTGTTGAGTAATGCAGTGGAAAAATGCAGACTGAGCATCCTTGCATTTAGTGGAGTTTATTTGCAGAAAAGTACTGTAGCAGCTCTGAGGATCCTGTTTTTTGGATTAGGCCTCACATGCTTTTCGACAAATTCAAAATACTTTCCAAAAACATTGCGTTGCATCATTCGCACAGTGACGCCTGTTGACTCCTTAGGTGTGATTGTTAAAAATGTCGGCACTGAGCATTTTGACTTTTTGCAATGACGGAATTCTGAATAGCTTTCTTGCTGTCTGCTATCGAGCAAGGCCATGTTAAAGTGCAACTTTCCTTTAATCAGTATTGTTTTATTGACTTTTTTACTTATTTTGGTAGCACGAGGTTTGCATGTGCATGAGGTGTGAATGGCATCGACCGTTGTGATTGTAGGTAGCTTGGGTATTCTGGGAAACAGATGCTCGTATGCAATAGCAGGGTGACAGTATTGGACTGAAGGCTTGGGATGAGATAAGCCAGTTCTGCAACGGAGTGATAAGCAGACAATATTAACACCCAGCAGTCAGGTAGGATTTAGGTAAGCAAGCGCTGTAGTGTATCCGTTACATATCAGTGTTGCAATATTGAAAACAGCATAAGCCTAAATCTGAGCTCTCAAGATGATCTCACAAGGTATTTCTGATTCATCAATCTGTTATCTGAATAATATAATGATAAATAATTGGAGATGAATCTTATTTAGGCCTGTCTCTGTAATATCTTTTTGCTCCTTTTAGAGAGCAAACTAGTTGTGCTTCTGCATGTTATCATAGTATGCATGTAGATGCTCAGGAGTGGAATGTGTCATTGCATTATGCAGGTGTTGCAAAGAATCTGTTTCCAGACTGCTACTACACCATTGGAGGAGAATATAAATGTGAACCTGAATTTTACATCGTTTCCCAATATCCTACTCTGAAACTCGTGTTTTAAAAGGTGGGGATGATAATTGGTACACCTGAAGAACAGCAAATCCCTGGGGTATTGTTTGTGACTGTGGGGACAAATGGAGATTGGAACTCGGTAATTGCAAAGACAAGAAAGTGTACGAGAAAATAGCCTAGTTCTTTACCATCGCATGAAAAAAGGTCAAAAGCACAAGATTATGACAACCACACTTGCTGCAGTCTTATTCTCAACTCCTGCGTGGGTACGAATCTTTTCTTAGCTATCCAATTTATCACCTTTGTTTATGACACAAGGAAGAGCTGATCGCTGCTGATGTCACCTAGCTGAGCTTCTGTAACAACATGCGATGTGAACAAAATCATGTCAGCTATCCCAGGTCACGGTGAATATCTGACAGTAGTTGTCGGTTGAGTTTTGGTTTTTTTTCCCCCCCAAGATACTTTATTTGATTAATGCTTCTAGGGTTTTGTCACAGTGTTTATACATTTTCCTGAAGATATAAAAGGCAAACAACAGCAATTTATCTCCCCAGATTAAATATTGATCACTTGGGAGTGGATGGGACATCAGGTGTCTGTGGAAAACAAATGTCAAATTGCAGTCATCCCCTGTCGAGCCGAGATCCAGCTTCAGCTTACCAATAAAGTTGTTTTCTGAACCAGAGAAATAAAATTATTCTTTTTCAAAGGCTAAGAGTAAAATGTGAGCCAAAATGGAAATGTTAATATTGCAATACTATATTATTAAAATCTAAATAGGTTTTTTAAAGTTTTTCTATAGCTTTTCTATATCGCCCAAACTATCCAGACATCTGAAAGGCATTCTAAACGTTTCCCGTGTTCGTTCAATAACACAATATTTGGATCATGGATCATGAATTTTGTCCATTCTGGTTATGATTCCTTGTGCAGTTCTGTAGAAAGCTAAGTGTTGGTGAGAATGAAAGAGTTAAGCAGACAGGGTATGTCTGCCAATCATGTGAGAACTAGTATGTATTTGTCATCATTATCCATTTGTGCCTTGATAAAAGTGGACCCCATGTCTTAGAAAACAGCCATTGATGGTGATGGAGCTTGTATGTGCTTAGTTATATTGAAGTCTGGTTTACTAGACACTTAGATCATAGATTTATAACCTAACTCACACATGTCTGTGATCTTTGGTTTAATTTAGACCAGCACGTTTCCTGGAATGGTTAAAAAGCAACAACAAAAAAGAGTTTTTAAAGATTACAGAATGGTTTGCTTATGTGACCATATTGTATACTGTATTTTGAGTTTCACTTGAACTGGGTCTTCTTTTCAGGAAGGTGACACAGCTGTTTGCCTAGTGCTCTGTATTATTGGGTGTTTATTGTACACTATGTTTAGTCATATATCTATAGATATCACATGCTCTTTCATGAATACAACTCAGGGAAAACAAATAATTTTCTTCTACTGGATTTCAATATTTTTTTCTAGTAGCATCTAGGCCTATGTGTTGTCATAAGAAAATATCAACTGCCAGCGTATTGTTGTATCTGCACTAAGACCAGGTTTCTGGTAACAAATTCTCAGATCCCATAAAATACCACAGTGCCATGCATTACCATCAAGCTACACCCTCAAACCACTGGCTCAGACCCCTATTCAACCACAAAGTGTAACAGCTCAAAACTTAGCACTGAAAATACCAACCTCGGGGACAGACATCCTTCAGCTGCTTTCTGCTACTCCAAAATATCAGTCTGTGCAAGCAACAGCTGCGCTTGTGCTAGCAATGGGATTTGGGGGTCCTCAGAAAACCACTGTGTGTTATGTGTGCACTTTCGCAAGTCAAAAATTTTGACCAGCTTGAATTTCTGAGCATGTACTGTAACATATACCCCTTTTTGTGGGGTTCAGAAAATTGTCTTGATTGCAGCAATGATTTTGTAAATGACAACAGTAAGAAGAATTTCGTGTTTTGTATTTTCTAAGTTTGTCTGGCATCAATAAAAAAAAAATTTTTTTTAAAGTTGTGTTGTGAGATTTCCAAGCTGATGAAGTGGAGAGCGAGAAAAAAAAAGAAGAAGATCATTGTTATGATTCCAAGGTGTTGGTTGTGCTGTTTATTTGATGGAGATCGGAGTATTAAGTGTTTGGCAGTGTTAATGCAAGCCTGAACATTATATAGTGAAATCCCTTGGGCAGGCCTATGAGATGAAAGGGGAGCACATGGCAGTAAATGAGGATTACAGCACTCTGTGGCACTCAGACTGGGAGATTATTTCACAAGGATTTTTATTTTTTAATCATATTTTTATTTGCTTGTTTATCTTGCATTTGGGGAATCCAGTCTGATAGTGGGATAGGAAATGAAGTACATTCAAAATATACAGGTTTGGACTGAATGGGAAGCACATATACAGTAATCTACTGTCCCTTCGCTTGAAGAATTGTTATTCCTGACCTTTGGAGATGGCTCTCTGATAAACACAAGCACAAATCTCCAATTCTTCCTGAATCCATTCCGTCCCTCAAACATGTCTACAGAGCACAAGGAGCTCACAAAGCCATTTTGATGTCCTTTATCAAAATTGCCTTTCTCTGGGAGTTGAGCAGTGGTTACCATAACGATTTATATAACTGACCCCTGACTCTTTTGTTCTGTCAGCTTTGACCACTTGCTTGTTCTTTAGCCGTCACCACGGTTGGCATATGCATCACCAGAGGCCTTGAATGGCTAGTTTATGCTCCAATCATTTCAGACAGAAAAGTTCCTGTTTTGCTTTCTTTTCTTTTTTTTTCTTCTTCCATGCTCCGTGTCCATAGCGACAGCTCTCCATTTTGTTTTCCTAGTATGAAAGAAGGACAGCGGTGCCCGCGGAGGGGGAATGTTCTGGGCCGAGAGGACGGTGAGGGTCCTGGAGGTTATGGCAGGCAGGAGCTGATGGCTTAATCTCTCTGAGACTTAATGGAGATGATTTTGGAGCCGGCCGTCAGGGAAAACGAATGGGAGTCGTGCTCCTGCTCCCATTGGAGGCACATCTCTGTAATGGCCCGCTAAAGTGGGTTCCTGGAAAAAATCAGGGGGAAAAATGGCAGCGCACGCGCTCAGAAGGTCACAAAATGGGCTCCTCTTTGTCGTCCGTGCCGTCGACTCCTATTTGGAACGTTGCCGATGATGACTTCATCATTGGGAAGCCGAAAGAGACCCACCAGTGACATATTCAAATTGGAGAGCAGGAAAAGAACGCCTAAAGCTAGAGGTAGAGACAGAAAACAACAAATCATGTCTAATTAAAACTGCGGCTTGAGGGAAAGATTCCCCTGTCTGTACACGTATACATTATAGCATTTCTTTAATATCCTTTTTAAGGCTCATTACATTACCTTGACTTGAGTAAAATCATTCCTGGGGTCCTGTAAACTATGTTCTATGTGACCATGTGTTATATTTTCGTCCAAGAAAGTGTGTTATTTTTATTTAATATATATTTCACAATTATTTCAACATCCAACGCCACATTCTGAGGTCTGCAAATAATATCTAACTGTCTGAAATGGCACACATTGACTCCTTGTTTGAGGTCTTTATTCAAGTAAGATGGCAGTCTTCTCTCTCTCACCCTCTCACACTTTCAGGCTCTCTCTTTGTCTCGCCCTGATATGTGTTGCAAAAGGATGTATAGGAAAGGGTGGGTACTAAATGTTTTTTTGTTCTAATAAAATAGATGTCTCTCTCTCTCTCCTGCTCAAGATAGTAAATAATTAAATAAATCTCTCTCTTTCTCTCTGTCTCTTTCTCTCTCACACACATCTGTGCAGTAACACACTCACCTGAGGCAGTGGGGCTAATTCAGACAGCCGTGCCCAGGTCTTTGTAGTTTCTTTTCTTCTGCTTTCTGATGCTATTGCACAGTGACCGTAATGAAAGCATCTGGAAACCTTTGTACGTGTCTGTTTGTTTTGGAAATCACTGCTTTCATTCTGTGCCATATTTAGACGGATTGCAGACTTATATTGTTTCTTCCCGAAAACGAAACGGGGAAATTATTCATGGGTGGAACAAGTTCAGTCAAACTAGCTTTTTAATAGAAGCGAGAAATGTGACATTGAAGATCTTAAATATTGTCCAATTACAATTTCCAATTAATGTTTCACCTTTAACCCATGTAAAGTGTATGTATGTGTGAATGTGCACATGACAATGTGTTTGTATAAGTGTGCGTTCAGTATGTATCTGCATGGCTGTGTAAGTGTTCAAACAAGTGCACGTGCACATGCTGTGTTCACATAAGTACGTGCGTAAGTGTGCAAACAAGGTGTGTGTGGGGTGCCTGGCATGCAATGCTGGAGAGCGGGCTTCTTCCTCGCGCATTCTGTAAAAATAAGCAGAGGGAACAGGAAAGCAGCAATTAGCCACTCTCGGGGAGGAATGAAAAAGCTTGGGAAACTAATGAGTGTTTTGGGTTTACCTGCTGTTATGTAATTTATATCTTGTTAAGTCATCCATCATCTCCCGGCTCAGCGGCAAACAAGATACTGTTTTTGATGCGGCGAGTGGAAGATGTCCAGAAACACAGCCTGGCAGGCAGGTTTTTAATGTGTACTTCATTAGATTATGCATGTAGCACTTCATTACCCATGATGCTCACCTGATTTCATTTATGTATCGTATACCATAAAGTGAAAAAAATTAATTTTTGATATTAAATCCGAAGACACGGAAAACCTATAATACCCTTATCCTCAGAGAGTGATTTATAACAGTACCCTCGGTCTAATCACATGCATATATTCACCCTTTGAAAGCTGATTTGCATTTTATTATCATTTATTTTGGCATTCACTGTACAATGCACTAGGAGTTTAATTAAACATACCAATATATTAATCCAAATCATATATGAATTCAAGCCGGTAATTAAATACATTTGAAGCCAGTGATAAATCAATGAAAACAGATCTATTAATGGATTCACCATCAATGACTGCCTGTGTTTGGAATTCTGGTTTTTAATTGTGTAATATTTATGCACGAGATGTTCTGCCTGTTAAACTCGGAAATGAATCATGGTCGTAGTTGTGGATGATCGTCTTATCAATGACGTCCATTAAACGCAGAGCTGCACCACAACTCTGTTTGTAGTGGGTGACTCAGTATGACTGAGAAAGATGTGTTTTCCAAGACCCAATTATGTACCTTTCTTGGCCGCATACTGTCTCCCATCATGCATCTGATATTCCTCCAGCAGCAGTTCCGTATCAAATGTGGAAATGCGCTACGTAGCAGACAGCAGATTTTTCTCTGTCTCTCGTTCTCTTGCCTGTCCCCGTCTCTCGCTCGAACACATCGCGCGTCCGATGCCGTGGAGTCTGTCCCCTTTGTTTACAAATTTGAGATGAGATGTCTCAATCGGACTGTGGCTTAAGGGCGAACCCTGATCTCAGATGAGAGCCATTGGGGGGAAAAAGGACTTTTATTTGAGGGACGGTTGTTAATGATGGGAAAGCTGAGCCAGCTGCTGAAACTAGCCTGCGTCTCAGAGAGCAGCGAGGCCAGGCCATCTGGGCGGAAGGCAAATGGATGTGAAGACATCTACGTCATTACGCAAGATGAGGCAAATCCACTGCGATTGTTATTATATAAGCTCTAGGTTCCTCTCGCGGGTCATCTCTTTTTCAGTCTTGCTCTCTCTCTCTCTCTCTCTGTTTTTCCCTCTCATTTTTTACTCATTTCTTTGGTCTTCAGCAGGTGTGTAAACTGACACGAGAATCATTTGAGAAATGAGCCGTTGAAAGCAACAGCAGATGCTCTGTGCTGCGACCTGATAACTTGTTTTATGTTTTTATTTGATGAAGATTTACTGTAGGTGCAGCACTTCTGCAGTGTTAGTTATGCTTTATATTGACTAAGAACTGTTAGACTGATCTGCACACTTGTATATCCTAACACTCAGATTTTCTGCAGGTTTAAGCAAAATGCGGGGAAAAAACTGAATCAGCCCAGTTTTTACCTTAGGTGTGCTTGAAAGAGATAGAGTCTGGTAAGATCTAGATTTTGTTCCAATGGAGATGGTCATGTTTTTTTTTTGGGGGGGGGGGGGGGGGGGGGGGGGGGAGGGGGGGGATCATATACACGTATATTTCTATCATCTTAAATGAGTGGGTAAAGAGATAATTGGAACAGAAGCTGATAGCCTAGTTATGGACTGCTATAGCCTGCAGTTGAGATCTCTTGGACGTCGTTGTCTGGCACCCTGGTCATCTTGAGTGGAACGCTTGTGGTGCTTAATAAGGGGTAGCTCCTTTAGAAAGATGACGGCAATGCAGTCCTTGTTTTGAAAAAAAGTGTGAACTTTGGTTTGGCTTCAGTATAAGCAGTACACCTGGCCTCTCTGTGCCGAGAGAAATTCTTTTCAGTTCTTCCAATTTTGTTGTGTGTGGACACCTGTTCTCAAGTTAAAGATGCCAAGAAAGACATATGCTCTGATAATTGCCATAATTTTCCATGTTTTAAATAAATACTGCAGTGATTATGAATACTAACAAGAACACTTTGTTCATTTGTATTCACTGTTTATCAGTGAATATCAGTTGGCTAGAGCTGACTGCATTGGAACACTTGAAAATTATCTGCTTGCTTAATTTGGTGAAAAACGCATCCTGAGTATAAGTTTGTATGAAGCTCAATAAAATAAATCAGTTGAATATTCTATTAATCAGAAAATCTGCTACAGCCCTGTATATGTCTACTTTACTTCAAAGGACATGTACGCACCACTGGGCAGATAGCTTAAGACTCAAATCTTGTCTCAAAGAACCTAATTCATACTCTTAGGGTACAGTATGCACAGTATTGGCAACTGTGGGTTTTTAAGGCCAGAGGCATTACAGATTTTGCACTTTGTAAAGCATGCTTAATTTCCAGCATGCCCTTGTGTCCTATTTGGGACCACATATCTCGTATGGTGCACTGCTTTTGGCAAACACAAGCATTTCACTTAAAGCACTACTATATGAAATTCAACACATCATCCTAAAAAGTATTAGATCATATAGTAGTCTATTATGTTTAAATCATATTTTCTATTACACTGCAGTACATACGTGCATAGTATAGCACTATAGGTATGAGAAAAATCCCAGCCAAACACACTGTGCCTACAAGTATGAGGGGGTCTTGTGTCGTGATCTGTTGGATATAATTGAGTTATATATATCTAGTTTTATTTTTTATGCTGATAGGCGGTGTCCACAACATTGTAATGGTGTAAAGTAGCTATACCAAAATCAGTATTTGGCCAGCCCATGGTGATTGTAGTCCAGCTCTCTGACATGGCACTGAGATTGGTTTTGAAATGACGGAGATTTCGAGGTTCAAAAATCGCTTTTGTATTGGAGAGCAAATGGGGTAATAGCAGATATAAGTGAGCTCGTAATACCCATTGTTCCTATCACAGATTAGGCAATATTCACTGCTGTCGTGGTTAATGCAATTTTGTTTAAAAGATTGGCTTTGATAAAAGAACGGAAGAGATTCTCATTAACGAGTTCTGCGACTCATTAGTTACATTACTCAGACTTCCGCTGTCTGGCCGCTAAACATGCAAGCGCTCTAATTTTATAGCTTTTCTGCAGTTGCTGTATATCCTCTTCCTTTTGTCTCAGCCCTTTTTTTAACTGTCTCTGTTTAAAAGCGGAGTTAGAGAGCCTTCCTCTTTTCTTTCATTCGGCCTCATTAATGCATTTTGTGTCAGTTCTGCGGTCTGGACTTGCCTTATTTCATCTGCATTACCACAGGTTAAAGGGTACATTCTGATGCATAAACTCATTTGTGGCTTCAGAATTATTGGCCCACATATTCACAGGGATTATTATTAAGTATTTGTCTGAAAGCAGATAATAATAAATCCTAGTTCAAATAATAATAAATCATAAATCCTAGTATTAATAAAATAATGGTTCTGTCGCTATAAACATGATTTTCTTTTTGCTTGCTGCCCTAGTAGGATTTCGCTTTGCCTTTTAAGTCTCCTATCTCACTCTCTCTTATCCAAACTTTTATATGCCGAGCACTCAGGCCAGGTTCCTCCCTTTTAGCCAGGTGTGCCGTAACTACCTGTAGGCAGGTCGATGCAGTGCACTGTCCCACAGCGCTGGGGACCGGTGAACACTCAGGGCCCTGTGCTCTTGTTTTCCCACATGATCTTTGAACTGCTAGAATGCCACCCACAACCCCACACGTGCCTCCTGAATGCTTACAGGTATCGTTCTTTGGCACCTCCTGTTTGTCACCAATAGGCCAGAAAAGTGTCACTCACCCCAACAGGAAAGTTCCTGATTAATCTTGTCAGTCAAGTGGGGCTGTCTGTCCTCCAGTGGTATAATCAGTAATGTTCCATCCCACTGCTTGTCATTGCATTCATGCTATAGATAGTATAGTAGGCTGTATGTGCAATTATTGCAGATGGTGCTTTCATCATGCGAAAGTAATCAAGATATTGATAAACTAGTGACGCATACATACTGTGTGTGTGTTTTACTGTGTGTGTGTGTGTGTGTATGCATGTGTGTGTGTTCTTCTCTTTGTGTACTGTAAGAAAGGCTGCGAGGAGGCCTAGTAGAGGACTTCACAGGGTCTCAGAGTTTCTCAGGGATGTCACAGTGTTTGCGATACTGAAGAAAACACTTCATCTTCAAGTGCCAACAGCTTGCTCTTTGTTAGAGCTTTTATGTATATGTGTGTGCGGGGAGGTTCTCTGCTTCAGAGAGAAAATGTAGCTGTATTATTTAAATTAAAATAGGCTTCAAAGATGAGTGGCTCAACAGGAATAATTAATTCATTTTGTAGAATTCATTCCTCTTGTGTTCTAGCAGAGTTTGAAGATGTATTTCCATATTTGGAAAGTCCTGAATATACAGTACCTGCAATTTTCTTCTGCAGCTACTTCATGGATGTAATTATTTTGCTTAAACTACAATAGTACTAATATTGTCACTTTATTATCTTATTTTAACCTGAGTCTGGCGTACCTTACAGTTTGCAAGTGTGTATGTATGTGTGTGTGTATGTGTGTGTGTGTCTGTGTCTGTGTGTGTGTGTGTGTCTCCAAAGCATTACGTCCAACCTCAACTTGATTAAAGTCATCTCTCCATTCATTGGAGAGTTGGGTTCTATTTTATGGAGTGCTTATTCACTTGAAGTGACATTTGAGGAGCTCTTTGATAAAGCAATGTGAGTCCACTGTGTTAGCTGTCTTGACTGTCTCATACAGTGCAAGGCTTGCAGCTTTCAGGAGCAGGCTGCCCTTGTGAAGATCCGTACCATGCAATCAAGAAATCTGTGACTGAGAGGGAGAGGGAGACGGAGAAAAGGGCTTTACCTTTAAATCAGGCTGCTCAGAGACCCCATGGGAGACGAAAGAGTGTGTTGTCCCTCGCTCTTAACCAAATTTATTGCCACTCTGTCTCTGTTTCCACTAACAAAGGCACGGGTCCACAACTCCCAGCGTATTTGTCAAAGCAGCGCACCTGTGAGGGTTCCTGCTCAAGATGAATTTTAGGTTGGAACGGTCGGTCTGGAATAAATCTCTCTCTCTCTCTCTCTCTCTCTGCCTCTCTCTGTCTCTCTCTCTCTCTCACACACATCTGTGCAGTAACACACTCACTCTCTCTCTCTCTGCCTCTCCCCCCGTCCCCCCCCCCGTTTCAGCCTGTGAATAAGCGTTGCGCTCTCGTGAAGTGCGCTGGTGAAAGCCGTGATAAATTGCGCTCTTTGTTGACACCTTCATTGGGTTATTTATGGATCATTAATTGAACTGAAAGGGAGCGTTGTTGGCGCAGCGGGGAGACTTCAGCAGGCCTCTGTCGCGGCGCCTGGCGCTATCCGCGGAGCCAGGAGGAAAGGACGCCGCTGCCTGCGCAGTCCTTCCCCGTTTGCCCGAGACCTTGGCGTGGCTTTCAGGAGGAATGTTGAGGGAAAAGAGTGGGATGACAACCCATACATTATTATTTTTCTCTTCTTTTAGCCCCCTACTACTCTGCAGCTATTTAAGCAATTTAAGCTCCCTCAATACCTGAAAGGTTTTACAACTCCCTTAGCATTTCTGTCAAACGTTTTTCTACCTTGCTCGTAAAACTGATGATAAATGTTGTGATAATTTTCCTTACTTTTCTTACTGAAGAAAAAAAAAAACAATTCCGGATCCAGCATCAGAGAAATATCAGGCTTGTTAGCCAACTGTCAAAATATTAAACTCTCTCTCAGGCATTCAGAATTTTCTCAGCACTGTGCAAAGTTTAAGAATGTTCTCTAGTCAGCATTTCGAGCATTGTCGGTGTGTTGGAAAATCCAGTGAGTTTTTTGATATCTCCACAATCTTCTTTCAAGGAGAAAGAGGTGCTCCTGACAAGAACACATGAACATGCTCTTAATTATCAAGTGGATTAACGATGCTCGTTTCATGAAGTGAAGTACCTCAAAGCACTTCAAAGAGCAATTCAGGTGCAAGGTAAGGTAATGAGGGTTTCTGTGTGCCGTTGTAACACTGTGTGTCTGCGTGTATGCCAGTGTGTACACGTTTGAGGGTGTGTGTGCCTGTGTGTGTGCATGTGTGTGCATGTGTGTGTGCATGTGTGTGTGCATGTGTGTGAATGTGTGGGTGCATGTGTGTGCATGTGTGTGCATGTGTGTGTGCATGTGTGTGAATGTGTGGGTGGGTAGGTGAGGGGATTATCTTCTTGTATGGCATATAGGATACATCCAAAGGGCTGTAACTGCTCCTGCGTGTCTCATACTGATAATTTACTCGTACCTTCTCAGCTCCTTAGCTTACCTTTATTCTCCTTTCATTCTGAAAATAATGGACCTCTCTGGCACCAGATTGGTGTGTGATGACTTGCCGGGTTTTTCTTATGTGCAAATCTAAATTGGAGTCACCATATGGATGAAACCAAGCTTTTCAAAGGTTTTTTTTTTTTAATTCATCCTGGCTTTCCTGGAGCCTCTGAAAGACCATTGACAGCATGGTACCCTCTGGTGTCTGGCCAGGGGCCAATCAGAGTCTCCGGCCGAGGCGGACCAAGCACCTGTCCAGCTCCCTCCGTGGCAGGTCTGGTTTGGGCGTCGCCGCCGCCGCCGCTGCCATCGCTCTGTCATCCTCGTCCTTGAGCGATAAACGCGCCGACTCCGGGTCCTCTTTCCCCAACTGCTGACATCTCACTCCTGTCAGCGCTGTCACTCCTCACTCAAACCAAGGCCTTCCAATACCTCACCTGTCTCTCAGCGCCGTCCTTCTGCTCACGCCATCAGACACACACGAGCTTGTCCTTGTCAAAACGCTAGCCGGCGGTTATTATTTTTTAAAGGATTAGAATCCCTTCCCCCGTGCGCCCCTCCCTACCCCCGGCTCCCGGGCCTGTGAGTCTCCCCGGCCGTTTGCTCTCCGGGCAGATGTATTCTTAGCTGTGGAAACACGGCTTGGTTCTGTCTGCTCGCAAGGGTCCTGCAGAGTCCTGTAATTTATTCATTTTTTGCTCGCTGTCTTATTGTTTTTTATTCCGTCCTGCGAACACGTAGGAGACATTAATCTGCACTTCAGTTGCATCTTGCCGAGCTGATGTTATCAGCGAGAGAGACGGCGTGCGCTTAGAAATGCCTCAGCCACTGTGCGGAAACACCTCAGGATTACTCACAGCAGGCCTTTCATGGCAGATAAAATCCGCTTGGTTTACTAACGCTCACAAAATACCTGTTTTCCACCCCCCCCCCCTCCCCGTGTTCATAGAAAAGTAGAGGGAGTGAGAGTAGTCACATATTTCATTCCATTCATTTTACGGTCCTGTTGGTAAACGGCACATGTATGTAATGTAAAAATTAAAATGGTAAATACATTAACACCCAAGTTGACTGCGCAAGCCATGATGTTCATAATATAGCCTGCATTTCTTACAAGCACAAAGAAATGAAAGCAAAATGGTGAACCCATGAAGTCGTGATGGGTGTGATTTTAAGACTAATGACCAGATTCAGGACAGCTGAGCGAGCAAAGGGTATAAAGAGAGTTCCCAGTGTACAATAATTTGTTTCTGTACATCTGAATCAGTGCTTAGAGGCTCTTCTATGGGTGATGCGCACGCATCATTGGGCACAATATAACTGCAATTGTTCTTGAAGAAGCATGACTAGTGAAGTGGCAATGAAACAATTGAATTTAATGTCAAACTGAGTTTGTTTGAGTAATTTCACAGCTGTTATGTAGAATGTTTCTCTAGAGGAATTGCAATGGCCATAGTTGTAGGACAATTTACAGTACTTACAAGGTTAAATAAAGTGCTGTTTTATTGGGTTAGTTTTTGTCCATAAATTATATCATTCTTTTAATATCTGAAATATTGAGCAGTAATAACGTTCCCTGTTTTAGCACCTTTCATTACTCCCCTACTGTGGCTAATTCTGCATATCCTACAAGTACGGCCATCTGTCATCAAGTGCAGTAGAACCAGTGGCTTTGGGCACAGGACATGGAGATCATTTTTGTAAATTTGTAATTTTGTAATAAATTATACTCTGTAGCATTAATGTATAATTTTTAGTCTTTGCTTAAAATGTGTCAAATGTGATATTTTCCCAAATGACTGTGCACTGACAGGATTGTTTCTACAATCAGGAAGGTGTTTACTACTGTGCCTTAAAACGTATGTGCCATCAGTTCCATAAGTAATTAAATATGTTTCGAATTTTATTAGTGAGCACATAAAGGAATATAACACAGAAGTTACCAAAATGTAATCCCTAGGTATGCTAGTGGGAATAGTATGCCTTTCCCTAGAGCTCAGAGTGCAGTTTTCAGAATGTCTCTGTGACCTCCACCTGACCTCCAGCAATACAGACCGGCTGTTTGTGCCTTTGAAATTGAAAACCTGGATATGATGTCATGGACAGCAGGCATGTCTGTTTAAGACCTGGGTATGTAACCCAGAAGCTCCAGGTTTGATTCACAGGTGACCAAGATGCTTAGCACAACCTGCTTCAATAAGCAAGGAGCCTTTAAGAATGATTGTATGCAAGAACATAAGCAGGTATGTCTGCTAGACAAAAGAAGTAATGGCATCGGGAAGGGAAATCGGAGCTGGAAATAGCTTGGGCTGTAGGTTTCAGCTGTAGGGGAGGGGCTGCACCTTTAATGTTCTTCAAATAGAGCAGGAACCTCAGTGAAAGTCATTGCAATTCACTGAATCTGTCAGCTGCTGCCGTGAAAAATTCAGGCCACCCCTGACTTCCCCACACACAGGCATACATCACCAGGACCCCAGTGATTTTTAACTGGCAGCCCTCCTGCGGAAGCTAGCACGTGGCCCGCTTTCCCCTCTCTCAGCCAGCAGAGGGCAGCACTTCTCGCATGGAGCTCTCACTTTGAGGTTTCCTCGCTGATGTGCTGTGCGGGCTCTTCTGTCCTCACCTGCCTGCTTCCCTGCCCTCCAAAGCTACGTGTATCATAGATATTACCTGGGACACTAGGAAAGTGTGTGGTGTCATCAGGGTGCACTGTGACTGTCTCAGTGTTCACATTACCAGTGAGAACTAGCTGCTTGTATTCTGGCATCAGTTTAGAGCAGATGTGCAGCCATCCTCACATCCATATTTTACGTGGACTTGCTAATTGTTGTCTCTGACCACTAGCAATGTTTGGGCAGGTATAAAGATAATTGGATCTGTGCCGCACCTGTTTTGGTTCTGCATAGATCTGGTCACTGAACAAGCACCGGAAACCGAAGCAGCGCAAAAAAACACCATGACTCCATGTGAAAAGAAAGCAAATCAAATCAGTCCTTAACCTCGTACAACTCATAAAGACCCGCCACGTCTTCTACTTGGGGCTGTGTTCAGGGGCCAGGCACATCTGAAATTGTTCGAGCGACCTCATTTCCTGTAAGGCACCGACCCGAGTCAGACAAATTTGCGCTGGGTCACGCTGGTCTATCTCTCTTTTCCTGACGTGTCTTATTTCTCTGTTTTTTCTCTTCTTTTTATGTTCCTGCCGTGCTCGTTGGTCCATTGGTTCGCCTCAATCCCTTCATGAAGGTAAGCTGTTTAATGTTTTTCATTGAGCTGGACTTTCTCTTGTGGCAATGGTTTAAAATCACTTGAAGAAGCACTAAATTAAAACAGGATAGTTACATACTATATTGTATAATATGTCTCTGAAAAGGGGCAGACTGGATTGCTTTTTTCCTCTGAGTACTGTGTGAGAAAACAGGTCATTATACATTATTACCTATTCATTAAGTAAGTTAAAAGTTGTTATTACGATATTATAAGCATTGCCAGTGTTGTATTATTTAGTAAAGATTTATTTAGTAGGCAGGCGATAATAAACTGACATTAGTCAAACCATGACACTTTTAAAGGTGATTGTTTTTAAAAGGTACTTTTAAAGATTACCTTTTAAACTGTGAGTTTGAGTTACATTGATAATACAGTTTAAGTTTCCTGAGCAAAGTGGTTTGCCAGCACCCAAAATGGAAATGGTACAATGTTTATGACCGCCTTCTTACCTTTTTATGGTTTCATGTGTTAAGCTAATAAAGTAAATATTTAGGCCTAATAGTTATACTTGGTCCTTATCAGCTGTTGTCTAACTTGTGTAATCTAAAAATCACAAATTCAAGCATACAGTGTTATATGAACTATAAAGTTGTATTTTGTCAGTTTCATAAATCCATTGGTATATTCCTGTGTTGAATTTTATACACACACATTGGTTTGCTTGCAGTACAACAACAAACAACAACAACAATAAAAAAATATTGGCACGTTTTAATATTGTGATATCAACATAGTGCCCATGTCTGTCGTGACATGTCATACAGTAATTCACACTGGTGTGTGGGAATATGAAAAAAAAACAGGATTAGACACTCCCTGAAAAGTCTGCATAGCACTATTGTGAATACCTTTAAATGCAACCAGCAAAAAATGTTAAGAGCTTTCACAGTGTTAGTAACACCCATCGTCCACACACCTGCAGTTTTGTAAGGTTCTGCCCTTCTCCTCCACACTTTTATCTATTTTTCTGTTTGTTGGACCTCTTTGTCCAGAGTTCCTGATTGTGGGATGCAACTAAGGCCATGCAGTGTCGACAGACAGGTCCCATTATTGTGTGATTGTGTAAATATTCAATGGAGGCCGGTTTTCTGGAAGGGTGACAGGCGAATGTGTGAGCACTGAGCAGGGCTGTTGGGCCTTCTGTAAGTGTGGCCGCTGCATTTCGCTCGTTAGTGCATGGCCCTCCTCTCACGGGACCAGCATCTCTTCTTCAGCAGGTGTGAACTCTCTCATTCACACACCGTCTCTCTCTCTCTCTCTCTCTCTCTCTCTCTCTTTCTCTCCCTCCCATAGTTGCATTGCAAAAAATGGCTTTTTTCCTATGCAATGAACTCTGGATCGCCAAGATTTTGCTGTTCTCTCCGCAAGTTGACTTTGAAATAATTAATTTGCAGTCTGAGAAATTTCATCAGTTTCTCTTGTCGTTCTCACCTGCTCTTCCTAATGTAATAGCGAATAGAAAACTGTCACTCCATTAGTAGTGCTTGTAAGTGATTGTGGTTATATAACAGAGGTTCTGTTTCATGCTACGGAAACACTAAAAGCATTGTAATACACTAGTCTTCCCGTTGGAGGTTGAGATAAGATAAATGTGTTTATTTTCACTGCAGACGCTATTGAGATTAATGGTGGTACAGCTCAATACATTGTATCCTTTTTATAGGACATTGGAGTTGTTTGGTATGGAACGATTTTCAATAAATACACATTAGAAATGCGTAGATAGACTGGGGTCAGACACTGTAGGCCTGACGAAACTAAAGGAGACGAGGCAGTCAGATAGAAGCTTAGCGGAGAGAAAAATCCGAAGGGCAAAATTGTCCCCATTGTGTTGGGCTTGCGTGTTTCCCATAAAGAACAGTCTGTCAAGGAAGGCCCTCTGAGCTTCATTTTCCCAATAAAAATGGCCCTTCTTTTCAGCACGTCCCAAAGGTAGAAGCACAATGCCGTCTGTAGAATTTAATCTCTAATTTTAACCAGCAACACAAAAGGGTAATCACAGACATCACAAAAGGCCTTGTCTTCTGCTATAGGGAGTGATAGCCAGGTAGCCAGAGACACGGAGACGTCGATCTCTGCAGAACAGTGCAAAGCAGAGACAGGAGGAAAGAATTAATCTCGACTGGGATTACTCCAGTATGGCATTAAAAATAAATTGCAGGTTGAAAGGCCACTTAACATGAAAAAAGTATACGTTTTTTGTGATAAATAAGCTTGTGTCTGAATGCTGTGATCTTATAAATTTCACCCAAAACTCTAATTTGTTTTAAACGGGCAAATGGCAATTTCCTTGGGAATAAAATACGCCCTAGGTAAGGAACAATGACTCATTTGTGAATTTGAATTACAACATTTCTATATTTGTATTCCCATGGCTAGGTGCTGACTGTCCACACCAAAACTCCAAATAAGTACGAAGCAGCAACCTCATCCAAGCTGGCAGATCGAATGCCATTCTGGCAAATCTCCAATATGACCTTGATTGGGGTAGGATACTTGCAGGGTTGAGCTTGGGGGCACTAGGACCATGGACATGTTTCTTGGAAAGACCGGCTTCCTTTGACACGCGTACCTGTCTTTTCTTAATTTCATTTTGGCCCCTTGCCTGGTCTGCCCGGTATCTGTCACTATGGCACACCCTTCACACCTCTCCACACCGGGTACACTGCAACACCCTCCGAATGATTGCATCATTTTAATGATCGCATTGGCATAGCCGCTGTAAGTTACCAAATGGGGTGGAGTGATTTCTGATGGTTTCCTCTCAAGAAACACTCCCCACCTTCATGTTTTTTCCCCAGATCCCCTTTTAAAATTTTTATTTTGCAGTATCTTTTATTTACTAAGGAATTACTTATTTAGTGCATCAAACAATTCTGGAATGAAATTAATGAATATTCATATTAGAGTGTTTGGAGACTTTAAATATTTACATCTCTTTTTTATTTCTTGTTCAAAGATCCAACATTCCTGGATGTTGCGAAAAATAAAAGGCACTGGATTTTATTTGGATGATATGCAGCTTAATTTTTCTGAGTGTATTACCAGAGTTGATTTTGAGGTTGCAATATCACAAGTTAGGAAAAGCAAAATTAATTTGGTCCCCTTTTATGTGTGGATGTCATGTTAGGAATTGCTTGGAAGATAGAAGCGTTGGCTGAGTGACTGAGCACTGTGCAGGGCGGCCAGGCGATGATTTAACGGGTGCGGTTTTGGATGTACTCTTGACGTGTCACGTGCTGGTGAAGTCATGACCTCGCGTACACTTCTGAACCGAGATACTCCTGGAGCCCTACTGGACCAGATTGCGTTAATCCTTAAAGAAGCTTACCCGTTTTTAGCCTAATGCACATTCATTTTCCATTCTTGTTTTGCTGGGGCTTTATTGTGTAATGGAGGATTATTCTAGTCGTTTTCGTTAATGCAGCAGGGTCCTCCAGCATGTTTTTGACATCCCCCCCCTGCTGGACTCACCTGGCTGTGTGAATGCTTCACCGCGGTGTGAAGTCCAGCGTAGCGCAGCCCCGCGGAACCCTGCTTTTCAAACCGGCCGCGAGGACGGTGCCCGCCGCTCGCGGCCCAAAGGGTGCGTCCGCGAAATACGGCGGCGGGGCGGGGCGGGGCGGGGCGGGGCGGGCTGGGGCGGGGCGGGGCGGGGCAGGGCAGGGACGCCGAACCGGAGAGCCGCTCGAACCCGGAGCCCCCTAACGACTTTCAGAAATGAAAAGCGGACGGGAGGAGGAGCGGCCGGATTTGTTCTGCATGCTAAATGTGACCCGTAATCTTTATTCCTCTGAGCGCCTTATTAAAAGTGATAGGAAGATGAAACCCCACTGCCCGGGCCCATCCGTCCTGCTGTTTATTAGAAGGTTTTTCCTCGGTTAATATTGAGGTTATGGTAACCTTAGACATGATAGATGCAGCCCACAGCTTCAGGTAATAATAGCCATGATGGATTCTCACCTGAGCCCTCTAGGTGTAATCTAACAGAATCTAAAAGATAAAGTGTCAGCGAGGCTCTCGGAGATACCCCGGGAGTCTGTGCCGCTCTCCGCTCACTGTATATCCCTTGGCAGCCGAGAGGATGTTGTCGAAATTTATGATGCCGGGGTTACTCTATAATTCATCATCCGTTAACAATGTTTTTTTATTTTTCAGCTGAATCCATGCTTTTTTTTCCCAGTGTTTTCCTTTTTCTTCAAAAATGCAGTTTTTTATATGCACAAACTGCATTTTTATATCAATTGATTCAGTACAGTAATATACAAGCGTATGCAAATTCACTTTATCTATTGATACATAAATGTATGCCAGTATATACATTTCCTATGTATGAAAATTAAATTGTGCGTGTACTGTACTGTGCATGTAACATGGGTTTATGAAAATGTTTATGAAAAAGTTTTTTTTTTAATCCCTATATTCACTGTATCTACTTGGAAATTAATGCCATTTATAGGTGCAATTTGATTTCAATCGATTTTATTTGTTTAAAAGATCCAATATGTCGTGCCGATAGGGAGGTAAAATCACCTATTCCCCACTCTCAATAGTTCTGTACAGTCAGGAGGGTTTTTCTGAACATCTTCACTATAGGGAAATGCCGTTTGTGCCACACATACATAATAATAATTATGTTTTAGCACCTACTGTACATGTACGTTTGTGTTTAAAAAATGTCTCCATTCTGAAAAGGAACTCTAATTGAATTCTCTCAAAATGCTCAGGGCACAGTTTTTACCTCAGTCCTTGACATTAAATTATTCATAACGCCCTGTTATTGTCAAGTGGGAGATTTCATTAGGTAGCTGTTAGGGTAGAACAAAATACTCCATGCAGCATATCGCTGTTTCAAAGAGGAATTCAGTCAGTGTAGAGGATGTTGAAGACTCAAGGACTTTTAGGCTTCCTTCTGCTGTTCTAACAATGCCTCGTGATTCTGCATGCAAAGGGATAATATGCTCTTATTCAGCCAAGAATGTCATTAATTTGCATCTTTCCTCCCACAGCCCGAATGCCTGCTTGTTTCAGACTTTAATCTCTACTTTTTGATGTACTGTTGTGTTACGTACCGTGATCTAATGTGTTAGAGAAAGTGTAGTATTTAGACATCCCACTTTATTGGCATATTATTATTAATATTATTATTATTATTATTACAGGCTTTCCATTACATTTAACATGCTTCCTTGTAGTAATTTAAGTGCTTTGAGTAAGTGGAATTTGGGTATGCATAACCTGAAAATAAGTCCTTCAGCTATATGACCACTTCCTCAGCTTCTAAGTGCATGCTTTAATGAGATAAAAACCAAGTCTGGAGACGAAGGAATGTTCTGGAAGGGTGGTCCATGTTTGTTCCTCCTGCATTGAATGTAATCAGCTCATTTAGGCATCCTTTAAATTTAAAAAAATATTTTTAGTTGAAGTGTAAAAAAGCGAGAAGCGGTAAAAAGGAGACTCTTCTTGGAGATGTATCACTTTTTATGTGTCCCCTGAAAACATACCCATACCAGGTTCTGAAAGTTGGTCTTCATGCGCTGTTCTTCCTCAGACATTCTCGCATTCCCTGCAGTGCTGTGACCGCAGAAGGCGGCACAGCCATTATTCCATTTGCAGGTAATTAATGAAGCTCATTTGCGCAACTTTTATTAAGGCCTTTGAAAGATTGTTTGTGTTCGGATGAAACGAAACGCGTCCCCGGGACCTGTTCATTGCGGAAGATGGATTAAAAGAGCGCTGTCACTCTTTGAAAAATGTTATTTTATTGGCTGCAATTTTTCACCGCACCTCCGGGGCAGCGCTGACAGGCAAACACCGCAGTCCTTCTTCATGTTGATATCCTTTTTTTAGTCAAACTACCCAGGGAGTTGGCTAAGTGTGATTTATTCATCCCTTGACCGGTAAATGGTGTCAGCCGGGTGAAAATGGATGCTGAGACCATTGACTGGAGAAATGGCAGGGCAGTCGTCCTGCTCAGTCACACTAAATAAAACAGGTTAAAAAAAAGAGGAGGAAAGTCATGTGTCATCTTTAGAGTGGCACTCGGTGTTGACCGTCTGACTGAGTGAGTTTTTACAAGTGTGGGAGAGCTGTGCACGACCGGTGTGGTCCTACCATTCAGATTGGTTAGATAGAGGGTACATTTAAATTGGCATATTTTCATTTTTGTTCTTTTTGCATCTTAAATGCTTTATCCTTCTTTAATTATTTTTGTTTTTTTTGTTTCCCAGCATCCTCCTTTTAGATTTACCTGCCTCCTGATTTTCTTTGTACCTATTGTCTGTGTGTGTGTGTGTGTGTATATACAGTAGTGTGTATATATATATATATATAGTCATCTAGTTTTCCTTTGCTCACTTGTACCCCTGAGCATCTCTGTGGCTCAGATCAGATTTCCCCACAGAACACCTCAAATTACGTCTTTTGTTGGCTATTGCCCTCTGTATGTATTGAGAAGGAAGGATATTTTCTCTGGGCTTTTCCTGGGTGAGGATTTTTCTTTAAAAAATGTACGAACTTTTGGAAAACAAGCTAAATTTCTCAGTCACAAGACACACTGCGCAAGAACTTCTCTGGCCTTCAAGGTCTTCCCAATAAAGAGTAAAGGAGCCACTGGAACAGGATTTATGTTTAGCATTTTAGGCTCCATCCTGTCACATATTTTATAAATAATATGAATGTATTAGTGAGGCACCACATGGTTGCAAGTTGTCCCATATGCACTGCCATGGCAACAAGATGTTTCCACCTTTATCTTTTATAGAGCTTATGGCTCTTAAACTCTTTGGGTTTCCCTGTGTCCCTGTTTAATAAGAGTGTTTGGGGTACCCTGCAGCAGGGATCGGGGAACAAGGATTAACTCTGCCTCTGCTGCTTAATGACGTTTACACATTAACAGACAACCAATAAAAACACACGTATGAAAAGCCATACATCAATCCCTATTTCAATATCTGATTTATTTTCACTGGTTCCCGTTTTATATATTAAAAAGTAAGTGGACTTTTTGCTTTATTTCCCTCATTGAAAGAGGGAAAAATCAATTATGCTGTTATTTAAGCTAAATAAACAATGTTTAATAATTTCAAGAATTCATAATTCAACAATTCAAGTCATCAGTACAGGATCATACAGTATTTACTGGCATAATCTGGAACTATGCTATCTACAGGCATCTATATTATTATGCATAGCTGTGCGGTAATATATGTCTGTACACGTACAAAAAGCAGATACACAAACACAAAAAGTAGTGAATTGGCAATTAATTTAAGACCAATTTAAAATGAAATATCTTGGGTTCCTGTCATTATCATGGCGATGTCTCCTGTAAAATAAGGGCAACACCATATTTGGAAAGTCCCTTTAATGTGGTTCACTCGGGGGCAAAAAGGCATAAATGAATGCAAGCGGCAACTGCTACAGCTAGGAAAAGAGGTAACAGCAAGGCTGCTGCAGCAGATGTCTCTGCATAAAGATTTCCCTTACCACAGAATGAAATAATGCTGGGCTGACTTCAGACTGAACATGTGGGCTCTATTAATTTCAGGTGCTGAGATTGTTTTATTACCTTGGAAATGTAAAACTATTGATCCAGGTTCAGCAACACTCCATAAATGACTCTTATTGTAAGGGTGTCGAAACATCTTTAAAATAGGATGGCCAAGCACTATCCATGTGGTTTTTACACTGTGTATTTTAAAAATCAATCACCCTATCATTCAGTTCTGAACTATAGCAGGTGTATACTCAAATGAATGTATTTGTATTTCTTCCCTACTAGCGAGTAGAGAATATGAGATCAAGAAATTATATCAGCATATTTCGTATTTAAGTATTTTGGAGGGAAAAGGCTAAACCACCCATTTCATGTTTCTATGGTCACTACATTTATGGATATACAAGAGCTCCAATGATAAATCATCTGATGCTTCTTTCAAAGGAAAGGTGATAATTAGATTCATTTTTTCACAAATGAAATGTATATGTTCACCATAGAGCAATATAGGAAATGTCCCTTTAAAGTAATTAAAAATGTGGTGTGATACTGTACTGGCAGCTTGTCTGTACAGCAGCACAGTGGCCTTTTTTCAAAGGTCAGAATAGAATACAGCATAGCAGAAAACGTTTAATTTTTGATTTGTCAATAGAGCATAACAAGATTTAGCTATTACCTACACACAGAGCATTCTGTCTGTATTTGCTAGAAGGTTAACTGAAAAAGAACAACTGCTCTTTTGTCACAGTTTTAAATTCTGAGCAGTAAAATCCGGCTGATTCCATATTGAATGTCACTCTTTTGAAATTCAAGCATTTGATAGGAATGAACACCAAATTACGTAATGAAACATCTGGTTAATATGTAGCTTATTTCTGCCAATAGAAAAAATAATGAACTCATGTTTTGATTGATTGACAGCTGTAATACGCAAGCATATATATTAGGGGTGGTGTGGTTGTGGTCTGCTTTACGCTGGAAAAGCCAGCGTGAAGATGCACAACACTCATACCCTCTAGTGTTGGGAAGAGCAGGAGTCTCTCCTGGAGGTTCTGCCATAGGCCTGAAGCCTTAGCCTGTCCCAGATTCACCTCATGAATGTGTATGGGCATCACCATTGTGTGATGCACAGTGGTAGCAAAAGCTGCATGTGTAGCCAACAGCCTGAGGTTTAAAGGGTCCACAAGGAGAGTTCAAGCTCCAGCCTGCAGCCGGATATAGTTGCTTGTTTTCTGGAATAGTTATACCTGGTGCTGCGCACACCATGTGCTTATTAATCTTTCAAATTTTCAAATTCCTTTGTAAAGTTGCTTGAAGTTTGTCATCATTCTTTGCTAAATTTGCCATATGCAGACTGTAACCACATATCAGCAACCACATGACCATGTCTTAGATTGTGTACTGTACTTCAAATCGTTTGGACAATGAAATGTGTACTATAAGTGCCTTGCAACACGAGCTGCAGATTCATAGGAAGCGGTTAATGGAAACCTATTTTCCATGAATTCCTGTTTGGTCTTGGGTATCACATGCAAGCAAGAGTCTTGGAAGCAGAATAATACAATGCAAAAGGCATGAGCAGCAAACAGAAAAATGCACTGGATAGGAGGGGGAAATTGGGAATTGTTGAGCTTTATGCAAGACTTTCCCCAGACTTCTAACCCTAGAAGTCATCCGTTGTTAGCAGCTGACGCACGGGGCTAAAAGAACAGAGCTTGCCAGAAGCATTTGATGACTCTGTGTCTTGGAGTTATGGATGTTTGCTCTTTAACCACAGCGGCTTGCACCGTACGACTCCACCACATGTGGTGACACATAAAACCATTTTTCTGTTCCAGTATATCAGTCCCAAGCTCCTTCTGCAGTCGCCTGCTCATACTACATCTGTACCGAGTTCACTCGCGTTCATGTTTTAGGAAGAAGCGTAGGCCTGTGTATCTGGAACGTTGTCAGCATGATTCAGATTTTGCAAGATTGATGCTGACATTTCAAGGTTGTTGCGTCTCTGCTCCGATATTGCAAAGGACAGGAAGCTGAGGGCGGTACCTGCGTCTTTTTGACTGCCGACAGTATCGCTGGTATGAGTGAGGGGCATGAGAAACAGAAACGAACCTGTACCTGAGGGGAGATAGTCACTCCACCACATTCCAGCAGGTGTCATTCTTACATAAACTGGAAACCTTTGCTTCTCGCATGAAGACGAAAGGGTGACTGAAATACACCAGTGCTAAAACTCTGAGCGTACCTCTGAGTGTGGAGCTACATACCCTGCAGGCACGCGTTTCTACCGGCACCAGAGGGTTCTTGTCTGTCCCAAGGCACGGGACCTAAAGGGAGCGGAGAGGAAGAATGGGGAAGGGCAGATCATACATTCAGCAGTTGGAAAAAAAACATTGAAAGCGGCCTAGAATCAAAACTGAAACAGCTTAAGTATGCAAAATATGTGCTGCCTTAACTACGTCCCTGCATGGTAATGTTTAATTTTCATAGAGCTAAAAGGAAATCAGCAAGACCATGCTAAAAAATGACTTCATGTTCAGATACTCTAGCAGGCTGGAGGAAAATGGCATATATTTCAGAAATGGTTTACGATATGTTTTCCTGAAATGAGCTCTTTACAGTACGGTTCACCTTTTATGTACTTAATGAAACATGGGTAATGTATTCTAAACCCTTAACAAGCATGCTGTTGCTTTTCATGTAAGTGTATAAAAATGGGTGAGGAGCAGGGCCTGTACTTTGAGGTTGTAAGATTCATTCCCAGGCGGGTCACAGTTGTTGTACCCTTGAGCACAGTATTTAACTGAATTAGGTGACTTCTGTTAATATCCATGGTGTAAAGTTTGTAAGCAGTGTAAGTCACAGCTAGTTTATGGCTAAGATGTAAAATTTCAATATTAATAAATGTAAATGTGTTATTAAGGTGGAGGCCTGGCTTGCTGGACTGAAGCAATTCAATGTGATGTTACGGTGTGCATTACTGAGATGGGTACACTCAAGAAAGTGAAACAGCATGTATTTTAATGTGTGGAATTTTCTCATTTTCTTTCACCCACCATTACCATTTGTTGGCTCTCACTTAAGAGGTTTGATGCGAATATAACAGATGTATACAGATTTCATATCATCAGTCGCATTTTATTCTATTTAGCTTTTTTAAAAGGTGTTATCCCAGAGTGTTACACAATTAAGCACATTCATATATTTTTTCTTCTAGAGAATAAAAAAACATTAAATGCTCAAAAATATTGGTGAGGAAATAAATCTAAATGTTCTCTCTTGCCTGAGAGGTAGGCCAATAATTGTCCTTTAAGTTTTATCAAGACAGTTCAAATTAGAATTTGGTTAATTATTTTGTTCTAGTACTTTCTCATTGGTATCAGAAAAGTCTCCGTTATTTCCTTCATCTTCTTCATCAGAGTCAATGTCAGATGGAGCAAAATATAATCCTGACTGAAACCTAAATGGATATCCTGTACCTGATATAGTGGGGGTGAGGCGGATGCATATGGTTTTTATAGCATAGTAACTGCTTGGGGCCTCATTTGCTGAGAGCTGATCTGGAAACACATGTATAATAATCCAGATTAGCCACAATAATTATGTTGTTTAGGGCCATTCATTTTGACTTGGCTGGGGTGGGTGACAGGAAGGAAGGGGGAAGGAGGAAGGGGGGGGTGGGTGGATAAATAATGTGACTGCGTCGTGTGGCATCCCGTTAAAAATGGGCATCCTTCCAAAGGTTTGTTTCGGCTCTTCTAATTGGCCTTGTTGCAGATGAAAAATGACGGGGTTGGCTGTGCTATTAATGCCTTCTTTTATGGATGGGCCGGTGTTATGCGCGAAGGACTGGCTCTGTTGTCCCCTTTGATTTCACTGCCACACTCTGTCCGCGATGATGTACCGTGGAGGGGTGGGTGGGTGGGAGGGTGGGTGGAGTGGGAGGGGAGGGGGCGCGAAGCTCAAGCAGGAGTCCGGAGTACGACAAGAACGATGACACAGCACCACCCCCCCCCCCCCCCCACGCCCCCTTTTTTCAGCATTGGACAAACTTATGGGAAAGCTCTAACCTTTCACAGTGACTGAAGAAGAGTACCAATGGGCTGTCAGAGACTATACTACAAATTCTGAGAAGTCTAGGAAACACTTTTTTTGAGTTAGCAAGTATTTCACATTATGTCTGTTCACCAGTATACTTACTAACAACACAGGTAGCAAGTATTATAAATTTGGAAGTGACGTGTCTTCTATCTGTGCCATGAACAGCACCACCAGGTTTTTTCACTGTCACAGATTGGCCCTCGGTGAATTCACCGCCAACCAAGTTATGCCCATTGTAGCCATAGGGGGCGAGTATTGAAATTGCCAGCACTTGTTTTCCCTGTTTGACGAGACTCTAAGGTATAATCTGCATGTTCCACTGAATTGAAGTCAATGATTATGATTGAAGCCAATGTCATTCCTTCCGATTAAAATAAACCATGCATTTTACACAGTGTGAATTAACATGTTCAAAGCAAGAAAGTACAGTACTGTGCATACATTTGAGACGTCCCTTCTTCTATTTTCCAGTGAAAACAGCCATTATGTACAAGTCATTTATTTTTCAGTGTCAGAAAATAATAAACACAAAATTACACAAAAACCTCCTTTTAGTGTTTTGTGTATCTAGCTTTTTCCTTTAGTGCAGATTCCATTCATTCCAAGAGGCTTGCTATGACTTTTTCAAAGAAATCTTTTTTCCATGCTTCTTGTAAACACCTTCAAAGTCTTTGAAGTTGGTTGCATGTTCTGCTTCTCTCAATCTAAGTAATCCCAAACACATTCATTGATGTTAAGGTCTGGACTCTGGGGTGGCCGGTCCATTGTTCTGAGAACACCAGCAACTTGATCTTCTTCTTAGCAGTGTGCTTGGGGGTCATTAGCTTGCTGTAGAATGAATTTTCTCCCAATCAAACATTGTCCAGAGGGTATTTGATGATATGTTAAGATTTCTTTTTTTTTTGTATTTGTCAGCATTTGTGATGCCTTCAATAAAAACCAAATCACCAACTCCAGGTGTTGTCTGGAGCTGCTATATACTGCACATTTTGAGTTCCACTGCACAGGCTGGTAGCCGCTAAAGATTTATTCCTTGGATATAAGATATTAGATCATATTCCTCCCCACCTCACCATCACCCAATATGTGCACACCCCCTCCCCCCATTCCTTGGCTGACAGTGTGTTGTGATGTGATAGTCAGCCTCATTCTGGTGCATTATGAGTCAGGAGTGTTCTGAGCTTTCAGCCTAAAGCATGGTGCATGAAATATTCATCATACACATTTTATTTGTTATTATAGGCTTTTAACGCAGGGCGCATGTTTTAGTGGCAAGTGAGGTACAACTGGAAAGGTACAACCATCACCATGGGAACAGTGGAAGATAAAGCTGTAGCTTGCTTTAGTGGTTGCCAAGACAAACTGACTCAGTGGCGTGTGTGTGTGTCTGTGTGTGTGTGTGTGTGGGGGAGGGGGTGGAGAAGGGGAAAAATCCATCACATATATATTGTTGTACCTATGAGTCCATGCTCTATTTGTTATACTGTAGATATTACAAAATACAAGCTTTATTTTCTTCCTTATGTTTTATATTCAAGCAAGGTCGTAATGCCATAATCTAATGTTTGTATTTTGATGCACAGAAGGACATTTATATTCTAGAGTTGTGGTCACCGTTTTTATCAAGAGATTTATAACGCATGACATACTAAGTAGAAGGAGATGCTTTGGTTTAAAAAATATATAATTTTATTCAAAATGTGGAGCTTGTATTATGCCAGTTCTGCATTGAGAATAACCTAAAAGAGATTATAAGGAAGAAATGGGACCCGCAAGCTCACTTTGAGTTGAAAATGAAAATCCCTAGTTGTACAAGATAACTGAAAAACAAGGGCACACAGTACATGCTTTACACTTTGTTTTTAAGTAGAAGTCTTCATGAAGCCTATTGGCTGGGCAAGCATTGAGTTTGTCGCATAATGTCGCATATACTTATGACACTCAGAGAATCTGTCTTGAAGTGAAATACTACTATGCACAGCTTATCTTGAACAGCATAGTTCAGTATCCATAGAAATGTATTCTGCCATTTGAGGAGAGCTAATTAGATTGTGGACGTGGCGCGATATGGTATCTTCCACTTGAAAGAGGTTCAGTTTAAATGAGTTTGAGCCTCCTTTACCCCAGACAGCGGCGATAGCAGGGTGGCTTCTCGTTAAAACAGCTCTCAAAAAAAGGGAATCTAATTGCCTGTCTGACTTTTAACAACTTGTTCACCAATATAATTGTTTTTTTTCCCCCTAAATATCACAAAAATCCAAAGTGTGTTATTTAAGGTTAACTGCAACCCATTAAAGAGAGTTGTTCATCTTTTAGTCTTAATTACAAGTTAAAGTGAACGACTAACGTTAAACTTTGATAAAATGGCTCCCCTTTGAGTCGGCCTAACCCACAGAACATCCTGAGTTCAATGGGAATGCTAAACTCATAAAAAGTGGTGACAATTCAATTTGAAAAATTTTAATTCCGTTAATCTCTCTAATTTACGGACAGAGCTTTAAGCAGTTCACTTGAGTCCGGTAGTGTGACTGACTGGGTTTCGGCTACATCTCTGTTTCTACCTCACGTTCTCAATCCGAGGTTTCAGCCGAGCGGCGGGCCCGAGCGGCGAACGATGGGAGAGAAAAACACGCAGCGGCGCACACAGACAAGGGAAAGTGAGTGAAAGCAGATCAGCGAGCGCCGGGGGAGAGCGAGCGCACGAAGACAAACGAGCGGCGCTGTAATTGTGACAAACAGCGGACGGGGCGAAGCGCGCTAACACGCCCGCGCCCCGGCGCGCCGCTGGACACGAGCGCCGCCGCCGTCTGGCCTCGCTGCGCCTCGCAGCGCCGACGCTGTTTGCTAGCTCGCTAGCTCGCCGCCGCCGGACGGTTTCGTCGTTTTTCTTTTCTCATCGAGAGAGGCAGATTAGAAGATCGGCCAGCCCGACGCACCAGAACAGAGCTGAGGAGGGTGGACTGCTATTAAAGGGAGCGTCTGCTGACAGGGTCCGCTGCCACAGAACGCTGTCGTCAGAAATAACAAAACGCGATTATGTCTGAACTACGGCTGTCGTGCACTTTAGTGCAGGAGGCCTGCTGCGTGTGCTTCCGGGCCCTGCCTCAGGGCTCACTGAGTGATTCTTCCCACTCTGATTCTGTTAGATTAAAATGTGTTTGGCGTCATTAGATGAATGAACGCCGTGTTTGGAGTTCAAAGGTTCACCTACGACTCTTTTTTTTTTTGATGTTGTCATAATGGAAGGATTTAATGAGGTAGTGTTACTTTGAGTTTTGCAGGTCTTCCCAGTGAAGTTTCGCCTGCTGCGATGGAGGGTTAACTTGTTTTGCAGTTGTCTGGCAGCATGATAGATAAAAGTATTGTACCGCATAAAGGAAGCAAGTGACGCTGACAACCTTTCCATTGATGTGGCGGCGAAGCATCTGGCAAAATGACCCAACACAGCCTGGAGTCCATTTACAATATGTAAACACTAACTATGAAAGGAATCATTTGTTTTGGATTTATTTTGATTTATTATTTGGATTTTGCCTATAGCCTGAATCGGCTCGGCATGCTAACACTGTTAGTGTCCATTAGCCTGCTGAACCTTGACCCTACATTAGAACGGTAATTACTTTTACCTTTGTGTCAGCCAGATGCAACAAATACATTTTCAAGTTTAAAAAGTCAGACTGCTCACATGAGTACATTTGTACAGCTGTAAAAATGCTATTCCTAAAATCATTGCTATCAAAATAATAGCAAGTTGCAGCTAAATGTTCACTGATATTTGACACTCTAAATAAGTTCCCCCTATGCATGCACTAATGCACAATGCCACCTACATTTTCCCATGTATGTTCGCGTAACTTGTATCTCTTTGTAAGGGGGAAGGCCTGTGGTCACTGTAGTTATTTCTGTGGGAAACATTGAAAATACTGTATTGGTGTGAGACATGCCTTGCTAACCTGTAATTTAACAGATTGTATACCTGCTAGTCAAATTCTTGAAATAAGACAGTTTGTCAGAATGGCCGAGCCACAATGGAAGGGTGGGGACTGGGAAATTTCTTTGTTTCATTACAGGGGCCTCTCCCTGCTTAGAGAATTCACACAGATTTGACATTATGGCTTCTGACCAAAACCACAGCAACACTCACAAATAGCCCCCAGGGGTTCCAGGCACTAAAATGACTGTCTCATTTCAAGAGTCAGGGTAAAACACATAACAGCTAACAGATTGAACTCTTTGCCCAGCATCATGAAATGGCTGGACACTCTTTATATTAAATATGGCTTCATGGGGGCTTCATAACACCTTCATAACACATTTATGAGAATGGCATTACCACTGTATAAAGCATTTGAGGCAAATATGTTTTATGACAGTTAGCAAGAGAGTGATATGTTCTATTTTAACATCCTTGAATTGATGGAATCAAATAGCATGTTCTGTATGAGTCCACTGCTGTAAAGTAGAGATGCTTTATACTCTGCCATGCTCATTAAGGTGTTATGAATGCTGTTTGAGGTATCATGACGTTACACCTAAGAGGAAGTGTTTCTAAATGGCTCATGGCAAACATGGACTTTTTATTCATGTGATGGAGTGGATGTTGTTGTTGGGGCTGCAGGAGGGGAAATGGTGAGGTCAGACTGGAAAGGGAAAGTATGTGGGAATCTGTTCTGCTCCAGCTTCATCACTCTCTCCATCTTCGAGCTCCAGGCCAAATCTTGGAAATCACATTACCTTTATACTCTCCTCTAAAATGACACAAATGTCTACCCCCCAGGTGGCTAATACATTTAGGGTCAGCAACCCCCCACAAACAAGAAAACACACACACGCATGCACACACACACCTCAGTATGTTTCCTGAAGAGGTGGGTGTGTATTTTCAAAAATAGAAAATCTACCGTACAAGAGCTGTACATCCATAGAAGGGTTAGCGTCCGTCCTGCTGCTTAGAAGAGTTTCCCTAGTTGCTACACAGTGAGTAATGCGATGAGCTTTCCTTTATAATTATGATTCACCGGCTTTAGCAAAAGGCTAAGTGAGTGTTAGGATTCCGCGTGGGAGGACAGATCAACAGCGTAATTACACTTTTCATGACACCGTTCATTTTCGACACAATTGAATTTGTTCATTTTGTATCTTATTTTTCATTTGATCTTTTAACTATAAAATTGGTAATATCATTCTATTCGCCGGGCACCCTATCTTCTTCTTTTTATTCATTTATGTTTTCTTGGAAGACAACCTTATCTAACTGTAGATAGCGGCCCATTTTTACTTATTATGTATTTGCACAACTAGGTGCCATGCCCTTCTGGCTGAAACTCCATAGTCACTGCAGCTCTGCATGAATTGTGAAGTTACAGAAAGGCTTCATTTGGCATCGGTGAATAATTCAGTTTTTATATAGAGATTAAAAACACACGGAAAGGGAATGAGGATGCTGTTTGCTTCACAGCACAAAAAGTGACGATAAATGACTTTTGGAACAACCATCAGTAAAGCTTGCACACAGACAAATTACAAGCAGATGTTAGTACACTGTAGCCCTCCTTTTTCCATTAATATTCTTATGGGTTATTCTGAAAGCATACACGCCCTGAAAAGGCACTGTAGATAATTCAAAATGTTCTTTATTTTTGTATCCAGCCAAAGACAAACACCAATATTACAGCAATAACAAAGTACGCCTATTTAAAGATCCAGATGGATGTGAATATACAATACATTACAACAAGGCCTATGGGTGCAAAAATAAACTTTTCAAAGGAGCTAACATATCAAAAAGATATAAATCCATTGTGCTAGGGTACTGTTGGATTGAGAATTGCTGAAAAGTAGTTAAGGACCTTTGTTAAGGTATGTCAGTCTCTTGCCAAAGAAAGGTTTAATGGACAAAGTCAGGGGAAACTGTTGTGAAGCAACAGTCTTACGCGTTAATAGACCGCAATTTGCAAAATCGTCCACCTGAACGCTAGTATCTTGGGCCAGTTTAATTGGTCAATTTCCTTGCCAGTATTAAGTGGCTGCTAGATTGATGCATTGCCTCTGTAAGAGACCGTGGGGACCGCGGGGAACAGCTGTGCGTGGCTGACGCGCCCGAGTTGTTGTGAAAACACGCCGCCTCGCCGCCGCGCCGCCGCGCCGCCGCGCGGACCCACAGCGGCCGGCGCGGCTGGGGCGGCTGGCAGCATCTGGTGCCCGGCATGTCTGAACAGTCAGGATTCCTGTCGGCGAAACAGAGCTTACGCATTCATGAAACTCGCGACACACCAGCGCTCACACGCTCGCAATCAGATGCGTTTAAGTCGTTTATCTGATGCTACTCGAGAGAAAGCTGAACTGAAAGATAATGAAAATGGCCGCATCTGAACAGAAAAGCGCGCGGCTCACGTCACACCGCACTGCTTTTAAGAGATAAGAGGTTAATCGACATGCAGCTATGTATTAAATAACACGTGTGTATCATCTGAGAAATACATGTTTTTGAGTGCAGCATAAAAAACCGCGTGACTATATGTTAGATAACTCTATTTTTCATGTTGCTAGAAATAACAGTTGCGAAAGTGTAGTGAAGAGAGAAATCAGATATCAGTGTTTCCTCAGTCTCCTAGTCAGTCGTTTCTGCTCCATTCAGTTAATAAACTATTAAAGGGATGTACAGGGTGTGACAGGGACGATGTTTCCTCAGTGCACTCTGTAATATGACTCAGAAATACTTCCTGTAAGAGCGTCCACTGTATAATATGTGCATTCCTTATTTTAAATGATCTTTTTTTAAAAAGAAAAACAATTGCTTGATTGCCTGTATTACCCATTGAGTAACACATTGTGCATTTATTAGCACAGTATGCATTATGCAGCTGCCACTGCTCAATCTGTCACTTAATTTAATTTTAATTCTGAATGCTTTATTGCCATGAGGTATATGTCATGTCATGTGGATATTGCCAAAGCGAAAAGAGAAATGTATTTATACCAACAGCAACAATGATAATTATCTGGAATTAATTAACAATAACGATAATATTCACTCTCTGTAGCTCTTTCTCTATATCTCTCTATTTCTCCCTCAGTTACAGCATATTCAAAAACTGTTATGTAACCACCACCACCCCCCCCCCCCACACACACACACACACACACACACACACACACACACCCAAACACACACACGCACTCACACTCGCACACGTACAACACACACACACACACATACACACACACACACACACTCGCACACATACACACAAGCACACACATACACACACCCAAACACACACACACAAGCACTCACACTCGCACACGTACAACACACACACACATACACACACACACACGGACACACACACACACACGCACACACACCCTGCAGTAATGTTTTAATTAGAGGAGGGCAAGCCGGCATCATGCCGCTCCATCTGCCGGCCCTTTCTGAAAGATTTGCGGGAGTGATGAGGAGCTGCAGAAGTCACGTCGCAATCTGCTGTTCTCGGGCCCCCGGTAAACACAAACGGGTACCCCTCAATCCCTCTGTAGAGTTAACCGACCCCACCCCTGACAGGCTGCGCACACATACACGCGGCACATGTGTAAGCCGCAGCCCTTCCCGTAAACACACACTCAATCCATCAGGACGCCCACAATGAATCGGATTCTGCTGGGAGGGGCTGTTGGGAGGCAACACAACAGAAGGGAGTTTAATGGCGTGACATAACCTCGTTGCTCCTGATTCATAAAAGGGCCCGTGTCCACCAGTACTTTTCCATGAATGACAGAACGCTCCTGTTTTCTTCCGCTGGAGATGCACTGCGTTCTGCTCACTGGCATCGCGGACGCTGCAGATGATTTTCACCCATTCATCTTTCTTCTTTTCCGGCCTGCTCTCTGCCCTTTTCGCACCGTTCTGAGTCCTGTGATGTACTGTACACAGAGCATCACCGCAGGAGGCTCGCTCGCTCCCTGCTTTAAAGTTTGGATGCGACATTCGCAAAACATCAGACGCAACTTCTGGGCTCCGTACTTAGACTTTTGCACATGGTATTTAGCGCAGGCTTGACTATTCCACATAAGTTAATTTGATTCATTTCCATGAAGAGGTGCAGGATGCAAGGGGCCCTATACAGAATGATACAGGACATGCTGTATAATGAGTGCAACATATTCAAATGAATCAACAAAGATTGTGGTATAGTGGGTAAAGAATTGGAGTTATACCCTTGAGCTGAAGACTTAACCGAAATTGCTTCAGTAAATATGCCGCTGAGTACATATGGAAAATAAGAAATTGTAAGATATTCAGGTTTGACTGAATACGTTTCTACCACATTGCACTGGCACTTGGTTCAACAGCCTGCCACAAAGCACTAGATCAGGTCCAAATCCTGAGGCAGAATCTGTTCCTTTTGAGACGGAAACATGTCAGGATTGAGGCCTTTTCCAGGCAGGCCCACAGGGAAGCAAAGGGTTAACAATGCAGCCTGCAGAGTTCTCCTTATCCTGAAGGGCAAACCCTCAGGATGAAATTAAGCTGAAATTCATAATTGCTTATTAACAAGAAGGAATGAATAAATTAAGTGCATTGTGTAGTTATTAAAAGAAAAAGGAAGGCTATTAATATTAAACATTTTGATTACCAAAGTGAGCCGCGGACGCGCTAATCCGTGAGGAGCTGGAGTGCAGGTGGGGAGGGGGAGAGAGAAGCCAAGCATGTAATTCCATTGAACATTTCATTATTACACATTGACATCTCAATGAACTGTCATTTCTGTCAGTAAAATTCAGGTATGGTTCAAATGAGTGACAGTGGTATAAATAGATTAAGGGTAACTCTGGGGGGTCATAATTGCACATAGGGGGAGGATAGAACAGACACTTAAGAAATACTATTTTAACTTTTCAGTGGTTACATATCCCTGCCTGTGATTCTTCACTCTCCCTCTACTACAGTTCCTCAGCTGGTCTTCAGGCTGACGCGTTTTGCCCCTCCCATGTCCTTTGCATTCTTTTTATGACATGTGGAATCATTACTTTATATTACTGAACTGCCTATAATGGCGCTCTCTCTCATTTGCCATTTGACGGCTCAGCCCCGCCTTTGTCAGGAGCATGACACAGCCAGCCAGTCACGTTTCTTTGTTGGTTAGTGTTCAGCTTGGTGAAATTAATGTGGTGTGAAATGAGCATTTTATCTGACTGAAGATACAGTAATGGAGGCAATTAGAGTGCAGAGGAGAAGGAGCACTTTGAGCTGGGGCTCTAAGGGGAAGAGAGACAACCTCAGTCCTGGAGATTACATACAACCAGGTGTGCTGAGAACTCCGTTTTCAACTGTCCTTCACTCTTAAAGACAAGCTGAAAACAGAACTAGCCTTTTCGTCAATTTAGGCAATTCTCTATAACCACACAAACTTCAGCATATAAAGTAAGTGGCTGACTTTTAGCCAAGGTCAGTTTTGAACCCTGTAAATATTATTTTTAATTTTGTTTCACCAGTTGTAGTATGACATCCAGGTATTTTTTGCACTATTTCATGCATACTGTGTTTTCCGACATACTGAAAATGTTCACATACTATTTTGGCATACTAAATAGTATGCTAGGATGCAATTTCATACACAGTATATAATTGGTTGGGTTACAACAAATACATCTGTTTTTGTAGGCAAACACAAGTAAAATAATGAACACTAGCATATATTGGACAAAAACATATATCCCATTCATTGAAACCCTAACACATGAAAAGCTGTGCTACTCATATTACGCAAATCCCCTGAGAATTTTTTTCAGCATTTGCTTTTGTTTTTATATGTTGTGGACCGAAGATGAGCTAGCATGTAGCCATATGTTTAGCAAAAGAAAATCCCACACAGTGTACGGTATATTGCTTTCCCCTGAGTGTCAGGCCCTGCACTGGCATTCCATGTTGTGCCTGTCTGTCGCATCTTGTGATTAAAAATTCATTTTCAGGATGCAGAAAAATATCTCAAACAGATCCTTAGAAGCTGATAGGATTTGCCTTACTTCCAATGACCATCTACATTTTTCAAAAGATCCACAGACATGTTACAGCTGTTAATTATTCACCAAAGGCTTTTTTTTGTTGTTCAAATCACTTGCATAATATTGTTTTTCCAAAGTCCAAATAATAAAATTCAAGTTATGTTGCTTATGTTTGCACCTGTTGCATTATGAAATCACATACTGTTATTTCAGTTTTTTTGACAGTACTCAGGTGCTCTGAATTCCAGTATATGCATCTTGGCACAGGCTGTTTGAAATATTGATACAGCGTTCAAGAGTGAATCGAGAGCACTTTCTAAAGAAGGAAATGCTTAAGCTTTAGAATCCTCTTTAGCCTACATTTATCTTCTTGTGGTTGACCAGCTTGGCCAGGTCTCAATCAAACAAGTGCTTGTAGGCTGCCTCCCCATACCCATAAGAACCCAGCTTGAGAAGTTAAAAAGGTAATGCAGTAATCATGGTATATATAAAACATCAGTGTGACAGGGGACCATGATAACATGTAACTGAGAGATGGTCTCATTCGTTGTTGCTTGATTGGTAGTGAGGGGCCAGGAAGTGGCTATCACGGTAGGCAGCGGGGTGGGTGTCCCTCAGGTCCAACCCCAGGCCGTGAGAAGGGGTCGAATGTAAAGTAGACCGCAGCATCCACTTCTGTCCCTGACGTGGGGGAGCAGCAGAGCTGCAATTGGACAGCCCACCATACCTCATCTTTGACCCTCCCCTACCTTAAATGGAGCTTCATCCCAGCCCAGAGCAACTATAGAACACAAGCAGTATTCCATCGCACACTTTTATGCCCTTTTACCCAGCCCTTCCTCAGCCACAGCATTGTCTGCATGCCTACACATTTTTTGAAAATATGTCATTTTGCATACGGGTTGTTCGTAAGACTATCAGTGAATCTCCTCCCTTAAGGATTCAGTACAATCTTCTTGAATAAACACTTTTCCTATTGGTTTTTAGGGTGATGCTGATTACTGTTATTACGGTTGACTTTTACCCATCATTTATGTCCCTACTTACAACTAACCACAAAAAACCGTTTTATGGCAGGGGTGCTGAGATATGTAAGATTTACTGTGGACCCCAACACTCTCTGGCTTGCCTTGCTTTGATAATAAAAGACTGCATGTAATCAGAGAGAGGCTGTGTGTGTGTGTGTGTGTGTGTGTGTGTGTCTGTTAGGAGGGTGTCTTCCCAGCACATTATATCTAATGCCTGAACATCTTTCCCCTAACTCATTCACATTCATTGTGTGAAATGAAAGCACAGAAGTACCAGTTGTCAGCCCACAGGGAGTAGTAATTATTAATAGCGGGATCTGGTGTCTTTCATTGGAGGGACACAAATGACCACTTGCTCTTGTACAAGAGAGCTCTTCTGATCACATGGGGCGCTTTGATATATGTTCTGGGTGCTGATGTTTACTGCTATAAATTATGGTGGTACCATGGCAACGTACCAGAAGGCTACGTTGGAGACAGCTTTTAACAGCCATTTAAAATATGTTTAACATGGTGACGAGTACGTTTTTTGCTCTCTGAATTAGGAAAGAAGGCATCCTATCTTAGAACTGGATGAGGGAGCATGCAGGATGACTTTTTGAAAGCATGTAGGAAATTATGCTGCAACGATTTTGTGAGCCTTTTCCAAAATTTCTTAACTCTGTTTTCTGGGGCTGAGTTGAGTAGATATAAGACTCTGAATGAGTAAGAGAAACAGCAGGTTTAGGCCAGGCGCTGTCACTGCGACACAGGTGGATGATTGCGGTGCTGTGGAGCTGGATGTAGATGCCCTTTCTGTAGTCTGAAAAACAAACCATTTCATAACATGACTAGATCTGTTTGGGCTTGTCAAACGTGGTCCTGGGGACCCATGTGCTAGTTTGATCCAACCAATCCAATAATTGTATTAGTTTTATAATGTGCTTGTTTATGTGTCTGCAGATTTTGCTTTCAGCTGTTGGTAGAGAAGACAAGCTAGGACTTTTCCAGGGACTAATTGGGACCCATTCAAACTAGTGAAGTGGCACAAAGTGTTGCACTAATGTTGTTTATGTTTTATTCTAATACATAACGACAAGTTATGTGGCTACAAAATAAAATTAAGCCTCGTTCAAAAAGGAATATGTTGCACATTACCACCGAGCATGTGGTTGGATGCATGCTTCATCAGATCTGTGTGCCTCACGCTCGTACAGGTAACGATGTCAAGGCTCCGTCTGATCTAACGTACAGTTTACGTCCTGTAAAAGCTATGATTTCAACACTTTATCTATGAGGTTATGGCCCTGAGCTTTTCTGCCTTTTATGGGAAATAGTTGACTCATCGAACCTTCTGTCTGTAAGCGTTAATACACCCAGCAGAGTCGAAGACTTCCCTGTTAAAATTCCCTTTCCGAGCACTAACAACAGAGGCATGGCTAGTCCTAGGGAGTTTTAATTATGCATGCACCGGTGAGGGGAAAGAGCCACGTGTTTACCCTAACTCAAATATTTATTCAGTTTTATGACCTACGATAACATCAGTGGAGACATTTGAAGGGAAGGCAAACAGGGAGAGATCAAAATGGACGCTCCATCGTTAGCTCTTTGACGGACAGCTCGGGGACGTCCTGGGATCACGGAGCCGGGAGAAGCGGCGTTGACGAGCCCCCGACACACCTGCGCCACGCCGTGCCGCGCGCTACGCTACGCCACGCCTGCCTGACCGCCCGAGCGGCTTGCCCGTCAAAGGCAGGCGCTCGGCAACAGCTGATACCCTGGCCTCACTCCACCGGCCCGTGGTTGAGTGAAAACCCAGCTGCGGAACATATAAATATGAGCTGCAGCGTATCTGTAAAACCCCAACCACAAAAACACGGTTTACACCAGAAATACAGAAACATTCAAAAATGGTTTGTTGAGATAGGAGCGTGGGTCAGAGGTTATGAGTAATTTAGAGAGTTGTGGTGTAATCTTGAAGTCCTTTTAGCAAGTGGGAGTTACAGGCCATTTGGGTGTAGGACAGGGCATTTAGAGAGTTATTTGGGGTCAAACAGGTTCTTTTTTTTCACTGACAGGGGAAAGATCATTCCAGAGTGTCTACAGAGCAGAATTGTATTAAAAGTTCACTTTTAGCTGACATGAACACAGTTGGCTCAAGCATCTTTCAGCCTGAGGAGGCAACTTTAGGATATATATTTTTTACATATGAAGGGGCTGGATTTTTCCAGAATAACTGCAGTGGTTGCTCAGCCATTCATTCTCAACAGTTTCCTGTGCTAACAGGGCTTATTATACAACAATGTGTCCTTTTTCATTCTCTTGTTATCCTTTAATATCGCATATTAATCTTAAATAACGCTTTATATTTGTTTTTTTGCTGTTGTTTTTTTGCTGGAGACAGCAGAAGCAGAATTTACATTCTGCAGAGTCAGATTCCTTAATGAGGAGAATGAAATGAGTTTGTCTTTAATGCTCTATAATTAGGAAGAGGCGCCTCCGAACAATTACCGATGCCAGGGCTTCTCTCCCTTCCGAGCGTGAGCCGGATTTTCCGAAGGGCCGGGCTCCTTTCTCCATTGCGCGCTTTGTTGCCCAGAAGGCAGCTTAAGTGGAAAGCTCAAGGTCAGGATTCTGACTGGCGCGAGGAGAAATTCATTACTCCCCATCAAAGCTTTTTACAACGGGTTCTGGAACCCTGGCAGCCTCCCCAATGAACCTTTTCTGCGCTATCACACAAAGAGCGGTTTGCTCCGCAGAACAAAGAATGGGACAAAATTCCTTTATGGGTCTCCTTTATTGGCACCTGAAATCCGGCAGGAAAGTGACCACGGTCACACCGCTTTGACATTTCTCAGGAGGTTCCAGTGTTATTGAAAGAATGGCGGCGGTAAATATTGTTTGAAGCAGTGGGGCATTCCGAGGTCAGCCCAATCAAATGTAAATATTTATGCAGGTGATTAAAATACACCAAGTCTGGCCCACGGAATTCCAATAAGGAGGAAAACCTGTTTGTACTGAAGGCCTGCTGGAATGGGGAGGATGGAGGATATTTTGGGGGAAAAAAGACGGAACATTTAGTGACGGAAGTATGACTCATGCACCCTTGTCCTCTCAATAAATAGAGTGCCTCATTTTTTTTCGAGGTAGCTTTTCACCATTTCAGCTTCAAGGAACTTTTGAGACGTTATCCTATCTGTCTCACTTTCCCAGACTGGAAAACATGGTTTTTCATTGTTGAAGGCCCAAGATAAAGAAATGTATTGTTGGAAATTTGAGGAAGGTAAACAGAAGTTTGAAGGAAAAAAAATTCACATTTTTCATTTAACTTGAAGAATACCGTTGTTGTAAAGTTGTATATATGCTCCAGTAAGTGTGTGGAAATGTTAAAGGTTATAGCACAGAGGAGCAGGTCTAATTCAGGTTCTGTCACTTTCAGTTTTTTGTATGAGATGCGATCCTAGGCGGTCTACTTGATGTCTCTCTGCAGGGACAAGAAATAGCACCATTCCTGACTATATCCCACAATGCATAGTGGACTCCCTGACTTTATCAGCCTGTCTTATATGAAAAGAGTTTGTTGCCATGGCAGCCATTTCTTTTGCGTGGTGGGGGTCTCGCATTGGTCTTGCCAGGAATATTTGGTCAAGTATCATGCCTTTTTTAAGAATATAAAAAATTAACTTCCTTTCCATTATTCCTATATTCCTACACAGAGAAAAACTAAGCTGCCTGCTTCTCATGTCTGCAGAACAGCTGGTTTGTGTACATATTGGCAAACGGGGAGTCATTTTTTTCTGACATCTCTTCAGTAGCAGAGCATGGCTGGCTGTGCTTTCTCCAGACTTCTTCCTTCTCACCTGGGCTCCCTTTTATTTGACATATGAAGCTGTAAAATGTGCTGTAAAAGTGTGGAACAATTCTGTCCTCAAGTGCTGATCCTATATCTCTTGTCACCATTTGCACAAAATGGGGTCGGTTAGGATCGGGCCATCACAAAGCTTATCTTTGTACAGTATCAGATTCCCACGTGTTTGTCCCTGGCAGAGTTACTATTTGTACTATTTCTCTACAGATGCAACACATCACCTTCGGGTTTTTTTTTCTCAGAAAGCTTGTTTAACCCCCTCCCCGAATCATGGCTTCAAAATCAATGTACAAAAATTCTGATTGCATGTGCAGATAGTATCACTGTTTGTGAGCCAATTTCTTTTCGTGCCAGGTTCAGTCTGAACATATTGATAGGCCTGTCAATATATAATTTATTATTATTTATATACTGTGTGTTGACAAAAAGATTAGCTTTTATTGATTTTAAGCCTCAGCTCGACGCATCGCATTGTAAATCAGATGGTGCTTGTTTCAGTTTCAGTTTGCGATTCTGAAGAGAAAAGTTCTGCACAGATTCAGTGATCGCTGTTATGTGGATAAGATGGTGTGGCCGAATAATCCAGGTGCCATAAAAATATGTATTCATTTGTACAGCACAATACCCTTAAACACAACCTTTCGCTAAGAGAGATGTTCCATTTGCTCTCCTATTTCATTTTAAGTCATATTTATTGACATGTGACCACTCAAATAGCACTAGGGTGATAAATACGGTGACAAAGACAGACTGAAATTTGAGTCACTTCCTGTTTATCACTTCCATAGCCATGTGTCATTTTTGGCTGGGTGCTGACCATATTTTTATGTGGGTGTTTAATCTCTTACAGTAATCCTTGTTTCAGAGCCTGAAATTGGATAAATTCATTGGGCCAAGGTGATGTTCTGGAAGAAAATAAATAGAATACCCACACACTAGCAAATTCTCCCTTATGGTTTATTCAAGATGCAATGTTTCGATCAAAGAGGTCTCTGTCAGGCTTATAGTAAGACCTCTTTCGTCAAAAAGCATCTTTAATAAACCGCAAGGGAGCTCTTGCCAGTGTGCAGGTATACTATACATTTGTTGCCATTGTCTCATTTTTTGCCATGCACCTGGCCAAGCCAGTGGGATATACGTATACTACGTATTTCCCAAGGTAATGTTGTCTCACGGCCAGAGATGATTGATCCAGCTTCGGGTCAAGTGTCTTTTTTGTGCCCATATGATATTACTATTATCATCCTGGCAACCACTGAAAAATGCAGTTGAAGTGTTTAAAGATTTGGGAGGGCTCATAAATTTCAGTTAATTACATAAGGACAGCATTTGACTGAGAAGATTTATTTATTCATTTATGAGGAGTAGGTGCTTGTTTTTTGCCACTAGGACTTTGTGAGGATTATGCATGTTTTAATTTTCCAGCAGGGCAGTCATCTGTGAATCATTGAACTCCACAGCCAGTGCTCTGTTAGCCCAAATCATGGGCACACGTCTGCAGACTTCACCTCAGCGTCATTCTGCATCTTTATTTTGTGCCTGGCAGCTGTGTCATGGAAGGCAGGAAGACAATATCCCCTCAGTTTACAGTTGTAGTTGTAGTTTTAGTTATTTACGATAGTCATTTTATTCACCTTTTTTTTTAACCAGGTTGTTACCCTGAGATATACTGATCTGTTTTACAAGAAAGAGCATGCCCAAGACAGCAAGAAAATGAAAGAGATAAATTCTGCTTGACAAAATACAAAGTGCAAGCAGGTAATACATTCCCAACAATAAATAACAATAAGTGCAATTTTACACAGTAACTGAATGGGCATTCCTACTTATTTTTACTGTGAGCTCAGATAAAGTCCTGTATATTCAGTGATAAAATGGCCATTTAATACAGATTTAAATGTATTGAAGGGTGTGGCAGTTTGTATAACCTCGTAATATATATACAATATATATCAGCTTTTAAGCCAATGAGATGGAAGAGATGTCCAATTAACTGCACTATAACTTTCTCTGTGCCATAATAGTCTTGCAGTAATTACAATCAAGTGCTGCGTGATGTTTTGAATTCAATGTCTTCAGAGTTGTTGACAAGGCTTGCATTTGGATTACATCACCATAATCCACATCTGGAAAAAAATGGTTTTATTTTATCTCACTCCATTTTACAAAAGAGAGGTAGGCTTTGTAAATATTATAAGCACCTTTCTTGAATCTTTTATATACACAAGTACAAAGCACAAGCACAAGCGACCATTGAAAAGCTGACAACAAACAATCTAAGATTAGAGATGAGCGAAGATGGGACCTGGGAGATCAGTGTCTGTTTGTTCTCAGAAATAAATGAGATATAGACATGGGGCCCTCTGGAAGAATGTGAAGTTAACTCAGTTTTAGGAAATATTCAGTCTGATATCAGCTGCATTAATTCATTTTCTTTGCTGAGTCTCTTTAGTGGCAGGCAAGGAGGATGATTCCATAGTAGCCGGAGCACCCCTTCCCTGCTAGCATCCTTAGCCACCACCCTGAGGTCAGATGTGCTTCGTTGGGTTGCTTTAACACCTTGTGTTAGAGCAACTGAATCTAGGAGAGGTTAGACTGCATGGTGGGCCTAGCAGCCCAAGCAAAGCTGTCCTGCCTATAATCCCTGTCTCTCTGTCTCTCTGGGTCTCTCTACCTCTCTGTCTGAGCCTCTTTGCAGATGTGTCTCAATGAAAACCCCAGGGCACTGCACAGATGTTTCAGGTTGGCCATCATTACACTCTCTTTGTGTGGGATTGGAGGGTCACTGAGGCTCCACACTGTGCCGTGATGCATATGCTACACCTTTACTGAAGTCTGTGCTCAGATGTGTTTTTACAGATGTGAAGCACTAAGGAACACAGCCGTGATGGAGATTCACTTATTAATTATTGTTAAAGTTCAGTTAAAATCTGCAGCGCGATACATGTCTCAGTAAATGTCACTTCCAAAAATGTGGGCCGAATGGATTCTGTGGCATTTACACAATGTTTTCCCTGAGTTATGAGGAAAGAAGTATGTTGCCAGCATTTAAAATGTTTATAAGGAGCTACAGTTTTTTTTATGTACATCTGAATCAATCTCATGAAAACATCAGAGAAAATATGTTATGACAGTGCTGTAAATGTGTGAAAAACCGAGTCAAAGCTTGCAGGAGAATCGCGATGGGTGGAGCATCCCTGCGTGGCCCTGTGTGGTTTTGATTGGTCCAATACGGTTCGCGCTTGCCCTGTTCCTCTTCTCTCCTTGGCACGCTGCTGCACACACACACACACGCACTCACACACACACACACACACACACACGCACTCACACACACACACACACACACACACATACACTGATTTGGATGCAGCACGGGCACATTTTAAATTCAGCCTGTACTGCGGAATCAAGCTGGCAGTCACTCGGCTCCCCTGCAGAGTGTCGTTCACACGCTGAGGGCCACTTCTGAAACTGTCACACAACCAGCACGATCTCTTTCTCTCCCTCTCGCTCTTTCTCTCATTCTCATAAATCTCTCTTTCCCCCCCCCACTCACTGTCTGCCTGTCTGTCTGTCTGTCTGTTTCTCTCTCTCTCTCTGAGTGAGGTGGGAGTGTGGGGGAGTTTTCTTGCAGTGTTTATGTTAAAATCGTCGTGGCTGAGCCTTCCAGGTGGCGGCTGTGTCACTGGGGAGTTGAAGGAGCCCCTCATTCTCATCCGCTCCTTGTGTTTCCCCCGGTTACCAGCAGCTCAGGATCTCAGCAGTCTGGCCGGTGTCCTCCATACAGTATTCACCCCCAGCCCCCTAGCCTGTCCAATCAAAATGTCCCACATTGGTTTACAGGGCTAATACTGATACTGTGAGGTTTTTTTTTTAGTTTGTTTGTGTGTTTGTGTTTTTTTTCCTTCCTGTGTACTACTGACCCATTTTGCTTTAATCCCCTGACATTGCTTTAATAGGGGGGGGTGTGGGTGTGAGTGGATGCAGTGGGGGCAGGGGCCGGGCGGTGGGGGAAGGGATTTGATGGGAGGAGATTGAGGGGAGAGATTTGAGAGCGTGAGTGATTTGCTGCCATCACCAGTGCACTTGGCTGCAAATGAATTTGATGCCGTTATGTAAGTGTAATAATCATCCCCTCTAATCACATCAGTGGCTTTGTGAGACACCAAAAATAGAGGGATGGAGCATTTTTAAAAATACAGAGACATGGGACAAGCTACATGGGTTCAGTAAGGGAGGGAGAGATCAATATCTGAAAGGAAATTATTATTATTATCATTATTGTTGTTGTTTTGTTTGATACACTTAATACTATGCTTTGAACTACAAAGCACCCAAGCACAAACTTACATGGTTCATATTTTACATGTTCTATACTTTGATATTTACTGAAGAAATTCTGCATGGGCCTTGCTCAAGGGCTCTATGGTTATCCAGCACCCAACACAAGGAGGGGAAGGTGATGTTTAAGTTCTATATAATTTCCACAGGCTATTGTAAGGTTGGACACAAAACTCTTAATTAACTCTTTAAAAAAAATTAATTTAATCATCTATTTCGATCAAAATATATGCCTGGATTCAATCAGCAAACATTTGGCCTTAGCTTTGACTCACAATGAAGTGCACGTGTTATTTTATTACTGGTGAGTCTGGTAGTAGTTAATTTCTGCATCGTTTCCAGTAATGCTGCAAGACCAAAGCCGTTTGGTTTGAAGATTAAATATTCAGCCATGTAGCAGCCAACAAACGCACACTATTCCTCTGTATGTTATAGACTGTAAGGTCATCTGCAGGACAGGGTTCTTGCAAGCCAAGCTGTAAATGCATCTGACAGCACCCTGTACAAAATGCTGACTGCTGATAACTACATGTCTCATCTGAGATGAGTGTCAAGCAGGTTCAATGTGTTAGAGTTTCATTGATATGCAGTAAGATGGCATGGAAACATTGTTATTCAGAGCAGCTATGGTTGATATCCTGCCTTTTTTTTAGTGAGAATGCAGAATTAGACCAACGGTGTCCATTTTAATAGAGGATATTGACTGAAAGGTGTTCAGGGAAAGCTGTCCAGGGGTGTACCCAAATTTGCTTTATTTGGTATTTAGGTCTGCAACCATCTACCTGCAAATCCAGTTCTCTGACCTCAGATTATGATAGGCATATGCATTTAGAAAGGCATGGAATATGTTAAGTTCATACTGAAATAGTTCACTCGTGAAAAGATTTACAGTAAAAAAAATGGAAATAATTAGTTTTATGGTGCAAATCAGATTCATGTAAGGGGAGACCAAAATAACATGCAAGAAAACTATAGCACAAGGAGGTATGAATTAGTCTGATCAGATTCTGATTATAAGGCCAATTCCTGATAAGGTTATGATCTGGCCACAGTTTCCAAACAGCCGCCAACTGGCACGTTCTGTGGTTCATGTCGGAGTCATTCGCGATGCTGAGTTGCTGTTCGCTGGCAGACTGTGACTTGGGTAACCTCAGCCCTTCCAGAAAGATCTGGGATTAATCAGATATGCAAAGTGGATCTACAAGGGGTCTAATGGTAGCTATGCTGTTTCAAGATGCATTCTAGATCTTGTACTATTAGGTTAGTATTAACTTTTCCTCCAAACTATTGTCATATTGCTATGATTCATATGTTTTCATAAGAATGGGGAATTTGGAGAAACTCCATCAGTGTTGTACTGTCTCTGCACCTGTCTCATTCCAAGTACAGCACAATTGCTGATTATCGAAAGTGTTTTCATGCATGGCAGGTTTCCGACCCAAAAAGCGAGAATTGTTTCGCTTGATCTTCACAGCATTGCTCAGCATCATTTATTTATGTTCCGTTTTAGGTAGGCTGGGCAGTTTCCCGCCGTGTGCCTGTTGTCTTTTACCCTGAAGGCAAAGCTTGTCTCTCTCTGCATAGGTTAGTCACCTGTTAGGAAGTTGCATGTTTGTGGAGACAGCTGAGCGGCCCTGACAGCTGGGCTCTTGTTCAGAGTGGTGCATGCTGGTCTGTGGCTCTCTTCCTGCTTATGATTTGTCCCCCTGCTGCCATTTTACATCCAGCACCTTAACGTTTAATTTGAAGCTCTTGTCACACCTCATATATCACCGGTGCCTTCAGGTGTTAGCTGTCAGCTGACAAGGTTTGATAGTCATTCATTGCCCTGCGTGCGTTTCAACATCAAGGTAACAGGGCGGAGCGTACCATAAGCTAACCATTTTCACGTTGTTCCACAGTGTTGGGGGTAGTTCAGGTTCTCTGTTCTCACGGTGTGGGAATTCACAGTGCATGTGCTTAAAATAGTGTGCATGTGTGAACAAAGCCTACATAACAGTGTGCATGGGCACAGGTGTGCATGCGCACCAAGTGTGCAGGTGCAGTAGCGTAAGTCTGCATTTCTTGTTTGATTTTTTTTTTCCGGCTTCTTTGATCTGATGATTGATTTGGTTTTTAACTGAGCTGACAGTCTACTATTATTTGAACAAATGTTAAATTGGCTGCAGGTGTACAGTGTGGTTATACAGTTGATCTGACAGACGGCCAGATCTTCGGTTTTGTTAAAAAAAAATTTTTTTAAACGTGACGGTTAGACTCACTGTGGCAGGGATCTGTTTCTGCACGAGTCTGCTGGTGGGCCGTCCTCATAAACTCCATTCTCAATGCTCCAACTGCCGCAGGAGGCATGCTGCGTTCATGTCTTTTTCAGGGGCTGGCTAGCTGACAAAGGACCAACTGAGCTTTGACCGGCATTCACATCTGTATTTAAGTCTGCATCTGAAGTGTGATGCATGCGACCCGGCATACCTACAGGATACGCACGTTGGAGCATTGCTGGCCTGCTCTGTTGTTGTTGTGAGCTCTTTCATCTCCCCACTGTTTTTCCAGCCAGTGGAGGGGGCTCTTCATTTTGTCAGATGCTCTGAATCAGCTCCTTAAAGGCCATGTCGCGGCACTGCAGTTATGTAACTCCCTGCCGCTTTCTCAAGCCAGCCTTCCCAGCTCACATTTCTGCTGGTAAACACGGCGTATACTTCCACGTCTCACTGCCCCTCCTCCTGCCTCTTTCTTCCCTCGATTAAGGATAGGTTTTCTCCCCATCCCCTGCTGTTACTCTTACCCTCTTTCTTCCCTGGGCCCATGGACTGGTTTCCATATATTAGCACCCAAGGCCAATGGAAGGAGTCAGATACACAGAGATCATGAGTGCTGGTGAAAAATGAGCTTTGGAGAGGCAATAAATGGCTTCCAATTTAGAGATGAAAGCAGAAATAAATTGTTTTTTTTCTGCAGACAGATGCGAGAGAAAAAAAGTTTTTTGTTGTTTTTTGTTTTCCTTTGTGGGTGCATTCATTAATATGATTCATTTGAATTTGACTTCATGGAACTTTGAGGGGTATGAGCTTGTAATGTCCCTTTGTGTTTTAGCAGGTTGATATGAAATTGAGAATTGTTAATTTTCCATCTTCCGACATTTCTGCCTCTCCACTGAAATCCCCACTGCATTACAGATCAGTAAACAGATCTAGATGATTTGGCCTGTGAAGGGGTTCTTTTCCCTTCATTGTGTAATCGCAAACAAACTGTCCGAGTGGCTTTGTCTCCGTGAGCGTGGGGATGGTGGAGACCGTGAAAATAAACAGACGTGTGATGTAGACTCAGGCAGGATGAGAAGAGCTGACAGCTTACAGCCGCTTTGACGTTCCACAATCCAAACTCAAATTTTCCACGTTAGCCTACCTTTTTTCTTTTTTCAAGCTCTTTTTTCTAAATTACCTTTGAGCTTGTGAAGTAAGTTGCCACAGTATGTTAAGTTCAAATGCAGGAAATGAAATAAAAGAAAATTCACATTTTTCTCCCGTTGCTCTGATTGGCATTAAAAAAAAAAAAAATCTGTGTTTTATGCTGAGATGTGGCAGAAATGAAAGTACCGGTCTTTTGTTTTCAGGGATAAAAGTGCTGTTTGCAAACTTTTTTTCATCTACGCTATTCTTCATTTCCAGGACAGAGCGAAAGACATTAAATATAGAGCTAGGTGAAGAGAATCATAGTCATGTCTGCTTTTCAGATTTCCTCTGAGGCATTAACACAAAAGGGAAAAATGCAACTGCAGTGGGCTTTGAAGGACAGCCAAGTTAATATGAAGGCTCTTTTTTCTATTATCAAACCATTCTGTCATGCATGGTCGGTATTTAATGCAGACATTTATTTTTGTTATTTTTTGCTAACTGTAACCCTGTCTTTGTCTTTTACATTAGTGTATTTTGGATAAAGTCCTCATGGAATCTCATGTTTTGTGACAGAAAATGTGATATAATTTTAAAAGTGCTCAAGCTTCACTCCAGAATGTGTGGCAGATTACATATGGCTGTCAGGACCATACGGCAAAAGCCATTTTGTATAGTTTTAAGCACAGTATTATTTATAGACCCTGACAATTTAATGTGATATAGTAATTATCTGCTGTAAATTGTGTGTACATACTTGTTGAACTAGAAATGTTACCCTGAAGAAAGTAATTCCATAAATCTTTACAGTATAGATAAGTGCTCTTAGAAATTTTTACATAGGAGTAGTCTTGCAAAATATTTTTAACCCTCTGGGGTCGAGAGCTCCGCCAGCGGAGCTTGACAAGATGAAATTTACTTTAGTTTCTATTTGGATGATTAACTTCACGTGCTGTTATCATACAGACGCAACAAAAACATTGACAGAAACCTTAGAATCGCGACTTTCCAATGCGCCCATTGGCAAATAATATGAATTGTTTTAAATGTTCTAAATACCACTTACCACTGGTCAATGAATGGGCGGTTCTGTGAACTATAGCATTGAGGCTTTTAAAGACAAGGTTAGAGTACCCTGGATTCAGCCCCTTGACTTTAGGAGTGCCAGTAAATCATCCCACAAAATTTTCATGCTGTATTTTTTACGTGATGCGCTTAGCTTTTTATGTACTTTTTAAAAAAATTTTTTTATCATAATTGCTCTTTGATTTTGCTCATGGACAATAAAATAGGGATGAGTTGTGGTCTCAGCTTTTGAATAGAAAACAAAGAGAAACTCCATCAATCTAGGAATATGTTGGTAATAAGAAGCAAAACAATGCAAATAGTAACTGGTAGATTTTTATGGCTATCACCAGGGTCTCTTCCTGTACTTTGGCAGTATAGCCAGAAGGTATCCACCCATTTCCAATGGCTTTCTATTTGTTACCAACATATTCCAGAATTGGTGGTGCTGTTCTGTGGTTTTGACATGGAAGGTGATGGCCGCTGTGTTCCCTCCGTATTTTATAATCCCTATCTTTGTGATGTCACAGCTTTCTCAGTGTTCCGCGTGTCAAATCAATCTAATGCAGTAGCACTCTGGAGGGCCGGCAACACAGAGCACTGCACATGAGCAGATCAGCTTAAAACATGTGAAAGTGTGTCTACCAGGATAATGGCATTTCAAGCATACTGTAATGTTCTCTTGGCCAAGCCTGCCCATTTGAAACATTATCATGTTAAAACCATATGTACTTTCCTTGATCTAAAATATAATATTTTTGTATGTAATGTGTACACATTACAAAGGATTAGAAAGAGAGTAGTTTAGTAGAGCTGTCATAAACATAAAAAAAATAGTTTAAATAACTGTTTTTATGTTTGTTCATGAATTTGATTATTATATGAGTTATAGGTATTTTCATTTTTAAACGTGACTGTATGGTGGAAAATAACAACATGGCTAGCTAAATAACAAAACACGATTGCCATGGAATTTATCAGAAAAATGTTTTTATTTACCTACCTATCTTGCTGATTATCTTAGGAGGCTTGTATGCTGGTTGACATTGAAAAAAAAGTAAATCCCTTGAAATATTGAAAGCCCATCTCATTGAGCCTTAATAGTGAGATAAATATTTAGTAAGCTTAGTTTTTTGAGTAGGATAATGTTCTGTTGAAGTCAATAAACTGTTTTCAGACAACATTGGACAAATACTGTATAAATATTAACAAATAGCTCCATATCTCCATATTTGCTTGACCTATGCCATAACATTGCTTTCCAACGCACAGTGCTTTTCAGAATTGCACTGGGCTGAGCTCTGCTAAGCTTCTTGAGGGCTCGCTTGTTCCATATCCACAGCTGCCCACAGTACCATCCTACTGAGGGATGAGTGCATTTTCGCTGAAATGAAGCTGTGTTTGATACAGTAACATTAAAAAAAGCCCTGTTGGAATGCCCTGTCGTGGCATAGGGCAAGTTATAGGGCCATTAAGCTCTCACTGCAGTTTCCCTCTTTTTCAGCTTATACAGACTAGTAACACACACACATGCGCGCACACATAAATGTATGCGAGCGCATTTTGTGCTAAGAAACATTCCAGAGTAGTGTCCAACATTATCGCAATAATGGAGTACACATACAAGTGCAATTAATTAGACACGATATACAGTAATTTGCATATTTTAAGCCATTTTCAAAAATTGTGCAATAGAAAAAAAACACTCAGTTGAAAGAATGAACTGGCTCTTAGAATTGAAGTCACAAGGCTGCGAACAGTGCAGTATTAGATTAAATTTGATAATACTCAGTCCCCCAATACACATAATTGAACAGATAAAACAAGTAATAGATACATAGTTACATGCACATTACATACATTATGTGTTGCATACACCTTCAAGTTTGCACAAGATCACAAAAACGGCACCTGGCTTCAGTGTTGCACTTTACACTTTACAGGAGTAGGACTGATATGGAAACAGCAAGCATAGCCGTCAGAGGTCTGGATTGTGACATGCCTGTAATTAAACAACCGATTTCCATTCCTGTGCTAGTTTCCATAAAACGGGAGGAATTGGTTCTGTCCATTATGGTTTAAAAGGAGGTTTAATGCCGTTGTTTGTGATTTTAGCTCTTTTCTGATGGATTTTAAATACCGCTTGTATTGAATGCTTTCATTATCGGATGGGGAGAAGCCTTTTATCCCTACATAACCTCTGGTCATTTTTTGCCTTGATCCAAATAGAGCCTATCAAATCCCCATTTCACAGCCCATTTGAAACTAATGTGACTGCGGTTGGCTTACTGCATTGGGGGGTACTGAGCATGTGTGGATTCTGCCAGCTGAGTTTGGTTGTACGGTGCCTACTGGCAGACGGCTAGCTAAACTCAGCTAATTAATAATAGATAACGCTCCCATGATCTTGGAGCTGTGCTCCTTCGGTGTCTGACATCTTGCGCTATCTGTAGCTTCCACGTTCTGCTTGGCTTAGTAGACGGAGAGCCTCGCTATCGCTTTCCCTATCTATCAGCACCCCCGAGACATGTCTTAGCATGTTGCCGTCAAATCAGCCAAGGTCTGGGTGGGCTCTTGTGTTTATCTTTCCCTGACCGGACGTGAGGTCCCATTGGCTCTGATCACCCCCCTCCTCCCTCCCCCCTCCCCATCCATAAGTCATCTGAATTATGGAGGCGCAGGATCCATGTGGAAGTGCAGTGAGGAGATGAGGAGTATAGCCGTCACCACAGGCCCAATGTTCCCCCCCCCCCCCCCCCCCCCCCCCCCCGCTCCCCTGCCTGATGCATTATTAAGCTGGAAGTTTTCTCTGGCCCCTGGCCAGATGTGTAAAGTGCCGCGCGGCGAGAGAGTGGGCTGAGTGCGGCGGTCGGTTCGGCGTGGCGCTGCGGCGTCTCCGAGCGCGTGGGGAATTCGCTGCCGGCGCAACCGAAGGTCCGCTTTGATGCTACATCCTGTCCATGCGGAGAGGGAAACGGCGCCGTAAACACCGTACCCCGCAGTGCCCATGAGTAGTGATCAATTCTGTGGACAGTGCTGGTGGACTGTATCTGAATACAGTAAAATCCATGAGCGGCCCATACACTAACACGTTACTCCTACTCCTACCTAACAGTCAAACTGTTAATGAGAATAGCAGCTGAAGATTAGTCATTGTATAACAGCATACAAAACAGCAAACCAAGTTTTCCTGACATACACAATGGCATTTTAAAAAGTCAACATAGATTAGTCATATTATTGTTCATTTCTAATTGTATAGTTCTTCTACTCGACACCCCCAGAATTATACATTTTTGCTATCTAGCGTTATTTTAAATACAAACTCAATGAGACTAGCACAATCGTTAACTAGAACTGACAGAAAAACCAGTATAGTCTACCTATTTATTTTATTTAAATAGTTCTACTGTCATCACAAGCAAGTAATAAGCCATAATATATTATGCCATTTCAGGAAGTTTTTTTAAATTAAATAATTACTTGCTCACACATTATCTTTAAACCCATGTTTAGTCACTGGCTTGCAGGTGAGTGCATCTGAGGTTTAGTTCTACTGCAGTGCACTCTGCTCGAGTGGCACAGCGCCGACTGAAGTTGTGACAGTGCAATTCTATCAGTTCTATTCTATGTATGGTCTGCTTTGTGCTTACTCTTTTTCTGCAACCACCGTGTTAAGTAGAGCACCATCAGCACCTGAAGATTAATAAGAAAACACACGTTATTGATTCTCCTTCAATCAATCAGTTATATCCTGCAATCATGTTGTTCATGCAAGGGTAGTGTTAGCTTTATCAATACAGTGAGTTGAGTTACACAGCCCTTTGATATAGTGAGCAAAGTTTAACTGAATGTGGACCACCACATACGATGTGTGTTTATGATAATGTGTATGTAGTGATAGCTCAGCTCTTACAAACCGTTCACACTGCCACAAAAAATGTTTTGGTGATAATGCGCCAGGTATAGGCACAGGAATAAGCTACACCTGCCTCAGCAACAGGTTTTGGGGACCTGTCAGTTGCTCGTGGCAGATTTTGAAATGCATGTTGCACGTACCGTTTCCTTACCTGTTGCTGCTGGGGTGACAGAGCAGTCGTGTGCAGAATCACTCAGTGGCTCCATATTTTATATGAACTGAAAGAGGGCTCTATCTATCCATCTGGTTCCACACTGCAAAAATGTTTTTCAATTATTCTGGGTCCGCCTATGACTGCTTCATGCTGCCCAACCGTCCCTCAGTGTTAAAGAGGCCGTGCTGTGGATGACGGCTGACAGAAAGCTCTAAACGTTAGCTGCCTGTGGTTTTTGTTTTTGCATGAACATTTGGCACGCTCAGAATGAATTTCAGATGTGTGGACTTGCTAGCTGAAACACCACAATTACAACCCTAATGCAGAACTGCATGCGCTCCTCCAAAAGCACTTTTAAATACCCACACATTTAAAGGTGATATAGCAGGCGTTCCAGCTGGCCAGTCTACCACCACACATTAATCACAGCATCAATTCATTACAGGGTTATTGTCAGCCAATTTTCCTCTTGTACCGTATAGGCTATTGCTGTGAAAATACCAGTAGTTTTCCTCAAATCATGCTACATGATAATCTTGTATTTGAAGACTGCACTTGATTTGAGCACTTGATTCATTGACCTCCAGTCACATGACTTCCATCAGTCTTTAAATTCTGAAGAGGAAAAAGCATAGGATTAGTCTATTGGGGATTTTTTTGGATGTGAATTTGCAGTTTCAAGTATCTTTGGATTTTTCATTTTTCGTTTTAGTGAGCAGCAATAGATAACACCTTGGCTCAAGCTTAAAGTGGTGTCCTTCAGCATTTCTGTTAGAGAGGAACCTAGAAATTGTAACCTTGTATTTTGTATTTTGGCTTTTGTCATGTCTTGTATTGTGCCGTGCATTGTGAGAAACGAAGAACATCTTCAGTGTCTCTGTGTCATTCAGGCCAAAGACCATGCAGAGCATGACCCGTACAGACCCACAGATCTTATTTTAATTAAGTGTGCTGAGAAATGCACGAAGCTTGAGAGGTTTGTATCTGGGGGATTAATGCAAACACTTGGAAAATGTGTTTAATGTGCTTTGTTCTGTGTCTTTATTTGAGTCATTAAAGCAGGTAGAAATAAACAAGTTATTTATATGAAAACATTTCACACTGTTTCTTTTGGTGCTGGAGTTCCCCTCTCTGTGAATTGACTCCACTGAGCGTAGTTGGAATTTTTTGTTCTTTAACGTGTGCCTTTCGCGGCGTTCCACTTAGATTTTGTGCTGGAAACCTTCAAAGAAATCAAATTTGTTGACAGTTAAACTCTTTTCATCTTCATCAAAAGAGTGTGACCACCACGGTCGCCATCTCCCACGGCTGCAGCACGGTCGAATCAGACCGAAACACGCCATTTGCTCAGAACGCGTTGTCAAGGAGCTCACAAGTGGACCACGTGTCAAACCCATTTCTGCTCTGCAGTGGGCTGCTGAGAGTCAGGGGACATCATCATCAGTAATGTTTATAGGAAGCGAGAGCTGTCTGCGTGCCTCTCTGTGGGAGGTGAAACGTGCGGTTAGCGAGCCTGCAGTTATCCATAGCTTCCTGCCAGACTGCAGCCCCCCTGCTCTGGTTGCCGCTGACATTTCTGCTTTGCCCCTGACCTGACCTGGTGTTGAATAGTACTTCTACCGTCTCATCAAAATTTACCACCAAACAACATCATTTGGTACTGTAAGCAGGTCATCTTCAGCTGAGTGTAATAAAATATTAGAATGATTGGCAGGTGGCAGGAAACTACACTGGTGTGCAGCCATCCTGTTTCTACCGCTGTCCCTCTCTATTGCCTGAAGCCCTGTGACATCTATAGGTTTCTACCTTTGCAACAGGTGAATCAATACCGGCCCTACCTGCCACATATGCTGTGCTGGCGAGGATTAATTAAGAAAGCAGCCCTGCTCGTAGTCGTGACTCACGGTAGCGCCTCTTAGCCTAAATCAATAGCGAACTGCCGTCAAACTCACAGTTTTGGGCCAGTGTGTCAGTGTGCCACTTCACTGACAGCAATCAGCTCTGACATCCTCCGCATGAAAAGATTTCTGGCGGGCTCGGAGGAGGAGGAGGAGGAGGAGGAGGAGGGGTGAGGAAGGCCAGGCAGGAGGAATAACGAGAGCTGATCTGCTTGAGTGCTCATGGCTGCTATCACAGCATCTTCTTCAGTAAAGGACCCTGGCCTTCAGGGTTAGAGAGCAGAGCCACTGTGTACAGTGCTTCTGATGTAATTAAAGGTGTCAACGGCACACAGCCAAGTGCTGTACTGGAGGTATTCAGTGCAAAGTCAAAATGAGTCTATCAATCAATGACTTAACTATGGAATAAATATTTTATTAATACAACCGTTTACAGTAAATAGCAGATAAATTAAATACATATAGGGTATGGCAAAACTAAATACAGAAGTAAAAAAATACATAAACAGTATTTAATTACCTGAATCCATTTATTTGTGTGTTTATGTATTATTTATTTATTAATTGGTTTATTTATTCACAGCCTTTTATTCATTTGTTTGTCAACTGCTAACAAGCTATAGAGCGCTGTCAATCAAAGCCCCAGTGTGTGATTGTAGACCCCCATGGAGTGCGGAAGCAGTTCTTGATTGTATTTTGCCTAAATTAAGAAAAATATGCTGCAGTGCTCAGTCTTTGTTAGGTACTTTGTTAATGATGTGTGAATTTACAGTATTGATTTATAAAGGAAGTTGTTACACTTTTCCAGAAAGTTCGTAATCATGCTGTGTACCCACACTGCTTTATTTCAGGATAGATAAAATGGTGGTGTGCGCAATGTGGATTGACTGTTGAATTTGATCTTGAGCATTGAATGCTGCCCTTCTGATTGGCGTGCATTCTGTCCTCTAGTATACTGCTTTAACAACCTGGCTAAGGATGGGGCAGGAGGGGGGCTTAACGAGCGGTTACCCATGGAGATCGGTGTGATTCTTTGACTGGGGCTCTGTTGGTCAGGTGTGCTGACCGGTCAGGGCCCGCCAGGTGTAAAGTGTCGCTGAAAGTCGCAGAGTCTGAGCAGGCTCAGCAGTCAGAGGGGGATGATATTCCAGCTTTCGTGCTTGGGAGGACCGCTCTCTGACATGGCCATAGCCACGGTCTCGCGCTCGACTCGACTCCTTCCCAGGTTTTCTCCTCGCCTGATTGGAAGCCGGAGGATTTCCGCTCCCGGGCGAGTGAGAGGGAGCAGCTCCACGGGGCCCTTTTCAATTCCAATCCCTGCTAAGGTTAAATGCGGCTCATATTCCCCCCCCCCCCCCCCCCCGAAAGGATGGGCTTAAGCCGCCACCACGCATTGGTGAGCTTAATCCCGGCCCTTTCAGGCTTCTCACAGCAGCGAGAAGGAAGGAAACAAGGCTGTTGAACTAGCCCCTTTGATCCTTTCTCTCACTGGAGACCCCTTCATTTCTGGTCAGTGAAATGCTACAGCGCGATACTCCACCTCTGCGTTCCACCCCCCCCCCCCCCCCCCCCCCCCGATGGTCTCGCTAAATATTCTCCTGAGGCCCGCCCCTCTTACACAACTCGTTTTTGAAAAGGTGTTTTTTTTTTACATTTCCTAAAGCATTTTCATGTGCAGTAGAGATCAGCAGGAAACAGGAAACAGTGGCAGGAACTGACACTTTCCATGGATGTGAAGGTTTTTGTGAGATGTGTTTGCGGGTGTGCAACAATGTGACTGCGTGTATTCCATTTTATGTGGCTTTGCGAGGTGCACACCTGTATTTGACACATGCACAGACATATACATACATGCAAACACATATGCACACACAAATGCACACACACACACACACACACACACGAAAACCACCTACGGTTTTCTACCTCACTAAAAACTGATACAAGGCTCACAAAAAATGGCACGCAGAGCGGTTAGAATAAGCTATATTCTGTAGCTGTATCCTTCTCCCCGTATTTAAAAAAGGTGGAGAAGCACACAGATAAGACAGCAGTTCCAACACCATGAAATGAAACGGATCGAAAACAAGTGGAACGAGAGAAACAACGTCAGCAGACATTGCGGAGGACAGCAGTCGGGGGAGAAAAGGCCTGTCCTCCCTCAGCCAACGCGTTGATACGAAACGAAAACAAAACAAAACAAAACAAAACAAAACCAATCAGCGTATGAAAAAGCGCGGGTTGGACGTGGAGGTGGGAGGCTGCTAGGTGCCTCTGCTAACAAGCTGACTGTTGAAAGGCTTTTCCTCCGTGCTCAGGAGAACATGAAAGGCGCGTTTAAAAATTCAGAAGCCCAATCTGTTCCAGCGCTGTGGAGCGGCAGAAGGAAGCAGATTTTTACGCCGCCGTGATTCCCCCGCCGCTCGCTTTTTAAATTAATTAAGATGTTTATGACAGCTGCCTGCTCCTAATGGAATGCATATAGACTTTGACATTAATTATTACTATTTTGCCCACTTATTACTATTTATTATTACCGCAAAAGGTACGCGTTATTCCATAGGCCCTGCCCGGGTTTAACGCTTTCTTATAAATGCGGGTACGGATGCATATGCATTGATATCTATTTGGTTATAGCATGTGTATGTGATACTAGCGTATGGTATGTGATATGTATTTAAGGTTTTGTGAGAGTTTTTTCATCTATAATGTGTGTGTGTGTGTGTGTGTCTGTGTTTGAATGTGTCTGCCTGAACATGTGTGTACACCCATACAGTATGTGAGTGCATGTCCCTATGTACACTGAAAAAATCAAAATTCTTCAAGTGGTCACATCTAAAAAAAAATTATTTGACTCAGCTTAAATTAAATTTGCCTATTTATTCTTTAAATTAAATGTAACAGTTCAGTCAAATGAAAAATTTATATTTGATGCAACACTATTATATATTATCTATTATCTGTCTATAATTTGATTTCCTGAACTTACATCAATATCATCCTGTATATACTGAGGTATGTGTTCGGCTGTACAACAGCTTATTTTTATTTTTATTATGGATCAACAAATTGTGTTCATGGAGAAACTTGAGCACATTAATTTAATTAGTCTAAATTAATGACAAATGTTGTCTGAATCTAGGCCTAAGTTCACGCAATCAGTCGTGACTCTGACGGTTGAAATATGTGTGAAATATAAATATACATTTGTCTTTCATGCTGAAATTTTCACTTAATTACCCCCCTAGTGTTAATTTAGCACCTATAAATATAAAAAGGGTTATTTTCCCCAAAGTGCGTCTTCACACATAAAGAACACGTGTGTTCTGTGCTTGGACTCTTGATATGTGCAGAGCTTTCCATGACGGGCAGTTTCCTCCCTCTTTTAACCTTAGAAATCGCCTGCACTTAGATATTAACATTTGATGTGGGTTTTTATTACTTCATCAAAGAGAGCATTCTGCTACTGCCAGTCTGTAGCAATGTGTTCTTATAAATGTTAATGGCAATGTGCAGTGTGGCTGCCCGCCCCTCTCACACAGCCAAAGACATCAAAAACATGGACAGCAATTAATTCCTGGATTGAAATGGGCATTCAGCAAGGATGCAAGGGGATTAAATTGTGCTGATAACTGTGAGCAAAAAGCTTCTATTCTAAAGATCCCGCCTCCATTAAATGTTTATTAAGCAAGAAGGCATGTAGGCCAAGGGCTTAGAGGAACTCAGATTTCCAAAGTCAAGAGGAACTCTTTGTCAGCTGCCTTCTCACTAGTCCAACTAACATCTTTATCATCAACTCTGTCTGTTGTGGATTACGTTAGCAGTGGTAGTGTTCTGTGAATTAGTGTGGTGCCTGAAACCTGGTCTGTCTGATTGCAGCCTCAGTACCTCCTAATTTTGATGTTAACCCAGAGTCTGCAGGTATGTTTTATGGGCATCACCTATACCTCCAACTGGATTGCTGCCTTGTTGCTTTGTCCTGGATAGCATGTCATAAATGAACCCTCACGTTTTAAATACTGCTAGTAGATTTTATAATAGCCATCACCTAGCACTCAATACCTGATGACTGCAAACCCTGAATGAATAAGATGATGTAATGTTGCTCTTACAGTTGTTTGAGTGTGTGATTATGATAACAATCATTGTTGCTGTTTGATACTATTTGAACATTGTAAAATAAAGTATCGTTAGTCTTTCAGACCATATCTAAGCCCCATGTGCATGTTAGTATGATGAACTTGAATGATATGCTTGCACTGAGTCAATTACTGTTGTGCACTTACTATATATTTGAAGAGTTTTAATCTTAATACACATTCACTGTTGTATATAGCTTTTATGTACCTACCCTTATGTTCTTGTTGATCTCGCATGTGTATTATCTTTAATCGCCTGGCAATTTCTTCTGAATAACAGGGCTTACCAAAAATCGTATAATATGTGTTGCTTATGAGGGAAGGTGTAGACACAGGTAAACAGTGGTAGTAGATGGGGAATCCTTCAGTGAGCAGAATTCATCTCCGAATGGGGGATTGAGTTCTGCTTCTGACCATATCGGTCTTACTGAATCAATGGAAAGGGCCATTTGGTCAGAAAACCCAGTGAGTTTGTACTCACTTTTAAGAATTAAGAATTGACCGGCAAAATAAATAAATAAATAAGTACATCCCATTTAGCGGAATATTCCTTCACAATGGAGTTCATTTTTCCCATTCCCTAGACTGGAGCTTAGTGCATGAGGCTCAGTTTCACTGGAAGTGCTTGGGATTTGTACAGCCTACGTGTGCTGTGTACATCGGGCATTGCATTACCCTGTGAGCTAATTAATCTTTATCAGACACCTCATTAGCTCTGTGTAAAGATACAAGATTTCACATCTAGTGTTCTTTCATAAAAAGCAAAGGAAAAATCCCTCAGTATTGCTGTATATTAATCATGGTCGAGAATGAAGGAGTAGTCTGGAAAGGCCTATTTTGAATCCATGTGCAGTTATTACATACACATGTAATTGTTTTACATTCGTATAAAAAGTAAAATTCTCCTGCCAAAAGCAGTGAACTCTCACTGAACCTCTCTTTGAAGAGCGCTTTTGATTCATGAGACGTTTGGCAGGCTTTCAGAATTTTCTTCATGTTAATTGTGAAAGACGCAGTATAAGAACCATGTGACAAACAGTATTATCAGCATACTTGAGATGAAGTTTCATTATACTTTAAGTATTCTGAAGTATAAAATAGTATACTTTAGGTATACTTCAGCATACTATATTTTTTCTCATGGGAAGGACCGTATATGAAGTCTTGCCCAAAGTTGCCAAGATAGCAAAAGCGAGTCACTGAGTGTTGTGTTTTAAGGTACAGGCTGGATATCTAGTTTCGAGATTATCACCTTTGACAAACAGACAATATAATTTGATCTGATTTGATTACCTTCTGGAGGGAATATGGGAAACCCAGAGATCAGTGTGACCAGGGAATGCCACACAAAGATCATGTTCCTGTTGAGTGTAATCTGTGACATTTAATTGAAATTGTTAATTGAAAATCTTAATGTCTATATAGATAATGGTTGTTGAGGCCTTGTGGAGATTGCAATTGGCAGGATTTAACAGTTATTTGTCTGCGAATATCACCTCTGTTATTAGGAGCAAAATAAATGTTTGGTCATTATAAAGGGGCTAAAACCATGAATATAAAAAAAAATAATAATAATTTCTGAGTGCTTAGCCCTGCTTCCAACAGCATAAGGCAACTTTAATACAAACATTTGTCGGCTTTCAGATATGTCAGTGCCGGTATGACCCTGCTATCACACCTCCGCCCTTCCACACCTCAGCCCATCAGCACAGCCATTTTCCCCACCCTCTCTCAGATTCTGTTAGCTATGCAGTCATATCCATTGCCATCAGCATTTTTTTTTAGTCTGGGCCTCAGCAGGGCCTCTCATACTGCTATCTTCAGATCCGCTCACTTCCACCAGTGTCTTTTCTTCTTGTTTTTGTATCCCTGGGTGGTGCCTTGATATCAGGGGAGGCCCTTTTGCATGTTGATGTTACCATGTCTCTTTTCTCCAAGTGCAGGTTAACAAATGCGCTTTGTACTGAGAGCTACTGTATAAAGGTCAGTTAAATAACGAGACCTGTAGACTGGCCTGGGTTGAACTCGCCCACCTGAGACTTCTGCAAAACCACGATGATCTTTAGTTTTTTCCGTGGCTAAGAAAGGTATAAAGTCAGTGTGTACATGGTACACAGAGAAACGGATGTGTCACCTGCTTGTTTGTCTCAGACAGTGAGGACTCATTCATTCTCTTTGCTTTGGTTTCATGAGGTACTTGTTTGTTCTCACATTTGAATAATGGCTCAGTGTCTAATGATTCGCAAGACCAAATTTCTGGTAGGCCTTCACGCCACACCATGGATAGAAGGTTTTTTTAATTTTTTTATTTAGAGCAGAGAGAGCAGGCAGAAATCTATCATTGCCAGGAGCTCTTGAAATATAAGTACTTCATGAAAGCCAAAGGCAAAGTGAGGCAAGATCAGCTGCAAAAACATCTTTTTATAGTAACTGTGGATGTTTGTGTGCAGCTGTCTCTATTTATGCATTTTCTAATATGTCTTTATGTGCGTGAGTGCACATCTTTGTGTGTGTTCATGTGTGCATATTATGCACTTCTGCAAATGTGTGTGTGTGAGAGAGAGAGAGAGAGTGAGAGAGAGAGAGAGTGTTTGTGCGTGTGTTTGTGTGTGTGAGAGAGAGAGAGAGAGAGAGATAGAGAGAGCGTTTGTGCGTGCGTGTGTGTGTGTGTGTGTTTGTAGCTGCATTCCCGTGGCTGTGTGAATGTTTGTGTGCATATAGAGCTTTTGTGTGCGTTTGTGTGTACTGTACGCACATGTTTGTATGAAGCAGCGCACAGCAAGGCAGGTATTCACCATGAAAATGAAATATAACCAGCACACCATACACCAATAAAGTACAATTACATAGAACGTGGGCTTCATTTTAAATGGGCTGTGAAACAGAGCAAATCATTCAGAAAATAATAGGAAATTAAATTATCTCTGAAAGACATTTCAATAAAACCTCATATTGCATTACGTTAAAAGGGCAGCTAAGCCATTTCCTGCATGGTATCCTGTGGTGGTTACCAATTCTGAGAAAGCAATCATCGTCCAGTCAGATTTTTCTTTTTTCACGGTCATACACGGCCCACAGGTAAAGCCATGCCTGGAATGTAGACATCAACTGCCAGACATAACCGCTAGTTCATTTTGACATGGCTTTTGTTTGTTTATACTGTTCATTCCCCTTAATCCTTTTCTTCTTATATACCGGCTATTGGTTAAATTAAAGCAAGCACCGAGGTCTTTATGTTCTAGACAGTGCAGAGCCTACAGCTTGTGTTGTCAGTTCAGACTAAGTTTTGTCAAAATGAATCGGATCTGATGAAGACGATTGGCCTCACAGCTGTGTAAACACGTGCATGGAACGGGAAGATAGATGTGGTCAGAAAGATAAAGAAATGCTATTCAGGTGATTTTTTTTTTTTAAACTGTCGCAATGCCTCACACATTTTGTTCAAGAAAGTAAAACCTAAATTGTATGATATTACTGAAGGTACTGTATAATGCGTCTCTTTTATGATATTACTGAAGGTATAAAGTGCAATTTGCAGCGGTTAACATATTAGCTTATTCAACTATTGATCCACAGGGTTTATCTTTCATTATAAAATGAGTTAAATAAATGTAGCCACCTGTATAATTGCTGCACATGCCGCCATCCGTATGTATTTCTGAAGTTTCCCTTCCTATGGCAGCTGCTGAGGAAGTCATTTAACCTGCCCAGCACAGCCCCTTATCTTGAGGGAACACCTGTGTGCCTCCGTCTCTCTGTCTCACCGTCTGCAGGAGAGCGGGGGCCTCACGCCCACCCCTTCATTTCCCAGCATGCTGAGGGGGCAGCGCGTCTGGCAATCTCACGCCTCCGTGTCACCTCTTCCTCCCCTTCATTCTGCGTGTTACGGCCCCTGATCAGGGCCCTCCTTGCCCTCACCAACACCATCTGGAGAGGAGCCATTCAGTTGATTGGCTCGTACCTGTACAGGAAAGCCTTGTCAAATACAGTATTACAGAAAAGACATCATGTTTCAACACACATTCTTATACAGAGATAAGCTAGTAAACAATGCAATTTCATACTTGCTATACTATATCTTTTCTCTGGCATGTATTTTGTTAAGTTATCATGAAGCAATTCAGGTTTAGCCCCTTCCGACGGCAGTGTCTGGCCCAGGATTCAGGCCGGCAACCCTCTGGTCATACATCTCATTCTCTAACCAGCGCACTGCTCCTGTAACTGTGTGTGGACACTGGACAGGGACCAGAGTTGGTGGAACTGTTCATTTTGTTCTACCCTGAACTTCATACCCTCTGCAGCTACAGGGATTCTGAAAACGTGGAGTTCTTTCTGAATGAGTGGGAGCTCTGTCATTGTTCTGTTACCGTCATCCATCGCTGTTTCATGAATATTCGGTGGCATTCAGCACCACTATCCCTCAATCGAGAAGGGTTGTTACGTAATTACACAAACCGGTGTTTACCACGTATAATTACTGTCTTATTGCAATTAGTGTCCTTCTCCCTAATTTTCTCTAATGAGCATGCAGGGGCCGGTAATTGTGTTGAGCGATGCGTTGGCACATCAAACCATTTGTTACAGTACACAACTGAATGAGCCTCTGTTGCCGCGTCTTATCGGTAACAACAAGCCTTACAGGCCAACTGCCTGCAGGACAAATACAGCTCTGTGGAGTCCTTCCCTGCTCCCCAGCCACACCTGCGGGTCCCGCTCCCCTCCTGGGCTTCTGCGACTCATCTGCTATGTACAGTATGATTCATAATTCAAGAGCTTACAAACAGGGCGAGGGCTCACCTGCAGAGATTAATAAAACATATTCAAATGACAGATCGGTTAATTGATGAATTTAAGGCACACGGGAGACGGCAATCTGCATTCTGTCAGTGCGGGGCATCATTGCTTTGCCACATGGACATTTGGCACATGGACTCTTTTTTGGATCTAGGAGTCCCACAGGGCCTTTACAAGTTGATTTTGTTGAGCCTTTGGGTTACCTCTGCCGGTGCCCAGGCATTTTAAACATGAACAAAGTGCTTCTGCCCTGGTTCAAAGGACAGACATACAGAGCAAAGGCTCCGATGCTTTTTCAGACTGAAATGGATGTAAATTTTCCATTTACAGATAATTCCACAGAGGCTAAAAGATACAATGAGAAACCTGTTGAGCCTCTGTGTGGTAGATACAAGTAAAACCAATTATAAATGACCAGAAATAAAAGCACCGGGGGATTTACAGGTCATTTTTCTCTTAAAAATCCCTGGAGAAACAGCATCTCCATGGATTAGTTAAGTGTTTCAAAAATTAGGGGACAGCTGATTAACGGGATTTTTTTTTTCCGTAAATCATTACCTTTTTTGTATTTATAGTTTATATCAGTATTGGGCTAATTGTGTCACTGAGAAGTTTTTTGGAATTACTTTTTTGCGAAATGAACTTGCTCTTCAGCAGAAATGGGGTCACATTTTAGCACACCCTGAGTACGCCCTACAGACGCCCCACGTCTTCGTCTGTTCCCAGAAGACCATTAAAGGGCACCTTGGAATGTTCTCTGAAAAATTATGCAGTAGATAACCTTTCCACTATCAATGTGCACGCCTGTCTAATTGAAGCTTGAAACTCATTTTAAGGTCCCTGCCGAAAGGCACAAATGTTTGAAAATTAAGTTTTTCAAGAAACTTTTTTTTTTTTTTTAGTTGGATGGCAGATATATCCAGTAAGTCAAACCAGACATGTTCCCGGGGCATTATTCTCTTACATTGACCACGTTTTGTGACTTTTGAGGGGTTGGGGTATTAGAATGAGGCCTGATGTAGGTTAATCCCTGTCAGAAGGTTTCCCTTCTCTTGAATCATGGTGCTTATGGGTTATTCCTGTTCTGCAATTGGTCTCCTGAGACTTCTCAGCAACTTGAACATTTTCCCTTTTCTGAGATATTGACACGATTACCTGCCTTTAAAAAAAAAGAAACTTTTATAAACCAACAGTGCTAGAAATAGAGGCTGATTTTAATTACTTATATTGGGCAGGACTATTCATTTCCATTTAAATTACTGGAAATGTGTTGTCCGTTCACTTTGAATAAGGAGGTGATGATTGAGAATGCCAAGCGTAGTGTTATCAGCGCTTATCTGATCTTGAGACTCAACAGGACATTTTTTGTTTTTTTTGTACAGAAACAGGATATTTATACTTCACTATTACATTTCTTACAGTGGAATGAAACCCATTTCCATTATCAGATAAATATATAAAGCATCATTAACCAATTAGATGTTATTAGATGTCATTTATGTTCATTTCCTTGCATTGATATGGTGTTGAGGTGGCAATATCCTGTCCTGTGAGGCCAGTCACTCAGTACTGAGTGGAAAGGGGCTGTAATGGTGCGATGGTTGTGATGGGTCTCTCTGGCTCTTTTTCCCAATTACATTGATGGAGTTGGTAATGGCTGAAGTGACTGGATATATTCAGCCTTTTAAAAGCCTTATAAAAACTCTTTGTAAGTTTTTATTTTAATTTTAATTTCAGTAAAGGTTTTTTTGCACAACAGTACAATCCATGCTCTTATTTACAACAAATCAAAGCACATACCTCAAAATGCAGTGCAATTCAGTTGGAAATGAGAGATACAGATTCTCTTTGTACCCATTACATACCTTTTTTAAGCTACGGTATACTATTCAGTTAAAGTATTCTAATGTACCAATTTGGGGGTAACACATCCCATTTAACTAACAAAAAATAGCTAAGAGTATGGTGACAATGGTGTCTGCTCTTCATATCCAGAGGTTATTCTGTTACCAAGAATATTCATTGTGGGTTCTGTTTTAAATTTATTTGAATTATGTTTCAATTATTTGTCATTGTTAAAATTCAGGCTAATTGCAAAGTGTAGTATTCTTTCTAGGTGATACTACAATTGGACAGGCTATACTTAGCCCAGTTTTGTATATCCAGATGTCTGAGAACTGATCAGAGGAATTTAGCTCCCTGAAAGCAAATGGCCAAATTCTGAGCCGTAGAATGTTAAGAGTAATGGTGGGAGACTGGGATCTCAGTAATGAACTGCTGGGATGTTTTTCAGGTTTTGTTTGCTCATTTTTAAAGGCATAGCCCAATTAACTCCTCATTCAAGATAAATACTTTCTTTTTTCAGCTGTGCTGAGCTCAGATTGGCATTGTACATAGTTCAGCAAAAGCTTTGACCAGGACCACCGTGTTCTCATCTCAATTCTATGCACAATCAATAATGGAAGGATGTGCAAGCTGTCAATAGTGCTCCTCATCTGTTACCTGAACAGACTTTTCCGATTGTGTTAATGAAGTGCTGGCAGTGCATACTCAAATGCACTTGAAAAGGCTTGTATTATTGGCTTCCTGGCTGGCATTTCCAGCTGAGGGCCCTGTCATTAGAACAGTGATTATACCCCCTGATCCAGCGCATATCCTGACAGTGATCGCATCGCTGAGAGATGCATAATTAGCCGTCACCCATAGAGGGAGGCTTTCGGATAGTAATGTTCTGCCTGGTCAATCATGTGACAGTGGTGTTGCCTATCATCATGGCAAGTGCACACTCAGCTTGTGGACTTTACAGACAAAAGAAGCCACTTGGAGAAATCCTATGCAAACATATGCCCTCCAGTGACATTTCAGCAGTGGGACAGGCCTCCAGTTGCATTTAGGTATTCCAACCTGAAAAGGGGGGACGAAAAATAGGGCATAAAATATTTTTTAAATGTCTTATTTTAAACATTTTAGATACTTTTAAAAACTCTAATTCTCAGTACCAGTGACAGCCATAAGGGTGCTGTAGCAGGTCTGCAAAGCTTGAAACACATGATGCTGTGAGTTCTGCCGATGACTTCGTTTTGTCAGTTCCAACAGCCAGCCGGCTTTGTCGGAGATGTCCTTGTGCGCGGGCTGTGGGAGGGGGTGGGGCGGGGTGTGTGTGTGTGTGTGTGTGGGGGGGGGGGGGGGGGGCGTGGGGGATTGGCGGTTCACAGGCCCCAGTTTTCGTCTGACCTCTCCGTCTCCGCAGAGTGAGCAGTGAATGAGGATAAGTGAGCTGCGCCAGTCAATGAATCACCTGGCAGGACAGCCCCGCCAGAGGGGGTGTGGGTCAATTTCCCCTCCGGAATTGCCTGGCATTAGGAAGCCCCCCCCCCCCCCGCGCCGCCCCCTGTGTATCCGGCGCGGGTTAAATGAATCGCTGCCATTAGCGCGGTGAGAGGACAGCTCCATTACGGGGAAGGAGACTGTAACTTTGAATGTCACCGCGCGCGCCTGAGCTCCCGCGCGTGGCCTCGCCGGCAGGGCGACAGCTCCATTTATGATAATCATCCGCCGTCACAAGTTAAGGAACCCGGAATTATGACTTACGGCCCGGCGCTCTCCGCCGACTTCATTTCTGCCCTGTCAGTTCGGCGGCAGGTCCACGCCGCCTCTTTATTGGCCCGGCTCCCCCTGTCGCCCGGCCCGGCCCGGCCCCTCTCCCAGGACTCCTCCCTGTGCTCACGCTGTGTTGACACTGCCGGTTCTTACGCCCAGCGTTTACAGCAGGTTAGACCCCCTTGCAGTTTGATGCGCGAAAGAGAGGCTTTTGGAGAAGATGGACCGGTGAGGTTAAGCGTGCTTATTAAGCGCACTTATTAAGCGTACTTAGCTGCACCGCAGGCTCCGCTTAGTGTCATCAATTGAGCACTGATGCTTTGGAAACTGGCTTACGAATGTTTCGTTTAAACAGCTACCTCTGATTCCATTAGCCACAGAGATGATGCGCCGCGGTCTCTGTGCCATAAATGATTTTTCCGTCTGCTCTTCATATCCAGAGGTTAAGTCTTCCCTTGCCTCTCCGGGATGACAAATTCCCAACCTGAAATATTTAATTAGCCCAGAAAAAAAAATGGAAAAAAGGCAAAATTATAAATTGAATTCATCTAGGTTGTGTGAGAAATAAAGAGAATTTATCTCAAGAGTTATACAGTACGGTGTTAATACTCTCGCATCCATACAGTACACCGTGTTCACAGAGGGATGTGGATTTTATTCTAATTACAAATTAAGCTGCCCAGACAATGAAAAGGTAGAACTGAATGAAAATATATCAAGACAAGTGTTTTGACCTCCGGTCATCCAGATGGCCCTAATTATCAGCAAGTCGTCTCCATTAAAGAAGAGCATGTGTTGTCCTATTGATTTACACCGACAGGAGTGATTAAATCTCGTTAGCAGTGCCCGCTTGGAGAACGAGGAGGCCGAGAACAGTTAATTGAATGGAGTGGCCATCTTACACCATTACAGCATGAGAAAAAAAGCCGAAACAAAACAAAAAACAACCTTGCCCAACCCGTGAACTGGCCCCCGATAGGCTATTACATCCATCAAGGGTGCTTTCTCCTTAAAATTATCCTCCACCTCGCTACCATTATGACAGCAGGGCTGACATAACCTGGCAGGTGCTGGCTTTGGCAGTTCACCCCTAATATCTCTCCCTGCCCTCCCCTCTCTCCTGGCCTCCTGCCCCCTCCAATGGCTGAACTCTGAATGACACACAGAGGAGGAAACCGGCTTCCTGAGTGCCACCCCCCCCCCCCCCCATACTCCCATCCCCACCCCTAGCAACAGGAGATTCAGTGTGGATCACATCTGACAGTAATGATTTCCATGCAAGCGCTTTAGTTCTTCTGTTTAGATTAGTTTTCGTATATCTGAGTGGCTCCGACAGAGTGCCTGTTTGCGGTGTGGCCGAGGAATGGAGCCAGATGGTGGGCAGGGTTGACTCAACGGGAGCGAGACGGAGCGGAGGGAGACATGGCTGCACGAGGCAGAAAGGTTAAACTCGCCCCCTATGCCACGTTCTCCGTAAGCTGAGGGGGCGTGTTGGCCACGGTTCCAGGTACAGGTCCTCTCATGCCAGAGGGAGAGACGGCTCTGGATAGGCTGCTTCCACACTGCCCCGCCTCTGATGTGCGAAAGGCTACGAGATCCGACCTTCTCGCAGTACGGAAACGGGCCTCCTTCCATGTAAAAAAAAATAAATAAATAAAGAAACAGGGTTTGCTTCATGGTACTCCCGGAGGCAGGATGTGTTATAGCTAACGCAGTGAAAATGTCTCATCATCTCCTCGTTGCTGATAACGTGTTTTTGCAGACTATTGCCTTAAACGGAATTTTATTCATTTCTGTGTGGGAAGTTGCGTCGCAGGTGAATGCATCCAGGGGAATAATCCCTCACTGCTGCAGCGTCCCGCTTAATAGAGATGTATTTTGAATGTCAACAGAGCGATACCCCAGACAGAAGCAAACAAAGAGAAAGCTGCTGATGTAACGCCTCGGCTGATAAACGCTGGGACTGCCATCAAAGGAAGGCAGATGAAGAAGTGTAAAAGTGTACGTGTAGAAAGACAAACAGTTACAGTCAGGTCCTATTTAGTAGAAATGTGTGTGTAGATGTGCATTTGTCATGGTTCAAGCCTGCAGTAGAGACTGCAGTACCCTAAAGCAACAAAAGAAAGGCATGACGGCATCCCTTATTATGCAAGAAGCTATGCAATAGATGGTAAATGAATGGTAAATGGACTGCATTTATATGGCGCTTTTATCCAAAGCGCTTTACAATTGATGCCTCTCATTCACCAGAGCAGTTAGGGGTTAGGTGTCTTGCTCAGGGACACTTCGACACGCCCAGGGCGGGGATCGAACCGGCAACCCTCCGACTGCCAGACAACCGCTCTTACCTCCTGAGCTATGTCGCCCCCAATAGCATCCGACATTTTTGCCGGGGCCTTTATTACTGTACCGTTTGTGCCTGGGCGTTGATTACTGTACGTTGGCAATTGGATGAATGCATTGTGTGCTCTGTGGTCAGTCCGGAGCGTGCGCTGCTCTCTGCTCTGTGCGTTTCCGCCCCCGTAAACACGCAGTCAGAACGCCCCTCCCCCCTCCCCCCCCTCCCCCCCCCCCTGCTCTGTGAGAAAAGTGACGAGAGATTAGAATCAAACTAACAACCGCTATCTTCGCCCTTACTTCATTGCTCTGGAGACAAGAAAAACAATGTCAGTTTGGCATGTTTGTGCAAAAAGAATTTAGACCCAGTGTGACTGTTAACCTTTGATAAAGGTACACATTTGCCATAATTCCTTTTGAAGTGGTGTATAATATTGAAATGCACATTAAGTATTTTCCGTGCATGCTTTCTAAACACGGATACAGTTTGACGATTTGTAATTGTTTTGAAAATGTGTTTTACATAGGAACATATTTATGTCAACCCACATTATGTGCTTTTACAATCTTTTACCCTACCAATATGAATCCATGTAAAATTTCAAGACAGCTCATTTTAGTTTCCAGTTCGTAGCTTGTGCTGTACTGCTTTTATAAACACAGCAGATTAAAAGCAGATGGGCATCGTCAAATATAGACTGCACACACGGCCTGTTTCAGTTGCGCTGGACCTCCTTGTGCTGTCATTGCCATCTAATGTTTTAGCCCATATGGACGGATCTGTGAGTAGATTGTGACCTGGTATTGCAGGGGGGATTACCACTTGTTGCCTCATGTTTCCATTTTTTAAATATCCTGCTCAGTCGAGCTGCACAGCTCTTCAGTGAAGCCTACTGGCCCTGTCCATTGCTATGGCATTATGGTGATGATTGAGATCTGGCAGTCACCCAGGACCCCCCCCCCCCCTGCCCCCCCCCCCCCCCCCCCCCGCCCCCATAGGCCATGCTCTGGTCAGTTTGCACAGGGATTAAATCAACTTTACAGTGATAAATTTGAGCGCATCCCATCCACAGAGTGCAGTCAGATGAGTGATGAACCCAAGCTTGGTCAGCACAGATGACTCCAGTAACACTGTGACTCCAGCTACTCCTAGTAAATTATCCGGGTATTCAATCCACCCACTTTGTCATTCGCCCTTATTTTTTTACTGGCATAGAAGTAAATATTATTTTGCTTTTTTTTCCTGTTGTTTCTGTGAGAAACTCAACAATCTGGCTGGGATTCAGTCAGCAATTGATCGTAACATTGAATAACAATTAAGAGAAAATCAAACATAGTTTGGCGAGCTCAGCAATCAGTAAAACTAACTTGCCAAGCTGAGTTTGTGGAGGAAAAATAAAAAGCTTACATTTACTTGTAAGTCGCAGTAAAGAATAAATGTTGATTCAATAGAGGTTTCTGAACTAACGTTGGTCGATCAATCCTAAAAAAAAAAAAAGACTCAAAAATCACTTAAATTTGTGTGTGAAAGTTACAGACAAACCACAAACCAGGATTATTGAAGGATCTGCAAGCTGAGGTCCCCAGAGTAGCCATGCCTCTAATGAGTGTATGACATAGAAGTGTAAGAGGTGTCATGCATATCTCATCCTCAACCCACACATAAATTAGCACAACACAGCACTCTGCTCGATGATAATAGGGCACCGAATCTGCCTTTGCTGCCAGGATGCGTTTAAACAGCTGGGTCTCAGATGGGCCACACCCTGTCTCTCGTAACCTTTGACCCTATGACCTCACCTGGGCATGGGCAACAACCCCACTGGAGCATGTCACCGTAGCCAGTCAGATTTATGCTCTGGGTTGTGTGAGAGCCAGTGGAATTTATTCTGTTTAACAACATATTCCACACGTTTCTAGGCACCTTTAAAAAAATGCTATGCTAATTTTACCTTTTCTCTTTTTCAGGTATTTCAGTAACAAAGAAGACGCACACTTGTAAGTATGAATATGTCAGTATTTCAAAGCTGCAGTTAATATGCATAATATGAGCTGGTGAAAGTCTAATGGTATTGATAATGGTTTGTCCTTTCAAATGATTGAGGAAGAGATTAAGATTCATTGAAGTTTATTTCAATGAATATGAAAATACAGAATAAATGAACACTATAAACTAAACTGTATTATGTGCCATGGTTGCAATTTCAAATCAATTCAATCAACTGCAGTTTTCAAGCAACATTTTCCTACTGCATTGTTTTTGTTCAGGTCTGGTTTTTATCTTTCAGTCTGAGATAACCTATTTCCTGCTGGTTGCTGAAGTCTTGACTTCTTAAATTGTAGAGGTCGATTTAGACATGTACATGTGGGAAAAACAATCAGCAAAAAGACCCAAATTAATGATGCAATGATGATTTTATTATTTAAAACGCTAACTATACACTCTGAATGGTGTATGTGCGTAAGGGCTACATGCTGGAATCTGAGAAAAAATAAATAGGCATTGACCTTTGGAAAGACATTATAATGTCTCTCTTGTTTCATTTCACTTTGGTCTTCCTTGGGCATTTATTATGAAGTTGCTATGTTAAAACATTGAAATAATTGGAAATTTGTCATATGACTGCTTTGGAGTCACATAGCGCAATGTCAGCTGATTTGCTAAAGCTGTTCTTTGTTGTGTGTATAGCTTGTGAAAAACAAGGATGTGGTTTGTTTATAACCATTGAGAGGCTTTTTACCTTTGAACTCTCTGATAGTCCTCACTTTTGAAATTAATGTGCAGAAACAGTGATATCAGTAAAATCCCTTTTGTGATATAAAGCATGACTTTTAGCCTCAGATACAATTTTCTGTGTATACACTGTGAAAGTCAAGATCTTATTTTGCACTCTAGTCTGGAGGAAAATCATGCCTAACCACATCATATCCCAACAAATGTGAGCCATTCCATTTAAATAGCATAAAGAATATCCATTATTAGATAAACGTGCCAAAAGGCACCTAGTATTATTCTTTAAGAAAATATAACATATATAAATAGTGTGTCTCTGTCTGTGAACGCACGCATGTGTGTGTGTGTGTGTGTGTGTGTAAGTGTGTCCATCTGACAACCTAAATCATAAATTCCTGAAGGCCGGTGGACGTTAAAATGCACCATCTTCCCAAGGTGAAGGTGAGGTTTGGCCTGCAGCCTGCAGACTCAGATCATTGTGACAACAGTCACTGTCTGGCTTCGACTGGAGAAAAACTACAACAAACCTAATTTTTCTCAGAGCATGCAGCCTTATTACTCAACATGGAGACAGCAGATGCTTTCTCTGCATCGGCCTCTACCAGCAATTCACCAGTCGACTTTCCAGCATGTAGGTTTATTTCTAAAAGGCGAGCTTGATTAACAAGTTATCTACAAAATGTCTGCAGGAAGTATCAAACCAAGCAGTTTGTTTACCGTTTTCAGTGGCAAACACATTCTTGATTTGGCAGGAAACAACACCTGTGAAAAAACAAAAAGAAAAAAGCACCACAGTGTGCACATAGCAATAGCCAGCTAAGCGGTAAACTGTGTGACTGGTGGTTCCTTGGCAGAGGCATCTTGTGCAGTCTGTAACCAGGGGTAGGTTTCACGCTGGAAAATTTTTCTGCATAGGAGGGGAATGCTGTGAGCTCACTGGCATCCACATGACACTTTTGGAAGGAACACTTCCTCGAATGTTTAAGGTGTTATCTTTCTTTTTTTCCTAAAGACATGCATGTAATATTTCATTTAAAATAACTGTGAAATATGTTATATTACTGCTACACCACAAACAATTTCTTTGTAAAGTAGTAATTTCAATTTCACTCTAGGTGCACTAGCAACGTGGGGTGACTGATTAACACTCTCTAAGCGCCTCACTAGTCCCGTCTTCAATACAAATGTTCAGGGTGGCTGTGATCCAACAGACACATCTAAGATCTTGTTGTGAATCTTAATAGTGCGAATTATTGTGAAAGATAAATGGTGCTTTACAGTACCGCGGAAGCCACATTAGCCCTCCCCTCTTCAGACCACGAGGCGGATTTAAAAAAGTAAAATAAAAAGGAAAAGTACTTTTATGGGGAACGTAATGTAAAGCTTTAATGTGAAGAGTGATCTGGGCATACTACCCATACCACAAGCTGTAATTCTCCCACATGAACATATGGCTTTGTTTTATTTTATTTTTCCCCAGACAACTTTATAGGCATTATGTTTATTTGGTATTACTGTGAAACAAAATGTTTCATAAAACTGTTTTGACAGGTGGTTATATTTCATTCTTGTATAAACAGTCCTATTTAGATAAGCATGTGAGTGAATGCAGCTCTTTCAACAAATTCCTTCATTATGACAAATTGTCAGCTAAATAAGTGCGAAATAGCTTGAGCACATTTCTAGTTTTACACCACACATATTGATTTTTACACCATGACAGTGCTTATCAAGCCAATAAAACCACAGAAAACAGACTACTAACTTTGGTGATAATAGTTTTGACATTATTTTATTTTCTTTAGAACAGATTAAGGAAATTTAGAAATGATGTAATGATTAATAGATGAAGAAATTAATGGGAAATATAAATGTATTTTTCCCATCTCTTTACTAAACTGCAACTAATATTTATTTTAATTCATACTGATCAACTCTTACATGAAGCATGGAATGCAAGATCGAAAAACTGAACTACAGTTTCTTACTGTGTTACCAGTTTGAGAAGGAATGCAATCATATTTAGACATTGTCTTTATCTAATGAATTTTTTTTTAATTGGATTGTGGAGACATCATTGGCGATAGCTCGAGTTTTATGTTTACTGATTTATGTTTACTGGTTCTGGAGTAAAGCACAAATCTCTCGCCCTGGTGCTGGCATTTTTTCGTTTAGGTGGGAGTTTCACTAAGTGTGCAGAGCACAGCTTTGATCCTTCATCCACTTACTCTTGTTCTTCCAGTTTTGATAACTGATGGCCACTCAAGGTAAAGTCGCGATAAAACCATCTCGGTGTGCCCGGTCGTCTCTCAGAGGAAGATTGAGGTGGCAATTAGCTCAAGTTTATCTTCCTGCTTCTTCTTTAGTTTTCTCTTGAAACCTGAGGAAAAAAGACAGTCTTCCATTTTGACAGAGCACCTTGTCCTGACGAGACAATTATCGGCACCACCACATTTTCACAGAAAACAATGAAACAACTTGAAGTTAAATTCACTCCTACCGTAGTGCATTTGAGCACTGCATGTCATGTTTTCTATTTATTGTATTTCAAAGCAACCTACAGACCTTGTGCTGTAGAAGTATATGCATCATAGTGTATCGCAATGCTAAATCTGATGGGAAATCATTTATTTGTAGTAGTGCATAAATGTGTATACAGGGAAAATCTCTGACTGCTTTGACTTTCACATTTGTTGATGCAGAATATATATATATATATTTCTTTTTTTTCAGATTTTTCAGATAATTAGTTGTTTAACAATGATAACTTTGCTGTGCATTCTTAAGATAATGTGTAAATTGCTACACAGAAAAACATTCAGTGCAAGCTCACTTAATGTAGGCATTGTATGTCATACATGAAATCAAAAAGTGAGGTCAGGTGTGTAAGCCTTTATGGTTCCTGTTGTCTTTGGTTATTTGAAAGGTTATGACAGTGTCACTGATAATGGTGTCATAGTTCACCTGACAGCATGTTCATTTAGATACACACTCTACCTTCATCTTTATTCATTCATATTTCAAACATCATTACGGTTAAAAAGTGTTTAGCAAGCATTGTGTCATTTGTAAGCTGATTATCATCAGATTCTAAGACTTCCTCCGTATTCACTCTAACCCCAAATCCTCTTGAGGAAGAGAAAGCTGCTGGAGGACTGTCTTTAGACTCGCCAGGCATTAGAATTTAAATTCAGAATTAGAGTCTTCGCAAATTGCTTTACCTGAAAGACAGAATCCAGTCTGATTCAGTGGTTCCAGTGTATCAGTTGGTATATTTATGGTAAATAGCAGATCAAGCTGCTTTACTGTTAGGTGGGGGGCTGGCTCGTGGCAGCCACTTATGGCAATGTGTAGCACACCCCAGGTAATGCTTGGAAGACATTTGACAACTGAACGATCAGCTGAGGAGGAGAGGGAGCCATTAATTCAGCTAGTTAAACTGAGGCACGATTAGATGGGCAGATGTGAACTGCCAGATTGTGATTTCTTTTCAGGATTGTGAAGATGGCTGTCAGGTCAGTGAGTCAGGAACTTGTGTTACTGTAAAATCTCATCCGAACACGGCATCTCCAACAGCACAGTGTTCCCATCGGTGCAATGAGGCTTTAGTTTTTCATGTGGTCTAGATGGAAGACTGTACCCTTTCTGGCCCAAGAAGACAAGGTAACAGTTTGAATATGTAGACTGTAGATGTCTGTTTTTTCTTCCATAAGTATTTTGTGAGAGTGTGAGTTCCTGGTGTTAATTAATTGTCTTGTACTATGCCATCGAGCTATCAAAGACTAGGTGATATTGTGTTCATACAATGCTTGTGTGTACAAGTTAATAAAATTTGTAAGCTCATTTAGTTTATTGTTGCCATCTACATGGTATTTCATGCTCTTAAAAATATGATTTTTTTTGTGTGACTCTTCATTGTGTGAGGTATTTTTAGCTCTCCGGTCTGAATTTTGAACATTGCATTCAAAGCTTAAATTGTGCATGGTGCGCCAACATGGCAAGAAATGTAGACACAAGCTGAAACAGAAAAACCACATCCATGTGAACAAGTGCTTCAGATCTTGAGAGATCTTGAGTCACATTTATATTCACTCTCCAGCTAAATACAACCAGCGCTGCATTTTTAGGGATATTTAGTAGGACTTGTTACTGCATAAGGGTGTTTGTAAACCCTGTACAGGCAACCCTGTTCCAAACAAATGTAAGTAAATAGATTAGATTTGCATTTAAGGACCAACCCCCAAGTATAAGACCTCATGTGAAAAACCAATGAATATATTAAGGCGCTTTACAGCAACTGCAAATATTTAGGCCTAGCTGTTTATGGTATGAGGAAATGCAAATTCAAGTGGTAGGAAGCGTAAAATTTCCCCTCAGTCTCCTAAAGGCAAGCCGAGATCCAGAGTGCACATCCATTAATGTCGCAGGTCATTAGGCAGATGCCACTTAGTCAGCTGCTGGAGAATCTGTTTGTTTTGCAGCCGCTGTGAACAGAAAAGTGGCATCTGTGGCGAGCGCGTGTGCGAAGAGGCCCGTCTCCTGTTCCGCCAGAGGCTGTCTGGGCCTGCGGGAGTCGAGTGCACCGATTCAGGCAGCTCTTCCACCGACTCCGGGGGGGGAAAAAAGTCCCCCAGGAGAGACACACAGAAAGAGCTCAGGTTGTTAAGTCAGCCTATTCTGACTTCCGTGAGCTAGTAGCGCATTGGGGAAAGATCGGGTCAACTGTAAACTGTGTTTTAGTCAGAGGGCTAAAGCATTTTAAACTAATTCCAAACCAAAATCCCATAATATTTCACCCTATCTGCATTTTTATAAAAATGAAACCCTCAGTGTCGACCTCTTGTGAATGCAGTTACAGAAATTTGTTTTGATCTGCATGCCTCTGGTTTTGTCTATAGCCCTAAATAACAGTGGAACCCACTTAAAAAGCTAATAACTTGCTCAAATATCGAGTATAGAGATAGCATTACACTGTGTTTAAGGTCATTATGGCTTTGTGGGAAATCTAACCTCGTAAGGTTTTCTGAACAGTAATCGTACTGTATCCTGCCAATCAGAAGCCGTTGCGGTTCAGTTTCACTTGGCCGGGAGTGTGGTCCTGTGAACGAGCTGAAGGGTGTAAACGTCTTCTCTTTGTACTGTTGTTGTTCGCTCAATATTGGTTTGATGGTGTGAATGATGTTGTTATGTTGATTCAGCACAATGGGGATTCGTTTGCAGCGCTTGCGTGGGAAGCATGTTAATTGCATTGTTAGTTTCAGCTGAAAATGAGACCAGGAGAGTTGAGATAACTCTTTAACAGAAAGTTGTGGGAGTTAATGGCTTGTGTCATGCTATTGTATAATATCGCTAGAGGCCATTCAGAAACATTTCAGTTAGAGTCCCTCCAGTTTTCAGCAACATGTTTTACTGAGATGCAGACAGGAAACAGGAAGTCCCCGAACCTCACACGCCTGTGAAAAGTTAGGCAAATATACCACCTGCAAGCTTTTCTTCCACTATTGCAATCATTGCACCTACATAGTGAAATAAAAGTAAAAACAGATGGTCTGACAGTATGATTTGAAACCTACACATATCATTTAACAATTTGCAATATGTAAATTGTTTATATAAGTAGTTTATATCTTCTTATTACAGGAATCTGAGTGAAATTTGTAATAAAAAAGTACTAGGAAGATTCTTAAAATAGACAAGAACAGAGCTATCTAAATTTTCTTCAAAGGTTTGTTTCTCAGCATGTTCTGGTTATAAACTAAAGATAACACTGTGGGGTCTCTTTGTTAAAATAATCACATTCAAATTTAAACAAAGGGTTATGTTTTTGTTTATTTGTGTGAAAAAGAATATTTCACTTCTCTCTTGCTTACTTTAACCAACAAGACTTTCTGGAATAGGCTACAGTGATCACAGGAGTGTGGAAAAGAAACATTTTGGATAAACAAGATGGACACTTCTTTTTTCAGCCAATATTTAAGGCAGTTTTTCAATCTTCAGCAATAATGCTATGCCTGAAGACATTCTTGGAAAAACATGCATGCCTAATGCTAAAAGTGCAATTTTTTATTCTTTAATTAGGGAAAAACCACTTCTCATGATTTCAGCAGAATAGCAAGAGTTGTTAATTGCGTGTGTGGTCTGCATAGTGGACCAACTCATAGACACAGTGACTAGCAGAGGCATGCATTTCCTTTCTCGGTGGTAATGCTTTATGGACACTTGTGGTGGGGTGTACAGGAAAGTGGGGAGACCCATCACCTGTTTCTCCGTCAGCTTCTTTGTCGCCTCTTCTGAAAGGCCTAGTATAATGAAGCATCATCATGTAGGGAGTGCTAATGATAGTTAGCAACGGCAATGTACTGATGAGGGTGTTGAAACTGGGTAATTCTGCACCGATAGGCTTGTCCAAGGCTGTCCCATGGGCCGTCCTGCAGTGCGTTCCAGGTAAAGTTATGGGGCATGCGGGGATATGGGTGCTTCCCTATTTCCTTTTTGTACGATGGCCTTGCACTGTCTCGGCCGTTTGGAGCTTTTTTTTTATTCCTTATCGCTGGCTCATCCTGTGTGTGTGTGTCTGTGTGTGTGTGTGTGTGTGTGTGTCTGTGTGCCTCAAACACGAGACTAGATATTGATGTCAGCGTGTGATGGTGCCTTTGATTAATCTAGCTTGACAAAAACGGAGGTCACTGCTCATCTTCTCATATAGTTCTGAAAGCCAGTGACTGAGAGGGGTTTCAGATGCACAGCAGGGTGAAATATGGCCTTGCACCATCGTTGTATTCCAGTCTACAGCACAGGCTTTTCACCTTTCCTTCCATCCTGCTACCTGTTTCAGCCGCTATCCTTACACGCACGTCTCTCTGGAGCACTCCAGACCTTGATGCAGTTTGTCTAAATAAAGCTGTCATGTGCCGATGCAGTGTGTGCCATGGATCACGTCAGCTTGCAGTTGCTCCAATGGTAATACTGGGGAGAATTCCACTGTCCGCTCTTATTTTGACTGGACTGAGTTGAACTTGTGCCCTGTATTGTTACCACGGTAATAACAGCTAAAACAGGAAGTATTCTACATAATGTGTATGTGTGGGTGTGAATGTGGGTGTGCGTGCGTGCATGCATGTGTGTGTGGACGTGCGCATGGGTGTGCATGCATGAATGTGTTTATGTGCATGATTTTGTGTGTTTGTGTGAGTGTGTGCATGTGTATGTGCTCATTTTGTGTGGGTTGGTATTATTGTATTATTATCAAAAATAAGTAAAAAATATTTTTGAGCAGATTTTTGTATTGACCAGGTGCCAGGCAGTTGACAGCATTTAAATTGGAGGCTAACAGTCAACTTAGCTTGAAAGGCCAATGTTATCTAGCAGAGGGGCAAAATATGAGTTTATAAAATGGAAAATAATTCATGCCTCTCACAGCACACAAACTACAACACACTCAAGTGTTTGCTGTGAACCTTTGATGTTATGAGCACACGTCTATTTGACATTTCATAGGAGTAGCACAGAATACGTGAAAGTACCTCGAGCATTATACTTCAGACTTTATTTGACGCAATTGCTACATATGCCCCGACAAACACAAATGAGGTTAATATCCAGAGCGTTGTGGTAGTTTGATATGAAAGGCATTGTGATTTCTAACTTGCGATGACAGCGAGCATTAAAGAGCTGATGAAATTATATGAAATTGAATTATGCATAAGTCATTTGGCTAATAATAAATATGTAGAATTCCAATTATTCAGATGTAATCTTATCTAATGACTCATACAAAGCCGGCCGATTTCACGTACAGCGAGCCGCTTTGGCGAAGCGACGTTGAGCGCGTCGTTCGCTGCGCGCCCGCGTACAAACGTTACGTGTCTGCTGATTTCCCCTCCCCGAGCGCGCCGAGCTGCGGGCAAACGAACCGCGGAGGAAACCCGTGATCTGAAAGGCATGATGGGTGCTGTTTCATGATCGCTGCAGCGGAGAGCAGATTATGGAGGGATGGCCGAACGGAGTCGGGGCAGCGGAGACGAATGACTGGGTGACAGGCGGCCATTAAAGGGAAGCTGGGCCCATGAAATAGATTGTGTGCTTTGTTAACTTGTGTGACATTTGGGAGAGAGGCAGTGTCTGTGCAGCTCGCCGCCTGATTACCCCCTCCATAAATCAATTACCTCGAGCGGAGGGCGAAGCCAGGAGATGATGTTTAGACTCACAGAGAGCATGAGTCTTCTCTGTAAGGGCAGAGAGACACCAAGAACTTAATTACTGATGTCAAAGACCTTGCCCTTTCTCCTTTCCCCCTTTTCTCTTACTCTGTCTCCTATGCTCTCTTCTTTACACACACACTCTCTCTCTCTTTCTCTCTCACTATCCCTCTCTGTTTCTTTGCAAGTCTACAACCCAGTTATGCAGTGACTGGCGATTTGTTTACTTGTGTGTCTGTGTCTACGCGTGTGCTTGCCTGCGTTTGTCTTGAAGAACATATAGGCTCATTCATGCTCTGTGGTTGTGTCACGCAAAGAGTGTGAATGAGGGCAGAGGACATTACGCCCTTTTACCCTCCTCCTCAGGGACGGCAGGCTGTGGACATTTCCGAAACGTGTGTGTTAGCAGGAAGATCCTCAGAGTATGAGACAGCCCCAGATGATCCACTATTCAATAAAAATACATAAATAAGATTCGCACAGAATAGGGACTCACACTCCTGTGTGATTAGGGTCTTAGACACCTGAGGGTTTGCTGCTGCATCACGGCCGGTCTGTTACTCTGGAAGAAAGGAAGGGAGTGAGACCATCCTCTGTCTACATCTCCATACTCACCCCCCCCTCCCCCCCTTTTTTATAAATGTGTTGTTCTCGTTCAAGGCTCCTCCAGCATAATTAACATCTCACTAAATTGGCGTCCAGTGTGATTAATGGCTAACTTCCCTAATGACGTCGGGCCAATCTGGAGGTTAGTTCACTTTGAAAGATCAAGCTCATTTCTTACCTGAAATAAGTAATGCAGCCTGGATGCTGCCATTCTCTCTGGTTATGCTTAAATAATGAACTAAACACAATTCTGCTTCATTAATTTTGACTTAATAAATTAATTTCCATTGCTAGCTTTTTTTTTTTTTTTTTTTACATTACATGCTAGCTGGGCATGTTTTGCACTGTTCAATATTGGCTTCTGATACTTTTTTTATTAAAATGTAAATTAAAAACTTAAAATATTTTTACAGTTCTGAAATTATGAACTACATAGTAAATACTGTAAAATGTAGAACTATATGCTGTAATTCTAAAGCTATAGCACAACCTGACCAATCTGCTATCTACCAGATTTTTGTGATTGAATGTATTTGGTGAAATCATGTCCACAAGTCCAGACCACATTACTTCTGTCTTTCACTGCACTCTCAGTAAACTTTGCAATCCGATTTTGAGCTATGCTTGGATTTAGGTAATTCACCAGGAGCCCCAGTAATTGCAAACACAAGTCCTCACAATATTCCCAGAATATATTTCCAACATGTCCCAATACTGACAGATTTTCTTCCTGTGTAATTTGAGCAATTTCCTTCTGAGCAATTAGTGATGTTTTCTTAGTATTTGGTGATGAGTGAGCGCCCTTCCTTTCGCAGTTCCAAAGATGGTTTGCCGCAAGAACAGTGCGCAGTGTAAGATGGTGTAGACTTACTGTGTCAAGGGGGAAAAATTGGCCAACCTCTCAATGTTACTCTTCAATTTTGGGTTTTGGTTTCAAATGGACGGTTTATATATCTAATCCACTGGAATTAAATGAGAAATATGTACATTGAAATTAGTGCTTAATATTTCAATCCACACAGTAGCAAGAGCCTGCTATTGTCTACATTATTATACTGGAATTGGATTACATTTATTTCTGATAATCTCTCTGTCATTTATATGACATAGCTCACGTGACCGGCCTTTTTCCCCCGTCCCTGCCAGTTTTGCTGCTATTATAAAATGTAGTCTTCTTGAATTGGCCTGAAATCTGGCTAAATATTATGGAAAAATCTGAACTGCTCGCTGTATTTTTTTAAAGAGCATTTGTGCTTTGGCAGTGGTGAGCAGCTGTTTTATTTCTGTAGCTCCTTGTTATATGGGTTTCTTGGGAGGCATCGGTGTGTTTTGCTTTTATTGCTTTTGCTTTTGCTTTTATTATCGGACGGAGTGTAGCACAGTGGGTAAGGAACTGGGCTTGTAACCGAAAGGTTGCAGGTTCGATTCCCGGGTAGGACACTGCCGTTGTACCCTTGTGCAAGGTACTTAACCGAAATTGCTTCAGTATATATCCAGCTGTATAAATGGATACAATGTAAAAATGCTACGTAAAAGTTGTGTAAGTCGCTCTGGATAAGAGCGTCTGCTAAATGCCTGTAATGTAATGTAATGTAATTGTGTAGCAGGGTCTTACTCAATCGAACGGTGAGGTGGACCGTCTCCACTGTTTTGTTCTACTCTGAAGGGATTCATCCACAGAGAATCATCACTTTTTCACCGTTACTGCGACTTTGCGCAATGCCCTCATCTGTTATTTTAAAAGAAGAAAAAAAAACAATAATTTATCTGTGAGGCCAAAGGATACTTGCCAATAAATTGCATTTATATAGCACATTTCATCACTTTCAAGGACCTCATAGCACTTTGTCGTGAAGGACAGGGTGACTCACCCTAGCTGCCATTGATATACAGGGCTCTTCAGCGTCATATAATGCTCAGTTTGTTCATTGCAGTATTCTGGGGGTAGCTGATGATAGGAAACTTTACTTGATAGCTATTCTGAACTTTATCTTTTATAGATTTGCATGAATAACAAGCCTGCCCGTTTAAATAAGAGTCACCCATGAGCTGCTGATTGTACCTAATGTGATCATTTGTGTCGCTTCAGTGAAATTCTGTTGGTTTTTGCTTAATAACTTAAAACAAACATCCAATATGTTTGTTGCAAATGCATATATTTTATGTGATCCAGTTATTGCAGTGGTTTAATGTGAAGCAGGCTATGCCGCATGTACATACTGCAAAGCTACAGTAGACGCAGTGAAGTAAAAAGATGTCAGGTGCTGCTGAATGATATGTATGGAAAATAAATTATAAGAAAACAGGACAGTTGTCAGTTTTAAAAGCCTGCTTCAGCTGCCACATAGGAATGGCCTGTATGCAGCCTGCTATCTAGCTTTTCTACGTACCATTTAACCTCATGTTCTTTCCAGTGGCACAAAGCATAATTGCCTCTCTACAACACTTAGAACTCAAAGTTGTGTAATTGAAATTTAGCAATTGAAAAACACTTTTTTTTATACCATGTCCCCAAACCACAGCTTTCCAGCTACATTGTTAAAATGTCCAGATAACACTTTTTCTGCAGGGAAACATTTTGAAGACCTGACAAAATGATATAAAAGTTGAAAACCCATGAAGTATTTGTGTTTTTTCATACAGTACATAGATAATGTGTACAGAAATAAAAAGTAATTATTGAGACTGCTATTTTTATTCTGTTTTGGAACCTCTTTTTGAGTCTCATTTTCTTCTGAACACAGGAAAGAAAAGCTTGTGATTCAGTCGTGCCCATAAGGGTGGTGCTGTGAGGCGGTGCCCGGTTCACCTTGTCTCCGGCTCCTCGAGTTGGAGGAAACTTAAAGGTGTTCTGAAAGACTAAAAGTGGGCCAGGCTCCGAGGCCTCCCGGTGACCTACCTTGCTCAGAGGTTTTCCGGAAGCCCGGCGTCCTGACAGGCCCCCTCCTCGCCGGACCGCGTTACAAATGCGAGAGCACACACACGCACACACACACACAGACGCGCGCACGCGAGAGAGAGGGGAGCGGCCCGCGTGATGAATCGCAGCGCCGCGGCGGAGGCGTCCTCATAAGTCACGAGCGAAACCGCGCGGAGGAGCGCGCCGCGAGGAAGGCCCCGTCCGGCGCACAGCCGGGCCCCCGCGCCCGCGCCGGCGTCGGCCCGACGGAGGCCGGGGGAGCGGAGCCGCCGTGCGCACGTGCACCGGACCGCCTGAAGACCCCCCTCAATCTTGCGCGGACAGCGCTCCCCGCAGCGAGCCGTCTGTTTGCTCCCCCCCTACCCGCCCCCTCTCCTTTTTAATACAGTACTACAATCCCCTGAAAAGTTATTTCTTTCCCTGACAGCCGTAATGTTAATAAATGAGCGCATTAAGCTGACTGATCACAGGCGAGTCTCCCCGGGTTGCCGCGTGAGCTTATTCTTACCCGAGCGAAGTCCTTTAGAGATCTGTAAATCAAAGCGCGGTTACTGCCTTAAAGAAGCGCGCCGTCTGAGCCCAGTGACAATAAGCCCGTGTGTTTGGACGCTGGCTGTCTGGAGGAAATGTGGTTATGTTGCAGCGTTGAGTTTCAGTTGCCTGAACTTCCCCTCGAGATCATTATAAAGAAACCAAGAGCAACTGAACAATTATGTGTTATTATAGGTGCGAAGTGCTGCTTGCTCTCCTGTGATGCATTCTACATATGATTTTTTACGTGGGTTAAGCAGTGTCTTATGTTGCTTTGAAGTATTTTAGAAATGAATAGACAAGTACCGTATATTTACAAACACGTGGGAGATCATACAACAGCCAGAAGGTTAACTATATTGTTTTTCATGCTTCCCTCCCACTGCCGCTGACATAACTCAATAGCGGCGAAGTGGGAGGAGAGAACGCGGGCTTTGTGTCAGAGCAATGCATCACGCGCTATAGGGGGTCTGCCTCGTATGGTCTGCCGTAATGAAGTTCATTTGTTAAATTCTTCCGAAAGGCCACGTTCGCCTGCTGCCCTTTCCAGCATCCGACGCGACTGTTACCGGAGTTAGCCTGCGCCGAAAAAAAAGTGTAATCGCGACCCCCCTTCCTCAATGACTTCCCGCTTCCCGTGAAGAATAAACAGGCGCATTATCAATTTCTCATACCTGGTTATGACCGCAATTATTGCAGAGACTGCGACCCGCCCTAGTTTGTTGAAAGAAGGCGGTTCGGGGGCCCCTCTAATCACCTTCATTTTTTTGCGGAAGATGGATCGGTTTTGGGGAAAGGCGGAATGTTGCCAGTTAATTGGAATTCGGATAGCCGTGCTTCACGGTGGTAGCTCTTCTCTGTGGTGGACTAAGCCCTTCGCACAGACAAAGCAGAAGTGTCTGAGAGGCTGTTTTTGTGTGTCAGCGCAACCGCCTTCAAAGCCGCTCGTTCGGGTCCGCAAATTGCCATGGATGTGGCTAAAGCCATACAGACCCTCTCTAGCTCTGAAATTCAATAAGAAATCATCAGTGTGTGGCACAATCCGTTAGGAAACTCAAATCATACCCATATATGAACCCTGCCCCGTGCTGCTGGCAGTTTGATGCACCACCATGGCACTTTCTTTCTGTTTTCTCAGCTGTATCTGTGATCCTTTTTGCTCTGCCCCTGTCTGAATAAAGTAAAAAAAATACATAAGGAGGGTAGACTCTTTAAAAAAAAAATAAACCATCAGTGTGAAGCTGTTGTATATAACTGAACTTCTGGATGGGCAGTGAGCAAATAACTTGTATCTCGTGGAGTGATTTATCTGTATCTATTTATTATGTGCAAGTCTTCTGAGTGTGTTTTCGGGTAGCAGTTCTCACAAGCACGATTCTACAGTAGTAAAAAGGCATCTAGTTATCATCTATCTAATCATATTCTAAAGTATTTCGGTGGTCCCTCATCGTATAAGAATTGTCTTCCTTCCCAAACTTGACTTCCTTCCTTTCCGTCCACTCTCCTCAGGCTCTCCATGCCTGAATTTAGCTCATTATGCTCTCCCTTTTCGTCTCAGAAACAAATGCCCAAAGACAAAGCCTTTTCCCTGACATTCCAGCTCTATTAAAACCAGCCAAGCGGTGACCATGGCGACATCAACAACAGGAGCAACAGCCACTGCAGCTCAGAGGGACGTCTGATGTTTTCAGTTAGAGGAAGAACAAGAGGAGTTTACAACTTATCAAATTTGTTTCCTGCAAAGATGTTCCTATCGTATACCTGGAAGGGCGTGAGTTTAGTAAGGTGCAGGGCTGATCCAGCGTGTCAGTCTGTGGGATTGGTTGAGTACAGCGGGCTTAAAAATGCTTCAGACCCTTTCGCTATTCAGGGAAAACTTCCCGGCTTTCTGAATCAAAGCCCATTCTTTCAGCTCTCTCTCTCTGTTTCCCTTTATTTTATTTTGTATTCCTCCAGAGTCTCCTTATGAGGCTGTGTTGTAGTACAGTCGTGTAATAAGCGAGCTAATTAACTGACAGCCTTGATTGGGGATGCTGGGCTGTGAATTATTCAGTCTGCCTGGGGTCGACCGAGCCTTGAGTCAGGATGGCTCCGCGCGCTGTAAGCTTGAATAAGCTACGCAGAGAGATCGCAGCTCTCCAGACTTCAGGAAGGAAGAATAACAAAATGTTTTACGGCATAAAAAATTCTGTGAGTAGTTCTGCAGTGCCCCTGTATTAAAGTTAAATTCTTTCCACGCATTCTGCTAATGGATGATTGAAATGTTTATGTGTTAGTATTATTTGTATTTTTTTCATGCATTTTCATTTTTTTTATACAGTAAAATACAATCGTTAAAAGAGAGAATAGGGGAAAAAAACGACATTGCCAGTAGAATTAACTTCTAGGGAATTAGCTTGTCATCCTTTTGGTAGAAATGGTAAATATTTTTACTGTAAGACTGTGATTTTATTTTCAGGGGCTTCTTGAAAGCTAATTTTCCATGGCCTGGGGAATTATTCCAGCTTGAAAGACGGTTCCGATGTTCCCTGATGACTAAACCCTTTTTCTCATCGCCTCACTTTAAACACTAACAGGGCCATATGCATATTGTCAGAGAAGCCTTTCATACAAAATAATTCTAAACAATAACAATAACACCCACATAACACACACACACACACACACACGCATACACACAAGCACACACATACACACAAACACACACACACACTAACGTACACACTCACACACACATGCACAGTCTCTCTCCCTCACACACACACACACACACACACTGGTTTAATGAGAGGGGATATTACAGAATTATTCTGGCTTTGATGATGAAGTCACTGTGTCAACATTTCCCATTTAGATTGATCTGAAAAAAGGTTCGTATCGAGCCTGCTTTTGTTTGTAAGCAGAGTGATGCGTAGCCTCTCTCTCGGTTTTTCCTTGATTGCTCCGTAACTACAGTACGTCTCCATTTACGGGCAGAGTTTAACCGCCCTGGGGTAGCGCAGATGGAAACAGCTGCTTGGTAATGAAGCGTAACGCTACACAGACCGACGCTCTCTGTGTGCCAGAGCCCACGCCGGTCCCCTGCGCTGCGGCGGCGGCTCTCACCCCGGAGTGCCGCCGCAAACCCATTAAGGAGCCGAGCGCCAGATCTCTCCTCCTTCCTCCTCCATTTTGCTAAAGCTGCTGTAGAACGTTAACGAATTGTTCGATTTGGAGCGAATGTCCACAGGTGTGGGGAGGGCATCGGAGCCCGCTGGAGCCACCGCAGGGTCTCGTGGCTTTGTGGCCATATTGATTTTAATGAAAAGCGTTTCAGAAGTCTTACTAAAAACACCTACCTTATGATGTAGCATCGTGAAACTTTATGTACCCTCGTGTGAATGGAACATACTGAAATATATTGTAAATATGTGGACCTTTTGGAAAATATAACAATAAGTATATCTCACAACCACATGTTTTTTAGAAAAGTAATTTGCAACATCTGAACATGGTGGTAATTTTTATATAGCCGCTCATATATTGTGAAGTGTTGTATTATCTCTTCTGTATATATGTGTGTGTGTGTGTGTGTGTAGTATATATTCCATTCCAGTACTTTCCTTCATTTGCATTAATGCTTTTCTACGTACTGTACACAGTGTCATTAATAGATTATGATGAAAGACAAATGTCAGAACTCATATCGCAAATCCATTTTATATCAGAACCATTTTTCCTTTGGTCAGTGGTTTAGAAGAGTCTGGCTGAGTCAGCCCTGTGAGACTGACACGTTAGATAAAGTCATCTCTGCACAGTTGGTGGGCATAATTATAGGAATGTCTCCAGTGCTTTAGACAGAGCTGCCATTGACATGCTTCATGGTGGTGCAAAGGAATTTGAACTGTAGGGACACAAGCAGCCACGTCTTTCAACACAAACACATGGCCCTTTTAAGGGTTTCAAGAAATAAGTGGAGGTTGCATACTGTGCCTTGGAAAACAGAAATTAAGACATTGTTAAAACAATATGAATGCTGGACCATAATTAAATTGGGTTCTTTCTAGCAGCAGAAAATGACCTTTGCAAACTGCTTTCCAGCACTCTCACGCTGCATCTATGCTTTGTTGTAGTGGATAGTGAATTGAGCTTGTTCTGTAATTACAATATTTCAGGCACAAAACTGATTTTTCCTACAAAGAGGTCAATATTTTCTCTACTCTCTCAAGCTCCCGTGGCTATAGAAGACATGCACTTGGATTGTGGATTGCTGAAGCTAGCAAATGCGACCAGGTCAAATGTAAGCCATCCAAACACAATATTTTCATATAGCTGCACTGGAAGTTACTGGAAGGAAGAAAAAATACCTCATGTTTATTTCTATCAAATCTGGTGCCATATAGAAGGTTGTGTGTGTGTGTGTGTGTGTGCGGTGTGTGTGCGTGTGTGCTTGTGTGTGTGTGTGGGTGTGCCTCATCTTTTCAACTGACTTTTCCCGGTTGGGCCCCAGACATAAACATGAGTAGTTTGGGACCTGTCTCCAGGGCCCAAAACAAAAGCAGCTTATGCAATATCCACCCATACATGCAGCTTCCACACAGAACCCATTTCTCTCAACCCTTCCTGTATTCAAACCTTGTGAAGGACCCATGGAAATATAGAATGAAGAACAGTACACAAGTAAAGTGCACAGCTATGTGTTTTGTCTCTCCAATGATGTCTCTCACATACTGTATACCCTTTCATCTCTTTATATCCCTCTCTCTCTCTTTCTTGTGCAGTAGTACTTCTTGATAGTTTAACTCATGTGCAAGCAGTAGCACATCACTTCTGTTGTGTGAAACGCTTGAATCTTCTCTTCGTTGATGGTGGTGGACACCACCATCTGCACTGTGTGATATGCCTATGATTTAGAGATCCAAAAGAATTATGCTGTCTAATCTGCCTCAGAAAACTTCATTATTTAATTTTACATGCAGTTTGTGTGCGTGAGAGCTCTTTCCTCTTCTAGCAGCCGCACAGTGCGAGGTTATGTTGACGCCATAGTGATGAGAAGAGCTGTATGGATTTTTTTTTTCTCTACAGATGACTTGGGATCTTTTTGGCTGTTTCAGATGCGTGAGTCGATTCTGCAAACAGTTGAATGTGGTGAAGTTTTCGTGATGAGGCAGCCCAGTGCCTGATTTGAGGGACAGCTCTAGAACATGCCTGGGCATAAAACTGCTTGATGGAAACAGCAGAAATTTGTACTTTTTTTTTTTTTTTTTTTTTGGTATTCTCTCCAGGCAGGCAGCGCCCACTGACTAAATGTTGACACTGCAATTATGGCAATAATGTACATATGGAGGGATACGAGCCGACAATATCCGCCCTGCACAAGTGTGCATATGGCACTGCGAAATCGAGTGAAATAAAAATTAACCGAAGGAAAACTGGAAAGTAAAACAAGTGAGCGCAAACAACGGATAGGAAAAGGAGGAAGGATTATCATCAGTCGAAGGCTGGAAACGAAGCCGGCAGCAGTACGGACATGTTTGTCTTTAGCGGAGAGGAAGCGCCGTGTGGCCGTCCGTGTGTGGGGGACACCGGCGTATTAATGGAAATTCAAAATGGAGGCCCGCTGCTGCCAGAGCCGACTTGCGCTAAGTCCAGAATATTCTATCAGAGGGAGACAGCTGTGGCGAGCGTCTGATCAGCTTACCATACGAATGAGAGAGAGAGAGAGAGAGAGAAAGATGGAGGGTGTGTCTGTTTCCTTGCTGATCACACCTAGTCGCCATGGCATCCGAGAGCTCAGTCTACACACAGCCAGACAACACATTACTCACAACTACAGTATTTTCCGTTCCCTTCTGATTGTGCACCATCGTACCTGTCAATGATAGGCCTAGCCCACATAGTGTTACTGGAATATGAATAATTAACTGTGGGTACAGTCATTGCCTCTGAGGGCAGAACCTATGAGTTGTATCAGAGATGTCAGTCCACTTGAGAGAAATATGCTGTTCTCCAGCATCTGGAGCGTTTCTCATCCCCTTGCAATTAATCATAATAATAATAATAATCACTTTATTTATATAGCACTTTTCATACAATGGTTTGCAGCCCAAAGTGCTTCACAGAAGAGCATTTGCAATACTACTGTATGTATGAACTTCTGTGTGCTTACCCATTATGGCAGGAGGATATTGTTGATGCCAGTGAAAGATAAGAATGAGAACAAAGTCTTATTTTCCTTTTTTGCATTCTGCTTCCAAGAGAAGAGAGAGAGATAGAGGGAGAGAGAGAGAGAGAGATATGTCTGGTACAGCTACTGTTATGACTTCATTCTCTTCAAGAGATAAGACAAGACAGGGTCTTATGTGACTACTGGCTACAGACACACAGGCACAGTGCTGCAATCGGTGGGAAGTGCTCCAGGTGCCTCGCCAGATCCCTCCCAACTGGCTTTTGAGTGGCTACTCACTGCACCACTCAGAGCAGGGGAGGGTGGGGAGAAGGGCGGAGTCTCCCGATTATGATGTCACAGTCACATGGATTCTCATGTGGTCATGCTCTGAGGCAGAAACGGTGCCGTGCTAGCCAGCTGCTGCTGAGACAGCAGTGAGGGCTGTACGCTGCCGATAGTATTCTCCTATGGACTTGGAACTCAATGATGTATTTTGTGATTTCAGCTATGAAAGGTAAGAGGTCATTGCATGCTGTTGCACAATGCTGTAGAGAGTAGAGTAACAAGTTGGAGACACTGAAGGAGTAAGCAGAGAAAGGGGTGGGGGTGAGCTTGACTTCGGTGTTCGTAGTCTGCCAAGTCTATTTCAGTATCTTTTCAGAAGAGTGAGAGAGAGAGAGAGAGAGATATGAGGGAGGGTAGAGAGGCGGCTCTCTTTAAATGTGTTCATTACCTCAGAATTAAGCTGTCACAGTTTGTTTTTCTGCCTGAGTCGTGAGCGTTTTTTACACCATGAGGTAATGAAGTTAGCAAATTTTGAATGGATGGCGAGAGTTCTCCCTTTCTATTCATGTCGGGCAAATAAAACTGGCAGTAAGGGGAGTGTGAGCACTGTTTTTTTATTCAGCTGTGTGTTTAATGTGTCAGTGCTTTTAGCAGAGATTAAATAAGCCCCTGCTTTGACAGAGTATTACGCATCCGTGTATTTTCAGACAGATTATATTATATGTATTCTTGGTTGTATGTTTTATGATGAGCCAGTGAAATACAAGCTTCGAGACCCTGAGACAGCTGAAACTTCCTGCTGTGGTGGTTGGTGTGCGCAGATGGGGAGGGAGTCTGCATGTTTTTCATCCTTTCTCTCTCTCTAGCTCACACACACACTTACATACACACACACCCACATGCACACACCCACCCCCACATGCACACACAGCCATCCACACACACACGCGCGCACACACACACATGCATAATCCTGTTGTTCCAGTCTAGGCGACCTGTCAGTTCTGACAGCAGTTATGGTGAACTACTCTGCTTCCTTGTCTCCTGTGTGATTCCTGGTGGTAAGGGTGGCATTGGTGCTGCCATTGTGGGTTTTCCAGGCTCATACTGGTTTGTTGTGTTCCACTGACCTATTTTTTGGGCTCCAGGGCTGCTGCACACACCACCATAGGAACAGTGCTTGTTTATCGCGTCCCAGCGATGTAGATCCAGCACATTGGACTGAGCATGCTTAATCCACCCCTCCCCCCCCACCACCATCATTATAGCCATAACATCAGCCCTCGCAGAGCCCTGCCTCCACCAACACCACCCTCTCCCGGAGTGCAGCCTGGCTAGCTGTCACTACGCATTAGTCTCAAAGTGGCGAGAATGGAAGGGGGGAAAAGGCTTGGGTTGTACCATTTTACTGAATGCTGTTTCCAGTGGAGAGCCTGGAGCATCTGCTTCCCCTTGTATTAGTCATGTGGAGGGAATTTTATTTCCGCCACCTTGAATTTAGTTAAAATTGTGTGTGTGTGTGTGTGTGTGTGTGTGTGTGTGTATGAGAGAGAGAGAGAGAGAGATTGAGAGAGCATGCGTGTGTGTGTATGTGTGTGTGTGCGCGTGTCATGTACGTAGGTGCGTGTGTGTGCGACAAATCAATGTACATAATTACAAGAAAAAAATGCTTGGAAATTTTGCTGTAGGGTTTGATTACGGGATAACAGATAATATAACAGTCATGATGGGGTAGTCATGTGCATTATTGCAGCGTTATTATTTTAAATGGAATTAATTACTTTTTTCTGTCGTTGAGCTGGTGTGGGTTTGGAAGGGAATCAGAGCACTGGTACTTTAACATAATCAATTAATAATTATTTCTGTGTTGGGCTCTTGCTTTCATCTAATGGGTGAACGTGGCAGAGCTCTAATCTCCATGATGAACTGTCAGTGAGACAGCTGTGAAGGGGACGTGTAATGCCATGGAAGCCAGTGGCGGCAGATTTGGAGGACGCCATCTGACCCCGAGTCCTCTCTACTAGCTCTCTACTAGAGGGAAAATACCCTGGATCACTGGACTAGAAGCCGGGGGGAAAAAATGATCACAATGACTGAAAACTGAGGGAATATGTCTGGAAGCGATTATATTTTATGTTGTATTTTGTAACTTCAGTCATTCCGCAGTAACCTACCTGGGCATCGGTCAAATATTTACCACCCTTATGGTTCCAACCAGATGAATTACACTCCCATCAAACAGGTGTGATTTCAGGAAGGCTGCATTTCAGTTTGTGGCTGCAGGAATGCCATAGGACAAAACTCCTTTTAAGTCAGGATGTTTCCTCACTTATTTCCTCCCATGTCTGTCATTTATTTGGTGGCATCCAGTCCAGCAGCCTCTGCTTGCACAGTGCCTTGGTACGAAAGGCTCCTGCGTGTAGCGTAAACGTGACGATGAGCATTGTGCTGTACGCCATTGCTTCATCACAATGAGCTGTCTCCCCCAGTCTCACGGCTACGTACAGTCACACACCCTTCACAAGGGCCTAATGGCCATTAATGGAACCATCCCCCTCATTACAGAATGCCTATTGGCTGCCCCAGCTCGTCAAAATTTGGTGGAACTTCCCAATATTAATTTGAGAATTAATAAAGGACAGGAGTTGGTGAAAATGAGGAAACGCGTTTCTAATGCGTTTCATCTGAAAACGTAGCAACCCTTTGGTCGGTTTACTCATGCAGAAGACAGACATATTCAAGGTTGTTTGAAATGGCCGACAGCAAAAATATATGTATCAGTAGGGACGGTGATTTACAGGACTGTGTGTTCAGTATGGTGCCTACCAGATCGCAATCATTTGTTCATAGTCTAAAAAAAGGTATATGCAGCAGTGTGTAGTGTATTTATAATAATATGGTAATACACAACAGAGTATAATGTATCAATATTAATAATAATAATAATAATAATAATAATAATAATAATAATAATGTGTAACACACTTGAAAAACAGAGTTTGCTCATATTCCAGGAGCGATTAACAAGGTTAACAAAATGATATTGCACATTAAGGTTAAAAAAAAATTAGTCCACTAGTTATATCTGCTAAGATCAGAATGCTTAGATGATCTGAAAAACGTGCTCAATTACGACAATTTTAAGGCAGACTTTATAGTACTCAAGTCTGTTTTTAACCAGGCCCGGTTTTTGTACTGTAACATCAAATAGATAAATAAGTGTGACATTCATTTTTTTCAACGATCTTTTCTTTGTTAATCACTTTAATCAGTGTTTTCATCCTTTGAAGATAAAGGGTTAGGGACATTTTTTATATATCTGTAGCTTGAATGAAGTGGAAAGCGTTTTGCCTCTGTTGTTTGTTGACAGTTTCCTTCTGTTAATATTGCACCTCTTGGTAAACTTATAATTTCTTCACATGTTTAAAACTGCATGAAATTTGTCCCTGTCACCCAACCTCTTCATGTGAAACACACTACCCGCTTGAGTGTAGAAGTAGATAACAGGATATTGACTGCCCTTGAAAATATTGAATATTCCATTTATAGGAGCATCATGAAGAAAGTATGGTCTGACTGAGAGTTGTCTCTATAGTTTGGAGTTTAAAATGATGGTTCTTCTGTGGTGTAACTCTGGGTTTTCATATGCATGTTACATAATGTTTGTTTTGTGAGGTCTCAGCAGGGTAGTCAGTACACATGAAAATCTTTTTGAAAATTGCATCACAACAAAAAGTCCTCTGTCCTTTCATGTTTTTTCCATTCTGAATTATTTGTTGTGATTTACAGTAGTAGTCAATAATGATGACAATAAATTTCAAATCATTTTTGAACTGATTCATGTAATAATTTGTTCCATAATTTTTTAAAATCATTTTTGTGATTCTCTGAACATTTGGCCATGCGTGTCACTTTATGCATGTGTCGGATTCACCCATTCTATCGTTGCTTTGGTGAATACTTTATTTCAATCTGAACAGCCAAATATAAGACAACATGTTTTTGACATGGGGTATATTCATGTTCATCTGAAGTGATACCCCATCATATTTAATGCTTACCTGAATATCCTTTCTCAGAATGCTATCAGCAACTCGTTCAATAATCCTGAGCTGCTGCTTCTTTGGAACACTTCTGTCTTAAGAGTATCTCTCCTTAGGTAGCACCTAGGCCTGGTGGTCAGGGAACCTGAAGCGTAGCCAGGAGGCTTCAGGTCGAATCTCAGATGAGAACGCTGTTGTGCCATTTAGTGTTTTGTCACCATTTATTTCTTAAGTATCACATATCACGTGTAATTTATAACATAATCTAATATAGGGTAATGTACTCCTGATCATTGTTAGTCAATATAGCCTAAGTTTTAGTGAATTATGTTTGATGTTTGTTTATGCATGTTTCCTAAATTAGTGCTGCATGATCATAATTTAGGATTGTTGGCATGGTTTTATATAATTTATTAATATACTTGTAAGTACTGCTTTAATGCAGCTTTTCAGTGTAATACTTATTCGTCATTTTACAGCTGTTCTCTACAATCTACATATTTAATTTCAACACATTTAGTGTATTTTGGTATAATTTGAAAATCTGCCAACTTAATAATTGAATCAATTACTTTTTTTTACGATAAAATTTCAGGACATCAGTAGCCAACTGATTTTATGATGATCCCAACATTATTATTGCTGTGACCTGTCTCAACATCGCGCGCATCGCGCGAATCTCGTCGCGATTAACCGATCTTCAGATAAATGAATTTTCTTTTCCTTTTTCTCCCCTGTTGTTATGGTCGCTTCAGACACTGCAGCTGTGGCGCCATTTGGCGGTGAGTAATAGAGTTGAGCGGTGGCCGCTGTGTGCTGTGGTGTTCTCTTACTGCTCAGAATGATATATGGGGGTCTGGTGAGGATGGCCTCGTGGGCTTGTGCGCACCCAAGGCCGGGGGATCAACAAGTTCAAAACAAGTTCCTTCAGAGAAACGGGTTTCTTTTTTTGTCGTCGCGGTGGCGCTGTTCTCGTAAAACCTGCTTTATTTACCGTCCCTTGTGCTGCCCGTCCCTCCGTTGGCCCTTTGAAGTGGCATCAAAGGGGAGCGGGGGGAGAAGAGGCATTATCGATTGTGCGTTTTGTCTGATTCAGAGTGGGCAGAAGTATAAGAGCCGCTAGGCGGCAGGATGTCCGCTCTGCCTCCTCACCTGTCTGGTGTCTCACGTGGGCCTCAAACTCTCAGAAACGCTGCCTTTAACGCTTTCGTGAAAAGAAAAAAAAACAAAGAAAACGGCTGACTCAGGGCAACTGCGAACCCAGGAATGGTGAACATCTACAGTATTTCTCTGAAGACGTCCCGTCCTCCTACCCACCATACCCGACTAGACCGGTTGGTTTTTTTTATTTTTTAATGCCAGAGCTCTGAAGTTAAGCCGCTCCTCTCGAGAGACAAAGTTGTTCAGCTCTCGGCGGTAATCGAATCTTCGCACCGCCCGAGCGTGAAGTGGAAACCGCCAAGTGGAGCTTCGCTTTCGCTCGTCCTCCGCCTCCCTGGTCGACGGAATCGGGGGCAAGCAGCTGTAAAGCCAGAGAGCAGCGGTCCTGTCTGGACCTCCATGACCCAGCAGTGACTTACTAAGGGCTGCATCTGATGGACCGGACCGCGTCCGTGTTGTTTTTTGCATTCCTCAGCTGCCTGTGTGTGCAGAAATGAATTATGGCCGTGTAACTGCATAGCTCTACAAGAGACCGAATTCCACCCTGGCAACCCATGTGGATTTTTTAATGAAAAGGGGAATGTTCTGTCACGGGATGACACCTTAAGTAACATACGGAGTGAGACAGTGCTCTGAATGCCTGCGTGGGGCGTCTGACGAGGAGGAGTGATTCTGAGGCCTCAGACAGGTTATGGAGGGTGGGGCACCGCGGGCCCCACTGTTCCAGACAGACTGTCCCGGGACGTGGGGGGCAGAGTGTGAGTTCATTTCTAGGGTCAGGGCGGTAGGGGGGATCTTCAGGGTGGCAAATGCCTTCTCTTCCTCCATGGAGACCAGTCACATGCTGTGCACTGACTGGGAGGGGAAATAATAATAATAATACATTTGACATTTGATATGTTACATAGTGGTTGTTTTGAATGAGAATAATAACTACAGTATATTCAAGAAGTGTTATAGAATTTTCATTTTCATAGGGGATAACAGTTTACTATACTTTAACAAAAGTCAGGACAAATTACATCCAAAGAGTGAATTTGATTTCAGATAATTGCATATTAGCCCCTGTGTGTGCATCTATGCATGCATATGTGTGTGTGTAGGAAGGTATGCATAAGTTTGTGTCTGTGCATGTGTGAGTGTGTGTGCGGCTGCGTATATGCGCGCGCGTGTGTGTGTGTGTGCGACTGCGTGCGTGTGCATCTGTGTGTGCTTGTGTATGTGTGTGCGGCATGCTTGTGTGTGTGTGTATGCGTGTGTGTCTGTGTGCGTATGTGTGTTCATGTGTGTGTGTGTGTGTGGGGCTGCGTGGGTGTGCATGCATGTGTGTGTGTGAGCGTATGCGCATACGTGCATGTGTGCTGGGGGAGAGGGGAGCTGAGAGCATTTTAATGGCATATCCTGCCGTGCCAGACAGCGGGTGTCTGGCTGGACTGATTGGTATTTGGGTAATTCCATAATTAAAAATCATTGCACAGAAGTGCCTGAACTCCTGGCTGGAATTGTGAGTAGGCCTTCTTACATGAAGCTGCGAGAGAGACAGAGAGATCTGCTTTATTCCAGTGATCGCCTTCTGCTCCAAATCCCTCAACCAACTTTAAAAAGCATGCATTATAACATTGCTTGACTTTCAATGAGACAATAACAGAGGAATGGCCAAACATGTAAGTATAGTGTTGCATCGGTTATCCCAGAGATACTGCAATTAAGCTGGTATTTACATTGTGTGGAGTGAATATTACCTTCATCATAAATATGAAAATGAGGAATCACAGCAAAATGGGAAACCTTGCTTGGTATGTCATCATAAAAACACTGAAATAATTAGAAGAAAATCTGTTGTGAAATCACAAAGGCCCAAATTCTCAACTGTCTTTGTTATGTTTTCAGTATATTTTTCACCAAAACATACTGTTTTACCCTTAAACTTAAGCCACACAAATGACTCATCACATGACCTTTATGCTGTATTTTATTCTTTAAGGTCTTGATTTATGACAGGCCGCTACATTTTAACAGCATAACAAAGCACTGTCAGTATGATGTGGGGCTGTACTGTGTGTAGCAATCGCCGAGGGATGGGTGGGGGAAATTTGCGATTGCCGAGCGGGGAACCAGCGCAAGCACTATGTCGAAATGCCCTCTGAATGCTGTACATTTAAAATGTCTTTCAAAAAATGAAAGAAAAGAAAAAACATTTAAAATCGGACTTGTATGGCCCTTCTGTGGATGTGGCCCTAAATGACTGCATAAACCATTTATACCAGCAGCCAGCTCTAGGTGTACTAAAACAGTCAGAGGACAAACATTAGGTCCTTGTTTTTTCCTCAAATTGCTGTGCTGATTAAACATGGTGATTTCCTCTTCTTTTCAGGATAATTATTTGTGGGCTATAAGAGCTCATGGTAGTGGCAAATTGTCGACCATTTTTACTGCACAGAACCACACATTTCAAGCACAGGGATCTCTTGAATTACACACTTGCACACACCCAACACCCATGAATGCACACACACACTCAGTACATGCACACACAAAATCCCCTGTTTTGAAATTCTGCTTTAAAACAGAATATATGCAGAATAATTGTAGTTTCAGATATTCATTTAGAAGACGTTGCATAAAAACTCATAGCTGTTTAGTCTGGGGAAAATTTCAAATAAATGTGGCAGCAATTAATTATTTCTTGTTGTAGATCTGTACACTAACTGAGGTCCATATCTCAGCTTACACTATAGCTACATGTAGTTATGGCTAGCATTAGCATATTTGACAGGATGATAAATTGCTAGCTAGTAAGCTAAGTCATTTTTTGTGTTTAATGACCCACATGATTCAATACAGCTGGCGAGCAGGCTAGTTACACTACATTCCTTTTTTAAACTGTCTTCAAATGACAACAAAGGTGATAATAATTTGAATAATGTTCACATGTGTACAAGTACCTCTAACATACTGTGCATGTTATGTTTAGAGTAATTGTAGCTTCCTCTTATGTGCTATATGTCTTATACACTAGGGTACAAAACACATTTCTGAAAGCACATTAATGGTATAGTTATAATGTATCAAATAACTGTAATGATGGTAATGCTGTTGTATCATTGTTCAAATTTCTGAGTGTATGCCTGTGACTCTAGGAAGGAACAACTGTGGATTATAGTTTACTTATAATAGAGTCACTGCCTCTTAAACCGAGTGCCCTCTCTGCATGCACCCTTGATTGGCTGGTTTCTCTTGTGCTTTGTAAAGATGGAATGCAGAACACAGACAGCCTTGATGCTGTTAAAATGCTACAATTCAAATTGTTACTGTTTCATGGTGCAGAGGGGCTAAACGTCTGATAGCAATTAAAAGTAGGCTAATACAGCACGAAAAATCACATTCAATTTACATTAAAGACGTTTCCCCCATTCAGTCCAATGGAAACTACCTGCCGGTTTACACAAGTTTTATTTCATTTTTAATTAACCTTTATTTTACCAGGTAAGTCTCTTGGAGATCAAGGATCTTTTTTTTTTGAGAGAGAGAGAGCCCTGGCCAAAATGGAAGCATTTAAGAGAAGACAAACAGACAAGACGAACAGACATTTACAAAAGCGTCAAAAGCAAAGCAGTGTTAGGAGATGGGCTTCATTAGTAGCTGAAGCGAATGCTGCGATTACCTGTTTCATAATGGAAAATACTGCTGCATGTAAACATGTGACTTTGTGTTTGTAAGTAGGCAGGAGTGCCTGAATGATGGCTGTAATGATGGATATTGTTGATTACTCAGGCTGTCTGCTGGAGTGAAACAGAGTGTTCTCCTGTAATGACAAGGCATCACCAAGAACATTGGCCTTCGTTCTGCATTGTAAATCATCATTCTATCAGTGATTCTCATAAACATGTATATCGCATATTATTTGCAGTATTTACCGCACATTACGTAAGTCACATATGGCCTAAAGCTATAGGCAAATACATGCATACATTTAGATGCATTTAGATTGGTGCTCCCTCTCGCTGTCTCGCATGCGAAGGCGCTGTGTGGAGGGATGAGTTGTGTGTGTGATGCTCTAACCGCCGCTTCTCAGACATGCTGTTGCTAGCTTCAGAGAGAAACAGAAAGCCAGGTGTGTGTGTGTGTGTGTTTGGGTATAACTGTGTGTGTGTTTTTTTTCTTCGTGTGTTTGTTCTTTACGGTGTTAGGATGTTTTTTTGTTTGCATGGTCATTTTGTAGGTAAGTTGCCATAGTACCCCTTTCTTCTGTAAATTATGTTTCGCTGGTTAAAATGATTTTGAGAGTGGGTGTGGAAGTCTTTTTTAGCTAGACTACATCTGTGACAAACAAATAATCTTCCAGTGCCTCCTGGCCTCAACCATAATGGCTCATTTCTTTGTCCAAGAACATTTTTAGCCTTATATGAATAAATCTGCCTTTAAAATCTTTTTTGTCCTCAATAGAGGTAAAATATGTAAGTTTTTATCCCCTGAATGTTGTGATTTTTTAGGCAGAATTTAGTTGGAATCTCAAAAAAAAAGGTCTGAAAACAAAGATACTGTATGAAACTACACAGCGGCAACTGGGCAAAGCATTTCACTAATCCCGTGTGAGTTATTCAAATCATCAAACTTAATGTTGAATAATTTACTGAGTGGTGAATGATTAAATATCATAAGGAAATACATCAGGAAAATGTGTTTAAGTGAGAACAGAATACAGCTACATGTAGATCAGAAATGACAAGGCTACAGAGTCTTTGTGTCTGGTGAGAAGTGTTGTGAGTAAAACAGGCTTAAAACTGACAAAGGCATTGATTGGTCTGCACTTCAATCTTTGATCTGTATGGGAAAAAAGTTTTTTGTTTTTTTTCAGGGTTGGCAGATTATTATAATTTATACATGTGGGGATTTGTTTTCCCTAGCTTGGGCAGTCAGAAGTAAACACGCTAAGCCATTGTATTTTATTTATTTATTTTACATCGTATCTCATTACAAACGATGAGAAAAGTATGCATTATACACACAAAGGTCCAAATCCGGCATTCAATAATTGACTCGCTCGAAGGGCCTAGTGTAGCACATACGTCTGAGCGGTTTGAAAGTAAGAAACATGCTTTCCACTGAAAAGCGTAATTAGAAAGAAAGGGTGGATTCTCAAAAGGGTTAAATCATAAAATAACATCCCCATGCGCCCTTTCAGCTTTATGAAATTAAACTTCATGTGCCTCTTTTCTGGTGAATTAAAAATCTCTCCATGTTTTCTCTAGCGATACTCCACTGTCTGGGCTACAGTGGGGAAAGCTATATTTTTAATATAGTTCTTTATTAAGGTTTTGCAAAAACAGTTTGGGCCAGGACATTTTGAATGGAAAAACTCGCCCTCCACAGACCACATAGTATTCATAAGCTTTGTGATTTAATCATCAAAGAAATATTCAACTGCCATGCCCTTGTGGTGGCAAAATACCCACACTCTTCACCGGATGGATAGTATGAGAAATGTTCTTTGATGTATGTGTTGGTGTAAAATCAATTTTTTTCAAGATCATATTGATATCATTTTTTATTACCATGAAATTACTGTTTAAAGACTGGTGTTGTGAATGAATGAGGAGTCAACCCGTGCGCAGCTAGCTACTGTTCTGCATGTGTAGACATGCTTCAGGTCCTGCAAGGTTATATTTAACCGCATACATATCAGGTACAGGCTGCATGGAGCAGTAAATTATATTTAGCCGTGTCCTCACCCTGAAGGTTGGTCCATAGTTAACTAAATATACTCTGAAGCAGCAAAGTTGGAGGAATGAACACTCTTTCTAATAGTAGAAAAATAAAAATTGTCTCACAAACTTTCAACATTCATATAGAGTAGAATTGCTGGTGCCCTCCATTCAGAATCTCATTTTTTGATATGAGACTCAAGTTTCAAAGACTGTATTCTTTGATAACTACACAATAAATAAAAAATGAGCAGGGTACATGTGCGCTTTGTGTGAGCTAATGTGGCCAACATTTTTCGTTGGCACTTCATTCCAGTGTCATTTGATGCCATTTTAAAGAAAGACCTATTTTCATCTTTGTATCATGTACACTGAATGTATGCTGTTTTTTTTAAAGTAACCTCAGAGATAACAAAATCACAAACCAAACATATTTTCTGGAAAAATATATCTAAGTATATTTTTGTATTATGTGATTTAGCCTAGCTATGTGTATTTCTGGTGTTACAGTAAATGAATGCACTGGGCTTTGAAATGCTATTCGTTCTCAGCATCTCAGAATGGATTAGTGTTCTATGGTAATTCTGGCTCAATGTTTCTCCAGTGACCTGTGTTCATGTTATAAATACATACACAGTAGAAATACAGAGGGGTTTTTACTGTTGTGGTCGGAACCGATTTACTGAAGGCCATTCTGGATGATAGCTTGCTATTAATAATTGCTGACGACAGACATCATATCCATCTGACTGTACTTGGGGCTTACAAATCAAACGTATTGTTCCGGTTCGAGCTGCATATTTCTGTGGGGCTGGGATATTGGAAGCAACACTTTAGACTATTGAGGGGTGATAAGGATGAGAACCTCACAGTGGGCTGTTTTGTATATCACTGGGGGCTTGTTCATGCTGTGTCTCATTACTTGGTTGTGTCTCACATCCCATTCTCTCACCCTCAGTGTCTTGTGTGTATTTTTGGGAGGAAGTCCCAGGCCGTGCCTGGTTATTCCCGGTTCTCAAACGCTACGCGTCTTCACAGCAAAGCAGCGGTGCTGCCTGCCGGGAGTCAATTAGCACGTTCCCAGAAGCTCACTGGAGGTGCATGACAAGGTGTTACGCTACCACGAAAAACATCAAAGGCTGATTTTAAATTAAGCCCTTCATTAAGTGAAATGTTAGCCGCTGCTTGCCTGCATGTGCCTGTTCATGCAAGAGATGCACGCATGGATGTGTGCTGTGTGTGTCTGAATACATGCTTGCAAGGTCGTGTTGAGAGGAATTCAATAGAATTAATGAGAGAGCTCTAAATAACTCAGCTAATTTGCGCATCACACAAACTGTGATATGCCTAATTATTTTGTAAGCAAATTTTGCCGTGGAACGCTGCGGACCGAGACAGAAATCCGTGCAATTGGCTGATTAGGGTGCAATATCACCTCCTCTTTTTTCATTGGTGCATTCGCTGCACTTACTGTGTGTGATTGACTCATGAGTTTCAGAGCAGGTTTAGCCAAGCATGCTTTACTGATTCTGAATGAGCGCTAGAAGTGTTTGTGCAGTGTCTGGCCTGGTTAAATGTGCAATATGTCTGTTTTTTTTTTCTCCAAACATCTGGCCATAGCTTTCTGGGAAAGGAGAGGAGAGATAAGATAGACTCTCAATGAGAGTGCATCATTTATCGTCTTGTGAAGAACTGTGACTCTAAATTCCGTGCCTTTTTCTGTCCCTTTCCGTAATCAGCAGAGGAATTTTTAAACCTATTTTGATACCGCACCTGTGGTCCAAGGGTGCTTCAGCTTCACAGACAATAAAGCAGCGCTTCCGTGAGAAACGTGAGGACTGCACGCAGTCTAGGGCGACGCTCTTTTCGCGTGGATACACGGGGAGAGTGAAAGATGGAGGCCTAAGGTGCTGAATAAACCTCAGGGGCTGAAAGGGAACAGAGCAGGTGTTGGGCCCTCCCTCCCCCTCCCCCGCCTCCTGGCTGTGAGCTCAGTGGCCATTGCTGTCTCCGGATGACAGATCTGATGTGGTTTTCTTTAATAGCGGGAGGTTGGCTCCCGTGACCTTGCATCACAGGCCAGTGCCGGCGCAGATGACCGAGTGTGCTGTGTCTGGCTGCAGGGAGGAGCCCGAGTTCTCACCGTGGTGACCTCAATCCACAAGCTTTTTTTTTTTTTTTTAATGGGGGGGGGGGGGGAGAAAATAATTCACGGTTGCATTTAGCCTTGGCGTTAAGGGTCTGATCATAATGGTTATGCTTACTTGAACGGAATCCAAAATAGACTGTGGCTGGAAGACTTTGGAAGGAGTTCAAGCTGTGGTCTTTGTCCTGCAACATGCTCAAAAAAAAGGGCACAAAAAAGTACCTCAGAAAAGGTACCCTATAGGTTTGCAAAATGTACCCCTAGCCATAGATTTGATAATTCATTTTCTATTTTTTTTTTGCTTGTAAAAGTCACTTATTGGTACCCAAGTAAAACATTATTGTAACTTTCAAACTGAATCTTCTCCTAAAAGAACAGAAATATACTTGTAATCTACCTTTATTTCTGAGAGTGAACCAGACCGTTCTTGAGAAGACTGCTTTAGCTCAATTTGCCATGGAAGCTATAGTTAGCTATCACTATTGGACATTCCACCATGAACGCAGAGGACACTGAGTGGCAGAACTGAATGTGTTCACAGGAAGGCATTTGGAGTGTGTCTTTCAATCGGATGGGGTGCGCTGGGTAAATTTAACTCTTGTTTTTGGAAGTCTCTGGAATCTAATGAGTTCATTTCAGAACTAGTAAAAGCAATGAGCTTGACAACAACAAATTAACAGCTTGAATGTTGATGAGTGGATGAGTGTATAAATTATTATATCCAGCTCAGGAGAAGCACTTTATACATGAAATTGCTTCTTTCACCATTGCTGCTGCAGAAATGCTTTGATGTCAATGAAGTTAGTTAAGGTTCACTAAGAATTTGATGCACTCAGTCTCAAAGACTTCAGAGCATGCAACATACTGCCAATCAAGTCGACTGTAGCACCGCAGAGAATGTGATACTGTCTGGGTAGGGATGGGTATCCTTTAGATTTTGCCGATACCGGTGCTAATACAAACTTTTAAAATGGTGCCTAAACGGTGCCTGATCCAATACCTTCTTTAAAATAAAGAGCAAATGGTGTGTGTGTGTGTGTGTGTGTGTGTGTGTGTGTGTGTGTGTGTGTGTGTGTATGTATGTGTGTGTGCCCGCATGCATGCATTCATGTGTGTATATTTGTCAGTTTGTACGTGGGTATGCTAGCGGGGGAAAAAAGGCGAACAGGGATCACAGTCACACGCATTCACTTTCATGTTTCGCATTTGCAGCGGTCCGGCATTTCAAAGTCAGCACTGCAGCCCCGGTCCCCGCGCGCCGTGTCAGCTGCTCAGCCCGGCCCTTAATGGCTTCGCTCTGACAGCGTGCGCGGTGAGCAGATGAGGGACGGCCAGCACTTAGAGAGAAGGTCACATGCAATGTTATGTAACAGGCTCCGATATGACCACGCTGACCGCAGCCCTGATACCAGCCCCTACTGCTCCAGCCCCTATTGCTCCAGCCTCTAATGCTGCAGCCCCCTTTGCTGCAGCCCCTACTGCTCCAGCCCCCTCTGCTCCAGCCCCTACTGCTCCAGCCCCTAATGCTGCAGCCCCTACTGCTCCAGCCCCCTCTGCTCCAGCCCCCTACTGCTCCAACCCCCTCTGCTCCAGCCCCCTACTGCTCCAACCCCCTCTGCTCCAGCCCCCTATTGCTCCAGCCCCCTTTGCTTCAGCCCCTACTGCTCCAGCCCCTACTGCTCCAGCCCCCTACTGCTCCAGCCCCCTCTGCTCCAGCCCCTACTGCTCCAGCCCCCTACTGCTCCAGCCCCCTCTGCTCCAGCCCTCTTTGCTCCAGCCCCCTTTGCTTCAGCCCCTACTGCTCCAGCCCTAGCCCAGGCTGACGGTACTCCTGAGCAGAGAGCTGCGATACGGCCCTCTGAAGGCCATTTTCTGCAAAGAGAAGTAGTGTAGTGGGTAGAGCTGAGGTCTATCCCAGTGAGGAAAACTGAACTGCAAAAATGACTGCTTTTAATGTTCACATACTTCTTTGTTTTTATAGTCAAGAAATTGTAATATCTAGTGTTTGGTGCATATAGTGCGATTAACCTCTGCTCAATGTGGACTTGTACATATCACTCCCTGTGTACTATGAACCTGTATTGTGTATGATTTGTCTTTTTGATTAACTATACACTCTTTGGTCATTCTTCTGGACAGTGGAAAATTGTCTTGAAAGAGTTCAGATCGGTTTGAAATATATACGTGGACATGGAAAATTTTGATGTGCTTGCCATTTTGTCGCAGTGCAAGAATAAACTGCTCAAGCTACATCAAAGTTTATTTTTTTGGCACAAACTAAATTTCCCAGAAGCCCTACCACACAGTTTGGACTGTCGGTCATAGATGCAGGTCCCTAGAGGGCTGTAGCTTCAAATCAAGGTTCTTAACACAAATTGAAGCCCTACCTACAAATGAATCCTACATCCTGATTAGAAGCTTGATTCCTCCATAATTACTATGGCTTTCTCAGACAGACAAAGAAACATGGCTGATTGTTTTCTTGGTGGAAACAGAATTTATTTGCTGGGCTTTCCGTTGTTTCCCCATTTTTGAAACTGCCGGATAGAATCTAGGTAAAGTGCATACAGTACACAGACATAGCAGCCCCAATGTCAGAGTTCTGAGGCTTAAGTCTTTTCTGTCTTCCAGTCAGGTGCTTACACTTTAAAATGAAAATGGTCATGCACGCTACTTCTACACAATATCCACCCCTTAAGCTCTGGTTTGGTTGGAAGTCTCTCACAACTCCACCAAGGAACAGAGTGGTGCAGACGCCATTGGTCTAAGCAACAGAAATGTGAAATGAATAAACAGCCTTATCTGATCTTGGTTTTCAATGAGGGAGCCTCATTTCCTGAAAGCGACTATTGGAAGCAGATTGTGAATGCCTGGCTGTGTGGAGAAAGTTGGGCTCTATTGGAAAACTCAGCTCCCTATAGGTAATGGCATGCATGGTGTGGATTTGTCAGAGCATTTAAAGCCCGACAGATCTGACCAGTGCCATAAGACACAACGTATACTCAAGGTTTTGGAAAGAAATGTGGATAAGATTGCAAATGTTTTCCATCCACAAGAGCCAGGGAGATACATTTATTTCTGCCTTTAGTTTCTATTAAGGTTGTGAGAAGTAGCGGGGAGACGCCTTAATTGAGTTCACTGAGACAGTAACTCTCCTCTGTGAAGGAATGAAGCCGATCGAAGCACACCGTTGGCAGAAAATTATTCTTAATGGCGATTTTCTAATGAAGATTGAAGACGGAAAGCTCTCCCGGTTTATTAGAGTTTGAGCCAGCGTCTGACTCCACTGCCGATATCGACCCCGGTCCGTACGCGGCAGCACGCTCCTGTCGTGCCGTCTGTCCTTCCTCTGGAACTGCAGCTGAGGAAGAAGAGTTCTCAATGCACGTGCATGCAGACCCTGCGTGCTCTACAGCTGAACATGCGAATCCCCTGTCTGTGGTAACCACCATTTCTAGAGGTCTAGGAGGGACTATGATAAGTGATGCAGTGACTGTGGCTTTGACTATGAGAAAGACCCCGTCTCTGGTGCATTCGTGCAGGAATTCAAACTCTTGTTTGCAGTGGTCTTATTGGCACAGTCTGAGGTGTTAATGGGATTCCCACATGTTTAGATTCCCTAAGATGCACATCGACTGGGATTCAGGTTTGATCCAGCAGGCCAGTGTAGTTTTTGGCCTCCATTTTCAGAAATACTGAATTAAATTCACATGTAAAAAGGCAGGCAAAATCCTAAAGCTTCTTTGGTGACTTATGCACAACATTCATAAATTTGCTTCATGTGGATCATTTACATTACATATACATTACATTACATTACATAATACATTACATGTGTTACATTTATATTTACAGTCTCAGCGTTTCTTTCAAATATATATTGCATATAAATTACATTTATTGCAGTTTAATTTGCCTATTTATTCAGATAGTTACAGTATTTTGAGGCAGCATAGAATACAACCTAGTATACTTGAGGTAAAGATGCAACAGCAGTGTTCTAGAAAACAAACCTGCAGCATTCTACTGACAAACCCAACCCATTAAACACTATCCCACATAATCCCATGGAAGATCCATTGGCAAGCTTTTCTCAAGCGCCTGCACGATATCCCAAGATGCATCTGGCTTCCCAAAGACCCTAATGAGGGCATGATCCAATTTAGCTATAATCACTGCTGCAGGGCACCAAGGTGAGCAGGGTGAAGAAATGGCCACAGTTCACAGGATTCATTTCCCTTAATGTAGAACAACTATTCACTCTCATGTAGACCTGATTTCTGATTTGATTTGTGCTGAACATTTCCATCCGAAGATATGGCACAAGTGAAATAAAGCTTGAATACAAATCAAGCCAAGGAAATAGGATGGATAGACTGCTTAATACATTCAAACTATACAGACGGGCAGCGGTGTAGCTGATCCAGAGGGAGACGGGCAGTGTTGATTGATACTAATGGCGAAGCAACCAGTTCTGCTCATTAACGATATTAGATTAAAGACTGGTCAGGAAGTGACTACTGTAGGTACTGTTCATGACTGCAGATCGCTGCACCCTTTCTGTAGGCCTAGTTTGGCTCCCACCTGATGGAAGGGACGAAAGCAGAGCAGGACCCTGCCAATGCTTTCGAGAAGCTGCAGGTTAAACACGACATAGATAGAATGTGTGAGAATAATCCCTGTCGAGATAAAAATCAGATTGATAACTGAACCATTTCCTTTAACATGTTATTTGTTCATACAATGCAATGCGAAATCTGCCACCAAGCTATAGTCAACAAACATTTGTTTCCTGCATTAAAAGTTTTTTTTTTTTAATTAATACATTAACATTTCAAGATATATTGAGATATAAGTAAATTCAGGTATTTCATCATAATATTTTATCCTTTGCTTAATGAGTGAGATTGTTAATGAAATACAGTTGTACACATCCATACCTGTACTCAAGCACTGTATACTAATGAAAGATAAATAAAATTTTCAGCAATAAAAACGAGGCGGTATGGTACCATAACAGTAATAAGAATTCGGAATTTACCCCACCCCCTTCTCTTTCTTTTGCTTTTTCTCTTTGTCGGCTGTGTCTTCTTTTCTTTATCCCTCCCTCCCTCTCTCTCATTCCTGCACTCATCAGTGCAGTGATTGACAGTGCTGAGAGAGGGATGTGTATTTGATATGTTGTTATTTTTCATTCTCTTCTCCTCCACCTCAGTAAATCCCTGGGTGACGAGGCAGGGATCTGTCACGTCGATGCAATGAGCCTTTCATATGCACAGCTCAGATAAGGAACGGCCATTTTGTCATGTCTGACTGTCCCTTCGCCAGCAGTCGAATGCACTGCTAGAGGAGCACCTCCCAAAAACCTGCTCAGTTAATAACACGGCCAGGGTTTGCCAAAAGGGTTCATTTTCCACTCTGGACTAATGCGGTCTGTAAGGCATCAACACACACTGTAAAACCTCTACGGTTGGCTTAGACATGCAGAAGTGTGCCTCTGTTGCCGGAAAACCCTTAAATTATGTTTTTAAACGAGTGCGCGCATTGCTTTATGGTACTAATACTGTATGTAGTGGATGGTGGATGTTAGGAGGGGAAAATTGCTTTCCCCTTCCATCCTTATCTCTTGGGTATTTAAAAGCATATTATGTCACAGTGTGTGTCTTGAAAACATTCCACTGTGCTGTAGTAGGCCTTTTGAGGCCAGAATAACATGTAGAAAGTTGTGTGTTTGGATCGAGTTTCGTTTTTAATCACACCCAAAATAGCATTATTTTCCATTAAAATGTAATAAGATCTTGGCGCTTAAGTGTGTGTTCTTGTTCCACGAAACTACCTGAGGTGTCAAAGAAGCTCGTCAGTGAACAGGATTATAAACAATCTAGCTGAACACAGCATGCTGGGTAATGATGAAGTCTATTATAACTCTGGCTAAGATTCACTTTCAAAGGATTTTTAAATGAACCTAAAATGAAGGAAACATGAGTTCAGAATCATAAGTTTCATATTTGGGGCATTTAGAGTACTTCAGTGAAGAAATCTTATTATGCTGGCTAATTGATATGAAAAGATGATAAGCTAATTAGCATGAAATAAGTATTTTTCCTGTAAAAAGTTGCACAGTAAAACAAAAAAAAAGTCTTGTTGTTTAAAAATTTACAAATATCTCTGCCAAATGAACTGCAAACTTTTCTGACACCCTAAAATTGAAAAGGACATTTGAAAAGTAACTTGGAAAGAGTTCTCATATCTCCGCATAAAAAATGCAAAGGCCTGGCAGTTAGTAATATTTTGAATGTTAAGTACTCTGAATACAGAGAATTGAGACATCAGAGAAATCGCAGATACGGTGCTTCGCTGGACTGCGGGATTTCCCATAGCTTTGCTGAAGTTGCTCATTATCAAGCTTCTCCCGCTGAGACTTGATAATCTCATGCATTTTCATTTTCATCACGTCTCAGCAGGAGAGCGTGAGGCAAAGTCCCCGTGGGGGGGGGGGCGTACGGGACGGGCTCGCTGTGTACGTTTCAGAACGCATCATCGCCCCTGTCCGGGACGGGCCTCCCTTAGCGGTGTTCACCTGAGCCGCAGAGTCAAAATTCCAGGGGTCGGGGCTTGAGCGTGATACAGATCTCCAGTTACCCAAAGGGTTGGCTTAAGGCCTAATCCCCCATCCTGCTATTTCAGAGCCAGTACGTGCCATACCTATTTACAGCAGTCAGGCAGCTGACCGGGCTATGAAAAGACTCAGCCCTTGAATGTGGCCCTAGGTCCAAGTTGCATAACCTGCAGCTATCTTTAGATTACATTCACAGGGCCCCAGTGGTACTGTAACATGTTTTCATGAGATCGCAAAGCTCAGCAGCAACCAGAACTCTACTGCTACTGTGAGGGAGTAGCCAGTCCTTTGTATCGTGAACTAGCTTTCTATAGTGATTATTTTTTTATTTTCATGTTTGTTTGTTTGTTTGTTTGCTTGATTGCCTGTGTGTGTGGGGGTTGGCGCACACTGGCCAATTATTCCAGGAATTGAGTCATTCAGCCATTCAACCATTTGTTTAGAGTAAGTGGTAAAATGACAAGCTTCTTACTTCCCATTTATTATTTAAGAGAGATAAGATATAAGATAAGAGATGGAGATGTTGAAGTGTCTGTGATCATTGCTTAAACCATTGGTGTTATGGCATAATTTAAAAATAGAAGTGCACATACTACAGTCCACTAGATTCCACAGGTTTGTAGTGCTTACCACCTGTACATATTGGGTTACTCTGCCCTGGAACCCTAGAACAGCTGATGTGCATGCCTGCCCTCACCTCAGCCCACCTGTTTATGATTTGTGGCACATGAAAGATAATGAGGACATTTGACATTCATTTCCTTTCTTTCCTTCGCCAACAAATCGATTTCGAACCTGGAGCACAGCGCAGCCGGTCTGTCACGGCATGCGTCCGTCTCCCTCTGAGGCGATTCAGGGCAGCCTTTTTTATTACGCCCCCGCTCGCTTCACCCGTTATCGGTACTGCCCACAAAGGTCAGAGATTTACTGCAGCTCCACTGTCTGTGTGGAGGTCAGAGGTGCAGGGACCCATTAGTGGGAGTCTAGATCACATCGGTTAAATTCAGATGTGTTCCACGGCCCCAATCCAAGCATGTCAGTGGGATTATTTCATGGCACCGTGTGCCACATGTTATGTAATTGTGTTGTCATTGACTTGCGGTCCAAAAACCTCTAAATCCAGACTTAACTCTAAAGATCTCCCAGCCCAGGTTTATCATGCTCATGAATCTTGACAAGCTTGAACCGGTGTGATTTCAGACTGTTTGGTTTGCATTCTCTGAATTCTCTAAATATTTTGTAGCAGATATTTTGAGAAGGCTGAACTTATTTTTTATTCTAGTGGAATGCACAAGCCTACTATTGTTATCCATGCCTGTGCTTTTAATTAGATTAAATTAGACATTAAATAGACATTTGTATTTATTTTGCATTGAAATTCCCACCAGTACGTGGGAATCACAGGCAATCTGCCTAGTGGAGGTTGGTTGACTTTTTTTGTTGAAAACAGCACTATTAAAATAAAATAAACAGAGTAACCAGGGACAACAGGCAAAAACATTATTTTTTGTAGCAAATGATTCACACCCAAGTGATGCATCGAAAGCCAATATGCTTGAATTGGAATGCCATACAGTATGTGGAAGAGTTCCAGTGTGAGGAAAACAATGGTACGGTCTCTCGCTTTATTCAGTGTAAATTCCCATTAGCCACAGTACCTACATTCTCATCACAATTAAATGCACAATCCACGGATGATCTATACCTGAACTCAGGGCTACTGTATGTCTATATACAGTATACTGCTGAAATACAATGAATATCAGTTGTGAGGTTTTAATAGTTCAGTCAATTTCAGAACTAGGCTGTGCAGAAGATACTGTTCTGTTAAGTTCATTGATCTTTAAAAAAAGTGTAAGTTATTGCAGTGGATTGATACAATGCTGTCAAAATATGTATCCAGAAGAGTTCCTGCAGTTAATTTATTTTTTAATCTCCCTTTGGTTTTCATAATGAAAAAAAGATAACCAGACAAATAGAATATGCAGTTTTTAAGTCAGAGTTTATAACCTTTCTTGGCATGTAAAGCAGCACTGACAGCTAGATTCCATTATTCGATGGAAGTTGTGCAAATGACTACTCTTAAACTAAATTAGATGTGTCAATTGACTTCTGAGGTGAGACAGATGTGGGTGAATAGCTGTGCTGTAATAAAATGGAGACTGGAAGAGGCGGCAAACTAGGCGGTTTTAAGGCCTTTTTCCTCCGAATATGCAGTGTTCTGGGCGGATTGATGTTTACAGTCTCATAGCATGAACTGGAAGTTCAGCGCCAGAAGTTACTCCTGCGCCTGAAGCCATTCATCATCATTTAGCTGCCACCCAAGGTTACTGCGATCAGTCAAAGCCAATTTGTGCCACACTTCAGATGCTGCATTTTATCAGACGATAAATTTGACATGATCACACAAATCTGAAGAGGATGTTAAAAGATGAACCTGGTCCACAGTCTTCTTCTGACAGGCACTCGGAACCGCATGAATCTTGATTTGCCTTGACACTCAACCAGGTATTGCATGAAATCGCGGGGAGTCTAACACAGGCTGGCATGCATATCTGAGCTCTGATACGGTGTGGAGGCTGCCATCAACCATCGTCACATACCTTATCAGTGACAGTGTTGTCGGCAGGTTGCTGCTTACAGTAAGGGGATTTTCAGACACAGTTCACGTTATCACCAAAGTATGGTTCTACCTTGGAACACTCCCTATACCTTTCTTTAGTCGTTAACAAATACACTTTATGCTAAATTAATGGAAATTTGACTGGTGCCTTAATGAGCAAATTACCAGTGAATTAGAAATATTGGCTGTGTGGTATATTGGTTGGTTTTAGTGAATATTATTTATTTATTTATTTATTTATTTATTTAATTTCATTTGGAGTAACAGAAGTGGATTCCACTGTGTGGGCATACTCCTTGTTTACTGCCAACATGGCCTGTACTGTAGCTATCATCTCAGGAAGGTGAACAAATTAGCAGTGAATCAAGCAATTATTTTTTCCACATTGCCCTCTGTGTAGAGTGAGAATTGCACCATACACCTGAGTGTTGGAACTAAGTGTTAACTTTAATTTTGGCACTCTTTAGAATGGATTAACTGTTCTTTACTGTAAACCCCCGACGATTCTAGGAAACATAAAAAGGTAGGCTGTTTGTGAGAATACAAATAATTGCAGGTTTCAAATTAACTATAAGCACAAACTACAGTGTATTGAAATGTGTGCTTTGATGTACAAATCCTTAACTCAGGAAGGACTAATACCCACAAGGTTAAGAGTTGCTAATTATATGAGAATGGTTATAAATACCGAACAAGGAAAGTAGACAGTCTTAATAAGCTGATAGTTCCTATCAGTTATAAGGATAGACCATAACACATTTTATTCTGAGCTGCATATACTTTGCTGAATATTTAAATGTTTGTTTCTCTTCTGTTTTTGAGTGAATTGTGTGATTTAAATGTAAAAAGTGTATCGTTCCATTCTTCCAAAGACCAAATATGATGCTTCAAGTGTACATCCCTAAATGTTCATACGTGTAACATTCACTGATTTCCTCATAACACTCTCATAACATTTAAACTAGGTTTTTTTTCATTTGAATTGTAGTTACAAAATATCAGTGATTTACAAATACGGGCATTACGTACCTCTATAGGATTAAGGTCCTGTTGGGAATTGCAGCAATATGCTATACAAACCCAGAATTACATCAGTAAATGCACTGCTGTATGAATGCACAAAACCTCAAATGTAAGTATCTTTGGATATGATGGTCTAATAAGAAAAAAAGACTGATTCATGAGTATCCAATTAGGCAGTGCTCTCAACCGTACTGTAGCCGACTCCAACCCATGATTAAAACCTTCGATCAGTCAGTCCAGTACCTTATCTAGCAGTTCACGCTGCCTCCACGTTGTTGGTTAAACAAGATGAAGTGCAGGTTAAAAAAGTGCATTGATTTTTGACATTTTATACACACACACACACACACACACACACACAAGGAATGCATGTTTTAAATTCTTTATCGCATAAATTAGCTTAAATTTATAGAATGTGTTATTCTTCATTTTGGTTCTATAGCCAGAAGACGCTTCCTCAGTATCTACAGTGCATGTATAAATATGTGTGTAAATACATACATGTATGTGTGTATGGGTGTATGCTTGTAAATCCAGGAGTGTTTGTGGTACCTTTGCTCTGTCATCCACGGTGGTAGCATTGACCTGGTTCTGTATTGGATCAGCCATAGCAGTCGATGCGGCTGTGCTGGGAGAGAGGCGGGGAGAGATGTGTTCATACACTTTCGCTTATCCTCAGCCTCATGGCTCCTGCCTCTTATCAGTTCCCACTGTTGTGTGAGACTGGAGCCAGGGCCAGTCTGGCTGGCTTTCACATGGGTCCTAAATGAAGTATGTCCAGGATTTCAGGCAGGCAGCGATTTGCTTTGGAAAGGAGGGGGAGGAGGAGGAGGGGGCTTTTTCATCTCCTAATGAATTTGCCTCAGGGGTCCCGGAGGTTCTCTCCTTCACCCTTCATTAAATGGTTTTTATTTCGGCGTTCATCTTGGAGAGCAGGCGTCCCGGTGAGGAGAAGCCTTTCCAGCTCAATTTCTCTCTCCTCGGTCTCCCCGGACTTAATGTTTACCCTCTCCCAATCAGCTGCTGACCCCCCGTCCTGCCTGTCCACCCCTCCAGCCAATGACCACTTTCGCACACTTTCACACTTCCTCTCACAGTAATCCATAGTGACCTGGTTTGCTCTCGGTGTGCACATTCTGGCCAATTGTCTCAGTGAGAAAGTAAAGCATAACACAGCAGCAGCTTCATTTTGATTGCAGGGGACTGTAGTTCCATATGGAAACTGTGCCCAGGACTACATGTCTTGGGTGCCACACAACTAGCTTCCTTCCATTGTGGAACCGAGAGAATGTTGTGCACCTGCGTTTTGCCTTTGAAGGTAGAGATGCTTTTACTTGGGCCCTGTAGCATTTTAACACTGGCCTTGACAATAAGGTCAGGCAGGGTGTGGTTGTGTCACGTCTTTGTAAAGGTTTAGCTGAAGCAGAAGCGGAAATAACGGGTGTGCCGTAGGTGGGCCACACCCATATGAGCACCCGGGAGGGGGGGATATTGACATATCTTTAAAATTGACTCGGTGACGCTCCGTCATGCCTTGCACCCAAATTTATGACAGGCTAGCTCCGCCCCTTAGCTAAAGTGTTGATTTTTATGTACTGTACTGTACAGATGCTTGTCTTCTCTCACGACTGAGAAACGGGCTTTCTCGTGCTCATCGTGTCTCTGATCAGAAATCCTACCGCGGACGCTTTTCCCACATGGTCTGAAAGCCTTCCCTCTGTCAGCATTGATTTAATGTCAGTCCTAAAATGGGGGTGTGGGTTGGAGTGGGCAGGTTTGGCCTGTGTTCTGACAGCGCAGTGGGGCCAGGCAGGCCTTGTCTGCCTGGGCTGGTTGGCGGGGTGGTGGAGCTGAGCCAGTTATTCTGCGCAGGCTCTGGTCTTCCAGCGCGGGCTCCGTCGTCGCCTCTCTCTGTGCCCGGGCCCTCGCTTTTCCCCCGATGGAAAGTATTGACCGGTCCCTGGCGCTAATGAGGCAGCGGAGTGTGGACACAGGCCAGTTCACGGGGGAACTGTTTGCATTTAAAGGTTGTCAGCTGACTCAAAAAGAGGTTTTGCTATGTAGGTAGAACAGGCTGATTATTATCCTGGGCTTCTGGGTCTGTTTATGTAATCATTAATCTGTGTACGTCTTTATTTACCCGGGATTACAGCTCCCAGCTCATTCACTGGCTGCCACTAAGCAGGTTCATTGAAAGGTAGCTGCGGGTGCAGAATCCTTCCTGTTCCCTGGGTTTCTGGAGAGAAGCGGCCTTCGTGTGTGTGACTGCTTAATCCCCCTCCCTCCATTAAAAAAGGACCTTGATTATGTCCCCAAAGTAGTAAAACGGTGAGGTAAAAAAATCAGCGTCAAGCAAGAATTGTAAGAACTGTACTGTATGTGGCTGACCCAAAGTTGAGTTGAGAAGTGTTTTTTTTTAAATTTATTTCGACCACCCTAGTCAGGTGAGTTAGGTTTTTCTGTTTTTCATTTACACTCTCCACCTGTGCAGTACACAGACTTCAGCAGCCAATCAGAGAACTGTAAATAAACCAGTAATACAGATGAGGACAGAACAACTGAGAAGCAGTGAGAGGTAAGGCTGTCCTCTCACTGCTTCTCAGGTGTTCTGTCTCATCTGTATTACTGGCTTATTTGACAAGGCTTTCCCTCTAATTACTTCAAAACGAGCGATCTTCAGAAAGTCAGGTTAAGGCTGGCTTGTATCAGTTTTCTGTTGTATCTCTGTAAATCTGTGAGAAGCCATATTAGGTAGTACTGCTAATATACTCTAACAAGTCCATTTTTCACAGTCACACATCCATTGCGGTAGTGATCGACTGGAGGACACTGTTTACGTTTGCCTCTCTCTGTGAGTGTTACTGTACAACTGCAAAACACGCAGATGGGTTGGCGGAGGCTGCGTAATTGTTTTTTATTGCCTCAAATGATTTAAGCAGAGAAATGGCATCATCCTCTCAAGGGTCACATAAATCAAGCAATCAAACACCTCTGGAAAAACAGCCTCTTTGTCTATGATGTGAATGAAGCAGTTAATTTTTCCTCAGGGAGCTTTTCTGTTTATTCATTTATTTATTTTATTCTTCTAAGTGCTTTCCTGGTAACAGTGCTTTCTAAGGTTTTCTGACCTACAACTGCATACTGCCGCTCTTTCTTTAATAAGCAGTTATTTAATCAATACTGGCCTTGACGGTTATAAACGTTGTTTTTCAAACTGATACTCTTGCCCTGTTTTATTTAACAGCATAAACCATAGTGGGTTTGATAGTACTTTTGCTCTACAGTCCTTTTCCACTGTAGACCTGGAGCCAGACTGGGGCTAGAGCTGGTTGGCAAGGCATAGTGCGTTTGCTTTTACGCTGCATAACTAGCAAGCAGAGCAGCAGCACGGTTATTGCAAATGGAAGCTTAGATCTGGATCCACAGTGGAAAAGGACTACTTTTGTGTTTGAGTGGTAGGGCAGGCCCAGGACACAGTTAACAGTGCTTCTTGTGGTCTAATGGTGTTGAAGGCTGAGACAGAGTTAGGAGCCTAATCCTGGTTTGATCTGATCCACAGCACGAGTGTTCACTGGGTCACAAGGTGAATCCCTTCCAGAGAACAGGGCTGAATAGCCCGGCAGGTTTGTGCTCGTGTGAGATTACACACCAATATCCACTCCCATCTTTGCAGTTTGCTTGATGGGACTTGTGGTTGCTTTCATCTGCACTCAAAAAAAATTAATATTGGACTTGCATAACCCAGTTATGTCAACAGGTTCCAGTTGAATGGCATCAGCATTGTGTTATTTAGGTAAACCAAGTCAACTGACATTCATACTTGTTTTTTTTTTTTTACAAAGGGTAAAAATACATAAATCAAAATGGTGTGCATTTACTGTAGCTGTGTGTTAAACCTGCATCAGTGGGTGAGCGACTCTGTCACAGCCTTATCGGTCAATGGCTCGTCACTGTCATCTTTCTGTGTAGCGACTGCCCGAAGTCTCTCTGCTACACGTCTTGCTTTGACTGGGTGCCCCCGGTACACTGACTCTCTGGCTTCTTCGCTGTGGCAGCGCTCTTCAGCCATGAACTACTGAGCTGCTGGTATTGAGAAAACCAAAGGCTCACAGGCTTTGATTTTCATTCTGAGATCACAATTAGTCATAATTTGAATATAGCATGACGCACTCTCCCTACGGAGACCTCATTGGGACAATTAACCTCAGTTAAAATGGCCTTTATTCTCATCACGTGGCTGAAGGAGGTTTTCTAGCCCATCAGCTCAGAACGTGATCTGCAGGGATAAGCTTGCAGGAACACCCCCCCACCCATCTGCACAAAGCAGTGTTCTGCGTGCCCTCAGGAGATGTTTCCGGTGTCCTTTAAACGTATCCTGGAGCTTCTCCCAAAAAATAACAGGTAGAAAAAAATGCATTTCATTCATTTCAGGTTGTCTGAAACCTGCCATTAAGTATGTGAAATGGGCTCCCAAGGAACATTTTCTCAGTAGCAACACAAGTTACCTCCACACATGTGCACATAGGCATAGACACTTTCATACTGCCTTTGTATGTGTGGCACACATACCGTGTCCATCTTGCTTTGTGTAGCTCAGGCAAAAGCTCAACAAAAGTCAAAGCTATTACGCTATTGCGTGGTAATGCCGCAATTATCGCCCTAACATGGCGGTTGTGTTCGGTGTTGTTTATCCCCCTGTGCATTAACCAAGGCCTGTTGTTAGGTGAAGGTTTTTCTGTGTAATTGCAGAAGATGTTTTGAAGGGTTCATTATTCATATTTCCTGCTGTGCTTTATAGCCATTCTGTTACATTCTTAGCAGACAGCGGGGCCTTTAGGCGTTGTTTGGGCTGTGCAATGCAGTTCTAAAGCACCCCTCTGACTCGAGGGCTCAGTCTAGAGCTTTACCCAAGGACTGCGCAATTTCAAAGTTCAGTGTCTTCACACAGCTGGTACTAAGCTGCCCAGTCATCATCTCAGTATCAGCTCAATAATGTATTGTATGTGTGTGTGGTTTTAAAATCCATCCACCATAATGTTTTTATTATTCTGTTGGGCGAAAATGTAGCATTATCGTCCTCTAGAGAATGATGCCTCACATTATAAAGAAGATAGTTTTCAGGGAATTATTGTTTGCTGTCTTCATTTTTGATGTTTTAAATGAATGTTGACAGGTGCCCATCATCTGAACTTTAAAGACTAGTTTTCTTTCTCCTTCTTTTGTTACAGTAATTCCCTCACAACATATGTTTCCGCCCTCAACCATGAATATTCATCCAGTGGTATTACTGAAAATAGGTTAGGTGTCTGAAATTTGGAAGGCAATGAGCAAGTAGCTGAATGGTTCCTTTAATTTGACAATAATAGCTGACGTAATGTCACTTCACTTGTCACTAAACAATAATAATGATAAAATAACTGTCTATAGGCAATTGAATATTAAACAGATAGTTAAAATTTGTTTGCATTCATGGCTTTTCTTTAGTTAGAGTAATGCCCAGTGTAAAAATATGAATATAAATAAAGTTATATAAATAAAGTTCATTCAAAAAAAAATTTTCAACCTCAAAAAATACTTAAAAATGTCCAAAACCATCACTAAAAACTTCAAAATAGTGAAATTCTTACAGCCTGAAATTTCTCAGGATAGTATGTATCTTCAGTGATAGCTCACCGGTGCCTGTACTGTATACTTCATATTGTCAACCTTCTAACTCCATGGAGATAATCATGCTGGTCAGTACATACATAAACCATAGAGGTCAGAGGTTTACTTGTGGCTGGGGTGATAAGGGGTGCACTGTACTCCACTCAGTCATTGCCTATCCACCAGAGCGCCTGATGCACTTTCCTTCAGGGTTCCTTGGGGGAGAGCTGGGTAGCTGTGCAGGTGGTGAGGGTGCTTAAGTTTCTCTGCAGAAGGTGAGGGATTTCAGAGGCAGTGTCTGGCACATGTGGAGGGTGTTGGGGGTTGGGGCTTGGGGCTTGGGGGGGTGGGTGGTGGTACCGAGAGGCAGGGCTCCCCCTCTGTTTCGAAGAGCGGAGCTTGTCTGCTTTGTAAACCCAGACTTGTGCTGTATCCCCTGGGGTGCGAACGCGCGGTCTCTCAGTCAGGCATCTCGTCCATCTGCGCCACGACAACACATAAATTAGAGGCCCAATTACTGTTCTTCTGGAAAGAGAGAGAAACAGAAAGAAAAACAAAGAGAGACCGAGGGAGGGAGAGAGACATAAAGAGATATGACGATGACTTTCTCTGGAGGTTCAAGAATAATTTCCCCTTTCTATCCATCGCTGATGTTCAGTGGGTATCAGCGAGAGAGCGGAATAAATAAAGAAATGCCGTTGGCTTTAAAGGCATCTCATCAAGTCATCAAGTGTTGAAATATTAATATCCTCACATGCGCGCCCATACAAACACATGCATGAATTAAAGCCAAAGCAGCCCTAGGCTAGCACAAGGGCCTCCATGCGCCAGTCATTTCCACAGAAACCATGGTTCGGCTTAGAGCTGTTTTTCAGTGACGTCCTCATATATGACTATGGCAAGGTTTCCCATGGTGGGGGTTTCTGTTTTAGGCCTGCATTAAGCCACTTAAAATGAGGGAGCATGGAACCTAACGCAAAGGCGGTTCGGAGGCCTTTCTGCCTCCCCCGCATTTTTCATGCCGTTGCATTGTCTACCCCTCGTTTTTCCCCTTTAAAATGGAGAGCGCTCTGTGATTCCAGTGATGATCTGAGGAATCCCCAGGAGAAGGCATTAGCTGGAGAAAACACAGAGAGTGAAAAGATTCTCTCACAGAGCTCTGGGCGAATCAAACGCCGTGCAGTGTTGTGCCAACACATGACAATCCCCAAGCAGATGACAGATTTATGGTCTTCCGTGTGTACTCTTTAGTGTGTCCGCTGACATTCTGATAACCTTCTTTTGAACTCATCTGGGAATATGAAGTGGTACATGCTCTGTTATGCTATATAAAAGCCCCCCCCCCCCCCAAATTTGAATTGCTACAGCACTGATGCAAGCTCTTTTTTTCCATTGTCCCAAAATTCATGGCTTCTCATTTCAAATTTATACAAATTTTTTATGAATGTACAATTGATCTCTATTGCTCTAAGACAAAATTAGATTTTGTGTGTGTAATAACAGTGAGCCAGTGTTTACTCTGTAAGATCAGTATATTTGTATAGTTACACAGGAGCACAGTTTATGCAACTGTTAAAATGATTTCTCTGTAATTTTAGGTAAATGTGCATGTCTGAAATGGTAAATGTGTTACATCTAAAACATTCAAAACTTGAACAGGTTTTTGTGAGCATGTGTCTTATTGGGAAATTGTTGAATTGGGGTGTTTGATTAAACCTTGTTTGTCCCTGTGCACTGTAGTCAGGAGACACTGTTAATCTGCACACATTATGCTGTGCTGAATGCAGTCCTTGTGTCTCCATCCAATCTCTTACATAACGGGCTAACAACAGGCCTCGGAATTGCGTCATCTGGTCACTGACAGATGTCAGCAAGCACACACACATGCTCACATGCTCACATGCTCACATAAAGTCCCTTTACAGTGGCTAATGTATTCTCTGTCCGAATGAACAGAGGAAAAACTCTGTTCATGTGGTGCTCTCAGTTGTGCTCGCAGTTGTTTTGTAACTATTTTAAAAATAAATAAATAAATAAATAAAGGTGGAACCAAAAACGCTTAATGCAATATCCTATCAGATCACAGGTCGAAAGAATAAAGATATACGTGTGAGACATGATGAAAAAGACCTTAAACGCGCAGGCTGTGTTGAGCGAATGCGGGTGCTTGCTTGGGTAAACGGGTAATTCCATTGCTGTCTGAAGGAGTCATCCGTGTGCTGCCATTGTGACAAACACAGTTTGGCACCTTTCAGCTCCTGTAGGCCCCCATCCCCAGGAGCTCTCAAGTGTGCGCGATCTGGGCCTGCGAGGGGTTAAGCTTTCACCATAGCGGCAGTATTATGGCCAATGTTGTTCCACAGTGTCAAAGATTATCTCCATCCTGTAAGGTCAGGCAGGTCAGGTCAATAGTTCGAGAGTTCATGGCAAGTTGAGTCTGGAGTGAGATTTACCAAGCTATTTCGATTGGGTTTTCGGTCAGTATGAACAAAATAAGGGATATGCACATCCAGAATAATTGCAGGTATGGATAAAGGCAAGGATAAATTCAGCTATAAGGATAAATAGTACCCGCACGCTGCTTTTTTCCCCCTGTACGATTGCAAAATAAATTCACACCTTGGAGCAACAGCATTAAGTCTCTCATCACACACAGAAAACTAATGTACAGCCATACACACATAGAAAAACAATGTACTCCCAAAAAAGTGTTTATAATGATGAAAGTGTCATCTTGGGCCGTCTGACTGCTTAGATGTTCAGATGTAGTAAAGTAGATCAGCTACTTAGTAAAACACAAACATGGCAGGATTTGTAGTGCATTGTTTGCAAATTGAAGTAAGCACCTCCGGTAAGACAAAAAATATTAATCAGCTATCTTTCCAACAAGGAGCTGATTAGAGTAGCTTTCAGAAGTCACAGCAGAATTTTAGTCGACTTCATACCCTTGCATTATGTCAACATTGCACTTTGAATCCTCTCCAAATGATGCTCTCTGGGTACAAATTAACGGCTGGCGCTTTTAAGTGGTGACAGAATAAACGCTCGCTCTAAGAAGACTCTTCTTGTGATGCTGATGTCAGCGAGAAGTGGTGGTTGTGGAGTCGGGGAAGGGGGGGGGGGGGGTGTGATAAGCACACAGTAGGCCCTGGCAAGGTCTTGGTGGGCTTTAAGCATGGCTAATTTGTGCCATTTGTTTTCTGGTTTTAACAGAAAGTTTAAAGGTTTTCGGGGCGCAAGGCGAACCTCGTTTTGTGTGCTGCCGTAGTAGTGAAGCTCATGCTTCGGGAACCAGTCACATGATCCGTGCGACGCAAAGAATGCGAGCGTCGGTGAAAATGTTCTCAGCTTCCTGCGTTCCGTGCATCCCAAAACAGGTAGCAGCCAGCATATTCTGTCATCTGCCTTCACTGGTTGTCAGGTGACAGAGCAAAACCGTGTCAGTGCCAGGTGTTGGTCCTGACCCTATCGGACGTAAGGTCGGCCTGTCGACGATGCTAGAGACAGAGCTGGAAACTTTCGGATGGCTTGAGTAGCAAGTTGCTGCCGTCCTCCCTTTTTTGCTTCTGCGTATTTGTGCAATATTCTGCGAACTCCCTCACACTGAAATAAAGCTCGCCTCGGTGCTGCAGCATGGTCTATGACACAGGCTTTGATCTGATGCATAAGTGGGGACCAGGCTGGAACATGGCGGGGTAGGAAAATCTGATGAAAGGCACAGCGGTGGAGCTGCTCTTCTGAATCTGCGCATCTTTGAAGTGGTAAACAAAAAAAACTTAAACTTTTTTTCCGAAGAATAAGACTGGGCAAATTGTGGTCAGCATTTTTAGAAAGGTCAAGTGCAAGTCAAGGCTCTCCTTCAGAGAGGAGGCATTGCAGATAATTGCTTAGGTAAATAAACATTGGCTTGCTGATCCAGAGCATTTAAGCATGAGGCTTTCTCTCTCAGGCGATGTCAGTTTTGAGAGTTCTGAACCCTCTCTCTGTAACCTGAACCTGTGCAGCTCACAAGATGGCCCCCCAGTCCAGTTATTCTTTGTTGGCGTCGTCTAATATAGATTTTTATAGACAACTTTATGTATTTAGTAAAATCCAACCTTTACATGAATGCAACTCATCTCATGAGATTAAAAAAATGAGATTCAAACCGTATAAATTCAATCTCTGATCTTATGTTTGCTTTGATATCTGTAATGTCTCTTCCATATGCCCCTTCTTTACATAAAAGTTTCTCTTCAAACATCATGGTGATAAAGATAGATCCATCATTTTATCACAAATTCACAGAAATAAAACTAAAAGGCTCCTTTGTAATAAGGGTCTTGCTTGCGGCTTTTACAATTCAATGATTTTGTCTAGCGGAATAGCACCTTTTGACTGTTCTGTCCACAGTCATTCATCTCCTCTTTCCCTCTTCACTGTACGGGGCCTAGCCTGTAAGTTCTGAGTGGGCATGCAGCCAGATCTGGCTTGGAGGGGATAGGTGCCTCATAGAGAGACATGTTCACAGGGGGAAAAAAGGGAAAGAGATTTAATAAATGGCCTGGAGACTAGAGCAGGCCGGCATGTGGCCCCCACGAGCAGCGCCGCGAGGAGTCAGCCGCAGCTCTACACTGCCACCTGCTGGGCAGCCCCCGCGCTCGCAGCCCCCGCCGCTAGGCCGCAGCCAGCCGTAATTACAGCGCGCTCAAGCTGTTGTGAGTGCATGTCAGAACAAATTATGTAAGTAATGAAGCTGAAAATGCTAGGGGAGTACAAATACAATGCCCCGTTAATATTCATACAGGGGAAGCGAAGAAGTAAAAACACAACAGCGCAGCCCTAATACTCCGAGGCGAATTCCAGCCGCACGGAGGCACGCAGCGAAATGGCGCTAATCTCAGAGATCATCTGAGAGTGACTTTTCTGCCCATTTCAGTATTCCCGCCAAAATCCCCTCTGACAAGTTACACCAGCCTAATATTACACAAGAGAATTTGCCCAAGTGTGAGGGATTCCTCTTATTAGTGGCGGTTTTACATTCATAACAACATGCTTAAGCCATTCGACAGAACGGTGGGAGACTGCGGCGTGTAATGGACAGTAATGCAGCGGGTGTCAGTCTCTGCCGCATTCGCTAAATGAAATGTAGGCTAATGCAGCATTTGCGTGGTGGATTTCGGTGACTATCGCTGCAAACGCAGCTGGCCGGTGTTTCTGAATGCCTGGGACCAGCGTAACACGGTGAATCACAAAGCTCCCGGTATTAACTTAGCGGCTCAGCCATTTGGTACAAAGGACAGCCCATAGGCTCGCCTGAGGGAGAACAGCATTAGCCAAATGACCCCACGGCAGCCTTGTGGTTTGGTTGAAGCCCAGGGACAGAGGTTGTTTGAAGCAAATTTCATTCAACTGAAGTGTGCTCAAGCAATACAAAGCTACAGCACCATGGACGTTCAGTACACTGCAGTCATTAGTTACTGCAACAAAGGCTTCTGTTTAGTGGCTTTAGTGGATCTTCATTAAATGCTTTGGTTCTATGTACTTTATTCCTCAACAATGACTTGTAATAATGCCAATAGGAGGAGTTATTTTTTTCCACAGGTTAGCAAGTTCAGCTATCACCCACATTAACTCACTAACCGTGAAGAAATTTTTGTTTATTTTTAACTGAAATTGAACACAAATGATGATCAAATCCGAGACAATTACTTCCTCAGCTTCTCACAAGATTGTGCAGTGTTCAAAAGCAAAACGATGGAATGAAATTTTAAAACATTGATGCAGCGCACTGCCGTGAGCAAACATAGCTTAGCCCATCCAGTGGGATTTTCCCTGATATTCTGGGGATCCTGTCTGGGTCCATGACTGCCTCTCTGTGGCATGTCTCTGGGTCCATGCATTACCAGGCTTTTCTGAGCAGCTCCAAGCCAGAAGGCCTGCTTGGACACTCATCTGTACAAGACAAACACACTGGCCTGATGTGCCACAGGCCAAAACAGCCATGATTGGAGAACTTTTGCTCTTTTTTGCTATCTAAAGTTTTATTCATTTATTTTATCTTTTCATGACTCTGGACAGGGGCATTTCTGTTGGGGAGGAAGGGTGATTGAAAGATTTGACAAGTTGAAGGTTTGACATTTACTCAAGGTTTTCCCCTCGATGAAAGCCCTTTCACAGTGGTTTATTTGGTTTGATTGAACTCCTCTACTGGAAGCCCTTTTGGCGTCAACGCGCTTTCCCCCAACGTAATGGGGAATTGTAGTGGTTATGGGTATTGTTATTTGAGTTACCAAAAAGGGACAATGTGCTGTTCGCTGACTGTGAAGGCTCAGCTTTTCAAATTCATTCTAGCTTAAATGTGTTTTTCCTTAACAGTAGCAGGGTAATGCAAGTGTTATTTTAACACTTATCTTAAATACAATGCACATGGGTTTTATGAAAACCTGGAGGACATGTGACTGCCCTACTGCTCCTAAGTAGCTAGCATGCATTAAATGCAGAGGGAAAATTAACCCATGGGGTTCAATAAAGTAGGTCTTATAACAATAAAATGTGTTACTGTGTTTCTGTACTAGTTAGGTTGTAGCTTCCCCTTGAATGTTTCTAGCTGAGAAATATCATCTCAATAGGATAGAACCACTTATATTCAAGAAGAGAAAATAAATAGCTGACAGTTAAATTAACAAACAACAGGAAGGTTTGTGGCATTTCAAATTAGGAAATAAATCTGTGTCCCTCTTGAAAGAGACCACCATCAAAATAAAATAAAATAAAACGTCTGTCGCCAGAAAACTGACAAGTTAGAAAATCTTGGCATCCTGGCTTATACAGTAAATTTTTGTTTTTCCAAAAATTATTTTTGTGTTTGTTTTCTTTAATTGAGAGAACGATAATAATAATAGTGCATACTTCTGAAAGAAAAGACGTAAACTGGTCCTTTTTTGGCAAAACTATTTAAATGTTGTCACTGCTTAGCGAGTAAGATAGGCAGTTAACTAGCAAGATTGACTGGTCAGTTCAGTGCACATTTCCCAAGTCAAAAAATGCAACCATATCAAGCTTTTGGCTGCTTTAGTGCCTGTGGCTAGATTTAATTTGCAGTGCCTATTCATGCCCCCATGCCAAAAAAAGTTATATTTTGTATACTGACAATGAGTCATAGAGACTGTAGTTTGGAAATCCCATGATTTAATACCAAAATGTTAACTGTTAGCAGATGTTAGCAGATGTAGCTACATTTAAGTTCAGTTCAGTTCTGCACACCCACAGATGGTTAAATTCTCACAGTCGTTAGATAGAGACACCTGTGCCTTCTTTTTTAACGTCTCTGTGGTTGCTATTCATATGAAACGTTAGCTTATACCGGGTGCTTTGCGTTGAGTTTTTCAAAGGGCAAGAAGAACATAGACATAATTTGTATCTATGAAAAGGATACCCCAAAGATGAAGGGCATACTCTATGGTCACTGTCGCAAGTATAAAGTGGCTTTTTGAATGTGTGGAATTCTTCTCTTTGATAAGGCTGTCACAAAGACACTCAATGGCATAAGTGAATTTCACTTTTTTTTTTTCCATGGTTCTGTGGTGATCCTGATTGTGATAGTTTGCTTACAGATTTCATTTTCGGCAATTTATGAAAATGTCACTTGGAAAACCGACTTTGACAATTCAAGTTACTCTAGTTGTTGCTCTTCCCTGGGTGTATCCATACACCTGGCTATGAACATTATTCATATATTCAAGAAACACTATTATATATATTTTATATGTATATAAACAGGTGTCCATTGCTTGATATCAGTAAAGAAATTGTGATCTGAATTCCCAAAATATAATGCATAGGATCTCAGGATAGAGGGTGTTTCCATCATAAGTCCTTGATATCAATGTGCGATATATTTGATTGACTCCTGATTTCGTGTTTTGTACCCATGCATTTGACATCTGCAAAACAATTTAGTAGAGGAACATGGCATACTGCAGCTGCACGTTCAATGGTGATCAGCCGACATTTAGCTATTTATGGGGAGGTCAGGTGACATGTCACTGCACTGAGAAAGAGCTCTTTAGATGGACAGAAGAGGGACCATTAAAAACGTGCTCAAAAATATGAATGACAGCCTGCTGTGACTAATCACCAGGTCATCTTGACTGTGCCACACTCTTACTGGCTTACTGGCAGCAAATAATTGGCCATTCTCTGGTGGGGGGGGGGATTCGGTCTGAAGCATACTAGCATACTGCATACTTCATCATGCATTGATAAAGCATGATCATCCTGCGTTGATATTTGGACGGTTCTAAAAACTGGACTAAAAACATGGATGTATTTTCAAAAATTAAAAAAGCAAACGTGCTGTTGTCTGACCTGCTGGAACTTAAAATGCACTTAAAAAACAACTGAAAAAGCTACGAATGTAGGCCAGTTAATGATAAAGCGCCAGTACCCAGTAAATCCAACTCAGTTATTTTTGATCTTATTCCTTTTAGCAGTAGTCACCAAGAAATGAAGTATCTGGTTGTTTATGAATCATCGTCTCACACATCAGTTCGAACTGTGTTTGAAGGTCTTTGATGCGACAGGTGACTGCGAGATTCTGACACTTTTTTCTGTCCCTTTTTCTCTCACCAGCTCAAATCGAAATTATTCCCTGCAAAATCTGTGGCGATAAATCATCCGGAATCCATTACGGCGTGATTACGTGCGAAGGATGCAAGGTGAGCGCCGTCAGAATGTCAGCGAAATGTCTCTTCCTCTCCAGTTGACACTACTCTGAGACTCTCGTTGTTTTCTTGACTGCTTGTTTTTGAAAAAGCTTTGAAAGCTCTTTGTAATTTTCATCTTCGGTTCTGAAAAAAAGATGAAAAAAACATTCAGAGCTTCAAAGCAACCGAAGGGAATAGCAAATGTTTGTCACACTGGTCAAATACATAAGGATGACACAGCACTGAGTCATTCACTGGACAAAAGTCTTTTTGCAGTCAGAGTTTGATTTTTAAGCTTTGAGTGCAATGCTGTCACAATTGTTTGCGTGATTGAGGACATTTCTGGATAAATTACACCTAAGGATTGTAACTCCTCATTTTGCAAAATAAACTGTTTTCTCTAGTAGCGGAAGTTACATGGTCTGATCTGCATGCATATTTTGAAGGATTTCCAATACCTATTCAGGGAAGAAACTCTTTTTTGTTTTTGCATTTTCTTTTAGTCACCTGCTGAATTAGCATTCTGAAAGCGGACGTGGTGCCTTCGTTCAGCTAGTGCGAGAGACAAGGTCTCTCTTGCAGTGTCACTGTGCTCTTTCTCTCACACAGAATGAGGGCTGAAACGAAAACAAGCTGTTGAATAAACTGCTGAAATGTAGCTTTCATGATTGCTCATTATACATCAGGCACAGAATCATTTAATGATTTGTGCAAGTTAGGCCTACACGAGTTTGGACCATAAATCACAGCATTATGAAAAAGTCCTTCTTGTCAACAGTGTTTACACCCCACTACCATAATGGCTTCCATTAGATAGCGGCTTGGCAGCTGTCAGCTGTTTTCTTGTAATTATACAGCCATCGAGCAACTAATTAAGACATATGTGTATCGAGCGGTGGAATGGGGTATGTAACTGATGCGCTGGAATCAATTCATTAAGTAGGAAATTGTCAAGAGATGGAGCATCAAATGGGTGTGCAGTCCTCAAGCAGTTCTGTGACCAAGCTGCATGAGGCACTTTCACACCGAGTTCGTTCGGCTGTTTTATTCAAACAGAAGCATGGTTTGGTTCATTTGGAGTTATGTGGAAATCCTTATACGGCTACATAATAGCACCAGAATGCAAATTAAAACAATTAAACCAAGATCGGTTGAAAAGCTTAGTCTGACTGTTTGGAGCTTCTCTCAGTGAATTTGTGATTTTAGTCCATCAGATATTTGTATAATGTGAATGTAATTGAGGTTCACATGGAAACAAACCATTTGAAGAAGGCACCAAACTTGACACATTTCCTGAAGCGATATACTGTACATGTAGACGTCATTTGTTCTCCATGCATTTCTCCATTTCATTGTTTGCAAAAAAAAAGTGTAGTCTCATCCACATCCAGTGGCTTTCCTCCATTCCACTGCTGTCAAGTAGGGAAAGGACCAATTGACACACCTAGAGCCTAGATCAAAGGGTGTCTGTGTTCTGTATAATACCTGTATGCTATTACGACGGTTTCTGTTGCAAGCAAACCAAGAGCAATTGGAAAAGTTACAATGATACCTACATGAAGCCAGTTGTTGTAGAAAGTTGACAAAAGTCATCTAAAAGCGTGATTATTATCAATATTTCCGTTCTCACCTACAACTCTCTTTGTAGTACTTAGAGTCCGTTTTGGCCACGTTGACCCCAACTATCGATGCGCCTGATTTCTTCTTTTTATTTCAGCGTAATTTCAGATAAAATGTCCCCATCTGACAGATCAGTGCTATGGGTTGCTGGAGATTAAATAGCCAGCTACTGAAGGTAGTTATCTAGCAAGACGGATAGAAATATATTGTAGATTGATGACAGCATCAAGAAACCATTCGATCTCAGGCAAGGTTATTGGTGCATTTATGAGTCTACCTATATCAGCACCTGAATCAGATGTTGCTAGGAAACAGCTGAGTACCACAGTGTATGGATCATGAATTAATCCACATAAAAGAGAAATACAGTATCTATAATAGTGGTTTCCGGAAAATATATGTAAGAAATGTCTTTATCTCCCTCATGCATTTTTGTCAAGTATCTGAAAAACTAGCTAACTTATCGTGGAGCAATAAGGACATTCCAGTCCAGTTGACCCATTGACCTCTAAGAAACCATCCCCTCTGTTATTATCCAAATGAGCACAAACACACTTCACTTACAGTGGAAAGCATTTGCAACATAACTCTGTGGTGCACTTTGTGTGAGAGGTGTGTAATGTGCTCTTATGTGTTGTCGTCTGTGAGGTGTGTTGTGTACTCTTATATTATATAATGTGAGAGGTGTATAGTGTGGCCTTGTTGTGGTGTGTAGTGTACTCTTATGTGAAGTGTGAGGGGTTTGTAGTGTACTGTTATTGTGAAATGTGAGAGGTGCTTTGTGCACCCTTATTATGAAGTTTGTGAGGTGTGTAGCGTGCTTTTGTTGTGGTGTGTAATGTACTCTTATTGTGAAGTGTGAGAGGTTTGTAGTGTACTGTTATTGTGAAATGTGAGAGGTGCTTTGTGCACCCTTATTATGAAGTTTGTGAAGTGTGTAGCGTGCTCTTATTGTGGTGTGTAATGTACTCTTATTGTGAAGTGTGAGACACTAGTGTCCACTGTGTCTCTTCCTCCAGGGCTTCTTCAGGAGAAGCCAGCAGAGCAATGCTGCGTACTCCTGCCCCCGTCAGAAGAACTGCCTGATCGACCGAACCAGCCGCAACCGCTGCCAGCACTGCCGGCTACAGAAGTGCCTGGCGGTGGGCATGTCCCGGGACGGTACGTACCAGGGAGTGGGGGCGTGGCTATTCCTTTGCGTAGTTCACTTGTTTGCCAGCTATAGCATTCTCAAGGTGGCCTGTAGACAGCAGGCAACTCTTACCCAATGTGGGGATTAAATGTAATTCAGTAGCAGTGATGGAAGTATGGTTCCAACAAGTTATGGTGAGAGAGGATACAGTAGCTGTCGCATGGGGCTTTTTCAGACTGTTCTGTAGCATGTGCTATTTTAGCATGCTGATGGAAGCTTGGAGCACTCTTTACAGTACTGTGTACCTTACATACATACATGGAACAATCTTTCATTAGATTCCAAATCGTAAAGAGATCTCCCTTCCTCTACAGCTGTCCGTTTGGTAATCTGAATGCAGTAACTAGCTGACTAGCCAGCTAGTTAACGAGCTATTACTTTAGGTTGATTTGCAGTGAACTTGTGTATTTGTATAGTTATGTGCGCAGTTGTTTCAGATTCATGTTGTGTGTTATATTCAAAGTAATACGCAAAGTGTTAGCATCTTATGTGCATCCTCTGATGCCGGGGGGGCGGGGGGGGGGGGGGGGGGGATAAACGCAGCCTGAACAGGGTTGTGCGAGCTCAGCGCGGGGCTGTAACCAGGCCAGCCCTTCCGAGTCTCAGACGCTCGCTCACACAATCAGGACAGGCAAGGTGACTCCTTGTAACTGCACTCCGCCCACAGCGGCCCGTCCGCGAGGCTCCGCCTCCTCTCCCTCCTCAGACTGGCTGCGTCACGCGCCGTGCGGCCTCTGCTGCTGCAGGGGAGGGAGAGATAGCCGCTATAATTGGTAACTCGGGAGTGCAGGATTTAGCCTGTTTTACATCAGACATAACGCAGGGAGTCGCGCTTCTGTTTCACATCTGATTGTAAGCTACCTTTTTTTTCCTTTTCTTTTTTGTCGGCAGTGTACGTAGACCGTACGTATTTTCACTCATTCAGACAGGGACAGCGAATGCAGCTCCCCAGAATAAGTAGAATTATCTTAAGATTGGTCGATTCAATATTAGGACTGGATTTTCATATTTTCATTCATAGGGATACATTTAAGAACTATGGAGCCGCTGTACAAAACAGCCATTGTTGAGATGACTTTCTGCAGCCCCCCTGACCTAAACACTTCTTGGGATAATTCACCTCTTTAAATCCCAATTTTTTTATCAGGCTACCCTGTTTTTGTTTTACATTGTGTGTTCTCTCCATCCTCAAAATGGAGGGAGGTTATGTAGGTAGCTTCATGTTCAAATCATAGAATAAAATAGGAGCCATATTTAAAATACATTTATTTTCAATACTACAAATCACTGACTGACTTTAATCAGAACACACCCTTTTAACTGCTGGACTGCTTGTCTTTTGACAGTGCGTTTGTTATTTTATTCTGAGGAAGACCAGCTAATTTATGGTTTATAACTGTCTGTGTCAGCTATTTCATGAATTTAAAAAAAGGGTCTTTTTCAAGATACGGTTGCTATTATTTTTAAATAGTGCCATGTCATTTTAGAATGTAATTTATTTTCTATATGTGCAATGTAGTATGTTGATATGCAGAATACTGAAAATATATTTCAAATATTTAGGATTATGTATTTTTAATGTGTTATATTTTTGACTCTGAAGTCAGTCTTTCTTTCTGCACCCCTGGGTGTGCTGATCTAACACAGATGCTGAAGCAGGATGTATTTAGCCAGCCTGGGAGATGTTGATCTTATGCAAAACCTGTGCAGGATGTTCTCAGGCTAAGCAAGGCTGCTCTAGCAGACAGGGGCTGGTGTCACATGTGTAAAGAGCAAGGAGTTCTCAGAGAAGGACTGTTCCAGGGCTTGTACAGCAGGTTTCAACTGCTCACACTTGTGTGTGTGCGTGTGTGTGTGTGTGTGTGTACGTGCATATGTGTGTGTGTGTGTGTGCGTTTGTGTGTGCTTGCGTGTGTGTGTGTGTGTGTGTGTGTGTGTTTACGCGTGTGTGTGTGTGTGTGTGTGTGTGTGTGTGTGTGTGTGTGTGTGTGTGTGTGTGTGTGTGTGTGTGCGTGTGCGTGTGTGTGTGTGTCCATGTGTGTGCTTGTGTGTGTGTGTGCGTTTGTGTGTGCGTGTGTGTGTGTTTACGCGCGTGTGTGTGTGTGTGTGTTTACGCATGTGTGTGTGTGTGTTTCTGTGTGTGTGTGTTTACGCGTGTGTGTGTGCGTTTGTGTGTGCGCGTGTGTGTGTGTGTGTGGTTCTGTGTGTGTTTACGCATGTGTGTGTATGTGTGTGTGTGTGTGTGGGTGTGCATGTGTGTCCATGTGTGTGTTCTGTACTGCAGCGGTGAAGTTCGGCCGCATGTCTAAGAAGCAGAGGGACAGCCTGTACGCGGAGGTGCAGAAGCACCGGCTGCAGCAGCAGCAGCGCGACCACCAGCAGCAGCCGGGGGAGGCGGAGCCTCTCACGCCCACCTACGGCCTGTCCGCCAACGGCCTGACAGAGCTGCACGAGGACCTCGGCGGCTACATGGACGGCCACACCCCCGACGGCGCCAAGGCCGACCCGGCCGTGGGCGGCTTCTACCTGGACATCCAGCCCTCGCCCGACCAGTCCGGCCTGGACATCAACGGCATCAAGCCGGAGCCCATCTGCGACTTCGCCCCCGGCTCCGGGTTCTTCCCCTACTGCTCCTTCACCAACGGGGACACCTCCCCCACCGTGTCCATGGCAGAGCTAGGTGAGGGTGCGACGGGAGCCGGTGGGGGATCGGGGGGCGATGAGGGGGTGCTGGGGCAAAAGGGGGTTTGGAGGGTGGGTGGGTGGGTGTGTGGGGGAAGAGCACAACCAGGGGGCAATTGAGACAAAAGGTGGCTTAAAATAGCAGGAGTTTTGAAAACTCATCTGCCAAACTCATTAGCGAGCGCATTTTTTGTAATTAGTTTCCGTTAATTAGGGCCAATCAGGATCCAGCAGGGCACATGCTAGGGGAAATCATTTTTGAGGCTCCCAAGTGCTTTGGAATACTTTTCTTTTTGTTTTTTTTTCTGTACGTTTCATACATTTTTCTGTGAATTATATTTTGTCATCGCTCCACCCATCCCCTCTCTATTTTATTCATTCAGTTTGAATCAGGCTGGCTCCACACACACACGCACACACACACACACATATGCACAAACACACACACACACACACACACACACTCACACATGCAGACATACATCTACGCACACACACACAAACACAAGCACGCACACACTGATTCTTTTTCCTCATTGAAGGCTTTGGAAATGAACAGAATGTAACTGGACAGTCCCGTTATGAACTGCCCACATCCTCGTCGTGATTGGGCTGGATATAATTGCTTTCTACTGCTGTTGTTTTCGCAGAACATCTGGCCCAGAACATCTCCAAGTCCCACATGGAGACGTGTCAGTACCTGCGGGAGGAGCTCCAGCAGATGACCTGGCAGGCCTTCCTGCAGGAGGAGGTGGAAAACTACCAGAACAAGGTACTGCGTGGTCACCCTCCACAGCCAGGGGGCGCTCATTAGTCCAGGACTAGTCTCGGGCCTCCGCTACACCAGCAGCTCAGTAACCAGACGTTGTGAATTCCACTTCTGTTCCAGCCCCGGGAAGTCATGTGGCAGCTGTGTGCCATCAAAATCACTGAGGCCATCCAGTACGTGGTGGAGTTCGCCAAGCGCATCGACGGCTTCATGGAGCTGTGTCAGAATGATCAGATCGTGCTTCTGAAAGCAGGTACGCTGGTTCAGCAGCCTTGACGTGGTTTGGTGGGTGGGTGGGGGGGGGCCGAGGGGCCATCCCAATATGGAGACAGGGGAGAGGGGTATCAAAGCTGTTTATGAGAATGTGCTGATGATGAGCAATGTTATGTGTGTGATGTGGTGTATTCTGCAGGTTCTTTGGAGGTCGTGTTCGTGAGAATGTGTCGTGCCTACGACTCTCAGAACAACACAGTCTATTTCGACAGCAAGTATGCAGGGCCAGATGTCTTCAAATCATTAGGTGAGTGTTTATCCACTGTGGGTTCATGCACGCCACCTCGTGTGTGTGTGTGTGTGTTTGTGTGTGAGAGTGATCTCATGTACAGTATGTGTGCTTGTGTGTATTTAGTGCTGTGAATCAGGGTGATTCAGAGCCTGGGCAAGTGACTTTATCCTGATCCCAGAGTCTTTGTGAATCCCCAGTCACAGGTTGTGATCATTCTCTCTCTCTCTCTCTCTCTTTCTCTCTCCATTCTGGCAGGATGTGATGATTTGATCAGCTCGGTCTTTGAGTTTGGGAAGAACCTATGCTCTATGCATCTGTCTGAAGACGAAATCGCTTTGTTCTCTGCATTTGTGTTAATGTCTGCAGGTAAGCAAGGTTTGTTAAAAAAAACTCAGAGAGAAATCACACAAAGAATTATGGCCACAAACGAGATATTGTTCTGTAGCTCTGTTCATTCATCCATGCTTCCGTGATCACAATGGGTAAAATCCCTGAAATACCTTCTGTAAATGCACTGTAACACATTCTGTTTGCTTCCCTGAACACATAACAGCACTGGTATTTAGCAGTATTTTCTTAAACAGCATTTGACATACAGTATAACGGTGTGTGATTGTGTTAATAGATATTTGCTACTTTTTGGAAGGATATTAAAAGCAGTGTTCCTGGCCCTGGTTTTCTTGGTTGAAGTTGCTTCTGTGATTTTTGTTAACCTCCCCTGTCCCTTCCTTCCCCAGATCGCTCCTGGCTTCAGGAGAAGGTCAAGGTGGAGAAGCTGCAGCAGAAGATCCAGCTGGCCCTTCAGCACATCCTGCAGAAGAACCACCGGGAGGACGGAATTTTGACAAAGGTACCGGTTGCCGAGCTACCGCGCACAGGCCTAAGCAGCCGAACAGGATCCCGTCTGGGCTCTGGCCTGGGCTGGGTGCTCTTTTTTAAAGTGAAAACATCAAAAAGTCACACACCAAAATGTCTGCCTTCTTACTTCATCATGGCCACGGCACGTGCACTTTAACCCAGGGCACGGCTTATTTTGGAAATACTGCCTGTACGGGCACTCGTGTGCGCTGTATATGCTAAAGAAAGGCTGCGTGCTAATTATTTTCATTAAGTGCTCCAGAAGAATTTCGCACTTGATCCTGAAAGTGAGCAGATTAATGACCCCCTGCTCTTTTTGCATCAGATGTGTAAAAGCTAATCTGGGAGTACTCCCCCAGCATGCCCCATCCCCCAGTTTGCCTCCCTCCCACTTCAGTTTCTCTAGAATCACACTCTCTCTGTTCTTTTCACAGTTGATATGCAAAGTGTCAACACTGCGAGCCCTGTGCAGCAGACATACGGAGAAGCTCACGGCTTTCAAAGCAATATACCCGGACATTGTTCGCACCCACTTCCCCCCCCTTTACAAGGAGCTTTTCGGTTCGGACTTCGAGCAGTCCATGCCTGTGGATGGGTAACGGCCCGCCGCGGGCGTAGGCTCCGCCCACCACGCCGGAGGGAGCGGAGCTGAACCAATCCGAGACACTTTACTGGTGCACTTCCCACACCGGGACAGCCAATCCGCTGCACAATTCGGGGAGGGTGGCGGGCTTTTATCGTTCTTCTTTTCATTGTTAAAATTCTGTTCTCTTGTTGTTTTTGTTTTCTTTATTGCGTGTGGGATTCTTTACCCGCATGGAAAGGAGCGGTGAGGAAACTCTGATGTAACTTCCTTTTCGAGCTGAACTTGGCCTTTATATGCATCTATTGTCAAAATGTTTCTCAAAGCCGACCTGGAACAACCACTTACTGTATATAAGGTGTCATTGGTAATATAAATATGTATTTAAATAGAAATCAAAAATTGTGCTAATATTGCAAGAACCATTCCCACTGTCTGCACCAATTAAAATTTCTTTGGTGCTGTATTAGGTATGGGGCATGCCTTGCCAGGCCATAACTTGGCTGATGGCATACATGCTATCCAAATAATTTCTTTCAGTGTCAAAAGTTAATTCGGGTTGCACCTTTATCACAGAGAAAAGGATGATTCGACAGACACTCTGTGTGCAGTTGTAGCAGTTATTTACCCCAGTGCATTGATTAGGAGCTATATGCATGTCCTGGTCAAGTTCGACCCTTTTATCTTCTGATTTAGTGTTTTACTGACTTTTCCTTTGGAGTGCTGTGCTCAGGAGGCATGCCTCCAGTGACCGGGGGCAGGGAGAGAGAGCACGGTGGCGTTGAGTTTGGTCTGCCCGCCACGGTGATGTACAAAATGCACCTTTTTACGGACAATCGTCTAAATGTAGAATTCTGGTAATTCTAGTTTTGAAAAGAATAACTTTAGCTGTCACAAAACTCCATCCTTCATGGTTGCATAGTGAAATCATGTGAGGCCGTCTGCTTTAAATCCTTCACTGCTGAGATGTCCCAGGCAAACTTGGGGGTACTGACAGAATTTAAAGGGTCCATTCCACCTGTTTTTTAAATGTGCTACAGGGTATACAGTAGTAAGTACTTACTATACAGATTTAAAAAAAATGTTTTTAGATTCTATTTTAAATAACATGTATGATATTAGTGGTTAGACTATTCTTTATTGTTGAATTGATAAGGCACTTTTTATTTGCACCGTTCTTTTATTTAAGACTCGCGTATTACCTAGTGATGTGTTGCATGTGCGGAAGAGATACTGGTTTTACCACAGTCGTGCGAGGCTAGGATTGAGAGAAATTGATGCTGGGTTTTTGGCTGTGAGATTACATGAGATTACATAAGCCACTTTTAATCCATTCCCCTCAATCAGTGACAAGAGCTGTCATCGTTCTCCACAAACAGCTTCCCAAGAGCTCGGTTTAACCGACAGTGGCAATGCCAGGAAATGGGAAATGGCTGTTAGGAAACAAAGAGGCAGTACTACACTGTGCCCGAGGCTGTTTTTCGGGCTCCCTTCACATTTCTGCCAAGACCCCTGAATGGAGGAGTGTATGTTTAAATGCACCTCCACATTTTCTAGGGGTTGTTGCATAACCAGATGTAATTTCTAGGTCTTGTCCAAGTCCGCAGGTGGTCTGCCCACTAATCTCCAACCACAGTGTAGAGAGGGATCCGGTGTCAACTTGTGATTAAAAATAGGATCAATGGTGAGGTGTGAAATGAGAGTACAGTGACTGAGCAAGTGAGTGAGTGTGTGAGGGAAAGACTGGAAGAGCTAGAGAGTGAATGAGCGAGCTCGTGAACGGGTGAATGAGTGAGGGTAACAGATAAGTAAGTGCATGCGCATGTGACTCAGACCACAAATTAGTTAGTGGATAAGCAAATGACAGAGAGCAGGGAAGTTAGTGCTGAGCAGGCGCCCAGCACATGCTTGTGTATTGCACCTCACAGTGGTGCTTACACACCTCTTTACACTGAGGGCTTCAAGCGGGAAAGAGTGTGAACTACCAGTCTGTCTGTTTATATAAAACTGCAGGTCCCTTTTCAGCAGTAGTCTCATCCTAAAACAAAAGTAGATTTTTAAAATATTGGAAATATCCCTGTCTGTGCAGTTCTGCCTACTGAAAAGACACAAGGACCTTCCACTTTTGGACATTTGAAAATAGTCCCTTGTGAAGACTACTTCAGATTCAAAATAGAGGCTTTAGGATTTGCTGGAGCTCCTCGAAAGTTACTCCTCTCTGTAGACTGGTAGACTTCGTTGAGTTCATTTGAGATTTTTTCCCTATACAAACTGGAAAATAGACTGATCTCAGCAACTTTATGTCTGTGAGACTCGCTGATAAACTTCACATGTTCCTGGGGGAGGGACTGCCAAGAGGACATTGTGTGGTGTATTAAAGAAACGCATCTGCCTGGTCTATTTTCAGACATTGGAGCTGTGAAGTTTTGAGAAAGATGCATTGTAAAATAGTGCCACCTACTGGCTGCAAACAAGATAGCAGTCAGAGGGAACAGGGAATGTGCTTGCAGCTCTGTTTTGATGAACCACAACAGTCCAATTCCTTGTCAGCTGATCAGTATGTGAATACAGTGTACGTCTGTGTCTGTGTCTGTGTGTGAACAGTTTGGTGATTGCCTCTCTACAGTAAGTCCTCAGCCAGCTGTGATTTTTTTGCCATTGGATGGAAAAGGAAAAGAGAGAGAAATAGACTGTTCAAAGCCTTGTCTGGTTGTAAAGGTTCTATTTTTATAACCCATAATAAATGACATGAAAGTGTGTAAGAGAGATGACAGACAGCACTTATAGTATTCTTGCAATACAAAGAGTAGGAGTAATTTGTGTAAATATGAGAAAAGTTCAGTTGTAATACGAGTTTTTTCACAAAATGCTTTGCTGTTGTTTTTCTTGCTTGTGTTGTGGTCCAACCTTACCATTTGTACCTTATCGTGCCATAGTAAATAGTCATGCTAGGTTCTTTCCAGTTTTATGAAGATGGACAGTGTTGTGTTGACATTCCAGGAGCCAGGATGTTGACTTTTGGAGTGGTGGCACCAGTTAGGCTTATTCATTTGAGAGATCATCGCACAGTTGGTTGCTTTCTTTTTCTTTTTCTGTTTTTTTGCACATTGTCTTCATTCCTCTGCAGTGCAATATGTACATGACTCCACTGTGGTGTACTGTTAACCCTCAGGGAAGTGTGAAAGAAAATAAAATAAAAAACAGTTACAGTTACCGTTGAAAGAAGGTTTTGTTTGTTTTCTATTGACTATATTTAATATGCTCATTCCAGAATGGAATGTTAGTGATCCAAAAGGATAGAGAGGAAGAGAAGCACCATTGAAATCTTGTATGTATGATGGACGGAAAACAGCTGTCTTAGGAGATCGACTTGAGTCTCCAGAACCCGAGCATACGGAAATTAATTAGGATTGTTCATACGTATGTCTTTGGCACTCAGATATAAGAAGAACACACAAACATACAGTGTCTAAGAACGAAACCTATAGATTCTTTTGCTAAAGCTGGTTACTTATTTTAAGTCAGTCTTCTCCAATCTCAAACCTTTTTTCTCTATATAAAATATATGCTTAGTATGCCAGTCAGACAATTTTGGTATATGTAATACCATTCAGACAAATTAAGATTCCAGTAATGTCATCAGGTTAGTGTCACAAAATTTGAGTTGAATGGATTTGTCGTACTTCCTTGTGGAAACAGTTCTTAATATTTATATACGTGTGTTTTGTTATAGAAGGTGAGGGAAGCAATATTTTACTATGCGCAGTATCAGCTCTAGAATCCCTGTGTTTACTATGTTTCCCTGTGCCATCTGAATTGCAGACCTGTATATAGCTTCCAGTATCTACATTCTTAAAGTTTAGAAACACACTCTCAAACTGTGAATGACAATCCATGTACATAGGTACCTCCAAGTTGTGAAGTATGGGTTTTGAATTAGAAAATTAATGCTCAGGGAAAAATAAATTATTGTATTAAAGTAGTGAGGTCATTTTGTGGGAAATCTGTTTCTCCAGGTATGCACTTGAACTGACATACATGCTTAGCTCTTTTGGGAGAAAAGTTATTCCATACTTTTGATTTAAGATGCGGATTTCATTTGAAAACAAGCTGAAAATGCATAATTTCCTAAGTGCAGGGTGCAAACTGGTGCATTTCAGGGTTGTTTTTTTTTCAGTTTTTGTTCGTGCAAGAATAAGGGAGACGTATTTGCAGAGTTGTTTATTGTAATACTCCTCGATTATATATTTGGATAAATGTTGTGCCATCCTGAAAAAAAAGAACTTTACTGGACACTATTACAGTAACAGCAAAGCCCACGCTAGTACTGCAGCACACTATTTTAACATCGTATGTGTATGCCGCAAGAAATCGTCAGTCTGTCAATGCTCATTTGTCAGTGGTAATTACACAGAAATTGATTATTTAATGTAGACACTGATTATAGCCTGTTTATTGGAGCACTTTGGAGTCTGAGGATCCCGTAGCATCCTTTCTGCCACGTACTTAGTCAGATCCTCCTTTACCAGCTGTTAGGCCACTTCTCTGTTGTTCAGCACTCGCCAAGATTGCCATGTTTTTTGGGAAAAATTCAGCTTTCTAATGTTACCTAACGCAGCCGATTGTGAGTAGTTTCTCTTTCTGCAAGTTATCACAGAGTCACTCCATGAGTGATTTTGGGTTTTACTGGGGTAAACTTTTTTCAGCTTAGTGCCAAATGAACACCCACCCCCCAACCCCCCCCCCCCCCCCCCCCCCCCCCCTTCTGTGCCTAGCACAGCGATAGATTCTACCCTTTGTGCAAATCTTGTACACTAGCGATACGGGTTTTAGAGGGTAATCACTGCTGCGGGAGCTGTTGAACAAACAGCGGTGAAACACCCTTTCATACCATCTGGTGCTAAACAATGTCTGCTTCACATAAATGAGTGTGAAGTGCACGCCCACACCCCATCATGAAAAACTATACAGCTACACATAACCGCTTAAACAAATCCCCTCCAATCTGTATTTGTGTGCATATGTTCTGCCATTCCAATCAGATGTACCTCTGCTTTAAATGGAGCAAAAGCAATATCAATGGGAATATAAGCAAAGACAGGATGCTTTCTTTCATCTGCTTTTCAAATTAAGGCACCTCTTAGTCCCTTAGTGGCCAAAATTGGGTTGTTTCAAATCATGGCATCTTGTATATACTGTAAACTTTCCTCAGACATAGTGGTGAAAACCTTTCATTTTGTTTTGCCTAAAAGGTAAAATGTCTATAGCAGGCTCATGTAGTATGTTCATGTTTATTGCAACAGATGGCATTTGGATTTGTCCCTGAGGGGAGATTGCAGGTTTTTAAACGGTACCCATACTCAATTATGCTCATTAGCTGAGAAAATGTGACAATTTACTACTTAGGTGAAACGACATTTGTATATCTTTGACATGTCCTCTAATAACAATGAATGATGCTTTTTGTTCTTTTGTGCTTGCTGTTTGTCAGGTAATATGCGTGAAAGAAATATTTTTAAAAAAATGTGGGCTAAACAACCACTGCTTACTAGCGTTGTGTATTTGTGTGACTGGCTGTGTGTGTGTGTGTTAGAGAGAGAGAGAGAAAGAGAGAGAGAGAGAGAGACCGATATATGAATCTATCGTTCACACATAGAATGAGCCCCAGACAAGGCTGTACTGAGTTGAGAATGACAGGGTCAGGTGGTAAAACTGTAGTCTTTTCCCTTCGTTTTCTCTTCATTTTAAAAGGGTAGTATAAATATGTTTTACAGCATATTTGAACAATAGTCTAACTTTCCAAAGCACAGCAGGCATAGCAATGACAACAAGTAAAGAGCAGTTTTCAAAATAATGAAATAATAACTTCTAGCCATAACCGAATGTAAAGCAATAATATAAGTGTTGAATTCTTATTTTTTGCATAGGTTTTAGACATCTGCATGTAAATACCTCTTATTTATCACTTATGGTTTGGTTTTGTCTCTCTTTTTTGTTGCTTTGTTTTTTCTGGTGTTGTATTGTTTTCTTTTGTATATTTGACTGGTTCTGCTCCTGTGTTGGAGACTCAGAACTTCAGATGGCCTGTATACATACTTCTCCCTCTCTCTCCACTTTTAATTCACAATATGTAATGTTATTGATCACATGTATAGAGGTAACTTTATAACTTCTGTCTGTATAGGTAAATGGAAAATACTGCTATAAATACCTACTCAGTCCAAATATTTATCTGTTTTTCAAGACATCATGCTGTACAATATATCTGTTTTAGTATATTACTCTTTTAGAATTAGTTTGATAGCAGTAGGGTGTGCTGAATTTTATTTTGTGTTATTCTAATGTGAGGTGAAGTTACTTTTGTGAACAAAACCTTGATTCGTAAACTAGGCCACCCTATTTGTCCTGTTCATTTAACTGAGTATTGATATATAATTAATATTAGGAATAAATGAATAAATAATTATGAATAATGATACTGATAATAGTGAGATTAATTGTAATACCCAACTAGTGCCTGTATCAGTGTGCTAGTATTGGGACGAGGCTTTTATTGTCCTCCTCACTTTAAGATTATTAGCAAAGGGAGTATCAGTACATGGCAGAGTCATAATACAAGTGTTTCCAAAAAAAAGCATTTATTAGATTTTTTGCTGAAAAAGCAGTGTTGTGTTTCTTTTCATCTCAGTGCTAGTCCTTATTGGGCAAACTGCTGGTTTAAGCTGAAGCACTGAACCAGTGGCAGAGCTGGCCTCGTAGGGCGTACCTGAGAATGTACCTCCCTTTGTGTCAAAAACTGTACGTTGCTGCAGTCCCTACCTCAAATCAGTTTTTTGAAAATAAATTCTAAGAATAACGAACCTTGTCATAAAGCTTGATTAGGCCCTCCTTCATCAAATGTAATAAAATATTATTTATCAGACAAGTTCTGGTTCTTGGACTCCAAAACTAAACTTTTTATTTTTCAAAATTAGCAAGGGTGTCCACCACAATCAATAGGACATGTGCCCCAAAACCTATACTCAGTATTATTATAATAAAAAACATGTAACAGAAAATCACCTCTGGGGATGTCACATTCTTGTTCCTACAACCAGCCAGAATATGCTTGCAATAATAATAAGTGGTAAATTACGGAGTCACAGTGTTGTAGGACGCATAAATTATTTTAAACAGATTTTTTTGTTTGTTTGTTGTTTTTTTTCCGAATATGTATTGGATGTATATGCATATGTACTCATAGGTCAGTTTCACTCTCATTTTGTATTCCATCTTCTTTAGGAATTTATATTTCCCATGTTTGTATAACAGTTAAGACCATTGAAACCAGTTTTTCTTTGATACAATGTGTTGTATATTTAAGTCTGTATAGAATAATGCAATTGCAATGTACAATATACAATGTTTTTTTAAAGTCAAAGAGCATGAACAGGGCAGGCGACAAACAGACAAAACACCGGATTAAAATGAATACATCAAATATACCATGAATGTTTTAGCTGACATTAGCAAGTTAAGTGAAACCCTCAGCTCAGTTCACACTCATGTCTGAAAAGAATGGACAATCCTTGTTGGTGTGTTTTAAGTTGGTTGAATTTTTTTTTTTTTCTTTTGACAAAGTTGACAAATGCATTGTATTTTAAGTATGCAAATGTGTCTGTAAATAATTTTTACAACACATTTGGATCTCTTTGAAGTTGTTTTGTTAAATATAAATTCAAGGGAGGCTGTTCTGTGCTAAAGCAGTATAATCTGTGGAAAACTTAAACCAGGATTGTGTGTATTGCAATTTTTTTATGTCACGTTTGCTACTGATCTTAAAATGAGGACAGAATATTGTCATTTTTATCCAGCCCATTTTAATTCTCGTTAAGACTTGTCTCTTCACAATAGTAGTTTTGCTCCTTATTGTCTGATTCTTAAATATATAAAAAGTATTTTGATTCATTTTGTAAATACAGCTGTAAAGAAAATAAGAAATTTAATGTTGTCTTTTAAATACTTTTCATTCTAATATGAATGTTGTTATATTGTACTTAGAAACTGTACCTTTAATATTACCTTTATTAAAAGCACAATGGACACATCGATTTAAGATGTGCTTCATGTGCTGTTACCCATAATAAAAACGGCGGCTTGTAATGGGCTCTTGTCATTTGTCTACTTAATTTTGGTGTCTGGTTTTATTTAGCAGCATGTGATTTTTCATGATCAAATACCATGGCTATCATAATACAGTGTACAATGAAGCTTTGTATTACTATTGTTGTTGTTGTTGTTATTATTATTATTATTATTATTATTATTATTATTATTATTAGCTATCAGTACACTTCAGTTCAGTTTTTTATAAGTGCAACCTTTATTGGCACCAAATCAATTTATATTGCACCAGTACCTGAGGACATAGAAATATAAGGCATAGCCTGCAAACTTAAAACAAGACTGACAATTCAACATTCAATTTTAAAATAGATAGCATATTAACAATGATATAGCCTATAACCTAAGCAATTGTAAAAAAATAAAATAAATAAATAATACCCATACCTATACAGCACTGAGAGTTTGCCGCTTTTCAGAAAACAACCACAATGACGGCAGGCTCTCAGTCCTTACTGTATAAACATTCATTCCTGTCCCTTCTCACCTCTTATAAGCAGACAGAATTCACAAACAACTTCACACGTCCACACAATAAAGCTCCAAACTTGGGTGATTTTGTGTTTTTTCCTTCTTGTTTTTCCTGCCAATTACATCATCACAAATGCTCCAATTCCACTATCAATAATTCTCCCCATTGTACCTTTACTACATATGTCAATGACAACAGTGAAACTAGCTAATTACAGGACAGTTGATACCAGGCAACTGAACATTGTAAATACTTTGTGGTTGCAGTCCTCATTCTGTGTGGGAGCTATCTTGCTAATAATTACACAAATAATTGTGAATAAAATTTAAAATGCTGCTTTTACAGCTGTATAATCTTTGTTGCAAGCTCATTTATAATACATTTAAATGCATTCTCTATCATTTCACATGCAAACCCCACATAATATTCTTTAATGACTCATAGCTACATGACTACAAAGTAGGCCAAAAATCCTCAGGCTGAATCTATATCCGTAAGGGTGGGTTGCACCAACAAGGATGACCTCTTAAACCAGGTTTAATCAAGGATTATATTTAATCCACTTGCACAAAAAATGAACCTTGATTAAAATAAATCCTGATTTCTTTTAAACCTTCTTTTAATCTCATCTTAATTTGTACTTGAAACTGAGTTTAACATTAATGGGTTGTTTCAGAATTTTGAAGTTCAATTTAAATCTTGATTGAGGATTAATTCTAAACTGTCCCTGGAGATGGTTTAATTTACTAAAATGGCAGTTTATTTGAAGTGGATTGAACTACAGAGGGGAGTTTCTTGCAGGACAATTACAGACAGGCTAATCCACTGGAGTTTTTTTGACAATGAAGAATGTTTAGCACAGCACCACTTCACCAAAGAATTGATTAATCTTTCGATTGGAAAATAAAGCATGGGAGTGCAGAAACTTTTCTATCCCACCAATGCTTCAACTCACTTAGATTGCACTTTTTTTTTTTATGCAACTGGGTGCTTTTCAAATGGTGGATGGAGACCTTTTTGGGGAGCACAAGTAAGACAAATAATTGCAAGGGTATCTGATGCCATTGCAAACATGAAAGACTACTACATTTGTTTTTGTTGATTCATACAGCTGGCTGGCTACATAGCTACACATTAAACCAGCTGCATGGCTAGCTAGGATTGGAATCCTTTTGTTGGAATCCTTTTGTTATACCCTGTGATCAATATGCTCATGGCCAATGGTCATTTAAGTAAGTGTTTAAATGTTTAACGTTTATGAAGAAAACTTAATTGTCTCATGCAATAATTGAGCAGAATGTGTCCAATATAGGCTATATGGTTAGGAATGTCCAATACATATTTAGGAAAGTTGTGGAGGGCAAGCTTTTTGTGAGGGCAGATTTATTGATTTAATTAAAGTGGCAACGGTCAAATTGACCGCAGCGTTTCTACTGTTACTAGTTTTTAACCTACTATAGCTACGGTGCAAACGTCAAGTAAAATTAATGCTAGCTAGGCCTATCTATCGATAATCTACCGATAGGCTATACAAATAATTAGTTGGTCTAGTAGCTCATACAACTCATTAAAATAGTTACCGCAATTAATTTTATAATAAGCCAAACACTTTCATTTAATTGTATTCGTATTCATTGTGAAGGAAAATAACTAGTCCACGCCTATGTGTTTCTTTGAGATAGAATGTGTTTGCATGTAGGCTATTTATATGTGGCCCGTACATTTACATGTTATTATTATCAGTTTCTGAATAACAAACACAGTTTAAAAAAGAAATGATATCGCATCAGAAGCACATATTCAACCCACAAAAATTGCATTTTCATAAAAAGTTGTATTTAATGCCTTATAGACATTGTGCTTTGTATTCGTGAATAACTTGGCATTTTTGTGCGTTGAAAATGTGTTTTTGCTGAGTTAAATAATTTCAACATTGAAAACATTTCATGGGTTGAGAAAAAAGCACAGTATTGCAAGCGAGGTCTTGTTTCCTGGGGGAAGATGAAAAACGTAGCACAGGTGGCGACGCAATAAATACGTTCATGCTTTTTTGAAGCTTACCTAGTTGATATTGGCTCAATCAGTGATGGGATGGAGTTGAAATGGTACGTAGATGATTGAAACAGTTGAAATAAATAATCATTTTAAAAAATCAGTGTAGTCTTTGTTTGCGTTTCACAACCAGTATTGATGGATGAGTAGATGTCTGCTTAGCAAATGTGCATATAGTAGGCTAGCTCGGTTGGTATCTGTAAATGAGTTAGCCAGTTGCTAGTGGGAACTCGATGGCATGGTGTACATGCCGTTTTGGAGTAGGTACTTAGAGTAAGCGTATTGGTCGCTAGGATTGGAAGTTTTCGAACGCTTGGAAGTGCTTAATACAGGGCTTCTATCATCTATCAGAAGCAGTAGTTATTTCTCAGCGATTCTAAACATTCTGTGATCCAAAGAATATAAGTTATAGCTAACGTTAGTTAAGACAGCTCGCCTTAACTAAATCTACTGGCGTTAGAAGAGATTCAGCTGTTGGGGTTTTTTAAAAAAATTTTTTAAAATGATTAATTGCAAAATCACTGCCAATGTTATCTTGAAAACTGAGATGCTCATTCTGTTAACAGGGAGGATCTCCACTACGGTGGCACCGTTGGCTTTCCTCGAGACCTGTATGATAAGTACTCTTTGGCACCCACCATGAAAGAACTATGTGCGATAGCACAAATTCGGTACGTGCTGCCTAGTGCATCTGTAGTTAACAAACGAGTTTATCACAAGTGGTTCGGCAGTGTACACTATATGGCCGAACGCATGTGGACACCCGTTCTAATTAGTGGGTTTGGCTACTTCAGCCACACCCATTGCTTACAGTTGTTTAAAATCAAGCTACACCCATGCAATCACCATTGACAAACATTGGCAGTAGAATGGGTTGTACTGACTTTCAACGTGACACTGTCATAGGATGCCACCTTTCTAACAAGTCAGTTCTTCAAATTTCTCTCTGCTAGAGCTGCCCACATGTGTGATGTGCACATTTTGGCCATATAGTGTATGTAGCGATTGGCTAACGCACGTGGCGTAGTTGTGCACCCAAGTGTTTAGGCATGCAAATGTCAGCCCTGATGCCCAAACATAGTGAATATTGCAATTTGGACCGCTTGCATGCACGAGTAAAACTTAACGGAGAACTTTTAAGTTTTGATAATTTAAAATGAAATGGCTTTTTTGCTTCAGCTTACATTTCAGCATTAAACCTGGATGAATGCAGTTTTTAAAAAAGAAAATAAAAAGTACAACAAGGATTTTGGCGTAATATTATTATCAGTACGTAGACTGATGTGCACTCACTGAGGATTCGTTGTCTAAAACAACACGTAGTCCCATTTGTTTCTTCATGGGTCCTGTGCTGTGCTTCTTTTTTTTTTTTTTTTTTTTTTTTGAAAACTAGCATGCCGGTAAATATATCATTCTGTTTTTTTTTTCTTTTTCTTCACTTAAAGTTCTCCAGTAAAGGCTGAAGTAAAACCAGAGCCCAAAGTAGAAAACGTCCACAATAAACCAGACTGCAATCCCTCGGTGGAGCTAGAGAAGACTACCACTCATGCAAAACAAGTTTTGCCAGAGCCCAAAGTGCCTTTCCCCCGCCTTTCCAGCATGACATTCAAAGAGCAGGTCTTATACATGCGATGGCTGAAGCAACAGTTGTCTCTAGACACTATTCCAGATGTGAATTTTTCAGTGAGTAAGATCCATCTCTTTACATGAAGTAAATATGAAAGGAGAGACTCCACACAGATTAAGTCTTGGCCAATTCAGTCAATCCATTAATATAATGGAATCTTTGTTTAAACACAATGGCGTCTAATTTAGGCCAGAGATTTCTGTGCTATGACGTGTCAAAAATATTGACTGTTTGTGTATTTCTGAAAATTGTAAAATATCTTTTCACACTCTTCCCTTAATAGGAAATAATATAATCAACAGAATATTATCAAGGAAACATTACTTAAGTCACATGGGGTTTATGTTGGTTTCAGTGGGCAGTTCCAAGGCTTTGTGGTCTCCCTAGAGATAAACTGTCTATAATGCCAACAGTGTATTTGAAAGCTCATTAATCCGTATTTTCCAGCAATTGCAAGAACGTGTGAACAATGAAACATCCGAGTTCATGAAGTACCTGCAAGATGTGGCAAAGATTTTTGCCGATGAATACAACTACATGTCCAAAGGAGCAGCTCGGTACTCCGAGGTGCGGCATCACCCTGTTCCTTCAGGAATGTTTCAATGCATGTACTGTTAGGAAATGTGGTTCACTTTTTCTAAAGAGTCATGGTAGTGTGTGCTTTGAGGGTACCTTGGGCCTTTATACTAGCTGTGAACTTTGCTTTCCCCATGACCACCCTTCTGCAATATTGTACAAAGTTTTGAATGTATGAAGTATGAAGTCATTGGTCTCAGTCATGTTCAAGCAATGAATCTCTACCACTTATGCATTTATCAGGAGTGTCTCAGAGCCAGCCTCGAAATGGTGAAGAATTACCCACAGCTCTATCTCATCCATGAAATGACCAGCATAACAGGGGGCAAATTCAACCCTGGCCTGTCCCTCTACCTTGAGAAACAACTGTTGACTTTGGTAAGGTGCGAGGGTGCCTCTCACAGCTTTGATTGGTTTTATTAAAAAATTTGTATGAAAAGTTCAGCGCGCTTCTTTGTTGCTCAATTGCATACTATTACAATTCTGACAAGTTGTTTCTTTCTCCTTTTTTGCCTTTTGCAGGGAAATGTGATGATGGTGGCACTTCCTTCTAAAAAGCTACCAAAAAATGTTCAGTTGGCAGAAGATTTTGAGCCAGTGTCATCAGAGACTCCACCAGTGAAGAAATCAAGTTGGATGCACACAGTAAGCATTTCACTTGGGCCTGTCTTTTGCATTTCCAGAATTCTTACTTGACACAACATCACATGGCCCTAGTAGACCAAGGTATTACAAATGAAATCACTGTACAAAAACAGTGCTGATGTATTACAAAAATTGTTTGAGAAGCTCAGAAGCTTATTTCATTCGGAAAAAGGATAGAGTTCAACATAACTTGGCCGGATTGTAAATGGACTGCATTTATATAGCGCTTTTATCCAAAGCGCTTTACAATTGATGCCTCTCATTCGCCAGAACAGTTAGGGGTTAGGGGTTAGGTGTCTTGCTCAAGGACACTTCGACATGCCCAGGGCGGGGTTTGAACCGGCAACCCTCCGACTGCCAGACAATCGGTCTTACCTCCTGAGCTATGTTGCCCTTTGGTCACACGTTAAAACATGTGAAAAACATTCGATTACAGTCAGGGGCACCAAAATTTTCTGTCACACCCTCAATAAACGGCAAAACTCCCAGTAGAAGATTGAACTCAATCTTTTAACATTATATATATTTTCTTAAACGTTATCGATTCCGCTTGGCCACAGTGAGTGAAACTAGGCAATCTCAGCGTATAGTTTATATGTAAATTACGTCAAAAGGATTCAACCTTGTTTGCTACCTAAACCTCACAGCACAGTCATTGCCGTTATCATGATTGTAGCATGAAGTGTCTACTTTCAACCAACTGCCATATATGAGCGCGTAAAATCAACCAAAAAATATAGTTTGCCAACTTGCGCCGTGGGTCTGGATGGTTTCGTGCTTGTTCTGACTATGATTTTGTAAAATTGAGTTGCAGTCAACTGTTTATTAAAGATTGTTCTGGATGTGCCCCTGTTCAAATCATGAAATTTTTCTATGTAGAATGGTCCATTTTTTTGCTAGAAGTGCAAAGGGAAATGTGATTCTTTTTTTATTAGTATCACTGCTGTGGAGGGCAAGTCTTTTGATAGGTTCTTGTTATTCAGTCATTAGCATTACATGGTTTCTCCACCAGTTACATGGTCATCACTGGTGGAGCACAAAAATATAAATTCTGCTTAGATATGTCAGGTGTGCGTCCTGTACTTGGTCCTACTTATGCTTTAATTTACGTGTACGTCCCGTGTCTTTGCAGAGCATCAGTAATGACCTGAACGCAGAGAAACTATACGCAAGATATGAACCACATGTTTGTATGACCAGCCAGGCTTTTCACAGACTTCTCAACAACCACGGCCCAGAATACAGTGAGCAGTGGGAGATTCCTGTCTGGGTGAAGATGACAACTGGGAAAGGTATAGTGGGTGTGGCAGGAGAAGACATGGGGCTGTGGCCTTTCCAATGAGAATGTTCCCTTTATAAATTGTGCAACTTGAATAGATTTCGCTCAGGGACCTCTTGGATAAATGAAACTAAAACTCTTAGGATGAATTGTAATGTTAACAAGACTAGAGGACCTGGCCACTGAAAAAAATCCTCTCTTGCTGCATTGGAACTGAAAATAAAAGTAGCACCTGTTCGGTGTGATGCACACCCTTTCAGTCCTAACATACTTTCTGCCATAACCTTGAGGAACAGGCACTCTTGCAATAGAAACATTTGATTTTAGAAACATTTCTTAATTATGAGTGTCTGTCTTGATTGTGTTCCTACACCGGTACACAGGGGCATAGAAAACAGTGCTCTGACAGAGCATGTACAGCATTTTTCAGCACATGTTGACTGACTTCATTTTTGAATATCCAAAGTGTCGTCTTTTTGCCTTCCAGATCCCAAGAAAGAGGTGTACATTGATTCACCTTTGGTGGAAACGGAGATGACCGTGAGGGAGAAGATCCGTCTTTTCCACGAGGAGAGCATCAAACTGGCACTGAGGCGGCCCTTCCCGAAGAACGTGCTGGAGCTCCTGTTGGACAGATCGACGTCGGATTCCACGGTGCGTTTTGCTTCAGTGTAGGGGACACGTTTTAAAACAGTTTCATGATTTCACAGATTGGGACCCTCAATTTTTTACAGGCCAGTTAAGGTCATTTAAAAAAATGGAAAATATGATATTCATAATATTCTTTGTATATCTAGAAAATCATGGAAATTGATAAAATAGCCCACTCTTCCTGAAATGTAATGGAAAAATTGTTGTAGTAACAATTGATGTTCCTATCTATTCTTGCTGAGAGTGCTAACATATGGTCAGTTCACTGGTGTGTACGTTAAGTCCACTTCCAAATGTGATTGATCACTGAAGAGTGAAGAGTATGACTTTTCAGATACAATATTTAAAAATGTGGCTCATAACTCCTTTCTGAATATTTCACAGCAAGTGTGTGACAATCGTGTATGATTTAATATGGTGGTAGGTAGTCATGGAAAATGTAAATTAGATTTGAATGGCAACTGTGCATATAGAACAATATGCTTAGGATTGAATACCTTTCTAGGTTGCATTACCTCAGGGTGAAAGGCCAAGAGTCGAAGAGAGCCAAAGAAGTGTGATTTCTTTTGCCAATGACAGCATTGACTCGGACGTAGACCTCACAGACCTAGAGACCTTCGGCGAATCAACAGCCAAGAGCCTGAAGGAACCAAACCCGTCTGGGAGTGCTGTGAAATCGGCACTTGCTGCGGTCAAAAGCCCGCCCCAAGAAGGACCCCTGCCAAGAAAGAGGCTGAAAGGCGAGCCTCCTGTGGAGTGTCCCTCAGACCGCTCTGCCTCTGGCGATTCGGACGAGGAGCGGCTGGTGATCGACGCCCCGCCCTCTCCCAGAAGCAGCTCCTCGGAAACGGCCAGGCCCAAGCCCCCGAGCACGTCTGCTACGAAAGAGCCTGCTCCTCCCCCCGATTCCGCCCTCCACGCCCCCAGCTCGCGCTCGTCGGACGGCGTCCCTGACCCGCTGAATCCCCCCGCCTCGGACACCCCGAGGTCCCCCTCCCCAGAACCGAGCGGTCGGGCCGGGTCCAGCGACGCCTCGCCCGCCGCCGGCGAGAAGGCCAAGAGGGCCGGCAGGAGAGCCGCCCCCAGGGCGCCGCAGGACTGCGACCAGCTGGGGCAGATCCTGCGCATGCAGAGCGCTCTGCTGAAGCCCAGCCCCAGCCCCGCCCAGGACCCCGTGCCCTCCCCCCCACGCGGGGCCACCCCGGGTAGCTCCGCCCACCCTGCTCAGGGTCACTCGCAGTCCCTGGTGAAGACGTGCGTGTCATCCTACCTGGAGGCCAATCAGGGCCCGGTCCAGGGGGCCTCCGTCTGTTCAGCTTCAGCTGCCCCTAGTCCAGATAACAACCAGACCACTGCGGAGCGCAAGAGTAAGTGCTCGTCAGGTGTAAGTCCATGACTGCCATGATCTTGCCATTAGTCCTATACCGCCACAATATTATCATGCATCCCTAATCAGAATCAGAATCAGAATCAGAATCGAATTTATTGCCAAGTACATTTACACATACGAGGAATTTGCTTTGGTCAACACACCGAGGCAGCCATCTGCGGCGCCAACGTATTAGATGAAAAATGAGAGAACAGGAGGAAGGAGGAGGAAAAAAAAAAAAAAAACAGTCCTTTCAATGAAACGAGAGGGCACTCGTTTCATTGAAACGAAGAAAAACCTCAGCACATAGCAACATCATAAAAACATTACAAACATTACAAACATTACAACAAAAACTCGAAGACTTGCACATGTGGTAGGGGGTAGGGTGTCGGGGAGGGGAAGTGTCGCAGCACAGACACTGGGGGGAGCGCGCAGCCGCTCAGGCGCATCGCATCAACCCTCAGCAGACTGCACTGTAACGGGGGAGGGAGGGGGGGTGGGAGCCAAGAAGGCGTTGAGTAGGAGGTGGTGTGTGTGTTATCTTCATGTGCGTGTGTGTGTAAGTCCATGGGCTTCATCTCCACCACAGTCTCAACATTGTCTCTGCCGTCTGATACTGATGACGAGGACACGGCCGTTGCCGTGGAGATGACCTCGAAGAGTCCTGATCCAGAGACAAAGTTCCATAGGAGCAGGGAGGTGGGGGTAGGGCCGAGCATCTGTCTGCATAACAATCCAGGAGAGTGGAGAGATATCAGCCTTCCAAGGCCGATGTGGGGGAGCCAATGAGGATAAGGATTGTTTTGGGTTCAGGCAGGCTTCTGCATTTTTCGTCTACCTTTAGTCCTGTGGTTCTCTCAGCGTTGTTCCAATCATCCGAATTAGTGGCCCATTTCAGTGAGCCGAACCGACAACTTCTCCAAGTTGGTATCCGTCATGCGAATTTGCGATCCAATCGCATCCAGTTTGCGATTGAGCTCACAAATCGCTTGAGTCTGAGTGTTGACAGCCCTGCCCATTCCCTCAATGGCGGGCAGCTTCCCAATTAGTGCTGCCAACGCCTTCGGCATTTTGCGATAAATCAGGATGCTGCCAGCTCCAAACAGCAGAAAGCCTGTTATCATAATTCCAATCAAGTAAACGTCTTCAACATCCTCAACGGAAAGGATCGACAGGCACACGACCCTCCACTCGTTCCAGGAGTCCATCGTGTATCCGGCTGCAAACGTTCCGTCAGGGCAAGAGGGCTCTCCCTGACCCGTTCTTCTCGTCGAGAAAATACTATCAATTGCGTTGAGAGACCAGTTGATCAGATCCATGCTTTTAGGTTTCGGAGAGAAATGCAGAGAGAGGCTCCGGATAGTTCAGACAGACGCAGCACAAGACAGGAGAGCAGCAAGCAGGGGCAGATAAGGGCAGGGAGGGAGCAGAGGAAAAAGCGTCCGCCTTCGTTGAGAGCAGGAAGAGATATATGTTGAATATACTGTTTAATATGCTAGCGCTGGCAAAGCTAAATCAATATACAAGAATAATAAGCATCAGATATCTTGGTTTTCTTGTATAGGATTGTTTGTTGTGTAATTGTATAGATGATTCACTGTGTGTTGTATGTAATGGTGTGTTTAGGGTGCAGTAATGCCGGTCAGTACATGTTGTATGTAATGGTGTGTTTAGGGTGCAGTAATGCCGGTCAGTACATGTTGCATGTAATGGTGTGTTTAGGGTGCAGTAATGCCGGTCAGTACATGTTGTATGTAATGGTGTGTTTAGGGTGCAGTAATGCCGGTCAGTACATGTTGTATGTAATGGTGTGTTAAGGGGTGCAGTAATGCTGGTCAGTACGTGCTGTATATAATGCGGAAATGGTGAGTCTTGTGTAATGTGTCCTCGTGCAGAACTCCTGTCAGAAGAGCTGATGCTCAGTGAGGAGGATAAGCTGGACTATGCGTGCCCGGAGGAGGGGAACCTGCTGTATCGCCTGTACAGCCTGAAGGACGTGCTCCTCATGGTGCGGAGCAGCGTACCTCTGGCCCGGTGGAAGATGAATGAGAATGTGTCAGAGGTTGGTGTTTCTGTCCAGCGTACGCTCTCTCAGACCTCCAGTTGGTCATTCAGTGGATTCCACACTGTAGATAATTTAGTGGGAACAGTGTTTCGTGGGACAAATTGGGGCTTACAACAAAGAATTACACTGAATTATGAATGTAGTTAAAAAAAAAAAAAATTAAAAAAAACTCATCAAAGTCCCATAAAAAGGTGGACTTGAACAATAATTTTGGCGCACTTCATAAATTGAGTAATGGTAACTTAGGGGACAGTGTAGCTTAGTGTGTAAGGAACTGGGCTTGTAACTGAAAGGTTCATAGGTTTGATTCCTGGTTAGGACACTGCCGTTGTACCCTTGAACAAGGTGCTTAACCTGCGTTGCTTCAGTATATATCTAGCTGTATAAAAATGGATGCAATGTAAATGCTATGTAAAAAGTTTTGTAAGTCGCTCTGGATAAGAGCATTTGCTAAATGCCTGTAATGTAATGGGACAGTATGAAGAAGTTCTAATATTTTAAACTTTTTTTCTCTTCAGGTTCTTCCTGTACACTTTTTGCCAAAGTTACAGTACCAGCTGTGTTATGGCATAGAGCGCCTCACTAAGAGTGAAGTGTGTCAGTTATGGGCTGAGAGGCTGCTGCACTCCAGCACTGTCTCATATATAGGTGAGTTGGTCATGCTTTCAGTTACCATGAACATGTTTCAGTATTTTTATTGGAAAGGAATGGAGATACTCTTACGAGCAGGAGTTTTTTTTTTTTTTTTTTTTTCTCTCCAAAAACATATTCAGTTTCAATTACCCAATGTGTTTTTATTTTATTTCAAGTAAAATACTGTCCCATGCTCCTGAAGGGTTTATATGCTTGTGTGTAAAAGCCAACAAAACAGTTTTTCATTGCATGTTTAATCTAATACGCATTTTGTTCACTAGGGGGCACTGATTGTTCCTGTTAGCTTTACATGGTTTTAATACTTGAGTCTTGAACCCATTAAAAGGTAGTGGAAACCAGTTGAAAATGGTGTTGATTGTAACTAATTAGAAATGCCAAGCCTATAAATAATCATTTAAAAACTAAATCAATAATCATATTCAGTTTTTAAATTTTGTTTATTCTGTCATGTCATACTATTTTATTTTACAACCAAGTGGAATAATTCTTCCTGGCAGTAGTAGGATTTAAAAAACTAAATAAGAATACGAACACATCCTAAAACAAATGCAAAACAAGATTTCAGTAAGATTAGCAAATGAAAAAGCATGCTAAAAAATGAGAATTTCAGTACCCAATCATCTCTGTTCAAGCTCTCAATATTATATCAGGCTTATCGTGTGATTTAAAAAAAAAAATAAAAAAAACACACAATGGTGTTTTACAAGATAACAGGATAGGGTTGGTAGATTGTAAGGCTGTCTCATCCCCCTCAGTGACACCAGTAACATTCCCTGGTTTCTCCACACACCAAGGCTGTTTCACTTCACTCAACGGTTTCAAACATTTATGCTCATAAATCAAATCTGAAAATGAAAAATGAAATGGTAGCGAAGTCTTGTGGCCAGAACTTAACCCAGTCCCCCTAGCCCTGAACCGTTTTCAGTCTTGGATGACTCGCTGCGAATGTTTGGAGTTTGTTTGCTGCGTTGCCGTGCCTACCGTACCACCGTGTCCATGGGAAATGAGATATCGCTGATGGCTGTGTATTACCCACATTCGTAATTCAGAGTTCCCTCTTTCTGAAAAACTGGGTAGATTAGTCTTTTCTTTCATGGCTTCATACACAGTCATTTCAGGATCTGACTCATTGCAACAAAAAAAAGTGGGGAATTGTACAGGTTTTTGGCCTTTGGTAATTGTGTGGGTAATGCAGTAGTACCTGATCCAGTGTTCCTTCTTGGAATCATTACATTACATTACATTTATTTGGCAGACGCTTTTATCCAAAGCGACGTACAAAAAGTGCATTTCAAGGTCATGGACAACTACAAAACACAGGTTCAATAAGATACAATACTTATTTTGTACAGCTAATTCTAGTCAAGAACACAGTTTAGTTCACACAGTGAACACTATTCTGACCTAACCTCTGCAAAGCCTACTAGGCAGAAGAACAAGCTACAGTATTAGGACAAATACAAATTACAAAAAGGGCTGGGATGGGGGAACATGTAACGAGTGTCATGAAGGGGGGGGGGGGGGGGATTTAGAATGAGATATACAGAGTGGTGGTAGTTAGTCCAGGTATAGTCTGAAGAGATGAGTCTTCAGAATCAGATAAGTAGCTATGTCCCAGATGTTACTCTTGTTTAGCTTACTGCAAGTGTCCTGCTCGACAGCATGTGGTTACTCCACCCAGTTAAACCAACCCTTGGAGGCTTTGCTTCCCACTGCCATTTACTGCTTCCTAAGGTTCATATGAGGATACTCCCTCTTGGCTCCAAACCCTGGCGTGTGTGCGCATGTGTGCGTGCATGTCCCTAACCTGTCTGTCTGTTATTCCTGCTAACCGAAGAGCCCTGCAGTGCGACTGAGAGTCCATGGGACCCAAAACTTTGGCTGTTTGCTCTGTAGGGTGGATCTGGGAGTGAAAAGGAGAGTGTGTTCATCAATGCATTCCTTTAGAGTGTTGTAATGATCCTTCAAGTTGCGTGCGTGGGACGGATTAACTTTGCCAGGAATGGGATTGGGTTGTTCTAGAACGGTGGTAACCAACCCTGTTCCTGGAGATCTGCCATCCTGTAGGTTTTCATTTCTACCCTAATTTGGCACACCTGACTCTACTAATTAGCAGCTCAACAAGATATCTAGCTGTTGAATAAGGTGTGCTTTGTTAGGGTTAGAATGAAAACCTACCAGATGGTAGATCTCCAGGAAAAGGGTTGGTTACTATTCTAGAAGATGACCTAGTACCATCTCGGGACGAGACAGCCAAATAATCACCTGCTCTATGTGAGCGGTTCTTTAACATGGAATGAAATAGAGCTCAATAGCCTGTGTTTTGGTTATTAGACATTAGTATTTGAAACCCTGGGGAATGTGTTAAGTGGGCTACACTGAACACCTGGGGCCAGTATCACAAAGCAGGATTACTGAGTTAGCTGGATAACTGCACTGAGTAAAACCTGGACCAGCTCTTTTTTTTCTTAAGACCATATTCCAGATTGTGGAGGGTTCCGGGTTGTTCTCAGTGCAGTTATCCAGCTAACTCTGGAATCCTGATTTGTGATACAGGGCCCTGGCCTTTTCCCCAGGCCATAAGCATCTCTAAATGCTCAAGGTGTCCAAACAAATACTTTCTCCCATATTTTTTCATTCTTACTCACCAGTCTTGAATGTGTATAGAAGAATGTGGTCACGTGAACCATCAAAATGACTCTCTCACCCAGTGGTTCATGCACTGATGAAATGCATCAGATTCTTATGATTGTTTTTTCAGTGTCCTATCCTAGGTGAAATGAAGGTTCACCTAGGGTCCCTGCAAGTCTCGCTGATTTAGTGTCCTCCCAAGACTCGTTCGTATGATAAACTTGTGTATGCTCCAGACGGTTGCCATCCTCAAAGAGCCATTGTTCGCAAGGGGAGTGTTGCATTGGCTGTGTTCCATGGAAAGCACAGTAGAGTTGTGGTTAGGAAACCAGGGGAATTCCTAGGAACTCTTTGCAGGAGTTCCTGAATTCCTTCAGTATCTATTGTTTCAGTATAACTGTAAAAATAATTCCTTGCAGGTAACCATTACTTTTTTTGTAATAGAAGAATTTGCAGTACCATTTTTTCTTTAAGTGTGCATACAAACTTTACTTGCTGCAAAGACATAATATTGTCTTTGTAATGCTGTGATGTTGGAACATGGCCAGTGTTCTGCAGATGTATACTGCTAGGAATGTGTCATTTGCTATCTGGCATGATATTTGTACAGGAGTGCTGATTGGCTGTTGACTGAAGTAAATCGGTATTTAGCAGTTAGCTGGCCTCAAAGCTGCAGGAGGCCCACTCTGATCTCTGACTGATCTGTGAAGTCATTAACAAAAATAAATCCCAACAGTCAGTACAGTTATAACTGCTTCCATCACGAACTACTGTGATGGCACAGACATTCAGAACAATCACCCAGTCACACGAGTGTGGTAAACTGACAGCAAATGGTGCAGTTTCAGACCCCAGTTTGTCAGTGGGTGACTTGTACCCAAACCAAGGAAGTATGAGCATGAGGGACTTGCTGTGCTCAGGCAGTGTCCCTCCTGAGCACCCCGTACTCGGTGTGGCCCCTCCTTGCCTCTAATGCGTCGCCTGCCGTCCACCCCCCACAGGGCACATCGACCCGCTCACGTCGATGCTGTTCAAGACGGAGGAGCTCTCGCCTGAGAAGATGGCCAAGGCCTCCTGTGGTTTTGTGTGAGTATCGCTGCGGACATGCCTGTGCCCGAGGGGTCTCTGGCTGACTCCCGCCCCCCCCCCCTCCCCCACCTCGTGCTACAGCTTCTCATGCATCTCCAACCTGCCTTAAGCCTTCAATTCACAGGGCTACGCTACATCTGCAACAGACCAATTTTGACTTGCACGTTCCCCCCCTTTTTCATACAACCATCTTACAGGGCTCTTTTCAGACAGCCACAATAATGTGTTTTTGATCTGAGCTTTTTCCTACAAAATTACAGGACTCTTGAGTCAGACTTTTAGCTCATCATCAGTTTTTTTCTGTGTCTTTGGTTAACTGTGATCTTTTTGTGATCTGGTCTACAGCCCTGCCAGGCCACTAAATATCCTCCACCATTTGATCAAAAAGGTTTCTGGGTGAGTACCAGCTTCTCTTGGTTCCAGTTTTGAATGTTTGGGTTTATACTTAGATGGTGGTGTAATGTGGATAGTTATGATATTAAATTTTAGTATGATTAATGGAGGAAGGAATTCTCAGTCTGGCAGCCAGTCTTTTAATGTTGTAATACTGTGTTTGGCTTGAATTTTATATCAACAGTTCTGTTTTTCAATAAAGAGGAATTTCTTATTTATTTGAGACGGACTGGAAAAAATCTGGTAGCTGAAGACTTTTCATCGCCACTATTGAAGTGTGCCTGGTGTCTAGTTTGCAGGAGGGGAGGTACCTGCTGTGCCACAAAGCGGGGGAGTCTTTTGTCACCATCCTGAAAGCGTGCGAGGGAACGTCGACAACGCGGGCGACCTACGACCTGCACCAGGCCCACGCCCACCTGCCTCAGGCCCCGCCCCACGCCCCTATCCCCTGGGTGCCCTTGGACCCCACCCACATGCTCCCTTACCACATCAAGTACAACCGCGTCCCATGCACCTTCCCACCAAGGCCAGCTTTCCAGGTAAAGGGGATGGCCCAAATGTTGTCTTACTTGACAGGATGACTCAGGAGCCCTTCCAGATACAGTATGGTACTTAAGAGATGGAATATTTGCTCGTGACTGAAAGGGACAAAAGGGGTAAATGTAATGCCTTCAGTACCATGCAGTAAGTACCCTCTCCACAATACTGTGGTGAGTAGGGGTGTATCTGAAACACAAGACAGTGTTTGCACAGATAATGTGTTGTATGGAGTTGTTTTCTTTTTAAGGTAGAAAAACGGTATTTGTAAGGTGTGGTCAGCGGTTAAAGCAAGCATTAAATCATCCACAATTTGTTACACGCATTTAGATGGAATATGATACATTTCATGTACGCATTGACAGATGTATTTATTTATTACATAACAGCGCATGCCAAACAGAGCCCCCTTCCAGTTGATGGGTCATCATTTCATTGATTATTTTGTTGCGTAGCAACAAGGCCTAATTCTACAGTGTAGGCCTATTGTTGAGCCTGGACATGTGATCTAATGGTTACATTCTAGTTAGTCATAGTGTTGTGAAATATTTGATGTTAAGAATGACTAAACATAAAATTAATGAGACATGGATATTTTCGAGCGAAGATTTTTACACCTCTCCCACACACAGTAAAACTAGAACAAATATGAACCAAATTTCTGAATTTCACTTCCTCCAGCACAGCTTTGAACACTCCTCGGTTATCTGATCTCAAACTGCTGATAGAAAGCTGAATACGAGCTAGTAGCAGTTATGCCCTGTCCATGACTGAGACTGTGAGACTCAGATTATCCATTGCCATGTTCTGGTTACTTTGATAAAAACCCAAACTACTACTTCAGAGATTACGAGGAGGACTGCACGCATTTCGCAACTGTTCCTCAGATTTAACTTTTTTCTTTTTTTTTTTTTTTGCGAAGCACATTCTCAAAATATCCATGTCACATGGGGCTGGTTGCACCAGCTGCACATAAAACCCTTGAATGACTTCCATGTGATATGATCAAGAGTTTACATCAGTTTGTGCCTAGTCTTAAAATAATATTGGCTATGCTAAATTTGTGGTATGAAATATGTTCATAAATATAATTGTAGATACGCTGTTTAATTAATATTATTAATATTATTTTTATATGCCTGCTCTCTAAGAGCATTACATTTACAGTACAGCAGACAATAACATTCATCTGGTGGTACAGGTGCACATGGAACAGCTGGTGCACACAGCCCCCTGGAGACTCACCCACCTGTGTGCTTCTGCATAGCAATCAGTTATTAATGAGTACATGCGTTCTTCACCAGCAAGGATAGTTTGATAGCATTTTTGCTTGGTTTATTCATAGTACTGCCGAGCATTAATTTCTGCAGTGACCTGTAACCTAGAATGTGCCAGAGAATGTGCACTCCTTCCAGATTCAAGGCATTGGATGTCTGTGGAGGAGTGTAAAAACTCTCGGTGAGATGGTACCAGGTCATAGTGTACAGCAACACAGACCAGTGAGTAATCGGGTTTGGATTGTTACATAGAAAAAGGAATAAGTTAAAGTATATGTACAAGGAATAAGTTAAGGTATATGTAAGGACCCTTCTGTCTAACAATACTGGGATGAGAGAGGGAGCTGCAAACTGACCTGTGGATGTGAAACTTATCGAAAAGGCACTTGATACCAGTTCAACTGACAGTACTGTTCAGCTGCTCTGACAAACTGCGCTTGATACAAAACTATGCCCTGGACTTTAATTTTCCAAATGGCTGCCAGTCGTCTATTTATTATTTATTTATTCATTTTATGTTTTTTTTTTGGGGGGGGGGGGGGGATTCCACCTGGAATTCCAAAGAATTTCATTGTATTTTTCTTCCAGTGAATAAAAATACAGTGCAAGGATGAACAATAGGGATTTGCTGTTTGTAAAAGTGCTGTTTGTAAATGTTTCAGGCCTAGACATGTCTGTTCTGATTACTTTGAATTATAAACTGTGCTTGCAGGGTCTCTGTTTCCTAAGCCCCTGTAGCCCAGTGACTGTCTAGCCCTGTGATTTACAAAGCAGGAGATGTGGGCGTTCCCAGACTTAGTCAGTCACCACAGCCCAGGATAACCTCTGTCTGAGTCAGCGTGGAAACAGTGAGACATTCCACAAACTATTCCAAGAGGCCCTGTGTCTGCAGCATGGCTCTCGATTGTCAGTGCAGGGTATGAAAGCATGGACGCTTCCATTTCTCCTCTCTCTATGGACAAATGGTCCACTCTGCATTCGCACTGTTGGTTTTCGGTGGCTGTCGGTTTCTTGATGTTAAGTAGCCCAAAATAAAAACTGTTGTGGCCTATTTGTTATTCAGAGCCGAGGGCAAACTGCATTGCTGTTCCTCAGGCCCTGTACTGTAAAATGCTGCTGAACTGTCCCTGAATTTAAATGCTGTCCCCAGGTTCCAGAGCCCACAAGTAACATTTGACTTGGCAATGTTCAGAAGCGTATGAGTCTCAGTCCACAATTAACGCTGGCAGGCAGTGCGCGACTGTTGTATTGGTTCTTTGTTTGGAGAGCTTTAAGATGTTCCTTAGTGTCTGTGCAGTGGTGTCTCATTTTGACGGCATCTTCTGGCCCCTCTCTTCACAGGCGAACAGGACGAGACCCGTGGTTACCAGGACGAAAAGGGCGAAGGTGGTCGGCGTGGGCCGGGCGCATGTCCGTGGGCCTGACTAAAAGAGAGGGAGCGGCGGGGTGGATAAAGCGGTGCGAAGGAGAGGAAACGACAAGCCCAACTAAGCCGAGCACAGAACACGAGAGACCAAACGGCGGGAAACTCCGCGCGCACGGGACACGGCTGAATGAACAGGCATCCATTTTCCTCATCTGCTGCGTGTGCCAAGTCGGTGGAGACTGGCATGCAGCTATTTAAAAATTAATTTCTAAATCTGTGATGCTTTCCCACACTAGATATTTTCTTTTTTTATAAAATGCTGTGCATTTTGAAGTGTATTGATTTTTGTCTCCCTTTAAGGATTGAGGCTTAATAATGTAAAATATTTTGGACATTTCCTCCATATTCAAAGGTTTATTATGTCAATTCTGGATTTTGTTAAATTATTAAACTTTTGTTTTTGCATTTGTATTTAAAATGGCCAACAATTTTTCCCGCCACCATATGGAGAACAACACAAACCCAAACATGCAATCTCTCATTCATACTTGGGATTTCATAATGCAAACTGAGGTTTTAAGTTTGTTTCAGGGTTCAGGGTTCAGGGTTTGATGGAGACAAAGACCCCTGTTACATAGGAGAGGGTTGGTTGATGGTAATGACAAGCTTATAATGCTTTGCATGACTTTACCATCCTTGGATCATGAGACCCCTCACACACATTATGAGTGCTTGACATGAGGAAGGTATATGCAGCACAGTTTTGGTCTGAGAGGCTATGGTGGAGAGACCAGATTAGTAGATTTTTTATGTTAACATTTTATTTTCAGTTTGAATGTGCACTGATATCTGGGATTGCGACACACCGCTTTTGTTGACAGAAGAGTTGGACCCAGGGAGATGCGGGAATTCCGGAACTTTATTTAAATGCTTAGTAGAGAGAGAGAGAGAGAGAGAGTGATCCTTTAGAACGGAAACAAAACAAAACGTCTTTGCCCTTCACCTTTACGGGATCCAGGTAAAAACGACAAAGGAACACAACAAACTAAAATAGCAGACAAATCAAACAAGCAGCCCACTGCAGCTTTCCAGCTCCTCGTTGGTGCAGCTGTTTCTTTCTCAAGCTAGGATTTCCCCGGTCACAGCCACCTCCTGAGGAAAGAGCACTCTTTAAATAGCCGGACTAATTGGTAATACACTCCAGGTGCGTGTGCCCACTTAACCAGTGGGCGTGGTCCTTCGATTGCCCTGAACTCCCACAAACCGAGCCATGCCACAACGGTCAAAATAATTGCTTCACATTTGATAGGAAATCTTTGGTTATAGTGTCTCATTAAAATACCGCAAACGGCATGACAAACACGGATTTTAAAAACAAGGTATAGGACCTGCGTGGTGTTATTGTTTTAAATTCGAAATTGATGCCGAGTGTCTGATATGCTATAGCATCTTGTAGCATCAAAACAAAAGTATGCTTCCCTGCTAATTTTGTGATTTACCTTAGGAAATGCAGGAGTTGTTGGTGGAGAGGACCCAGGCCAGGGGTCATGTCTCCTGCTGTGGTTTGACCGTGTGTGGAGGCTGGGTGTTCAGTTAGGATCATTTGGACTCCACGGTGAAGAGATCATACCCTTCTGGGAAGAGGTCCCTTTAATGACATTTGCCCCATCACACAGTGAGAAACCCAGCAGCACTCCACCCCTCTCAGCCAGCTGAATGGGCTTGTTGTGTGTTGTCCTGTGCTATTCCTTAGCATCACATGGTGTTCAATTAATGTGTGAGACCCAGGGGCTATTTTTCAGTTAAGTTCTTGTATGCAGACTCCTAAAATGGCCTTTCAAAAAAAGGAAATGTGAGGTCTTGTATCAGTCATTCAGAAGGAATTAATCCCCAAGAGAGACTCAGTTGGCCCATTGTTCTCCCCTGCGATGCTTCTTTAGTCCATGCCAGGGTCCAACTGCATTAACATGGCGCTGTCCCAATTTCTGTTAAAAATTAACACCGAACGTTCCTGGTGTTAGCAAAGTTAGCATAAGTAGACCGCAGATTTATTCCTGCTGAATCATTCTGTCCATCTGCAACATGATCTGGGGTCCAATGATCCATCATTATTCCCAAGTGGTTCCTCTGTAAGAAAGATTTTGCAGAGGGTATATAAGAACACACTGGCCTTGCTGCAGTGGGTGGAGACTGAGACTGAAGGGGCCGCTGTGTGCAGGGGTGTGGTCTGGAACACAAAGCATGCTGGCATACTGTCTCTGGTATTTAAACACCACACCCACCTCCTATCCTCACAGCACAAAGTTACCCTGTGCAGGAACTGTCTCACTTAACTGAGGTAAGTCTGAACCCTACTTTATCTTGCTATGGCACTTGTTGAGGACTTACTGAAGTTAAAGGTGTGGGTCAGTTTGGGGATTGCTTTAGGATTGAACAATTTGCCTCAGAGCAGTATTGCTAAGTTGGAATGCAGCTGGAAGTGTAGTTATGCTATTTACAATGAGGTCAGCAATGGTGAAAGGACTTCTCTGGGTCCTGCAACATTTCCATACAAATAACCAATATGTTTGTGCAAAGTGTACAGATTTGCCCTGTGATTTTTCAAATGTAATCCAGTTATTCAACTGTCCTAATTGATTCCCTGTTTGAAAAGAAGCTGATATCTGTGTGAGGGTGATAATTGGATGTCGCACCATTCTTTGGAGTGGCCCTGATTTTTATTTTTTATTTTTTTGAGTTCCTGGGTGTTGTCTGAGCAACGAGTCTGTGTGAGTTCTAACCAGACAGTTTATTTAAAATTATACCATCCACCAAGTCTCATCAAAGGCTTTGTGGAGCTCTGCATAATTGCAGTGCTTTAGTTGTTTATTGATGTTTGGTTTTGGAACGCAATCACTGGCTGTTGCTAATCTCTAATCATTGCCTTTTTACGCAATGGTGTATTGGAAAAATGAAGAAAATTATAGACGCAGTATGTGGTTCCTTCATGCCGCTGATAGTACGGGACATGTGATTCATGTGCTATTCATCATGCTTTCTATATTGGGCATATGAGGGTGTGGTTGTTCCTCGTTTCTCGGGAAACCGTCTTAGATGGTCGCTTGGTGGTAGTGAACACTTTCAGCAATACTAATGTTTTTTTATATAATTTATTTTAAGCTTTTGCTAAATCAGGAATCAGCAAGCCTATGCTTAAACTCTACCTACAAGACCAAGGCTGTACTCTTAAAAACAAAACTGGTTCTGCTTATAATTAAGATTTTACATGAAATCAATGCTTACTGTAACTTTACATTATTGGGTTTCCTGGGTGAAAATGATATTGATAATGAAAATGATAATGATAACTATTGCTATATCACCTTCACAAAAAATGACAAATTAATCAAGCACACATCAGCTTTTGGGTCAGTGTAAAATTTAACACATTTGTTCTATGTCAAGCTAAATACATTCCCTGTTCAATTTCCTCACAGAATCACACTGGCTACACTGTAAGCATCGTTATTGATTAATCGTTTAAACCTTGGCATATTTCCCCCCTTAATGTTATCTCACTCAAATCTAAATAATGAAAGAGGCATGAGAACATTGCCAAAGTTGCGTAATGGCAATTATGCTTCATAACAGGATTCAAAATCACAGATTTGGTTGTCATGGAGCCTAACAAACACTGTCGGTCTATATTGCCTGCTTATCTAAAGCTTTTTTTCCCCCTTTTTTCTCTTTACATGAAGGTCATAATGGCATTGGTATCTGAATTCTTGGGCCAACTTACCCTGAATTTTGGTGGGGTGAGTAGCCTGCAGTCACAGCTGCTTCATTCTTCCACATGATTAAACTTTCACACAGTGCTTGCATAGCTGGACACTGGAGCTGTTTGTCTGACTCTTGTGTTGAAAAGTTACACCCCTCTGCAGATGGATGAGCTCAGGACAAGCCCAGTCTCATAGGACCCGTGTATAAATGTATCATTCATTTGTGAAGTGCCTTGCCGTATGCTAAGGTTGCTGTGCTTGAAACTGAAAATGACAAGAAGGAAAAGAAAATGCTGAACAAAGTATTGCAATGACTTGCACTCAAGAAAGGCTGCAATAAAAAAGAAAACAAACAAAACTAATTAAAAGTTCATAATGAAAACTAAGAAGTAAGACATTTGGCATTTGGCAAATTTTGGGAGCAAAAGTACTTAAAGGGATTGTAAAAGTGGCTGAAAATAGTTGAAATAGCCATAAATTATCACATCCACAAAATATCTATTCAAAGTAATGTCAATAACTGTAATGACACCAAATAGTTCCAAATCCGGCATAAAATCCGTATTGAGAAAAACCTCAGGATTGTATGGGCGTGGTCTCCACCTCAGCGCTGAACTCCTCCCAAATGGTCCCACCCATGAGTAAACAAACACACATGGCTAAACAAACACATCAGAAATACACAAATGGTATCCTAGAAGTTCAACTGATGCTTAATACATACCGTAGCAACCCCATACAATGTAGTCTGAAGCCATCCACGGATGCAATGGCAATCTGTTGTGACAAATGACCACCAGGGGGTGGTAGGCGGTAGGGCCCCACACAGCACATCGCAGTAGTTCTATCTTAGATGTATATTTCCATTTAATAGATATGCTATTAGTGTCGAATTGAAACAAAGATGAGCAATGTCACAAAAAGGTCCCAACAATTTCTCAACCTTTTCTGTTTGTATAAATAAGTAGATGTCACAAAATGACAGGTAAAATGCCCCCTCTGCCCATTTTTTTAATATGAATACGAGGTGAATGGTTCAATGAACATTGTGCAAAGGGTTTGATGGGAAGTGGAGTCTGTATTTTAAATAATATCTGGACTTCACACTGTATTCCCTGAAATGTTTTGTGATGTTCTACCCTTTGACTGTGCCCTCGGTGTTGAAACCTCTTAATCTCACAGGAAAGTGAGCCCAAATACCCGACTGTGGTTCCCTTTGCTGACTTTGATCCTGAAAAAGATGCTGCCAGAATCGAGACTGCTATAAAAACAAAGGGTAAGACAGAAATATGTGGCTGTCCGTGAATCACAGCTCTACCAAGCACTCACTGGATTCAGATTATTATGATAACTTTGAGCCAAAAGTGCATGTATTTTACAGTAATTCTGTATATTTACAGTATTTTTGTATACAGGAATATACGGTATGTTGTATACAGTACTTACAGTAATCTGTACAGTTAATACAGCAATTCTTATATACAGTAATATACAGTATGTTGTATATAGTTTTTATAGTAATTTGTACAGTTAATGCAGTTATTCTTCCAATGGACCTTAAAGGTTTAGTATGCAAGTGTACCCTTTTGTTTATATTTGGTTAAATTTCCTTCACATCCTGACCGATATTAATAAATTAATTATGAAATTGGCCATAGCGACTTCTGACTGATTATGATTGAACAAATCACACAGATATGTCCTTTCTCTCCAGTTCTCAGTGAGGCACTGCACATGCATGTGTTTGGGGGGAGGGGCTTTGGAGGGAGAGCTGAGGGGAGGCGGTGGAATGCTTTTTTTTTTTTTCTTGATTTCTCTTGCTTGATTTTCAAACTTACATACTGCACCTTTAACTTTTAAATCTTTTTTCCTTATCCTGGAAAATGATGAGCATGGTCATATGAATGTAGTGAACAAAGGATAAGGAGAATCGTGTGCAGATGTTTAATTTAAAGTGAAACAAGTTCAGGACATTTAATGGGTTAAAGAAGTTAAATCAGTTTAAAGTGTTCAGGGAATTTTTACTGCAGCTGTTTCCATGTTTTGAGGTCCGACTGGAAACCGACTTGCCTGAGTGGAGCTGGGACACATGAGTCAGCTTCCTGGCTGTGTTCAGACCTCAGCAGTGGGCGGTTTCCCTTACCAATGACCTAGTCCAGGCCACAGGCTTGCAGAATTTCCATGCAGACATGCAGATTTTCTTGAATTTAAAGGAAAAACACTTGCGCTTAATTATAGCCAGTGGGGCTTCCCAGTGCGCAGTCACCCACCATGGTTTGTTGCGGTGCTGGAATGTAATTCCACTGTTCCAGCTTGACGTTTTCGAGTGTTAATTTACTGTGACCTTGACATTTTTGATTTAATAACTGCTCTTCAGAATTTCTTCTTTAATTGCTTCTGTCTTAAATGTAACAACAGTGCTGAATAGTTTGGAAAGGCTGCCTGTACTGCTGTTTTGCCCCAGAGGGGATGATTCTGAGGTTAGCTCTGACTGATACATAATCATTCCCAGGTGTAGATGAGCAGACCATCATCGACATCTTAACCAGACGCAGCTACTCTCAGAGACGGGATATTGCCTTTGCCTATGAGAGGAGAGCTAAGAAGGTTAGAATGCCACAGCATCATACACTTGCACACTGTTAATGTTTAAAAGCAAAGCACTTATTAAATGACTCGTTGCATAATATATTTTACATGATTGATTCAACGGTTAAATATCCCATAAAGAATATATCTGTAATCTGTATGTGTTGGGATTTATGGTTGATGAGATTATGCCTTGCCAAGACTGCACTGAGAGAGAATTCCTTGTGTGAAAAAAATGCGGGACATAAAGTCTGTGTGTTCCCTGGATCTGGTTTTGACCGAGCTGCAAATTTTGTTTTGATCACAGGATATGATCACAGCTCTGAAGGGGGCATTGTCTGGCTCCCTGGAGACTGTGATTCTGGGTCTGATGAAGAGTACCGCCCAGTATGATGCCTCGGAGCTCAAGGCTTCTATGAAGGTGAGGAACACGGATGCTCTTGATTCCCTGACTGTGCAGAATTGCTCATTTTAAGTATTGAATGCTAAGTTATCACATGACACAAAAATGGGAAAGATGACTTCATTGGCCATGCACAGTACAAAGAGAAGACTATATAACAGTGGTTCTCAACAGGGGGGCCGGGGGGGGGGGGGGGGGGGGGGGGGCTGAGATGATAGAACTTTATTGAAAGCTTCAATAACAAAACATCAAGACATGAGTAATTATTTAGGTAAACAAATAATACAAGGCAAGAAATTAATAGTATATAAAATATTACCTTTTTACTTTCTGTAGACTCATTTTTTAATCATTTTTTTGCTATGAATGGGGAAAAGGAAAAATAGTTATTTTGCTTTGTAAATATTTGAGTATTACAAAAATGCCAAATTTTTATGGGGTTAATTGGAATAAGCTTGAGGGGGGAGGGGGGTCCTGGAATATTTTCCATGGACACGGGGTGTCTTGGGGGCAAAAAGGTTGAGAACCACTGCTATAGAATATCTCTGCTGCCCTCTGCTGGAGGGCTGAGGAAGCACATTTCTGAGTGGCCTCAAGTAGAACATGAAAATAAAGAAGTTTCTGATCATTAGCATGGCAGGATTATTTTTGCAGATGTTATTGTATCACTATATCATATAAAATTATATATAAAATGTCTCTCAACAGGGTTTAGGGACTGATGAAGAAAGTTTAATCGAAATCGTCTGCTCTCGCAGCAATGAAGAACTGGTGGAGATCAAACGAGTCTACAAGGAGTGTGAGTCGAGAACATCAGCCGATGTCTTCAGTCAGAAAAAACTTCTGTCTTCAGGCATTTATTATATTATATTATTATCCATGCTTCTGCTCTGCAGTGTTCAAGAAAGACCTGGAGAAAGATGTGGCTGGAGACACCTCCGGGGACTTCTGCAAACTGCTGCTGGCCCTTGTACAGGTGAGGTAGGCAGGTGAACAGAGATGGGCACATTTAGTCACGTCCTCCTGGACTGCGGTGTTAACCTTACACTGGATCCTTCCCTCCACAGACAAAGAGGGCAGTGCCCGGCAGCATGGTGGACTATGAGAAGATTGACGCGGATGCAAAAGTGAGTCTGAAGTTGTCATCCTAGATAAGTTGACTTCATAAGCAAATATACAGTCAATACAAACATAATTGTAGATTGATGCGTAGTTTGTTGATGCTTGGTGACCATGTAAAATATTATTACTGCACCTCGTTGATGTGATAAGACGTAAATACCGAGCTAGGGGCAATACCTTTAGCACGCGAGGAGCAATAAACCATATCTGTCCCATAGGCTCCTTTGGAACTGCTACAGTGTTATCTGCATGCTGTAATCCCTTGTGCCGCTCACCCACGTGCCCTGATATGCCCACTCCCTTCAGGCCCTATATGAAGCCGGTGTCAAGAGGAAAGGAACTGATGTGGCCACGTGGATCTCCATCATGTCAGAGAGGAGCGTCCCCCACCTGCAGAAAGGTGCATTGCAGTCCATTATCACGGATGTTCCCAAACTGGAATCACAATGAGTGATCCCAGGAAAAAAAATTTCCCTTTGAAAGAAAGATTAGTTTATTTCTCATAAATTTCATTTTAAATCGGAGATAAAATGAACCTGGTTTATAAGAAATTATCTATATGTCATTTGCAATATTATGATAATTGTATTTGATTACATGTGTATAATATGAATGACTTGATGGTGTATACTATGTGTGTATTACTGTATATTGTGTAAGTGTCAATGTACTGAAATGCCATTGAATTTCGACCAATTATGGGTGCTGTAGAAAGATATCAAATGTTAACTTTTTGTAGAGTTGGGGATCTTCAGTGAGAAGATCAGCATTTTATAGGGTGTTGAGCTGAACACGTTTGTGGTCCTCTGCCTTAGAGAAGCAGCAGGTTGAGGTTAGACCTTTTATACTATCCTTCTAATCCATCACTACAGTGGTAGTGCAGGCTGCTAGCTGTTCATTCAAACAGCTGACAAGAGAGCACAGCCAGAAAGCATCAGGCCCTTGGTAGGGCATTGCAGTTACACCCTCCAGCCAAGTACTGAATTGCTTCAAAATAAACTATTTGTGTGAATGAGTAAAATGCAAAATACTGTTTAAGCGATCGTTATGACTGTCTGGTGTTTCCCTAGTGTTTGAGAGGTACAAGAGCTACAGCCCATACAACATGCAGGAGAGCATCCACAAGGAAGTGAAAGGGGACCTGGAAAAATCCTTCCTTACTCTAGGTATTGAAACTCTCTCACTGTATCCTACAAGCACTTTATGAATGCTTTCCCTTATATGTCTATGTGTGATATGTTGTTATATCTGCTGCGGTAACACCCAAATTTTCTCACCTGGGGATGAATAAATTTTATCTTAACTTATCTTACCTTATCCACTTTACTGGTTTCGTTAAAAAAGATGTGTACTCCAGATGGTCGCAGTATCACACAGGACTGTCCTGTCTGTACTTGATACATTCTGTACTGCTCCTTTGTGCGCGTACGTGTGTGTGTGCGTGTGCGTGTGTGTGTTTGTGCGCATGCTTGCGTCCGTGTGTGCGCACGCATGTGTGTTAACGCGTGCACATGTGCAGTGCATACGTCTCCTTTTTAAGCAACAGTAGCAGTTTGATAGCGCTCTCACCCTGTTAAGACTGACAAAAACATTTCGTCATTTTGAATGGATGCCTCAATCTCAATGCCCTGATTCAAACTGAATGAGCTGAGTGGAGGCCTGGCCAATTCTTCCTGCCTCGTTCCTGTTAGCAGTTCATTCATTTATTGTTGAACATAACTGCAATATGTTGCAAGAGAAGCAATCATGAAGTTCAAGGGTCACAAAAAAGATAATGATTTGGAACAAAGCCATATCCCCTGCCCAGAATCCCTGATTTCTGTAATAAACACATGGAGAACTGCCAAGGATCATGCATAGAAAATACAACAATACTAATTGTCTCCTTTCTCTTTCTGCATCTCTGTCCGTGTTTCTCCCTCTTTTAATTCTCTTTTCTGTTTCTCCTTCCAGTTGATTGCTTTGAAAACAAACAGCTGTACTTTGCGACCAGATTATGCAATGCCATGAAGGTAATTTCAAACGATCCTCATTTTATTCTTAAAACGTATTTTGATGTAGGGAAAAGCTCATCAAAGCATTGGAGCGGAACTAAGATCCTGTTCAGACCAAAAAGTTGTATGTAGATCAAAAGTACATTGACAACAAGCATGTTTTCTGTCTGCTTTTGTAAAATTAAGCAGAAATGAACAGAAGTAGATAGTTTAAAACAAATTTTTTCGTAAAACTAGTTTTACAAAGATGCATATGGAACTGGAAAAAACTGTCTTTCTAAGGAATGGAATGAACAATGTATAGCAAACAAATCAAAGTCTACTCTGCATTATGCACAGACCATAAAGCATCTTGTTCATTGTGACTGTATCTCTGTCTGTCTGCTGTTAAACACTTAGGGCTGTACAGGCTGTTAACCTGGTCATTAACCTGCACTTACAGTGTTGAAACACTGATGGCAGAGGTCGCTGTGTAATACCATGGGTTGTTGTTCCTTCTCTTTCTCTCTCTGTCTTTCTCTCCTCCCCTACATTTTCTGGCTCAGAGTAAAGGTGCTAAGGAGAAGGTGGTGACCAGGATCATGATATCTCGCTGCGAGGTGGACCTCATGAAGATCCGTACCGAGTTTAAGAAGCATTACGGAAAGTCACTGCACCAGACCATCGCAGTGAGTGTCTCACAATGCTTGTTACAAAACAGGGCCACTCACTTCAACTGATCAATTAAGCAATTCTTGTTAGACAGAAGCCCTGCGTGCATTTCATATAATCATCTGATTTCACAACAAGTATAACTTATTAAAAAGTAATGATGCCTTAGTAGAGAAGCAGATATAACCTACAGAAACCATAATCTAAGACAGATGATAAACCTTGGGTTGATTTAATACAGAGATGGATGAATTGAACATCCTTTTGTTAGATACAGTTAAATAACACTTGAAATCATATTCATAAGATTGACATTAATAAGTCGCAACATGTGTCCAGTTGATCTCTAAGGAAACCAGGGTCTCAACATAAGCAATTTTATTTTCACTGAGTTCAAGTGAAAAGGTCACATTCCTGCATAATGGATTTTTCCCCACGCACTAGCTACAAAGTAAACACACAATTTTAACCAGAGGTGTCATGCGTATTTACCTTGGGCAGGCATGCCTCCCCAGACTTATGGTGAAAAATAAATGGAAAAAAACAGTTAAAAACTATACATTAATATTGTTGCAGGTGGCATGAAGCAATTTGCTCAGCTCGATCAGAATTTGTGTGTCACTCGCTGTCACTCACAGCTGTGAACGGTGGAGTGGAAGTTAGGTAACCATAACAGTCGCCTGAGCTGTTTGGTCTTTAGGCACTGACGCTGTGTTCTTCACCACTCTCCCCTCTTCCAGGAGCACACTAAAGGAGACTACCAGCGGGCTCTGCTCAGCCTGTGCGCCGGAGATGATTAGGTCAGAGTGGGACAATAACCAGTGACCCCTCCACCACAGCAATGGGAGATTCGCTGTTTTGCTCTCCCATTTCTATGAAGACTGTCACTCTTGGGCAACATCACATGGAGGGGGAGGGGTCGGGGGGGGGTGGGGGGGTTGGGGGGGGTGGGGGAGGGGGAGGGGCTGAGAGGCAGGTTGCACAACTCTCCAGGAAAGGACACGTCTCCTGTGTATTCACTCAATGTCCCACACTCAGCCAGTATTAGGGTTGTTACCATTTGTTTTTCTTTAAAAAAAAAAAAAATAAAATAAATAAAATCATTTGGTAAAAATAAAATTCTCTCAGTAACAGATACTGTAGAATTCCCAGTATTTGTTTCCTTTTGCTTGTAATAAATGTTAAATCAGTATTGAATGACATCTTCTGTTTGGTTGATATTTTGCTTTACATTTGTTGTATGGAGTACACAATTCAGTGGCAAGAGACACAATAGAATGCCATTTTTCCATTTGCACATATGAAATACTAAATAATAATAGAAAAACTGAAATATGTAATAGTTCATCCTGAGGTGGTTAAGACATGGTAAAACATAAATTAAAAAGGAACTACTAGGTGAGGTAAATGAAGTTCACGTGACCTAAGACATATAGTGTGCCTAGCATCTGGCATGGTTATAACATAGAGCAGGGGTATCTTATCTTTTCCAAAAGACACCTGAGACACTAAGATACCTGTTTCTACTTATCAACATTTTGAATGAAGACCGAGATTAGTTAGTTTATTTGATCAGGTGTCATAGCACGGGGCCAAAACAAAAACCTTCACCCATACGTTTCGGAGCAGATTGGACACCCTTGTCAGAGAGCAGGGTTCTTCAATATTATCCAAAAACGGCCAGTGTGGGTGCAGTCTTTCGTTCAAACTAAGCAGTTACACACCATTCTTCAGGAAGTACTTCAGGAAGACCCATTCTACTGCCAGTGTTTATTCTATGGAGATTGCACGGCTGTATGCTTGATTTTATACACCTGTTAGCAATGGGTGCGGCTGAAGTAGCCCCACTAATTTGAAGTCCACATACGTTTGGCCATGTAGTGTGTGTGTGTGTGTGTTTAGTATATCCTTTCCATAATGCTACAAAAAAGTTAAAAGATACTCCTGTAATATGGCCCAATAAATGGTGAAAATATTTTAAAATTGCAATGTGCTCCCCTTTACCAGGCATACAAGAGGAAATAGATGAGGCTTTGATTGATATGATTGCATTATGCTCATGAAATACACAACACAGCTGCATTTCACTTTAATGATTATCGTCATCTCATCGTCATTATGTCAAGTTCAATTAGTAAAACCCTTTTTTTAAAATAAATAGGCTCAGTTGGAGAGTGTTTTGAGAATACTTGGCAATAGCACAGAGTTTTACAGTCAAAAGTCAAGTGGTAGTGTTTCACTAATTTCAATGTATCACTACTGTGAGGAGTAATGACAGTAATATTTATTGACCAGGAGATGTCACTAGAGAGACAGGAGTCAAATGCTTCGATGTTTCAACCAACACAATTGCTGCAGTTTTTTCCAGACGTTTCACTCTGCCCATCACTAGTAAATAATCCCTCTAAAACATGGAAAGCACCAAATTAAGAAAACTTAAGAGCTTGTTAAAATACTCGGGTTGCAATTGTGGTTGGGGAAAAAAAACCCCAGCACACAATAGTGGTCCCCAGGACCACTGTAAAGGGTATGGATAATGTTTCTGCTCTGCAATCAGACTGTTGATATCATACAAATAATCTCTGGAATCAATTTAGGATTATTTACTGGGCCATGGAGTGACCTCTTACATTGGTAGAATGTGAAGCGGAACAGTTGAAGAACTATTTGTCCCTGGGAGGAAAAGACTGATTACTGTTGCAATCAAATTATGAACATTATGATATAGACTACGAATTTGCAAGTTTGCATTATGCACAGCTACAATCGGGTATAATGTGTTTGTGTTGGTGTAGAGGCACCAAGACACAGAGACCATGGATCAGGGATACTGAATTCAGCCCTCGAGGCCACTATTAATGCTGCTCCTTATTTTTCCTCCCTCTATTCAGGGTCTGATTTAGTAATGGGAAACCAGATTTGAGTACCCCTGCTATCAAGGGCCAGCTTTGAGTACCCCTGCTATTTATGCTTATTTTAACTCAAATTTTATTTCAGGAATCCTCAGTCTTATCCAGCAAGGGCTTATGTGGGTGCAGGCTTTTTTTTACAACCAAGCATTGAGGACCCCTGTTTTATTTGGTGGGATAATACAAGGTTTTTAGGTTTTGAGGTACTCCTATGAATGTTGGTTTCAGTTGAAACCACAATTGCAATGGCTCAACTGCTTTTAGTGGTTAATTGTTCTTAATTAGACACAGTGGCACCACCAGGGATTCTGGGACCCAAGAAAAGATCTCACATTGGGCCCCACCTCCCCAGAAAATCCTATGTTCTAATATTTTTGGAGGGCCCCTGTCAGTCAGGGTCCTTGGAATTGTTCTCATTTGACAATACAGTACTCATACTGGGTAGTGTATATACCATTGTTCCTAATGTGAGAATAGCTTCAGTGATTAAAGTAGTCTGAAACCACATAAAGCATAAATTCTTTTGCTTTTCTGTACTATAGTGTGTGATACATTTTATAAAATGTCATTTCTAAATTGTTGATGGAACTGCAGAGAACGCAGAGAAATTCGCTTCAGCCAATTTTTATAGAATGGAAATGTTACATTTTTTTCATAGAGAAAACTTACGATTGATTTCATGACTGAGAACGAATAATCGCTTTTATTTTGATATTTTCAGCCCTAGTGGCTACCAGAACTAGATGGGTAGATTCGCGGCTAGCTTCATTTACGATTCAGATCAAGGTAAAGAAAAACTTATATGTTTATATATGTATAGTAATGTAATTTCATACCTCAAAAAACTTGCATTCCATTCGTGGACTTAAATCCTGTGTCTGTCATTAATTTAGTAAGCAGGAGGGGGCGTGAGAATGCTTAAACAGAGTGACTATAATAAACCATAGAAACGGCGGATTATCGAGGGTGAGTGTTTTTATTGGCTTGCTTGATAGTGTAACTACGGATAGGGCTATGCTGCTAAAGTTTATAAATGCCAGACGCCAAACCAGGAATTATCATGATCCTACGCACGAGACTTCGAGCTGGCAAACTACTAGTTATGTCGTTAGTGTTTAAAGAGATGTTAGAGAATGCATATGTTCTGAAAGTTTGCCGATTGTGCTTGGTGAACGAGGTGACCAAGCGTGAACCGACCTATCGATTCTCGTAAGCACAACACGGAGTGGCAACATTGCATCTGTTCCATGAGAGCATGTTCCTTTTACGTTCTTATTTATGTCGCACGAGAATGATTTTCTGTATGTCGAATGGAATGATTAATTAAAATGCTCACGTATTGCTTACCACTCTTTCACTGTTTAACTGGAACCTGAATAGTGGAAACATCCGGATCTAGATCACCTATATCCAGGTGCTTTCCTTCATTTTTTGCTACCCGCTATCAGCTCGGGTACTGAACTACCTAACTGGAAAGCTTGGGGCTGGGAGATAATTCCAATGAGTTTTGGGTGGGGGGAAAAGATTCCAGATTCACCATAAATTATCATTTCTAATAGGGCTCAAGATTTCCCCAGACCTAGGAATCAGGAGTAGTGAGAGAAAATGGACAGTACTTATAATCGCACTTTTGTTTTTGCTGAGCCCTGACGTGAGACTGAGCAGTAACTCTCTGGTTCTGGCACTCAGCTTGATGGAAGAGTCCACTGCTACCCATAAAGACACATCCTTGAACTTGGAGCTTGACTGCAATGGAAGGTAGTTTCCCTCGGCCATTGGCTTTACATTACTCTCAGCTCCCAAAGTATGAGATTATGGCTTCAGTGGCACAAGTGACATGCCACTAAAATATGTGCAATTGGTGCAGTGATTTCGTTTGGACTAGCGTCAAATCAAACACCAGTACCATCTGCAGCTGAGGGTTATGCATGGCCATGCATAAATGACCAATACCATCATGAGAGAGGGGGGATTTTAATTCAGTATTCCCTGCCTCGTTGCAGTATAGTGATTCATGTGTCCTGCCTGCACCAGATGGGGTGTGTAGCCTTATCTAACTTAATAAATTAGTCATACTGTATAGGCTAATTCATATGAGAGGTGTTGAGGTTTCTCAGTAGTTTGCAGCTGGGATATATTTTTGATGTGTTGTACGAGGGACTCAATATGGAAAGATGTTGATGCCAGAATCTTTTTTTTTTTAGTTGTCAGCTGAAAAACGAAGAGCTCTTTGAGTCTCAGGAACCAAACAAACTGAAAGGTGACCCAGAGCTTAGTGTTACAGAGAGCCACACAAAAGTGGACTTCTGGTGTAAGTTCTATTACAATTTGCTTGCTGTCTTAATTGAATTCCCATGTCATTGCATAAAAAAATGTTTTCTTCACTAATGGAATATCTTCTTGAATCGCAATAATGACTCCCATTGTAGTTAGCCTGTGTGGTAAAGTTTAAGATGATTAACAAAACATTTGCCTAGTCAGTGTCTGATTAAAAATTGGTGTGTGTGATTTTACAAATTGCATGGTTACTGAATACCAGTGACTGATAGGCCTAAATAAAACGGTCTTTTTGAAATAAATAAAAAAATTTCAGACAGATAACATAACAGATTATATATATATATATATATATATAAATATATATTTGCTTCCCTGTGTGTAGTCTGTGAAGAATGTAAGGAATACTTCATAGAGGAATGTCCAACCCATGGACCCCCGGTCTTCATGCCAGACACACCTGTGGCCTTAGGGGTGCCCAACCGTGCTGTTCTCACTGTCCCATCTGGAATCGAGATTATCCAGGAGGGAGGTGGAATGGACGTGTGCTGCATGGACAAACACATCCCAAAGGGGGCCCTGTTTGGCCCTTACCAAGGAGAGGTTGTCTCTCAGGACAAGTCCTCAGGCTTCTTCTCCTGGATGGTGAGTTCAGCAGACACATCATCTGGATTTCATTATGGGTTACCCCCCACAGCAATGGGCATACTATTATACAGTGCGCTGAAAAAGTATTTGCTCCCTTCCTGATTTCCTGTATTATCACATATTTGTCACACAGAATGCTTTCAGATATTTAGACAAAATGTAATATTAGACATGTGGAACCTGAGTAAACACAAAACATTTTTTTGAATTATTATTTCATTTAAACAAAAAAAGTGTGCTTGATTCCCTTTGTCTAATATTACATTTTGTGAAAAGCTCTGAAAACATTCAGTGTGACCAGTATGCAATAATGGAGGAAATCAGGAAGGGGGCAAATACTTGTTCATGGCACTGTAGATGGCTTTCCAGATTTGTGTGGTTAATAGACATTCACAGACATCACCACATGTTGCGTAGTTGTTGTCAATCAAAGGTATTTAGCCAGTCATCATTTTACAAAGAAGAACAGCGGTCCGAATTGCAGTATTGTTTATGCTTGTATTATTTAATAATTATATTGTTTGACATATTTATGGGATCTCATATTATATTCTTAATTTAATTTACATTAAGGCACTGTTATACGTAAGATGTTACACTGAATGGTAATTGTATTATTGTCATGTGTTTTGGGTGTTTTATTTTAATTTCCTTATTTTTTCTTAAGATTGTTGATGAAAACAACACATACAAATCCATTGATGGCAGCGATGAAACTAAAGCCAATTGGATGAGGTATTTCATTCAATGCTACCATAAACACATGCTATTTTTATTTGGTGTGAAGGACCATTGTAGCATGATATTCTATTATTCTAATACCCCTAAATGTAACTAAATCACATCAGTTATGTAGAGGCATCAGTCAAAGCATACAGTGGATTAGCTTGTAGACAGTCTTAGTGGTACCATGTTGAAATGTCTTCAAAACCATAGAATATGACTTTGAGACATTTTTTACAAAATTAGTGTCGCTACCATCTTGGCAAATTTATCCATCCATTTAATTGCAGATATGCACAGCTGAAGCCTAGTCCAGCTGCTTCCTAACTGTGGATCTAGACCCACTGCTGGGGTCATAGGAGGGGTTGAGGTGGGTTGTGAGAGGACACATGGCAAAAAGTACAATCACACACTTCACAGGAAATGCATTTGCAAGTGGAACATGAACTCAGAAAGTTTGGGAACTACTGGACTAGCAAAATTTTGTTGGGAACTACTGGACTAGCCAAAATATACTTATCACCTGTTACCATGGGTGAATTAATAACAAGGGCGCTGCTGCAGAGCTTTTGTTTTTGGTACATGGTTAGTGGCTGAACTTTTTACTCCGTTATTTAATATGCATGCATGATGTATATTGAGCTTTTGAAGGTAATATTACTAGCATTTGAGTAAAAATAAAATGATTTATTACAGATGAATAAGAGAACTGGATCATTGTTCAATATTCACCTTACATTAGACTGTAGTGGTTCTTCACTAATTATCTAAGTTTCATTGAGTATGCATTACTTGTATCTTGCAAGACTGTTCAGAATGTTCAGCTGTGCAAATAAGTTAAATATGATCATAAATCATCGTCATAATTCATCACCTTTCAATACACTAAAGCAGCCATGGGGAAAATGGCGACGTTCAGGAGTTTGGCCTTTGTTTGGCCCTAGGTATGTGCGGAATTCAGCGGAGGAGAGTGAGCGGAACCTGACTGCCTTTCAGCACGGTGAGCACATCTACTTCCGGGTATGCCGGGACCTGGCAGTAGGCGAGAAACTGCGCGTGTGGTACAGCGAGGACTACATGGGGAAGTTACACAGCATGTCCCAAGACACCATTGACAGCAACCTTGCCACCGGTGAGAGACCTCCTCTGCTCTTCGAGAAAGGATTACACTAGGCTACACTATCTATATAATATCTATAGACACTTTTTCCCCCACATTTTTGCAGTTTTTGTTAATTCTTTATTACATCTATACATGTCTGTTCCCTGCAGGGGTGCTCATATGTTCCCAGTGTGGGAATAACTACAGATGGACATCACATCTGACGAACTGCTCCCAGTGTGGGAGCAGCTTTAGCCATTCAAGCAATCTGAAATTACACAACCAAACTCATACACGGGCGCGCCCGTACCAGTGCTCCCAGTGTCAGAAGAGCTTCAGTCAGTTAGCTCATCTTACCCTACATCAGAAAATACATACAGGGGAGCACCAATACCATAGCGCTCAGTATGGGAAAAACGTAAGACACTCAAGCTCTTTACAGAAACACCAGCAAAGTCGTACTGGAGCACTGCCATACCACTGCGCACAGTGCGGGAAAAACTTCATTCACTCAAGCTCCCTACGGAAACACCAGCGCAGTCATACAGGAGCACGCCCATACCACTGCGCACAGTGTGGGAAGCATTTCAGGCACTCGAGTTCCTTGAAAAACCACCAGCAAGCTCACACAGGGGAGCGCCCCTTCCTTTGCTCCCACTGTGAGAAGAGCTTCACTCAGCTAACTCATCTAACACTGCACCAGCGAACTCACACGGGAGAACGCCCGTACCACTGCTCACAGTGTGAGAAGAGCTTCAGTCACTTAAGTACTCTGAGGAACCACCGACAAACTCACACGGGGGAGCGGCCTTTCCACTGCTCCGACTGCGGCAAGAGCTTCAGCCACTTAAGCACTCTGCGGAACCACCAGCAAACTCACACAGGAGAGCGCCCGTTCCACTGCTCGGACTGTGGGAAAAGCTTCAGTCGCTCAAGTACCTTGAGGAGACACCAGCAGACTCATACAGGGGAGTGCCTGTACCACTGCTCTCAGTGTGGGAAAAGCTTCAGTCACTCAAGCACGTTGAAGAGACACCAGAGAACTCATACAGGGGAACGTCCATTCCACTGCTCCAAATGTGGGAAGAGCTTCAGTCGCTCAACTACTTTAAAGAAGCACCAACAAACTCATACAGAGTAGGAGAATGGAGGCACTTTGTGTTCTGTGCATTTTGGGTAATGATGGTATGCAATTTTTATGTGTTTTTGTTTTTCTATTTATGCTCTTAATTGATAATATTACTGCAACAGTGCTCCAAATTGACATTTGAAAATGTATGTTTCCGTATATTTTTTGCCACTTTATATTTAGTAAAAAAAATATCCAATTTAAATCCAATTTTAAATATTACCAGGACTATTACAGTTCCAAAAAACGAGTTTACTACATTGTCATTAATACTTTTATTTTGAAAAGATGTATGAAACATTAGTTTTTATTTAATATACTGCATCTGACAAAGCAGTTATTACATTCTATTGCAATATTAAGTGTGTGTAAAAATATGAACATTGCCTAAAATTGAATATATGCTAGAGTGTGGATGGTGAGACAGTTGAACTCAACTCAATAACTTGGAACATTCATATTAAATCACGGTGCTTTTATGTACTTGATAGGAAAAAAAAACGTCAGGGATGAGTTTTCCCAACTGTCCCTTGTTCTCCGATGGTCACCAAAGAAATTCAAGTACCAAGTAATTAAGTGCAATGATTTTCTTTAGTATCTCAAAGTGGCCCGTATTTATCTCAACTTCATTGTGAACCTGGAATGACAGCAGTTGGCTTTAAAATCCAACATATCATTTGGAAGTGTCACAGGACTGGGGAGGTGTGTTTGGTCACTGATCAATATTTAGTGTTGAGGAAATGTGTGGTCATGAGTGTTCAATGAGTTTGCCTTGATTGGCAGTACTTGAATAAATCCATTTTACACAACTGGGTCTGCCTACTACAAATTATACTCAGAAAGGTGGAATGATTTAAAAATAAAGTCCCTTGAGTTTCAATTAGTGATGAAGGTTTCAGCATAATTCTGTTTAAAAGAATGCAGCTCCTATAACAAGACTACCCAAGACATAGAGCAAGACTTAATTTCTTGCACCCTCGTATTATGTTTGGGGTCAATTTGAAACCATTTAGTGTTTGACATCTCTTCAAAACCAGTTAACTGTACCAAAAGCCCTGTACCAATTTTGTATACAAAGGCGTGTGGGGGTAATTTTGTAGCCATATAAAAACGCAAGACAATATACAACCCTTTTTATTTTCTCTCTGATTTTTTGTGGGTGATTCTGGTGGCACTTTCCCATACAGGTTTAAAACTAACTTTGTTACTTCAAGCTCTAAAATGAGAAGTTTCTTACTTATATTTAATATTTAGGGATAAAAGGCTAGTCAGTTGGGAGACATTAAGAAGGTGACAAAGTGTCAAACTTTTTATATTTCAATAATTATGTTGGTGTAAACTGTTTGGGTCAGTCTAACTCCAAACATAAAAGGCATCGTAACATTTCAACATAATATAATGCAAGTTCTTAGACATGGATGCCATAATCTCTGATTGTATTCATAGACAATTTGTTGGCAATACAGAAAGAATGGCATGGCTAAAGGAGGCAATAATTTGAACCTTACCACCTTTGAGTTTCCCCCTTCAAATAATGCCAGTATAGCACAAGAACGTCAGTGTATTTGCCAACTTGCAGGTAAGGCAAGATTAGGCAACAGCATAATTAAAACTTTTATCACTGTCAACATAATCAGTATAAATTTATATTTACATTTTTTAATATTTACTAGTAGTAGGGCAAAGGTGATTTTCTGGCTTACACAGCTACTGTGTCTAAGAAATGCAAGCTTGTTCGTTGAGCTGAAAAAAAAGAGGCAGGTAATCTTCCCTTGTTTTGGGTAAGCAATCAGTCACCCACCACATCGGCTGGTAAAGTATTTTAGTTATCAAGCACAGCGTCATTTACTACAAAGTTAAAGTTCTCATCTGATTTCAATTAACTGTGCATATCCCTACATAGAGACTTGACATTCACAGCAAATAAAATTAGTACACTTATCACTGTGCAAAATATAAATACAATCTATGCAGCAGGCAAAATTAGCTTAGAATAAATGAGATGCACACACATGGTAGTTTCAGACAACACCCCTCAACATACAAACTATAAAAAGGTACACCCATCCTTTTCTGCACTACACCATAGAATGTTATTTGGATGAAGGGTAGCACACTAACAGGAGAACTAATCAGACACAAGGGACAGAACCTGGGAAGACCACAGACATGTTTGAGATGATGTACATTAACAGTTTGTATGCACAACAATTAAAACACAAAGATTGGCACAATAAGGGTGTATATATTATGTGCAAATAAATTTAGCATTCAGCCTTTTCACACCTGGATCACATCAAATTACTGTATATTCTCAATAAAAGAACAATTAAAACGCACAGAATTCAGCAGAGGTTCTATTAAATAATTCTACAAAAAAGGCACAAACTTTTCTCCCAGATTATTCAATATAAAGAATAGTACTGAATTCACAAGTGGGTGTAACAAAGTGAATATTCATTTTTAACTGAAGAAGGAAACATTCCCTTCGCAGTGGTAGATCCCCAGCTATTGGCTCTCAAAAAAGCAGAGGTAACTGGTAAAAGTAACCCTAGTTAAATTTGATGATCCACGATGCAATTACTTATAAAATAAATACAAATAAGCAATATGTGAAATTCACATACTTTCCAGTCTCAAAACCTTTAAAATATTCTACATTTTAACATATTAATCAAAGACAAATTATTAGAATGTTGCTGCCAAGACGTGGCACAATTCAGTCAAACAGGTGTATGTTTGCATTGAAAGTACTAGTAAGATCAAAAGTTAATGTGCAAATTTCCATTTCCTTTCTTCCAGGAAACTCTGATGTTCTCTTTATTTTCATAATCAATTTAGATTTCACTGACTACTCGTAGATTATAGGTGATGTATAGAATGTCAAACATTCAAAGGGTTAACGTGAACACAGACATGCATTGCTTGGTGATTTACTTGCAAGCTGTAGCTGTATTTGCCACTCGGTTACTATTGGTTGAGAACGCTCGTGGCTGAAACATCAGAACTTTTTGAAAGACATGAGCAAAAAATCTTTCATGAGCATTATATATAAAACTGCCTAGTCAATTTTCTTGAAGAATGCAGCCTCTTACCCTTACTTTATACCACTTAAGGATATAAATCATTTCAGTACTCATGTATAAATCCACTTCCTCATGCCAAAAATTCACTTGACCCTAAATTCACTTGCATCATTCAGGTGTGTCCAATATTGAACAGTCTAACAAAAACAAATATAATCACATTCAGGATATTACATTCAGGAATTAAACAGACTCATGGAAAACAAAATGGCTCTAGTACAGTACACGTGACACTGCATTGAAAGTTCAATTTACCTTTTCCAAGTATCTGAGACAAACTCACTGGTATTCTGTAATGGACAAAAATGCTCCAAGACACTGTACAGTACGAGTTAGTGCTGACCAATATTGATGGAGACATACATCTTACTATCCATCCCAAAATGTTCTTATTTCTACTTTTCCCATTCCTTCATTGCTCATTCGCATTATTTTTTATGGTCTGGCAGCATTAACTTTCCTCAGCCTGGAAAAGTTATGAAATGTGAGAAAATAGAAGCTTTACAGATTAACTAAACGTTGTAGTTAACTGGTGTCTCCACTGAGTTAAAAGACAAGAGACAAAACCTGAAGGCATCACTGATCTTGATATAATAATGTAGATTTCAAATATATACTTTGTTAGTCAAAGGCACTTGGCACAGCAATTTGGAGGTTTGGAAATAGTCTACTTTAGATTCTTTGGGCCTGACATTATAATAGTCAGTTTGTCGTTTTTGCTCCATGAACCTCCGTAAGTCTTGTTCAGGGCCTTCCTGTGGCAGGGAAAGACCTGAGGGATCCTAGGGGATTCCGGGGTCCCTCGCGGAAGATGGCGGTGACGCCGTGGAAGCTTCAGGGCCCACCGGGCGCATTACCAGCCCCTCCTCTGGCTCCTCGGCGAGGGGGCCCAGGCCTCCTTCCGCTGAGGTCTGGGTGAAGATGGACGCGCGCAGGTCCAAGTTGACGCACAGCAAGCCTGGCAGAAGCTGCCGCTGGTACTGGTCCAGGCGGAGGATGAGGTCCAGCATGGAGGAGCTGCCCCCGCTCATCCAGCCGGGCAGGATGCTGACGGGCCTGGGCCCGGGCCCGGGCCGGGCAGGCAGGGACTGGGTGCGCCGCAGCTCCACCTGGTAGGACAACCTGGCACACACACAGGAGACGGGTGAGGAAAGCATACCCCCGGCTAGAATGATTCACACTGAACATGATCTCTGCATTTTATGATACATGTAAAAATAATTTGCAATTCATATTAACCAAATCATATTAAGCAAATCATATTAAGCAAGAACAGTATGTTTTAATAATTTTTAGACCTGGACAACAACCATTGCATTGCGCATAGTACCATGGATTTTATAATTATTTTACTCGGTATCCTCACTGGCATTTACGATCTACCTTATTGCAATTCTGGTACTATAGCAATGATTTGTTTTACCTTATTTTGGGCATCTATGGTCAAGAGGTTCAATATTATGATAAAACTACCATGACAACATCTACACATGCATCACAGACTTATGGGAAAGTATGGGAACTGAAATTCATTTATTGCAAAACTGATGCCTGTTGGTGTGGATCTTCACCTTGCAGACACCTGCTGGGACAGCCTTCTCCTGGCCTGATTCAGAAAGCATTGCGCCAGCTTCACCATTTGCTCTCGAATCCATCCAACATCCTCCTGTACGTCTGGCAGCCACTCCAAAAGCCTGCCATAGAGGGAGGGTGAGAAAGGCATTCATAATACACTTGCGCATACACTCCAACAGTTTCCATAAAGACACTTACAGTGAACTCTCCAACACTCTCATACACGGACATTATACAGAAAGACTGAGTGAGAAACTACATCAAAAAAGTGACAGAGATGCACAAACTAGCTCAGAGAAATAATGATACACGGACAGTCAGAAACATAGAGCGTACCTAATAGTCATAGACATAGCAGACTCCAAGGGCAGAGTGTATGGAAGCATCATGGCTGAAGCCATCCTGATTGGCAGCAGGTTGCCGAGAGACTGGAACAGGCTCCTCCTCTCCTTGCAGGCCTCTACCAGTGCTTAAATGGGAAAGAGACTGCTCATTCATTTTTCTTCTTAAGCACTGACGATAGCATACTTAAAAATAATTACTACAAATGGCTACCCTGTTCAAGTGATACTTAAAATTAGTGTGAATGAGTGAATATATCATGTTTATAACACATACTTAACATGTGCCTTCTAAGAACCACCCAAAAAGGAACAACAGAGCAAAATTACTATGGTTCAAAGTCAACACTAACTAAAGATGGTATTTCCGATTTTCCAAACATATGTGTAGCAAGCAATAGAGGACACAATTGAGGTATTTGCTATTTTGTACCAAATTTGGCACGGACAACTTGTTTTAAACCCGATGGCCCTGAATGACTTTCAGTAATTTTGAAAATTTCAATAGGGAAATTAAAGAAACAGATATGGTAATAGGGATATTCAATCTAATTGACATAATAAAATATCTGTCAAACATTGTGACATTTTATTTAGCCAGTTAGGTAAAAATAAGCACTGAAAGTCAGCAATTTATCTGGCAAAAAAATAGTTTGCAACTAATACAACAAGCAATGTTGGATGAAAACGAAAACAATCAGATGCTGATCAATTAAAAAATAAATAAATGCAGGATATTCAAAATATTTTACCATTGATTATAATTGCTCTCCAGCTACACAAGTTAAAGCAGCAATATTTACAAGGTGCTCCAGACAGCAAGCAGGGAAACTAAAGGCAACAGGTGTCAAGCAGACCCTAGCAGTAATTTTGTGACACTTTTGATGCTGTAGCCAAGCCATGTGCTAGTCTGGATTCCCGATGCTCAAACTCTGAAATATTGTCAGCCCAATGTGGCTACCTCTGTGCAGTCTTGGGGGCAGGTGCTCAAAAATGTGATCCTCTGCTGTGGAGTTTTCACTGAAGACAGCCACCTCCCTCCCGTCATGGTGGTTCACTCCAGTGGCCACTTCCTCTTCCTCGTCTCCCTCCTCTTCTACCTCTTCCTCCTCCCCATCTGCTCTTCCAAGTGCACGTTGGGGTCCTCGATATTGCAGCAGTCCTGAATATCCCAAAAGAAGGTTGTTCATTCTTTCTTTACAACCAATGTTAATAGTAATAGTATAGTACAGTAATAGTAACCCGATGAACAACCAGCATAATGCACCTGGAGTAAGGTGCCCAAACCACCCCCCCCCCCCCCAAAAAAAGAAAAGAATACTCATGGCCAAGAAACACAATTGTCTCTCTCTTACCATTCCTCCTGATGAAATGCAGGGCATCTTTGTAGCCCTGTTTGCACATGGCCTTCATTGTCTACATAGAGATACAAGAAGAAGACATTCAATTATCTGCTGAGGTGAACATCAGGTGAGCTCATGCCAACATCATTTTTCATTTTTCAGACTCAGCCTTTACAGAGGGCGCTTCAGCTCAGCACATATCACATGCTCAAGTATCTGTCAGTATGTTAACAGGTGGAGTTTCACTAAATACTTGTGGCTGTAAGGACAGGGACCCTGGCAACAGGGCGACCCGGCGAATGCTGTGTGTGTGTATATGCAGAAGACAGTAGTATGAGGAGTACCTGTGGGTCAGGGGGGAAGAGGGCCTTCGAGACCCTGTAGAGATTTGTGAGGGTAAACTGAATGCTGGTGTTGGTGAAGCGCAACTCATGCAGGTTGGTGGAGGTGTCTCTAGGGCAGATGTCACTCTCTCCAGAGAAGGGCGACACTGTGATTGTGTTCTTCAGCTCGTACTGGGGCAGGTTGTCTGAAATCCCTCCATCTACATATCGCTGAGAGAGAGAGAGAGAGAGAGAGAGAGATATCGTATTATGTTCCTACACATTATTCCACCTTTAATTAAGATTTTTAACTCCGCATTATTATTTGTTTCATGGGAAACACACAACACAAGACTGTGAGCAATGCCATGGAAATATTTTACAGCAATGCAGGGCTTGACGTTAACACATGCCACCTGCCAAATGTGGGAAGAGTTTGGCAGTGTCGTGTAACTCCCGTCATTCTTACCAGCCACTTTGGCGGGTGACCATTTGGTAGCACTTTCTATGAAAAAAACCCCATTGTAGTCTACAAAAGACATTATTAAATAATAAAGTCAATCTGAGGTGATACTACATGGCATTACAACTCCTGTCCATGATTTCAGAGTCACTTAGAGAGTATATTTAGTGCTGCAAAAAAAATAAAAACAGAAAGTAGGCTTAATGTAAATCAGAGCTGTTTGCCCATGACAATTCACTGCATTGTTTAATTCATTCAAAATCTTGCCAATTTAACAGGCAGAGAAATAACTCATATATGCACACAAAAAGGAAATAAAACACAGCAAACTGAAATTATCAGGAATTCTCATTTGCTATCAGAAAAATCTCTAGCAGGCACCGAAAATGTAGAATTCCAAAAAAAAACTATATAGAAGGACAGAGGACAGTAGAGAGCACTGCTCTTAATAGCAGGGTTGGCCAGACATTCAGTTCTCATTACAACTGGGCAAAGGGCACTACATGTTATAGAACATCTAAAAATACATCTAGCATGGCCTTTACAATAGTACTCCAAACACAAGCTCAAACTCATAGTGCCACTCAACTGGTCCTTAACTACCCTCACCTCATTATCACATGAACACAATCTAGCTTTAGGTAAGCAAAGTTTCACAACACTCAATTACAGTCAACCTGATTAATCTGAAACCTTGAAACATGGAACCTAAATCCCAAAACCAGCCTGATTGGCTATTGAACTCTATAGGGCTATTAACACTAACTGTGAAGATATAGTCTACCAGTGTACATTTATTCTTTTTCAGAGACAAAAATACGAGACAGATCCAGACCAAGAGTAACTTTCATGACATTCTAGCAATTAAAATAAAAAACAGAAAAACGTAGGCTAATTATTGCCAAAATGATTTCACTGTAGGACAGAAGAGGTAGAGGCAGACACACTGTACAAAAATATATATGTTTTAAAGATTACGTTTAAATAGCCTACATTATAGCAAATTATAATCTTTCCTGAAACCCCAAGTGCTGTTAAGGACATACTGACTGTTCCATTAGCAGCACAGCATTTTCTGGCCATAGCTTGAGGAACAGTTAGTATTGTTCTTGCACAACAATAAAAAAAGATAAGAATAAGCATAATCAATTCTATACATTGTTGCCTGTAACTATCACTTTACTAAGCAATAGTTATTTTCATGTGTCAAGCTCTTTTGATTAAATTTACATTTTTTGTATGTATGCTATGCTTTCTTGAATTTTTATGTACACTATACTAAAATAAGACATACGATGTTGACTATACTAAAATATAAAAATTTGTATTTAATTCCAACAAAGCACAGTGAATAACTGAAAGTGAGAGACAGTGAGAGCAGAGTACACAAGCTCTACACAGAACTTTCCCCTACTTCTCCATTCCCAGCATGCAAGAGGGCTACACATGATAAACAACTGCTGCCAGAAATGTGTTCATAGGAAAGAGAGACCATAACACCAAGGTATTTAAAGAAAAAAATCCTGCTGAGTCATATAAGTCAGCATGTGCATGTGCGTGTGTGTGTGTGTGTGTGTGTCTTAGGGAAAGGGTGGTGCAGGGAGTGTTTCAATGCTCATGTCTGAGAGAGCAGCTTTTGTTAGGAAGACAATCTGGGTTTAATTTTAGCCAGTATGAACAGTTAGGAGATTCAATGACCTTAAGCCCCCCCCCCCCCCCCCCCCCCCCCCCCCCACCCACCCACCCACCCCAGCCCACCCCACATAACAACATGCACCAGTGTTCCCACTGTTTCAGGGACCTCTCATTCTAATAGTGTTATATTACATTCTTCCCATGCTGAGAGCTACACACAGACTCATGTGCTGCAGACCACAGAGGGGTGGAGGAAAGAGACCATTGTGTAATCTTGTTTTAAGTAAAATCACAGTGACAAAGAACATGCTTTCCTACTGCAAACAGTGTCCATTCAACACTGTCACACATGGGCTGACTTCATCACATAAATAAGATATTCTTGGAAAGATTCAGCAGGGAAACACAGCAAAACGGTTAAACACCCTTTAACATTATGTAGCTATACCCATGCCAAGGTCTCACGCTACATACAAAGTACTGCTGAAGATTCCAGGAGTAGACAATGAATGGCCAGACTGATTATTAACCTGACACTCATGTGTAAATACATTTTTATATGTTTATATCAGGACCTTTAAATAGGCCATGTTTGTCATGCACAGTCATATGAAACCAGAGGAGCACCATCTCTTAAAACACTGAAACACTTATCGTTGCTGTCTATTGAGAGCAAGGTTTGAAATTTTCTTTAACAATACAACTCATCTTGTTTTTAGTACAACTTGTGACATCATGTGTATCGTTTCCTTTCTTTCACCTTTCATCAAATGGGTTCTGATATTTTTTCCCCCACTTTGGCAATATTGAGTTTTGAGGTCATTCAATACATAAAATCTATGAGGAATTTTGTTTGGATTGAAGAGGGCAAATACCACATTGTGGAGAAAGGGAGGTATTCACTCAGAGAGAAAATGAAAGGGGGGGGAGGCACGAAACTCCCCAGAGCACAGCAACAAAAACACAAAATAAGGAGAGACGAAGAACAAGACAAAAGGTCAGAAAGCTATGGTTGGAAAACAGGGACATGGAGAAAGAGCAAGAGAGAAGGAGAAAGGAGAAGCAAGCAAGAGAAAAAAGGAAGATAAGGATGCACAGACAGGAGGAAAGAAGTAGGTGGGTGAGAATATCGAAGGGGTCGGGGGCAAGAGAGGCACATAAGATCGAAGACTGACAGAAGGGAAAGCAGGGGTAACAGATAAAGTGCAGAGGATGTTTCACAAGAGGAATGAAACGGATCACACTGAGTACAAAGAGCATGGGATGACTCATAAACAGAGAATGAGAAAGCGAAGGAGCAATGATGCAAATGGATAATAAAATAGAGCGTACATTTACACAATCCTAACATCACATAATTAATAGGAACTGATCTCAATGATTATACACCCATTGGTATTCCAGGACAATCAGGTCAAGGAATAGTGCGATAACTACTTCATAAAAGAAGTGCACTACACAGCACCCTAATGTCCCACTGCATTCTCTGTAATAGAAAGCTAAGAGGTGCCAACAGCCATTATGACAATCATCTTGTATGATAAGAGCACTGAATCCTGGGGCCCAGAAGGTTATAGGCTAGCTACGCACTACTTGATGCAGCATCTGAACACTGCTGAGTGCATTTTAGTCACATAAACCTACGGAGATGCGCTGAATTAAAATATGCAGGGAACAGCTGACCATTTATATTGATATAATGGACAGCAATGTGGGATCAGGTGTTCCACAGTCATGATTTTGACTATTCTACCTAAATACATGGATATTTTATGAGGCACTCTAGTTTCTCTATTTCAATGGCATAAGTGGCAAAGTAGATTCCTCTCAGAGCACTTGAAGTCCCGTGGGATATACACACACCATGTGCCCCAGGAACACATACCGTTCTTTCAATATCGCTGTGAGACTGCCAGTTACAGGCTTGTTTTATAAATGTCATGCGTTTTCTGAATGGTACCCCATTACCATTACGATGCCCTCTAAACTCCATGAACAGCATGCCCTGCCGACATCACTGCATACCCCATCTTTGGGACCAATTTTCTATGCCGTCCATGTGACAAATTGAATACACAGATTCAGTTACAACCATTTTTGGGTCAAAATATCTAGATACAGAAAATATATGAAAGATAACTATTCCCGATTTTGGGAACACCACCGAAATTTCTCATTGGATGATACACAATAAGACAGACAAGTAAGAGAGGCAAGACACTTACCACACCCTGTAATGTAGGAGGAATAAGGCCACAGTATACAGGAATGTAGGCACTGCATACACATGCCTGGACACAGAAAAGTTTGTTAAGTTACAAATACTCAGTTTCAATTAAGTAAAGAACCTGTGACAATATGGATGGTGCATAAAAAGTATTATTTCTGATAGACAATAACTTGTGACTTAAAAATCTTTATTTAATTTATAATTTTGTCATCTACAAGTATGCTTGAAATTCTATCATATCATGTATACTACATGAGAAAAATCCAAAAATTTCAGTAACTGGGGATCAGTATGTCAACCGCAATTTCAATCAGTCCATTTATCAGACAATCAAACTGACACTCAGTCATTAATAGCATGGAAAAAAATAAAGGACTGATAATGCTAAGGGTGCATCAATCAGTCTGATCAGCAATCAGTCAAAATGAGTCTCATAACATAGCATAAAATGTGCTAGTGCACAGTGTCAGTCAGTCACGCCAGTGTCAGTGTATGAGCTTATGAATGACTGTGTTAAAAGGATTGTGGTGCAGTAACTCAGTCAATGCATAAATCAGTGCCTGTGTGTTCACATCCACTGGTATTGGTATGTCAGTTGAGTGACCTCAGTGAGACCTCACCTGCACCAGCTCCTCTTTACTGTTGAACTGGGAAACCAGAACATTCTCTCCATCAGACACGCGGGTCAGGGAGATGCCCAACCGCCCGTTGGCGAGTGTGTGCGCATCTGGAGGAAGGGTGCGGTACAACATGGTTCGCATGATCTTCACCAGGTTGAAGGAGGGGTGCATGGGTCCCAGAAACCGTTTCCGGGCCTCTTTCGCCACATCAATAATGTTCGCCCCTGCCTGACCTAGAAAGATGGACAGAGTTCTTACTGACACTGTAGTTGGTAAATACTACACTATCAGTAAAGGACATTCAGCACGGTCAACAGGTAGAAACATGTTCAAACAGAAAAACCGACAAGAGCATGACAGAAAGCAATGTTCTGGCTAACCAAAACTGTACTTTTTGTGCTTTATCTACTACACACATATCAATACAATGTTCCCTCAAAATAGCATAATACAAAATAACCGATACTGTTTTATGACACCAAGGCCTAAATTTAAGAGTGGAAGGTAGCACTGTTACAGATTGTCGGTGCTGTATTTAAACCAACAAGAATACATCAGCAATTAGAAAGAAGAAGTGATGACCAGGCAGTAATTTCAATCTACACTGCCACAAACTAAACAATTTACAAGTCACTCATATATTATAATTCTCAAAACTATACCAACAGGGTGATTCTCAAACTAGATCCTGGTGACCCCCTGTGTAAACCCCCTGATTTTCGTTCGACCACAGCCGCAATCCCAGAACGTGCAAGCTGTTCATTTCTCTTAAGTAGGTGCTTTTCATGTTTCGAGGGATTGTCAGACACGTCAGAAATAGCATTGCTATGAAGAATAAAAGTTCCATGTTCACATTGTGCTATATTGCAACAAAAACTTAACTGATACAATTCAGAACTGAGGCGAATCAATAGGAGGTTGGACACGTGATTCTTTCATAATTTTTTGACCCCTTAAATTTATTATCACAACGCAGATTTGGCTCGACATAAATTGCTTTGTCTTTGAATTCTTCATTATCAACGAAATGGACAGTTTTAGTGGCCACTCACTAATTAGGAGCCTGATTCACCTCAGTCTTTAATTTGATCAATTCAACAATTTTGTTACCTTCCAATGCAATTTGATCAATTCAACAATTTTGCTACTTTCTAATGCAGTTTTTTTTGTTGCAATGTAGTACAATAAGCAATGTGAACATGGGCCTCTTATTCTTCATGACATGCATAGCTTTTTCTGACATAATAGGACATAAGAGGGTAAATAATCGTTCTAAACATCAATGGCTTGACATATGAACCTCCTGTTAAAATGCTGGATTGAAATTTCGGTTGGAACTAACGAAAACCAGCGTACATAACGGTTTGAGAATCAATGGGTTAACGTCTGCTACTACAAACAAAGATGTCCGGACAGCTAACGATAACTACGTACCCAAACATGCTCCACTGACGAGGGCAGACGCGGTAAGAGCACCCGCCGAAGCTCCGTAAATATGTCGTGCATTGTCTACTAAAAAAGGTGCCTGTTCCTGCAGACAACTAGCAACCCCAACATGATAGATGCCGAGGAAACCACAGCCTGCAAAGGAGATGTTCCAGGGCGATTCCAGGGGAAACATGTTTTAGTCTTCTCCTTGAAGTACTCTGTAGAATGCAGATGTTCAGAAGACACCTGGTACTACTCGGCAACAACCGGGGAAATCTTCAGAGTTTAAAACTTAAATATACTGACATCTGAGACGACCTGCACTCGTATCTAGCTAGTTCCTCCGAAAATCAGCTAATCCAGCTAGCTAACAATAACTAAAGGCGTTCTTGTGCCTTTGTCGTTTTTGGTTAACCTTTTATATCCATGCCACGTCGCCATGAAGCGTCTTTTAAACTTACAATCTGTCACAATTTTCGAAGAAATCCATTACCGGCAACTCTCACTATAATTCTCTCTGCTGCCTCAATGCAATTTCCTTAGCTCCAGTAACTGTCAGTCTGCGCAGGGCCTTATTTCAGTTCTGTTTTGTAACAATAAAGATTTCGATTATTACCCACTGGAAGCAAGGCGGAGCGTAAGGCACACGTGGGGTGTCTAAATACCGTGTCCAATCAAATCTCCGGAAAGGACAACACCCGTCCCAAGAAATGTTATTGACTAGTAGGCCTAGGATTGCCAGAACATTGACCCCAAATGTAGATAAATAAAAAATAAAAAAACATGCGAAAGTCGGCGTCCTTAAATGCTGATCCACTTTTCAACTAACGATTATATTCTAACATATATAACATATATATGTTCTGCCTGAGTTATACCTTCACAGTCACACAGTAAGTTTTTATAAATTCAACAAACACTCATGACAATCAATTGATTAGTTGTCATAACAATGCAGCTATGCCAAGGCTTTTTGAATTATGTATTCATAATGACAACAGTCATCTTTTGATATAATACATGTGTCTTAGAAGGCAATTACATATTCCAATGAAAATATTTTCAAAATATTATTTTATTGGATGCCCCTTGTAATGTAGGCTTCAGCATAGTAGAATATATGGCTCTTGAATTTTAAGATCAGAGACTCATGTCCCATACCGGTGACAAAAATGAATTTCCAGGACTTAGGACACAGATGTCAAACTCCAGTCCTGGAAGGCAAGAGTGTCTGCTGGTTTTTGGGGTGTTCTCAGCACCAGTGGTTCATTTAGGTCATTGATTCGCTAAGGAATCCACACACCATGTTCTCAAACCAGCTGATTGTAGAAGAAGCCGCAAAAACCAGCAGACACTGTGTCCCCCTTGGGATTCAATTTGACACCCCTGTCTGAGGAAGTCGAATCAGGCCCAACCATGGGAATTACTCTACTTAGTCCTGTTTTAGTTTGTTGCTGTCTCTCACTCTTGTTCAGTGAATTTATCATCCCTTAATATGTTTTCTTTTATCATGTTCTAACTATCATCTGTTCTCTCCCATTTTCACCTTCCTCAGATGATTTATATATTGCCTTTAGGCAGTGTTCTGCTGGCTTCTCTTTATCCTTCTCTCTCCCTCGCCCATCACACAGCGTTCCAGTCAAATTCAACATTCCTTCAGGGACTGTGAGCCTAGATCCTCTCATTCTGACACAAGAGTTTGTTTTTTATTTTCTAGTGACATTGCAGCATGAACTTTCATGGAATCCTTTCAGTTAAGTGTAACCTTTAAAGTATTTTTGTCAATTTTATTTATTTATTAAAATTATGTCTATCAATGAGTAGATGTTGATGAAATCTGTTAGAGAAGGTAAGCAATAAAGAGGTGCATTTAATATTCAGCAGTAACCTTTTTAACCCTAATCTTAGTAAAATATATTAAGTAATTACATTTTAATTTAAAGAAATGTTGTAAATATTTAATATCTGAATCTCCTACTTCCTTAGTTGCCTTCTGACTGTTACCTGGGCCTCTTATGTCAACTTTGTCTAATTTTGTGTTGGGCAGTGTAAAATTATTTACATTTTACATTTTGTTTTGTCACAATTTTTGATGAACAAGCACCCATAAGAATGTAATGCATGTGAGCAAACCTCTGTGGGTGGCAGAGACAAAAGCTAGCAGTGGATAGTTGGAGCTATAGTTGGCAAGCTTGCTACTGTATGCCACTGTAACGCTAACTAACACACTAATTTTAATTAATAAAAGCTGTCAATAAAGAGAGCAAGAATAGTAATAGCTTATTGTTTATTTTAGCCTTCAAACAACCTGCATTTGTTGTGGACAATCCAAATATATGAAATGGCAAGAAGCTATTTTTTTGTTTTGTCTTGTTTTGTTTAAGATCCAGAAAATACAGTAGTTCAGGAGCTTGGGTCCCACAGAAAGTGCTGAGTGTGTGAGCTCCAGCCCATGGAGACACATCTCAGTGGAAATATTAGGAAATTATTTGGCCATATATTTCTGCACTTCTGTTCCACTTTTTCCAAGCACTGTATTCAGTTCACTGATAAATTGATTCTAGGAGAATTATGCAATGACTGTTCCAACGTCATTGACATCAAACTTTAGGGCAGTGATGATGAAGTATGGAATTGAACAACAGAACCTACAACCAGCCCATTTTTCCCATGGAGCGCAGGAACTGGCACCGTGGACTATGCGTGGCAAATTGTGGTCACTCATTCACTCACGGACAACCTTTGAGGGTGGTTTGGTGGGACGCATGCGCAGGTGGTGCTTCGTTTAGTAGGACGCATGCACAGGTTGTACGGCACAACATTTCTAAGCAGAGCTTTATCTCCTAGCGTTACTTTAGCTAATATGATCGCGTTTCGCCTACTTTAGCTAACCTAGTTAGTGCGTACCGATCGCCTACTTTAGTTTACCTAGTTAGTGCATATGGATGCTATCCTGCACGCATGAGTAGGAGCTAAGGACACACCCTACAACCACCGATACAGATGTATGGACACACGGAGGACAACAAATAAACGTTGCAGAGGTGAGGATGTGCCATAGCTAGCTAGCTATATAGTACGGAGTGCAAAACGGAGCTTTAGAATGTCGCCAACGGTGTATGCGCGTGAGCTCGACAACACATTTCTCATAGAAAAGGTAGTTTGTAGTCTTTTTTTAGTTCATTACAGTGGTACTGTGCTGTTAGCCTTTATTGATCGCCGTACAAGGTTCATGTAAAGTAGCTAACAAAATCTGACAGCGCTAACCCATAAAAATGTACTGTGAATGGTACTTGCTCAATCGAACGGTAAATGTGAAAAACATTCGATTACAGTCAGCGGCACCAAAATTTTCTGTCACAACCTCAATAAACGGCAAAACTCCTAGTAGAAGATTGAATTAAATCTTTTAACGTTAAATATTTTCTGAAACGTTATCGATTCCACTTGGCCACAGTGAGTGAAACTAGGTGATCTGAGCGTAGTTTCTATGTAAATTACGTCAAAAGGATTCATACTTGTTGTTTGCTACCTAAACTTCACAGCACAGTCAGTGCATTTATCAGGATTGTAGCATGAAGTGTCTATTTTCAACCAACTGCCATATTTGAGCACGTAAAATCAACCAAAAAATATAGTTTGCCGAGTTGCGCCATGGGCCTGGACGGTTTCGTGCTTGTTGAGATATAGGCTACAATGCTAATATGTGCATCAAAGCTATAATTGACATCCATGAAAAAAAAATAGGGTTGATCCCATTTGGATAAAAACCATCTAAATAAATACAGCTAAATTATACAAAAAGGTAAATTGGAAGAATTCATGGCAATTGCATAACCAGATATGTAATATTATAGTGGCCCTGTCCAACCCTTCAGGATTAATTTCTTAGAAATAAAGAAAGACAGAAAAATGTTAATATTTAGTCCAATACATTCCCCATAACCACCGCATTACCATACAGCCTCTGTTTAGCTACTGACACTGGGCCAGAGGATGCCTCTGCTGCAGAGCTCTGCCAACCCTCTGGACTGTGTGCAATAAGGTGCTGGGTCACTGATGCCATGCATAGCCCAAGACGGCAGTTCCTGCGCGCCGTGGGAAAAATGCTAGCGCTCCCCCTTGTGCCAATTCCACCATCCACAGAGAGAGCGGTTGAAAAAAAATTGCCGGTAAGGCTGAATGTGCCTGAGAGAAAACGGTAAGACTGAATTCCTGACTTTCAAAGCTCAGTGTATTTAATTAGCCATTCTTAATATCATATGCAAAGTTTATCGTACCTAAGATTCGACTGATTTCCTGAGAGCGTACCAATTAGTAAATTAACCTGTGCAAAACTAGCAGTCATCAATCAGCTAAGCTAATATAGCTAACATGAGTAAACTCGGTAATTAGTCAAATATAAGCCTTTGCTGAGCATAGTTATTGTTTTGATTATTCAAACAATGTCGGCGGTTAACCTATACTTTGACACTTCGTGAAAGTCTTAGTTTGCTAAGTAACATTAGCTGTAGCTACTGAAAGAGATTCTCCTTTTCAGCTAACGCCAGGTACTATCGATAGGTACTGTGATCGAGGGAAAGTCAGGTGACTACATAACTTGGCTAGTTACAGACAGTTCAGCTGGTTTGCTGGTATGCTGCGTGCATTCACAAATAATGGAAGAGTGACCAGTCATAAACTCTGCTATGGATAGAATCCTAAAATTGCACAGACGAAGCGTACGTTTGGCGAGTTGACCTGCGTTACCAAACACTGCGCACGGTACCCAAATATTATTACCTCCCAGTCGCACTCAGTAACGATACTTATACTTATGCAGCGTTCGCCCAAATTTCCTCTGTCGTTATTGAACTTTCTAAATCTTCACTCGTTTTCTCATCCTAAATGACAGGAAATATGATCTAAAACATTTACTGGCTAAATATATTATATTGTAATGTTGATAGAATAATTGCATGATGATGTAGGTTTTTAACTGAAATACTGACCCCTGTTCTCCTTTAATGCTAGTGGTTTTGAAATCGACAGAATTACGTAGGTTATATGTTGTCTTGCATTAATTAATCTAAAACAGCCTTTTGATCCTTAAAATGACTACATATTAGGCCTAGATAGTAATGTGGATGGAACAATGGAATTAGGCTATATATGGCATTTTTTAGTTTTTAACCCACATGCTGACCGTAATAGGTATCTCATTAATTCACGAAAATAAAAGCCATTTATATTAGATTGTGATGTAATTTGTGGAGGGGTCCATTTATTAAACTGGGGCTATTGAACAGAAACAAGGAGAGGCTGTTATCTGCAGATAAATGCTGTTAAGTGCACTAAAACTTTATTTTAAAATTTTCAAGAATGTTCTGTGTTTTTGAGTGCTTAATAAATGTTAATTTAAGTTCAGCAATTTTGTGCCTCTTGAATTTTGATTTTATCAGGTGCAAAAAAATAAATAGCCTAAATAAAATTTATCGGCATTACTGTATATCAGCCATCGGCCGCCCTGCTCTCTGAATATCAGTATCAGCATCGGCCATTAAAAACCCCATATCAGTCGACCACTACCCCCACATCACTGCAGAATAACTGTGAACCTGCTGTGGGGAGGTATGGCTGATGGCTTATTTCTCAGCCTCATATTGGCTTCCTTGACTTTCATTTGCACAAGTTCACAACTCTGGTCCTCATATGAACAAATGCCAATAACAGAGTCCAAAGGCAATCAACACCTAAAATCAGAACTAGATACTAAAATCCCTCTTATATCTGCACTAAGGAAGCAATTGAACACACCTGACTAATCAGAAACACCTGTGACACCATCTGTGCCAAACAATGCCCTGAATGGGGAACTATTTATAAAAAAAAGTGCTGCAATAAAGTGCCAATACTGGCTTTGTAACTCTCTCCACATAGTGTAATTTCAAGAATATTCAAATTTGTCATTCTCAAACAAAATTCAACATCCTAAACATTTAATGTCACAATAATGCTCGCTAGGAGAGTGTTAATTTAGCTATGACCTTAAAAAGATCTGTTGTATTGTAGATTGACCTGAACCAATAATGTATAAAAGGCCAGAATGGATCCTCCCCTGAACATTAAGTAGGCCTATGTATGGGCCTGGTGAAGAGAAGGTGAACCCCCTGCCCCCCCCCCCCCCTTCTCTTTCAACTACTGTAGATAAAATGTGGCCTTTTCTTTTAGTTTTGTAGTAAATTGGAAATTGGCATCTGCGTATTGCATTTGGGTCTGCCCTTCAACATTTCATCCCTGGTGGAACATTCTGCTGTCTGTTGGTTTTTGAATTTTGGCCATGGCACATACTTGGAATTGCCTTTTGGAGAGACAAGCTTTGTTTTGCTTTCTTTAATTCATTTTTTGATTGTAGCAGTCAAGGTGTGATTGTCAAATGCAAGCCATAACTCAAGAATTTGGCACATTACAGCGTGTCCAACGGAATTTCGATAATTTTGTGACACTCTGCTTTGCCACAACTGTAGCACAGCTGTGAAAGAGGCTGGCTTGATAGGAATAATCGAAAGGGGTAATAAACACTAAATCACGTTTTTTGAGTCTAAAGCCGAGTATACCATTTCCGTTTGAATCATCACATTAGTCCTATTGTTAAAAAAACTAAAATCTAATGAAGCACTGCCACCCAAAGGTGAGAAGTTTTTTTTATTTCCTGGGCTACGTCCGAGATGTAGAAGTAGGTAAAAAACCTGCCTTTACGGACGCACGTCACCGGCCCATCTCCACCCCTCTTCTTGATTGATGGGTAACTTTTACATATTCAAACCAATCTAATATGACTATACAAATGACCCTGCTCATTTCAAACCTGCGGTCAGGTTGTGACAGCCTGGACAATGATTTTTTTTCTTTAGATAGGGTGGCAGTGTAGTATAATGGGTAAGGGACTGGTCTTGTAACCTAAAGGTCACCAGTTCAATTCTTAACTGCACTTCCCTTACTTCAAATGCTATTCACCAAGCACATGGAGAGTCAATGGGCTATGTCACATTTTTTTCTACAGTCAATGGCTGCAACCTTAATAATGTATGAATAATTAAACTCAGATGTTTCCCAAGATGTTTTGTCCACAGTTTGTGGACAGTGCAAGTGTACATCATTAGTATTGATAGGTTTGAACAATTCTGTGGCTCAATTTCATTCTGAATACACATTCCCACACTCACACTCTGTAACTGCTTCCCATTGTTAGAGTCAAATGGCCACAAATAGAGTTCAATCACGGTTTGTAAGGATACACAATAGCCACAGATCAAAGGGGTGTCACCGACAGCAGGCCATTTGGGTGCCCCCGGTAAGTCTGGTGCAATGTACATTCCTTCCTGGGAACGTTCACACTAGGCCATCACCATACCTCTCAACAGAATACTTAAACCTTCACTTGTGGCTGTCTCGTTGAGATTCGTACAGAGCGCTTGTCGTGGCACCGTGGCGAGTCTCCCTTTACGCATCGAAATAAAACCTTTTCAATTGGAAAGTGGTCCTCAGTGTGTTACTTCACCTTTCCCTTTGGTTTATCAGTGTTTCATATATATAGTTCAATAACTACTAAAAGTCAACATCGTATGAGATGACACATAGTAGGAGTAGACTCAAATACTGGAAAAGTCAGATAAACCGGTAAAACAAACCAAAATTAAAAATTAGCATGGCATGATCAAAATACATATGCAAAGCTGAATTAATTAAAGAAACAGTTTCGTTCCAATGTCTGTCTTTGTTCATAGCTCAATTTGGATAGGCAATCAATCGCATACAGCGGTAGAGGTACAAGTAAACCTAGTAGTCCAAGACGGAAAGTATGGACCTATCTTTAGTGTTCTGCCCTCGCGTTACAGTAGGCACTTCGGCAGACCATTATCAGTAATAAATGTAGGCTAGTTGCGTCATATAGCCTTTTAGTTTAGGCAGTATGCAGTGCAGTTTCAGCTAGATTCATTTAATGCCACAACGTGCAATATAGGGACACTGTTCGTATTGCAGTTGTATTGCATGCTTAATTAGGTAGAACTTAGGCCTAGTTTTCATTTTGTATCTTTAAAAATTATTTACTTGTAATGATTTACTCTTTCATTTGGAATGCCATTTGGTTATTGCCTTGGACTTTGATTATTTAATTAATATTAAATTAGATATTTTATTTTTTAACATTTTATGAGAAGTAGGCTAATCACAAATGCAATTTGGAATTCCAGGAATGTTCTTTCACTTGTATATGTAAGTATCTATTTCTAATATTATGCTATTAAACCTATTTGCTATTAGTCTCCTTGTGACAACATCATCTTTGGGCTTTTGGAATCTGAATGTTATTTTTCATGGATTAGGATTATATACATCTTCTGGCCAAGTTAAGTGTAAGTTAGAGTAAATTAGAAATATTAGGAAATTATTTGGCCATATAGTTGTGCACTTCTGTTCCACTTTTTCCAAGCACTGTATTCAGTTTACTGATAAATTGATTCTAGGAGAATTATGCAATGACTGTTCCAACATCATTGAAAACAAACTTTAGGAAGTGATGATAAAGTATGCAATTGAACAACAGAACCTACAACCAGCCGATTTTTCCCACGGAGCACAGGAACTGGCGCCGTGGGCTATGCGTGGCAAATTGTGGTCACTCACTCACGGACAACCTTTGAGGGAGGCTTGGTGGGACGCATGCGCAGGTGGTGCTTTGTTTAGTAGGATGCATGCACAGGTTGTACGGCACAACATTTTAAGCAGAGCTTTATCGCCTAACGCTACTTTAGCTAACATGTTCGCGTTTTGCCTACTTTAACTAACCTAGTAAGCGCGTATGGATCGCCTACTTTAGTTAACCTAGTTAGCGCATACGGATGCTATCCTGCACGCATGAGTAGGAGCTAAGGACACACAGCTACAACCAATGATACAGATGTATGGACACACGGGGGACAACAAATAATGTTACAGAGGTGAGGACGTGCCATAGCTAGCTAGCTATATAGTATGGAGGGCAAAACGGAGCTTTAGAATGTCGCCAGCGGTGTATGCGCGTGAGCTCGACATTTCTCATAGAAAAGGTAGTTTGTAGTCTTTTTTTATTTCATTACAGTGGTGGTACAAGTGACAAGAAGTGGTACTGTGCTGTTAGCCTTTATTGATCGACCTACAAGGTTCATGTAAAGTAGCCAGCACAATCTGACAGCACTAACCCATAAAAGTGTACTGTGAATGGTACTTGCTCAATTGAACGGTAAATGTGAAAAACATTTGATTACAGTCAGTGATTTGAAACGTTATCGCTTCCACTTGGCCACAGTGAGTGAAACTAGGTTATCTGAGCGTAGTTTCTATGTAAATTACATCAAAAGGATTCAGCCTTGTTGTTTGCTACCTAAACTTCACAGCACATTGCCATTATCAGGATTGTAGCGTGAAGTGTCTATTTTCAACCAACTGCCATATATGAGTGTAAAATCAACCAAAAAATATAGTTCGCCAAGTTACGCCGTGGGTATGGACAGTTTCGTGCTTGTTGTGATATACAATGCTAATATGTGCATCAAAGCTATAATTGACATTCATGAAAAAAAGAAAGGGTTGATCCCATTTGGATAAAAACCATCTAAATAAAGACAGCTAAATTATACAAAAAGGTAAATTGGAAGAATTCATGGCAATTGCATAACCATATATGTAATATTATAGTGGCCCTGTCCAACCCTTCAGGATTAATTTCTTAGAAATAAAGAAAGACAGAAAAATGTTAATATTTAGTCCAATACATTCCCCATAACCACCGCATTACCATACAGCCTCTGTTTAGCTACTGACACTGGGCCAGAGGATGCCTCTGCTGCAGAGCTCTGCCAACCCTCTGGACTGTGTGCAATAAGGTGCTGGATCACTGGTGCAGCCATTTGGAATATTCTGGTGAACTGAATACTGTGGCCTTATGTTTGGAATGTATTGGAAAATGTTATACATTGACCAGACATTTGAGTGTGCCAGTGAACACAGGACACATTTGAGCACCAACTGGTTGTAATAACTCCATATTAATGGTCGACTGGTAGATAGGCTGGCCTATTAATTGAGCTGATATCTGGGATTTTGAAATCACTGCTATCGCCGATGACAGCGCCCACGTGACCAATTAGTTTACCAACAAGCACGTAACCGTTGACCGACGGCGCATCTCAGTTCCGCAGACACAGATTTTAGCTGGCACCACCTGCTCATGCGCCCACAAAACGTCCCTAAAAGGTCGTCCGTGAGTGAGTGAGTGACCACAATGTGCCATGCATAGCCCAAGGCGGCAGTTCCTGCGCGCCGTGAGGAAAATCCTAGCGCTCCCCCTTCTGCCAATTCCACCATCCGCAGAGAGAGCGGTTGAAAAAAATTGCCGGTAACGCTGAATGTGCCTGAGAGAAAACGGTAAGACTGAATTCCTGACTTTCAAAGCTCAGTGTATTCAATTGGCCATTCTTAATATCATATGCAAAGTTTATCGTATCTAAGATTGATTGATTTCCTGAGACCGTACCAATTAGCAATTTAGCCCTTCACCACACCTCTCAACAGAATACTTAAACCTTCACTTGTAGCTGTCTCGTTGAGATTCGTACGGAGCGCTTGTCGTGGCACCGTGGCGAGTCTCCCTTTGCGCATCGAAATAAAACCTTTTCAATTGGAAAGTGGTCCTCAGTGTGTTACTTCACCTTTCCCTTTAGTTTATCAGTGTTTCATATATACATACATATACGCATAGTAGGAGGAGACTCAAATACTGGAACAACCGGTAAAACAAACCAAAAAATTTGTATGGCATGGTCAAAATGCATATGTGCAAAGCTGAATTCAACGAACAGTTTTGTTCCAATGTCTGTCTTTGTTCATAGCTCAATTTGGAAAGGCAATCAATCCCATACAGCGGTAGAGGTACAAGTAAACCTAGTAGTTCAAGACGGAAAGTATGGACCTATCTTTAGTGTTCTGCCCTCGCGTTACAGTAGGCACTTCGCCAGGCCATTATCAGTAATAAATTTAGTTGCGTCATATAGCCTTTTAGTTTAGGCAGTATGCAGTGCAGTTTCGGCTAGTTTAATTTAATTCCACGACGTGCAATATAGGGACACTGTTCGTGTCGCAGTTGTATTGCATCGCTTAATTAGGTAGAACTTTAATTTTGTATCTTTAAAAATTATTTACTTGTAATGATTGACTCTTTCATTTGGAATGCCATTTGGTTATTGCCTTGGACTTTGATTATTTAATTAATATTAAATTAGATATTTTATTTTTTAATATTTTATGAGAAGTAGGCTAATCACAAGTGCAATTTAGAATTCCAGGAATGTTCTTTCACTTGTATATGTAAGTATCTATTTCTAATATGATGCTATTAAACCTATTTGCTATTAGTCTCCTTGTGACAACATCATGTCATTCCTTGGGGTTTTGGAATCTGAATGTTATTTTTCAGGGGGGGTACTTGACATATCTCACTTAGGGCCTGTTATTTTGGTTAGCGTATATTGAAGTTGAAATACAAGTGTCAAATATATTTTATGTATCTAATGATTTTATTTATTTCTGTCTGTAATAACAGCAGTGTATTTGTATGGATTACTATCCATGGTGTTTCATCTTTGTTATGAATTGTGCCCCGTTAGAATTTACTTGGTTGTTACAACTGTTGGCCCAGGCTCTGTGGGACAGGAATGTGACCCTGCAACCTTAGGGACAGGCCTAGGGTAAAATTGCTCAAATTTCTTCAGATGATGGTAGATAACTAACCAACGCACGGACGATGGTAGATAACTAACCAACGCACAGGCTCGGGGGTCATTTTTGGGGTGTTACAGTGCTCCAAATCGGCAGTGTGGTTTAAACCTTTTTTTTTCAGCTAAGGTTTGCTTTCAGTTTTCAGTCTTAAGAGCACATTTAGAACATGAACATTTACTGACTGCCTTTTTTTTTAAAAGATAAAATTACATTGAGTAAAATTCTTACAGTATTTTTCCTGCCACTCACTGAGGGGACACTGAAAAGAACCTGCATTGTGTTTTCTTCTGTGTTCATTAACTTACTACACATTTGTGGTAAGTTCAAGTTTTTTCAAGTTTTCCTTGTGATTTTCCTTGCAAACTACATAGTTTCAGTTGGATAAGTTGTATCTGTATGGCTTCACATTCAGTATGCTAAAATGTTGATTTTAAAAAAATGACATTACAATAATACTATGTTCTTTTGGTGAACTGAACTGAACTGTGCAAACTGTGTATACTCTGTTTCACTCATTTGGTTTCATGGTGTTTTGCCAAATTTCCAGAAGGGGGTGATCAGGGATTAAAGCTATAGTTCATTTTATGGAGTTTTTATGTTTTCCGCAATGTTTGAGCAATTTTTTCCAGCAACGTTTACAATTCCTGTCAGTTTGTTTTTTGGAACTTTTTTATTGCCATTCCACATTTGACATTTGTCGAAGGACAGAATTCTTTCCACAGGACTCCTATAGACCCTTTTCTAGGATATGAAGGCCAACTCCAAACATGCTGGCTAGCTTTTAGAAGTACGGTCAGTGGTCTCAGTAAAACTTGGTGATTAAGTTGGTCCCCAGTTCTTTAAGACATTCCGGAATCTCTGCCTGTTTGTTATTGAAGGACACAGGCCGCACATTGGCCAGATTATTGGTTTATCTTTTTTTTAATAAGCTTGGTGGTTTTGGTGAAATCCGTTTTCCAGCACGCTGTTTCCAGCAATTCTGGGAGGAATAACCTGATGAAATTAGATTTATCACACAAAGAACGGTCACTTGAAAGTAGCCCAATAGAAACCTTACCTTTGGAATATTTGTATTACTTTACAGAAGTGTTAGCATGTATGGGAAATAATAAAACTCAGAAGATGCACCCTTGAGGTGTCACAAGTTCTCAGGAAGGGATCCAAATACAAGGCAAACTTATTAGATTGTGGTAAGTGAAATAACAAAAGTCTTTACTTGAACAACTAGGAACCAGGACCAAAACAACAAACATTAGGGAACAACTAGGAACAAAGCTAGAGAAAAGGACTCTACAGGCTGACAGAATGTGAAAACAAAGACCAAGCAAAGTGTAACCAAGGTTGAGGAACTTAAATGCATAGAAAACAAGTGAACAGAGTAAACTAATGGGATATGGGTGCAAGCAATAATTAAAACAATGATACAATAATGACAATGAATGACAATGACAATGAACCAGAAAAAAAAAAAAAAAAATGAGGAAACCTGGCGGCCTCTGGTGGTCAGAAACAGTCACTGCATATTAAGGAGCACAGACATTTAAAGCAAGTTCATTTGAAAAGTTTACATTTATAATTTACAGCTAACTTTAAATACCACAGCAGCTTAATTGTGCTTTCGACCTATTAGTCTCTAATTGCATGATTAGTCCCATGACTAATCCCATGTTGCTTTCCAAATGATCACTGAATTTGGCATGCCATCATCATCATGGTTGTCTGGAAGATATTAGTGAAGTTGAGGTTGACAGCCCAGATAGTCACTTGATTGATATTTTCTCTGGGCCCTAGTCAGCAGGATTGCCAGACATAGAGGTTTTGACAAAAAGGAAAAAAGTTTCAGAGTGAAATGTATGTTCAACTGACTTTGGAGGATTTGGTAAATACTACATGTTCCCTGGCAGCGCTGCTAATGACAAACATGTAAAACTGTGTGTAGAGTCAGCAAAAAGTATTATGCAACAAGGGTGCTGAACTGTCAGAGGCAGACCATTTTATACATTTACAGCCCCTGCAGGCAAGATATGCGGTGGCATTCCACTGGACAGCTAAGTGCAAATACCCCCCCACCTGATTGATCCCCACCGCGACACCTTCTGTGCTGTCATACCTTCTCTGTTACCCCCTCTGTTTTGTTACCCTCCCTGTCTGAACAAAGCAAAAACAAATAAGGGTGGGCCTATCCAGTCTTCTTTATTCAAAAAATACATAGCTGGCCTGTGAAACACACAGAGATATATTGTGTTCAATGGCTTTAGTTCTCACAGAGTACAGCCTGGGTGCTTTCCTCTTTTATATTCCCTGTTAAGCTTTCAGTCTATTCCTTGTTGTACTCACTGTATTATACTGTTTTATAACCTCAATTATTATGGTTGTAAAAGTATATGATGCATACAGGAGACCTGACTCAGGAAAGAAACGCTAGTCACCCTTTGTAAGTAAAAGGTAAAGCCCCGTCATTCCGTGAACTCTGGCATGGCTTGGCTGCACTATGTAATATGTAAACGTTTGACATCTTGTGTTGTATTACCCTTGAAGACAGTTTACTGGTTGACTCATAATGCGGAAGCAGTTTGTGTATTTTGGTACATACATATATGTATATAATACATATAATACATACGTATTTTGGTACAAATATATATATTTGATGTTCAAATTTGTCAAAACGGGGATACTTATATCCCTGTCCAGAGGCCTCCCTGTGCGCTGATTTTTGTTCCCACCTCAATTGTAACCCTTGAATTGTGTGGGATGGTTCATTTTTAATGAGGTGTGCTTAAGGACATCATGTCAGAAATGACATGCATGAAGAATAAGTGTTTCATACTGGTATTCCTGGAGATTTAAGCATTCAGATAAACCCAAGCTATTAAAGTTTCTGTAATGTACTAGGCTATATGGAAAATAATTTCTTTAGAAATATATTTAGTAAAATCAAATCTTTTGTTTAGTAGTAGAAGGACTTTGTTCCCAAATCTGTGTTTGGAAAGCCTTGTTTTCAACAAACTTAATTGATCCAGAGATCAGTTATAACAAAAACCAGCATGCACAGAGAGACTCCAGGACTGTACTTCAGAAGCGGATCCTAAACTGAAGCATATTTCGATTGTCTAATTTAATGGACTGTATAAGTAGAGTACTTATGTCATAACATATACATTCCAAATTCAAGGTCCCACTGAGAATATGCTTACTGAGAGTTGTGTCCACAAAAGAGTGCAAAGAAATTGAAGACAAATGTCACCTTCAGCAAGTCTATTTTGAATCTTTCACAAATCTGACAACTTGTTAGTTTTGAATTAGAGTGATGGCTATTTAGTCAAAGACAAGCACACATTGCACCTTTTCAGCTGGGTAAACTAGTTAAATGTTGACAATATGATCTGTAGAAATAGTAGAATAGGTGAGTGTGGAAACCTCTGTACAAGGTTGTGAGAGAGCTGAAACCTCTGTACAAATTAACCTTTGAGCCTCATAAAATGGAGGGATATATAATCAGCTGAATGGGACATTTGCCATTGCTGCTTGTTTCTGGATATAAGCATTGACAGGTTAGTTTCAATGCATCATTGCTGTCAGCTCTTTCACACTTGTAATACAGAAAGGTAAGGCTGAATCTTCATGTTTAAACCAAGATTTAAACCATGTTTTTCAATTTTCCTGAATAAGCTAAAACCTTTTCTGTAGAAGAGACAACATGGCAATCTAATTTGCCTGCTTGATTTTTTAGTTTCTACAGTGATATCATCAGTCTGGTATAGAATGTTGTTGAATGTTTAATGTTGAATGTAATATGAATATAGTTGAGTGTAGCAATAAGTGTAACAACTGTGCAGTGCGTTTCCCATTACCTCAGTGTGAAGTCTTCAGGAATGAGGTTTTTGATGCTTACATAGCTATAAATTGTTTCATTTTGAATAATTCAAACAGACAAAAATACTGTCTGTGACTGTTTTGTGGTTCTTTGTTTCTTCAGAAAAATTTACTTGAGAAAAACTTAATTCAATGTATCAGTCACAGCAGTTCAAAGTTGCGCATCATAATAATTCAGCCTTAATAATTTGCCTGTTCATTTAGACAGAGCAAAAATATAAAATATCATCTAATTTTTTTTTGTAAATATTGCAAATTGTACTCTTGATACTGTATTTCCCACCATAAGAAAAAGAATGGTGTTTCCCATGATATTTCCTACTGTAAGAAAAAGAAAACCAAGGGCAGCTAGTGGACAGCCAGCACAACCATGGACTTTTCTCCAGAAGCCCTTCCGTCTTTGGATCCACCGGAGGACAGTCACCACAGGAAGTACCATGCCAGCTACCAGACCATGATTCCTTTCCGTTTTTCCTCAGGGTTTGTGAAAATATACTTACAATTCATCAATTTGAAAGTTTGTTTCAGCTGTGATTTCCATTAACATGGGTGTTTCAATTCACTAAAATGCTATGGGCTCTACACTATACGTGTGCAGCATGTAATCAAGTAAAATGTGTGAATGCCATGGGTGAAAAATGAAACTAATTTCACACTGCAGAAAAAGAAAAAACACTTAAGAAGTGAAGGTGTATAAAATGAGAAGTACTACTAATGTAATTTATATGCTCAAGTGGCCCTGTGATTGTACACATTGCCATTGGTAAGACCAAACGGTAGTTTATAATTAATATAAAGTCACTGAAAGTACCCATTTGTGATAATTAAAATCAGCATAAAAATTCATTAAATTATAATGATAAAAAAATAGCATAAAAATTCATAAAAATTTTAATAGTTGATTTTGAAAATAGATTAGCCAGGGGTTTTTTTTTTTTTTCCAGAGGTCAGAGACTGCCAAAACTAGTCAAAACATTGTGCATTATTATTTAGTTTAAGTCAGCCACACAACTTGAAATCAAAATTCAATCAAAATCTATGCATAATGCAGTACTACAGAATAGTATAATAACAGTATGACAGGGTAACCTAAACTTGTAAAATGTGAATGCATTAATGTATATATGACATACATGCTTGTGTAAAAATAATAATTTGTGAATATGCTATTTTGAGTAAATACACTATATTACCAAAATATCTGGACACCCCTTAGTCTGAGGCTGTTTTTCATAGTTTGGGCTAGGCTCCTTTAGTTCCAATGAAGGCAAATCTTAATGCTACAGCAAAGTCACATTCTAGACGATTCTTTGCTTACCAACAGTTTAGGATCCCATCCAACACCCTTTGAGATAAATGTGAAAGCCCAAATAGTGCCAGACCTCACTAATGCTCTTCTGGCTGAATGGAAGCAATGCTCCAACATCTAGTATAAAGCCTCCCTAGGAGAGTGGAGGTTGTTATAGCAGCAATGGGTGGACCAACTCCATATTAATGCCCATAATTTTAGGTGAGATGTTGCATGTCAGGTGTCCATATACTTTTGGCCATGTAGTGTTAGTGAATAGTGAATAAAATGTTGACTGAATATATTTTAAATTGTTCCTGAATTATCACATTTTACTGTAATGTAAACACTACTGTGTCATACATTGCATTGTTACATGACACAAAATGCAATAATATTTTATAGCTTGTAAAACATATTTCATAGCTTGTAAAACAAAGCTGGCTCAGAGCAGTGCTTTGCTGTTTGTCATTTCCCGATACAATCGTGCAAATTGCCTGTACTAATTTGTGGGCTGCTGTATGTTATACCTATTACTATTAATGATTAAACATTCCTCAGTATGCATTAACCCAAAATGCTGAGCCAATGCCATATTCCCAGTTCTGCCATGGAGACTACGTTTTAAAATGTGGAATACATCCACGGATGTTGGGTAAAACGGCAGCAGTGTGTTTGCAGTGTTTTTGTTAACAATTCCTTTCTGCTCATTCTGACCCTTGCTTGTCCTCCGGCCTCTTAATCGTGACTGTATTCATAAAGAATTTGTTATTTGTGTATTGCAACCATGGACTGTAGAGGGAGAAAAAGCTTGCAACCTATGTAAAGTGCTGCACATCTGATGAGGCACTCTTTATAAAATGTGTTTGCCATCTCAAATATTCCACTGTGGCCTCACAGATGATTTTGTTGTATTCAAGGTTGCACCCTGTGGATGATGCTGGGTTCTTTTCCTTCATATCCTTCTCATGGATGACTCCCATGATGTGGAAATTGTTCAAAGGAAGGCTTGATATGAATTCCCTGTTTTTGTCACCTCATGACAGTGCCGATACAAATGGGAAAAGGTTACACTTTTTTTTTTTTAAGTTTTCAGTATTGTGAGAACATTTGCATGTTTACAGAACTGTAATATTTAGTACTTTTCTTTTGTTACTTCCCAGGTTTCAGAGGCTTTGGGGGGAAGAGGTAGCCAAAAAGGGCCTGGAAAAAGCCTCTTTGGAGCGAGTGGTCATGCGCTTTCAAAGAACAAGGATAATAATGGCATCTATCGCTGCTATCTTGATCGCCATTGCAGTTTTTGTAGGGCCGGTATGTCTCCATTTTCCATTTAAAACATTTTAACATTCAATGAACACATATAACTCAAATATGCTTTATCTGCAATAACTGTATGTACACAGGACCTTTGCAAAATTTGAGTTAAAACAGTGCTGATTCATGAAATAGGAAGGAACTCTAATTTTACCTCCTCTCATTTACAGGCTATTCTGGTTCACAAACTTCTTACCTACATAGAAAGTGTTTCGAAGCCTAGCCTCGCGTATGGCATTGGCCTTTCTGTTGCCCTTTTCATTACGGAATTCTGCAAAGCCATCTTCATTTCACTGTTATGGGCAATTAATTTACGAACAGGCGTCAGAGTCAAGAATGCTTTTTCAATGCTAGCATTTCAGAAGATCATTTCTCTCAGGTCACTCAACAGCATCTCTGTGGGAGAGGTAGGTAATTTACTGTATTTAGCATGCAATCGGAACAAACACAAGCCCTGCTGATTCACTGCGCATTTGTAGTTTCCCTTTAAATGTGAGAATAGTGGCATTGTTCCATACCTAGTTTACCTTAAACTGAATAACAGAAAGTAAGTATGAGATGTTAATAATCAGGTTATTTTAGCTGAATTATTCTTATGTGCACTTAATATTACTGCAACCGATGCAAGAAATTCAATCTTTTCTAAGGCAGTTTAGTTATTTCATAACTTGGAAGCACTAACAACCATACAACAATCAGACTGTTTTGACTGAGATAATAAAATAAAAAATAAGGGTCTGTCTTGTTCTGCAGGTAATAAATGTGCTGACCAGTGATGGGTATCGGATGTTTGAGGCCGTTGTATTTGGAACCTTCCTCGTCTGTATGCCTGCCCTGTTGATCATGTGCATTGCATATTCCTGCTACATTCTGGGATACACGGCGCTCATTGGTGTCTTCGTCTATCTCGTTTTCATTCCTATACAGGTGTGACTCTTTGATACTCTTTTTAATATACCCCTTTCTAAAGAATAACACAAAAAAATGTATTTAATTTTCAGAACTATTTAATCTCACGGTTGTGTATAATATCATGATCTTGATCATTTCCTCCACAAAATAAAGTGCATACTTTGTGCTGCAATTATGCTGAAAGTGCATTTTCATTCATTTGCATTATATTAGTTTTTTTTATATTACTTAGTTTTTCTATGCATCTACAAAATTAAGCAACTTTTGTAATAGTTCTGGATTTCTCTTGTCAGTCTAATGATCCTTTCTTTTCTCTTCAAGTTTGCAATGGCTCGATTGATTGGTGTGTTCAGGAAGAAAGCTATATCTGTAACAGACATTCGTGTTCGTACCATGAATGAGGTTCTTTCCTGCATCAAGCTTATCAAAATGTATGCTTGGGAAACTTCATTTGAGAAGAAAATCACTGGTATGTGGTGTGGGTCTTTTACCTTTCCTTCTATTTTGAACAAAATCACAGCCATAAAGCAACTGGCTGAAATTAAGTAGCAAATTTACAAACAGGACTTCAGAGCTTCCAGTCAAGTCTACTTAAAACTACAAAAACAACAAGATAATTGAGCGGTCTCTTAAAATATGTACAGTATTTGCAGTAGTATGGTTATTTGTTGGTTATGAGTTAAACCCCTCCTAACATCTTGTTCTTGGATCCACAGCACGTGTAATTTGTCATTACTTAAAGGAGCACCTCACCTTCATTAATTTTGATTTTCAAAGAAACTCGAATTTTACCGCGGCAGAATACTGGTGGCAAATTACGTAGCCAGATAATATTATTATAATATTATTATTGAGACCAAGTGGCAGTTGACCATGTACTAATCCACCACAGCAAAATGGTCATTTTTGGCAATTTACCCCATGAGGCCAGGCCCCAAATATATATATATATATATATATATACACACACACACACACACATACTCACCGGCCACTTTATTAGCACCTTGCTAGTACCGGGTTGTCTTCTGTTGCTGTAGCCCATCTGCTTCAAGGTTCGACGTGTTGTGCATTCAGAGATGCTCTTCTGCTTACCTCAGTTGTTACGAGTGGTTATTTGAGTTACTGTTGCCTTTCTATCAGCTTGAACCAGTCTGGCCTTTCTGCTCTGACCTCTGCCATCATCAAGGCATTTTCGCCCAAAGAACTGCCGCTCACTGGATATTTTCTCTTTTTCGGACCATTCTCTGTAAACCCTAGAGATGGTTGTGCGTGAAAATCCCAGTAGATCAGCAGTTTCTGAAATACTCAAACCAGCCCGTCTGGCACCAACAACCATGCCACGTTCAAAGTCACTTAAATCACCTTTCTTCCCCATTCTGATGCTTGGTTTGAACTTCAGCAGATTGTCTTGACCATGTCTACATGCCTAAATGCATTGATTTGCTGCCATGTGATTAGCTGATTAGATATTTGCGTTAATGAGCAGTTGAACAGGTGTACCTAATAAAGTGGCCGGTGAGTGTATATATATATATATATATATATATATTTATATTACCACCTACCATTCTTATGTACTCGTTTGTGTTTTTGATTTAAAAACTTTATTGATATGTATAGTATCATTGGCTTGTTCTTGTTTTTCCCAGATGTAAGGAAACACGAGAAACGACTTTTGGAATTCGCTGGCTACGTTCAGAGTGTGAACTCTTCTATAACAACCGTCATCCCTACTGTTGCTACAATACTCACATTTGTCGCCCACACATCACTGAAGCTTCCCCTGAGTTCTTCACTTGTGAGTGAATTGCCTATCTTTTGTGAATGTGTCTTTACTCATTGGAAAGATGCCATCACTTCAGCAGAGTACAATTCATGACGTCTCTTGTCTTTTTCAGGCCTTCACCACCATTGCTATTTTCAATTCCATGAGATTCTCTTTGGGCCTCCTTCCATTTTCTGTCAAAGGCATAGCTGAAGCAAGAGTGGCTTTAGCTCGGTTGAAGGTGGGAATAATGTTCTTACACTTACAGTATGTGGAATATTTTCATTAAGCTTACAATTATTTGTTCAGAAAATATCTCATTTGGATTTTGAGATATTAAATGACAATTTTTTAATGAAATTTTAGATAAGGTATGAGAAGCAAATGTAACCATGTTTGAGTGCAAACAAGACAATATCTTATCATTATGTATGTTTACATGCACATGTGTACTAAAATTAACTGTATTTATTTTTTTATTTTAAAGAAAATCCTCCTCATTGAGAATCCAGAGAAATACTTGACTCTGCAGCCAGGATCAGCCAATGCTCTCGCTATGGAAGAAGCCTCTTTCTCCTGGGACAAGCCTGAAAGCAGCTCAGACAAGCCAGACGGCAGTTTAGCACTTAAAAACATCTCTTTTAATCTGAAGAAGGTACATGTTTTAATGCTTTTGGCATGGAAATGCCCTTACGTACATTTAATTTTCTAGGAAAATGCCAATGGATCAGTATGCAGGCCTGTCATAATGAACCATGGTGTTCTCACCTACGAGATCAGCATGTGCAAAAGCTGATCGATGTGAAGAGTTAATTTCTTATGTTTTGCATTCAATCATGTTAAAAAACTAAAATGTCCTCTTTCGTATTTTAGGGAAGTCTACTTGGAATTTGTGGGAATGTGGGGAGTGGAAAAACATCGTTAATATCTAGTATTCTAGAGCAAGTAAGTTCAGAATAATGGTGTTTTACATTGGTTTACAGACATTTCAAATAACATTCAGATCAAAGCATGCAGTGCCATTGTCAATGTGTCATTTAAATTTGCTCAGCTCTGTCAGGCTGTATTGTGGTCACTCAGCCTGTCTAAAAATGCTAGCTATTACATATTTAACTAATATTTTCAGATAGTACAGAAACAACCATTAATTTTTCTGAAAGTACTTATTTGATGATTTGAGCTCTCCATTGATGAAGTGATCTATACAAAACTGAACTAAAGAACTAAAATAAGTGCATAATAAATAGTTTTTACTTGATCCATCTAATTCTCTTATTTACAGGTTGCATTTTAAACCCCTCCATAATCTTTCTCTTGATTTTGTGAGAATGAAATACATTTCAAAAATTAAGTTCAAAATTAAGAGTGTGTGTCAAGAAACAAGGCAGAGAAAATGAATTGCTCTGATTAGCGATCAGTTAAGATCTAAGATGCTATTCTCTCTGTGAATTTAACACTCTCACTAGATGTACCTGCAGCATGGACGTGTGATAGCTGATGGATCATTTGCCTATGTGTCCCAGCAAGCTTGGATATTTCATGGATCTGTGCGCGATAACATTCTCATGGGAGAGATGTTTGATGAATCCAGGTAATGCTAAATTGAGAAGAGGTTTGAACCACATTAGCTAGAAAGTGGCTGAATAACAGTTACATTTTATCTATATCTTAAACAAATCTGGCTAGTTTTTATTTAATAATTAGAACTATAACATTTCAGTAAAGCCATTGATGTTAACATCAATGTTAACTGTTGCATTACTGCTTGGATTAATTCTTAACATGATGTTAGAATTTGGGTGGCCTCATCACAATAGTACTCCCCACTGTGCTTTTCAGCATACGTTTGCTGTTATATTTGTAATATTAAAATGCAAAACTGACCTGGGCTCTTCTGAACGTGTACATCCTTAAAAGAAGACGCTGGGTTACTGGGTGGCTGTTAAATGGCTTTAATATTATTGCCGTATTAGTGCATGATCTTAAGTGACCCAGACAGTTTATGTACAATGAAGGATATTTTGGATACATGCAGAAGATTCTGATCACTTGCAAGAAAAAAACACTACAATTAACTCCACAGCTGCCAGTTCAAATATGTTGTTTCTAGAGGCTGTACATATGAACAGATACATTTTATAGTGTTTATTCACAATTATAGGCAAAAACATCAGTTTTCATATTGTGGCATAAACTATGATTTAGGATAGTTTCGTGAATGACAATGTACAATCTCTGAAGGCGTAACATCACTGTACAAGCTGCTGTGGAGTCACTTTAAGTGCAGACTGTTTCCGTGGCGACTGTGGCTGGCAGTCCAGCAGAGCGTAATTTGCTCAAGCTTCACCCAGGGATGGTAGGCTTTCTGTCAGCTGGGTATGACAATGGTTCATTGCGCACCAGCGACCCTCGCTGGTTGATTGGGCTCTGACAAGTTTATCTTTAGTGCTGTACATGAAATATCTTCCTCCAACTCAAGTCTGGTCAAAATTGACTTGCTGTGGTGTGATAAGAAGTGGCTCTAATGAACAATGAAGCTAGCAATGAGCGTTGCAGCACAAGCTTGATCGACCATTTCGTATTGGGGAGAAAAATGGGAAAAGGCATAAAACGAGGTCCTTAAAATTTGCTAGAAGTGCTGAAACACAACTGCAGAATGTTTACCATTTCCATTTTGGCAACATATCACTTATCCTAATTTAGTATGTTGTGATTCATTTGAACATGTTTGCAATTTCACAGGTATAACAGAGTTCTTCAAGCTTGCTGTCTTAAGCCCGACTTGGCAATTTTTCCCTACGGCGACATGACTGAGGTTTGCATTTTCTTTTGTGAAGATACATTAAGAGCATATTTCCAAAGAACGAAGAATGTTCATTATTTCCATTTTCTTGCTTTGCGGAACCATTTATTTGTGTATTGCATTGTATACAGGAGTAAAACGGCATAGATACCCAAAAAGATATGCACAGTAGCGAAATGTCAGTTTAAATGACACTAAATTAGAACATTCTGTAATTGTATTTATTTATTGTTTTGATCTGAAGATTGGTGAAAGAGGCTTGAACCTGTCTGGTGGACAAAAGCAGAGAATTAGCCTAGCCAGAGCTGTGTACTCCAACAAAGATATCCTTCTCCTGGATGACCCTCTCTCTGCCGTTGATGCCCATGTGGGGAAACACATCTTTGAGGAGTGCATCAAGAAAGAGCTCACAGGAAAGTCTGTGATTCTGGTGACCCATCAACTGCAGGTACAAGACACATTACCGCACATCCTAGTTCAGCGCACGTAGCCGCATAGACTTTAAAGGCTGCATTGTCTGCTTCTTACTATTACATGTTTGCTAGCTTTCAGCTATTGGAAGTATATAAAACTTGCGTTCTTGGTTACTGTAGCTGCTAAATGTTCGCTTCAGAATCAGTGACTGTCAGTCAGAGCACTTATTCCAGAGAAATATTCTAACTAATCAAGGAATTCCAAATAAAGTGCAAGTCTAGTATACTTGGCTATGAGCACATGGCAGGAATGAATGTTTTTCATACTAATTAGCTCGTTTATTTCAGTATGTTTTCGTCAATAGCACTGTATATTACAGTATATTATCCCACAAACATTTATGCTGTAATCTTAAGTCTAATCATTTCACAATTTTCCCAGTATCTAGAGTTCTGTGATGATGTTATGCTACTTGAAAGTGGTGAAATCAAAGAGATGGGAACACATTGTGCTTTAATGGAATCCAAAGGTCGATATGCACAGCTTATAAATAATTTCCATTTGGAACATTCAAAAGTAAGTAGTTTTTCCTATTTCCTGTTTTAACTGTTCCTAATTTAATTCATTTTCACAATCCCAATACACAAAGAGGATGTTTTGGGATCATTAAAGCATTATTTGGATAATTATGATATATCCTGTGAATGGTATGCGTGATAGTGCTGTATACCTATTCACGTGTGTTTCTTGCTTTTGAAGGAATCTGATGAGGAAGATTCCCCAATAGAAACAATAGAGTCTAAAGAACAAACGGGAAATGGAAATAGCATTGGAGGAATACAAAATCCAGGTCAGGAATATTACATTCACACATTTATATGATGATATTGTATATAAAGTCTATGTTTTAAAATAATAATAATAATAATATGTTGACACACTTTCTGTAGCATTCGATTTGTCAGATGAGGTGGATGAACCAAAAAAGGAATTAAGTGTAAACGGCATTATAGGTAAATCTCATTCATCAATTTATTCCACAAAGTACTACAGCATATATCATATAAATTATTGTTTTCAATGTTTGTATTTAACATTATGTTATATACAGAGTCAAAAAATCAGCTTGTTGCGCAAGAGTCTTCCCAAGAAGGTTCAGTAACGTGGAGGACATACCATCAGTACTGCAAAGCTGTTGGAGGTGGGTAATGTGCAACAACTTTAATGAAGTGTAAGTGACATGAATTGTTATAAACTCACTCAATCGTGTCCTCTTTTTTTCAGGGTATGTATTGGTGCTGCTGATGTTATTCATTTTCATCCTGCATGTTGGGACAACAGCCTTCAGTAGCTGGTGGCTTAGTTACTGGTTTGAACAAGGATCAGGGGTAATGTGATTTTAATATTTTTTAAAAAATCTATGCATGTACAATTTCACAGTTGTAAGCACAGCGAGGTAAAAGTATGCGTAGTTGATGCTTGGTTAGCTGCTCTTGTTTCACTATTAGTATAAATAGAGCCTGTGTGGAAAATCCTATATATAAATAGAATTAACAATTCTTCATCTCTTAAAATGGTAAATCCCTAATGTTTAAAATCTGTCATTTATACAACTACAGAATTTCTCAAACAAGTCAGAAGACAGCGGCAACATTTCACAGCATCCGAACCTTGAATTCTACCAGCTTATCTACAGTATGACCATTGTGGCGATGGTACTGCTCAGTGCTATCAAAGCATATTCCTTCACCAAAGTCACTTTGGGAGGCTCCTCCAAACTCCATGACAAAATGTTTCACAGGGTGAGTACTTTTCATGGTATCGAATAGTGTGTCATACCCTTATACTTTCCATGAACCAGGTACAGTAGAACAGCTATTTTTATATTTATAAATACAATATATTTCCTGCACTTTGTCGCTGACTTTCCCTGACTGATCCGGTAATACATTTTTATTGCAATTAGGTATTGGTAGGTGTAAGTAATTCTGTTTGGGAGAATGCTGCGATCCTGCACATATTGTTGAATTCTGATAGTAAACAGGGGGTATATTAATGCAGGATCTAGAAAAAATGCACAATAATGCAACAAAATTCAAACAAATTATATATATATATATATATATATATTTTTTTTTTTTTGCCACTCTTCAAAACTTCTCTTCTTTTATTGAGCCTGCACCACCCTCCGGATGACCATCCTCTCTCACTGTTGCAGGAGGTTTAAATACAGCAAGTGAAATTCGGTTATTCAGTTTAATGACAAGGCTAACCTACCAGGGATCGTCTGTTTGATATCGGGGGGAGTATGCATAAAACTGCGGAGTGTGAAAAGTTGGACTTTGTTGTGGCAAATTAAGATTTGTGGAACACAAATTCTGAACAAGAATGTCTTCTGTAGGTCGACAAGGTACCTTTTAATTGCACCTAACCATGGGCTAACTGGAGCTAAAGTCATGTGACCCTGTTCTCAGGTCCTTCGGAGCCCAATGAGCTTCTTTGACACCACACCCATTGGCAGGATCGTGAATCGGTTTTCCAAAGACCAAGATGAAATTGATACAGGCCTGCCTTTCAATGCTGAAAACTTCCTGCAGTTCTGCCTATTGGTGACATACACCCTTGTAACTATCTCAGCGGTGTTCCCTCAGCTTCTCATCGCCGTTTTCATACTGGGGGCCATCTTTGCTGCCATCCTATAGTGAGTCATCACACCGGGCATTTATGTGTGTGTGTGTGTGTGTGTGTGGGTGTGTGTCATAACATTTATGTGTCATCAGATTTGAATTATCTTCAGAAACTTATTACATGTTTTATGTAGTGTTTTCCAGAGAAGTATAAGAGAGATGAAGAGAATGGAGAATATTAGTAGGTCTCCATGGATCTCTCTCACAACATCAACTATTCAAGGACTTCCAACCATCCATGCCTATGACAAGAGGGAACAGTACATTGAGCTGTAAGACTTTTTTTGTATCCTTGTAATAAGTGAGATATTTTAAATAAACTACTTGTGCATAAATATGTTTTGAACACCTTGGAGTGTTCAAAAAAGGATAGTGTGTGCTTTATTACTTATTGAATTGTCATTATGATTTCAGGTTCAAGGGACTGAATGATAAAAATTCAAACCACTTACTGCTGTTTAACTGCGGAAACAGATGGCTGTCCTTCAGGCTGGACTTCCTCTCCGCTATAGTCACTCTGTTTGTCGGCTTATTTGTTGTGCTGAGCCCGGACTCCATCAGTCCAGCAATGAAAGGGCTGGCCCTGTCATACACAATCCAGGTAGGACACAGAGGAATCCTATCATTATTACTATGCAAACATTAACACAGATTTAAAGCTTATATAAATAAATGCTTAATCACATGAATGTTTATCATAGTCATCATGTTCATGCATGAAAGATTGCCGTTTTAAAATGACACACTAATACATTTCCATTTTCTTTTTGCAGTTAACAGGAATGTTGCAGTATGTAGTGAGATTGTCAACAGAACTGGAAGCAAGGTTCACCTCTGTAGAAAGGATCCTTGAATATATTGCGGTAGGATGGTTGTCAGAGGTTAAATTAAACCTTTTGTATTTTCAGCTTGTTGATTACCTCTGAAAAACTTTTCCTTCCCTGGTCACAGCCATCTGATCTGACAGCTAGATGCCGGACATTTTTGTAATTTTATCAACTTTATTGTAACACATATTGAGGGACTTTTCCTTCTGCTTGATAACACATGTGTTCTCTGTTCCAGGACTGTGTCTCGGAAGCTCCAAGGAAGCTCAAAGATGTTGCTATCCCAGACGGGTGGCCCAGAAATGGAGCCATCACCTTCCAGAGCTTTAAGATGAGGTACAGAGAGCACACTCCCATTGTGCTGAATGAACTGAATCTGAGCATTGCTGCTAGAGAAAAGATTGGCATTGTGGGAAGAACCGGATCTGGTAAGTCTTCAGTTATTTTAATAGAAGTGTGATGAGTACAGAAAATCACAGCTTAATAAATGTAAAAACAAAATTGTGCTATAAATTCCAATAATAACATCAATTAAAGAAAAACTCATTTAAAATGGATACTGTCTCTGCTGGATTCATAGCTAAGGAGCCAATTATATTTTAATCTTAGCTGTCAGCCATTGTGATGTGGGGATCTTATAAGTCGGTGGATGGGTTAACACACCACACTGTTGCATGGATCCATTTAATACATAGTTTAATTTGAACAATTAATGTGTTCACTTTTTCTGCTGTTATCTTGCAGTCTTCTTAAGATAATCATAACATAGTGCTGCACTTTAACTCTCTTTGTGCCTTTCTGATTTAAGATACTTTTACAACTGTCAGTGTAGCACAACCAGGGGCTTTTACATAAAGAATCGGACAGTTATTATTTATGATTATAAATAAATCATAACATTAATATTATTAAAATCTTTCCAATTCTATGTGTGTGCGTTTTAATATGACAAAAAACATTTTTTATTCCCAGGCAAGTCATCACTTATAACAGCTCTATTTCGACTTGTGGAGCCAACTGGAGGAAAGATCTTAATTGATGACATAGACACCAGCTCAATTGGTTTGGAAGACTTACGGAGTAAACTGTCAGTTATACCTCAAGATCCAGTACTGTTTATTGGTTCAGTAAGGTAATGTCAAAATAGTCTTATCAGCGTCCTTGTTTAGTTATGGTCCCTGTGTGTTTTTCAGTAGTCATCCCCATTTAACCCCCTTTAACAAATACAGCAGTAATAAATAGCAGTGAATTCAGTCTGCTTTTGTACTTCAGACACAGAGAATATACTGAAAATGGTCTTTCCTTGCAGATACAATCTGGATCCTTTCAACAACTACAGTGAGGAAGAGATCTGGCAAGCGCTGGAGAAGACGTACATGAAAGAAGCAGTAAGCTCAGTACCCATACTCTTATATGGAGAAGTTGTCTTTCAGCTTGGCCTTCCTATTTCTACACCCAAGCTTTATTGCTGTGCATTACTTTTATGTGTTTCTTTCACCTTTAAAGCAATTTATATGTATATATATATATATATATATATATATATATATATGGTTTATGCATAAAAATAATGGCGTCATAGTATTTGCCTTATCTGTTTGGTGTGATTTTATTTTATTTAACAAAGTCATCAAAAAAAGTACAAAGTACAGAGTGCTGCCCCTCCGTTTCAAAAGCTCAGTCAGGATAACACAATAAAGCTTTAAAGCTTATTTCCATCATGGTCCCACAGGGAGAGAAAGCAGGGTAGAGAGGAGAGGGAAGGAGGAAGAGGGGCAGTAATTCAGCAGACCAAGTCGGGTATGGCAAACAGCAGCAGCCATTAAAAACTGCCATATTAAATAGTCTCAGTAGATAGAATACAGTAGTTTTTCCTCATTGCTGTCATTACCCTATACCTAATGTCCTTTATAATGCAGTTAGGCCGCCCCTCGGGTAGACTGCAGTGCTACAATATTCTGTTCAAAAACTAAAACTCCTTTGATGATTAATTTCACTTTCAACTGGCTGTGGTCTGCAAAAAATGTAAACAATAAAAAAATCAGTTAACGTTAGTGCAAGCTGATTGGTCCATTTTAACGCTCAAGGAACATTTTTGTTCAGTTTTGGATTGCAGTTGAAGGTTATTGCTGTAATAATTTTTCAGTCATAAAGAATTCACAGAAAACCCATTGTAAATCTTCAGCAACATGCTGTATACAGCACCAACAATAAAGTACTGTTCAGAATACAGTAATATTGCTGTTAAAATGAGTAAACAGTAGGCCTGAGTAGTTTCTCCTCCACAACGTCCTTAGTCACAGGTTGTAGTGAGCTTAGAGTAATACTGCTGGATATATCTCTTCACATGCTGCCCTGATTGCAGGGGAAACTTATCCACTAGAGTCATGCTCTATTGCTTCAGATGTTTACTGTTTAAAGATCTGATTGCATCATTTCAGCAAAGTCATTCCTCAAATCATCTGACACAGGCCTTTCAAATCACCTTGACCAATATTCCAAATATGCTGATGGGATGGTTTTTTTTATTTGTAGATATCCAACCTGACTGAAAAGTTGGACTCCAAGGTAGTCGAGAATGGAGAGAACTTCTCTGTGGGAGAACGGCAACTTCTCTGCATGGCCAGAGCACTCCTGAGAAACTCAAAGGTGAAATGGTTGAATGCTTCGCTTCTCATTTTAATCAATCTCATTGATCAATTGTGGATTTATCACCTTGCCTATCTTTCTATGTCTCATTTTTTCAGAATGGTCATAGCAAGAACATCTGGCATATGTGCTATATTTACTTTCAGATATCAGATTTCCTAATGGTATATCTCACTTACGAAACTGAGAAAGAATGCGAAAAACTCATTGAACTACTGGGAAATTTTTGTTAATTGATAGTTTTGATATTTAATTAGAAAATATAGGTTGTTTCTAAATGTTTTCACTGTGCACGTGGTGCAATTGCATGTGGTAGAATTCGGAGGAATAATTTGCAGGACTCTGTAGTAGATGAGGGCTTGAAAAGTATGGAAATTTGTATCGGTTTAGATGCATCCTGGTCTAAATTGAGCTTTTTCCTCTTCAGATAATATTATTGGATGAAGCCACTGCCTCCATAGACTCGGAGACAGACTCCCTGATCCAGCACACAATCCGAGAGGCTTTCCAAGACTGCACCATGCTGACCATCGCTCACCGCATCAACACCGTGCTGGAGTGTGACAAGATCCTTGTCATGGACAATGGAAAGGTAGCAAATTATTACACCACTGTGCTCCAGAACCATGAAAATAGGGCTAGCTTACTGAAGCAGACTTTTTTCCATGTTTTTGGTTTCTGCATTTCCTCAGTCTTGATTTTCTAACTATACTTCCAGCAGTAAGCAGTTGCTGTGAAGTTTCTGTGATATTTTGCTATAGCTAACTGTTGAATGTAAGCTGCTAAAGTCATAATTTGTGCCACAGTAGTGTGGATTTCGGAATCTACATTTTACGATTGTAGATTCCAATTCCATTTTGATGGTCACATATTTGTCACATATATGATACATATTTGTCATTTATGAAATCAACAGTTTATAACATTACATCTGATGATTTAAGATAGTTGAAGATGTAATGGAAGGATGGACAGGGGCTGTAGGGAGTGTCTGTTGCCACAGTACTAGTGTTTCCCATTGATTCTGGCCATGTGTCGATGGAAGGCTATTATGTTCTTTGCTCACTCAATATTTAGTTGAGATTCTGTATCTCAAGAAAGTTGAGCAGTAAACATTGTTTGTTGGGAACAAATGCATTGTTCTGAGGAGTTGAGCAATGTGTCTGTCAGGAACAAATTTTTTGTTTAGTTTTTTTCCATTGATGTTTTCTGTGTTGGGAATCATATTATGATTATGCAAAAAAAAAAAAAAACTGAGCTGAGTTGTGGCTTGCTTGTAAGGATGCTTATCCATTTACCATTTTATCTTCTAGGTCTCAGAGTTTGACAAACCAGAGATTTTGCTGAGAAGACCAGACTCTCTGTTTGCTTCACTTCTGGAAGCTACCAGTAAAGTTAAGTCATGAGTGAAACTGGGGGGGGGGGGGGGGTTTAGCTCAGTTGAAAGTATCTCACTGCCATGCTACTTTTCAACTACAGCGATTACTGGACTGCTTTAACTTCAGAGGTGTATCAAATATAGTTATTTGATAAGGAGTCATTGTGATCATACAGACTTTTAAAAAATGTTCAATATTTACTTATTTACTTATAATTTTATTAATGGAGTATTAGTGGATGTATAGGGACTTTTAAAAATCAGTATTCCACTTTTTTATTCTTGCAAATATATATCTCAGAAATTGAAAGTGTTGAACTATGCTATAGTGTACAGTATATTATATGTAGTGTTTGTGTTCATGATATGTGTATATTTCCCTGATAGGGTCATTTTTATTGGTAATAATTTTTATTTAATAATTATGTATTTTTTTAGCTGCGTAAAGTCATGTTGGCACCTTACTGAACTTCAAATTAAAGTTTTTTTAACTTAAAAAATATTGCTTCCTTACCCATTTTCAATCAAACTGGAAATTTTTTAAAACAGACTACACACTCAAAATACTGTATGTCAAAAAACCTTTGTCCTGCACATGACAGCATAATGGTCAGAACATGTATGTTGCAACTGACTGTAGAACATACTTTGCTATTATCTTCCGCAGCAATCCATAGTTTCTTTTTTACAGTTTTCATCATAAATGGAATTGGTGCTGAACTACACTGTCACACCATGTGTTGCAATAAATTTAATGTTCCACAATGTGAATGCTTACACAGCTATATGCAATTGCTGGAAAAAAAACAAGTAATTACACAACACGAGCCACTGGCAGGTTTTTATTATCAGCTTATAGCACAAATGTCTTTCAGATCCAAATGAACTGCATCAGATCTATCCTGACTGTCACCTGTCCATTCCCTTGAATTACCAATAGTGCAAACATGTGGAAATATCCAATGTGAAATAGTAGCTTTTTGAGCGGTGGAATGGCTTTGGGAAAGAGAAAAGGTCAAATTGTGTACATTTTAGAGTCACAATGGTTTATTAATGAACATTGCTATGTTTAGAATACAAAGCGCAAGAAGAGCTTAGTGTCCTGACTAAGGATTAACTAAGCTAAGCCATTGTGCAGTATTGAGAATGTAACACAACCAAGTACATACCGGACAGTTCCCTGAGGTATTTATTAACTGCCAAGAAATTAAGCAATTTCCTTGGATTGTATCATTGGACTTCTCTTAAATCCTGAGAAAATCTCTCACACTACACAGCCTTTCAACCATCAGGTGTGGACGGCCAGATCAACGTGGTAAACACCTTGCTAAGCATCACCAAGCGCTTTACAGGTATATGTGACATGCATAGTAATGATGTCAGTTATGTTAGAAATGATGTGATAGTAATGATGTCAGATGCAAGAGAGTAGGTAAGAACTGTAGCAGTGGCTAAGACGTATGGACAGACATGCCTTTTTGGACATATCTGTCGCACACTCAAACTTATTCTTCCATGTAGATTTGGGGTAATTGCTTTTGTAACAGTGATCATAATAGTCCACAAACATACCCATATACCTTCATGCAACAAAAGGTCTAGAGTTGTTTCTAGGTTCGGAATATGCATTGGAGTATAGACCCAGATAATCAAGACAAAAACTCAAAGAAGTGTCAATACCAATAAACAATCTGAATAAATTGATCAGAGACATAGGCAACATATTAAATGTCAAAATCAAGTGTTTGGTAAATTGTTAAGAAGGAAGAATGTTTCTTGCTTCACTTAACCCTCCACTGGTGAGTTAAGCAATAGCAAACAACCTGGTAGACCATGGAATACCATTGTAGTAGTTGGCCGAAGAATACTTTTGCAAAGAAAACCCCTTTTCAGCTGTCAAGCAGATCAAGACCACTCTTCGGGGTGTAGGCATAGATGTGTCAGAGACTAAAATATAGAGATGACTACACCTGCATAACCTCACTGCAAGATACAAACAATACAAGGACTGAACGGCTAGGTTGGAATTTTAAAAAAAAACTGGAGTTCTGGAACAAAGTTTTATATACAGATGAGATGAATATTAGCCTGTACTTAAGTGATGGAAAAGAAAAGTGTGGAGACAGAAAGCAACTGCTGATGATCCAAAGCACCCCCTCATCTGTGAAACATGGTGGAAGTAGTTCATTTCAATTCCATGCTGGAGCAGAGCCAAAACATCAAAAATTGTGCCACTGTCCAAATGCTTACAGACCGCACTGTATATCCATATTACATATATTTGGTATTAATGCTGTACATACAGTTATAGATATTTATCCTGTTTACAATAACTCAATAACTTCACCTTAGATTAATTCCCAGAGCATGTTGACCTTATTACTGATTTGGATATTTGTTTGCGGACACCACATGGGGGCAGTGTGCCACAGCATACAATATTAAGTGTAGTTTTGGCCAATTGGTACCTGTTGCCTGAAAGGATCACAGGCACAGTATTTGCTCTCAACCTCAGCCTCTGACCCCACGTTATAGGTTGGAATGCCAGCTATGCTGTTGCAAATCTCGTTAGAAAAGGCAATGCAAGGTGAACCACAGTTCAGCATACTGTAAATATTTCTCTTTACATCTGACATTTTCAAAAAAGTCAGATGAAACGAGGCATCTGACATTTCTTTTTGTCAAGATTTCACCCAATGAACAACTGTATTTAATGTACTGTATTCCAAGTTCATGGCTGCAGCCCACAAAACTACCGTTCTCTTGGTGTACACCACAAATGCACTCGCCCACCTGTCAAGAATATGGTGAAGAATGACACATCTGACCATATCACCTTTTTCCACATCTCTGTAGACCAGTGCCTATGGTTTTTGCACCACTGAAGTCTCAAATGTGCATGCGTCTTTGTAATGAGGGGTTCATGCAATGCAACCCCACTATAATATCCCTCTCTTTGTAGTTGTCGATGAACTGTTCTTGCTGACAGTGTAATCATGTCCTGCATTGACTTCTCAGTCACCTCAGTTTTATTTATATATATATATATATATATATATATATGTACACACACACACTCGCCGGCCACTTCATTAGGTACACCTGTGCAACTGCAAACTGCACCCGTTAACGCAATTATCTCATCAGCCAATCACGTGGCAGCAACTCAATGCATTTAGGCATGTAGACATGGTCAAGACGATCTCCTGAAGTTCAAACCAAGCATCAGAATGGGGAAGAAAGGTGATTTAAGTGACTTTGAACGTGGCATGGTTGTTGGTGCCAGACGAGCTGGTTTGAGTATTTCAGAAACTGCTGATCTACTGGGATTTTCACACACAACCATCTCTAGGGTTTACAGAGAAAAAGAGAAAATATCCAGTGAGCAGCAGTTCTCTGGGCAAAAATGCCTTGTTGATGGCAGAGGTCAGAGGAGAATGGCCAGACTGGTTAGAGCTGATAGAAAGGCAACAGTAACTCAAATAACCACTCGTTACAACCAAGGTATGCAGAAGAGCATCTCTGAACGGACAACATGTCGAACCTTGAAGCAGTTGGGCTACAGCAGCAGAAGACCACACCGGGTGACACGCCTGTCACCTAATGAAGTGGCCAGTGAGTGTATATATATATATATATATATATATATATACAATGGCATGATTGAATCCCTACTTTCTACCATTATAATTGCTGGCACCACTATTGCCAGTTTTATCAATGATAATCCAGTTTAAGTAATTTGCTTTTTAAATCTGTGATTAACAATGACCTATATGTTTTATAGCCATAATAGGCTTTTATAACATAGCAAAAAACAGTCTCAAACATAGGCAAATGTTTTCATAAATCAAAACATAGTTACTCTTAGTTACTTTAGTCTGAACTGCATAGTATGAACTGCATGAACCCCACCACAACCCCTACCTGAGGGACACTGAAGTCAATTATGAACTGACAAAATGTTTTTATAATTCAAAAAATAGTTCCTCATGTTCATCATGAACTAATGCATGCTATGAACTCCTAATTAAATAAAAGAACTACAGAATGTAAGGGCAATGTGTACTTTTTTCACCCCTCTTCGTTGAAGCTCCACTTTACCTGCATGCTTGACTTGCATGAGCTTGGATAAATTAAGGTAAAATCTAAAAGCTTCCCTGGGTGGAAAACATCTTCAGCTATTATGCTCTTACTCAGACTTCCCCAAGATGTATTTTGTAAAAAACAAGCTCCAGAGCGATGAGGAGACAAAATCCCAGCTATGCAAAAAAGTTATGTGGAGGAAACACTTGGGGGGCAGGTCAAATATTTTATAGCCACATGAGCCACTGCTGCATGTCATTAGCCAACAACCTTTGTTACTACTTACTACCGTTAGGCTGTTGTCCAGCTTCATCAGACATATCCTGCATTACAGCATCAATTTCTGCACCAGCAAAAACCTAATTTCATAAAGATTACAAAACCATTTATTGCTCAATTTTCTTGCGGTATATACAAGAAAATGATATAACCATATAAGGCTAAATGTATCGAGGCATATTACAGAACACTGAGAAACGTGCTAAAATGTGCATGACAAAACACAAAATGGAAAAAGTAGTTTAAAAAAAATACGATGAGCAATATTTTTTTTAAAGTATTTTTCAAACCGAATTCAACACATTGCTCCCTCCTTTCTCCTTGGAGTGCACTTTTATCACTCTTCTCTTATTATTTCCGCAGAGAAAGAGCAGCTTTGGTGGTTTGCCAGGACCGCATACGCACAAATTGGATACCATTCAAGCAGTTGTCATGTAGCTACTCCATTCAGTTTATTCAAAGTCTCAGTTTCAGTGAAAACCTGAAAATATGTTGGTGACATTATCTCCACGGAGTTCTAAGCCTATCATTTCTATAACTACAGTGTCCATAATTATTGATCCTCACCCTAAAGGCTTTATCAACTTCATCACAATTGCAGTGAATGAATTTCGTGTGATTACATGTACGTAATGAGTTTTGATAGTGCTTGATTGGGAAATTCTTATCAAAGCGCCTTGTCATTCAGTTGCTGAACAGTGTGCTGGAGTAGACAGCACCTGGGTAAAAGCATCTGTTGTCTATTGTCTGGTGGGGGATTTTGCAAAGAAAATGGCACAAACTGTCTGTATTTCTATACTGAGACATGGAAAGTCGAGGTAAGAGGTGGAAATAGCATTTACAGTGTTGGAGGAATTTTGATTTTAAAGTCCCCAATGCCGGATGGTGCTGACTTGGTGCTGAGCGAATCGCATGGAAGAGGTGGGAAAAAAGATCCAAATCTGAATAATATTGTCCAAATTCGAGAGGAGATAACATTCAGAGAGAACCCATTATTCAAGTATTGCTGAATATTGTATTTGTATTCGGCACCATCCCCAGATTATAGCCTACGTGTAACATAATGGGTAACAGTGGTTATAGACTGTGTTTACTTGCAGTACATCACTACTCATTTCAACAAACTGCATCTGCAGAATTTTCTTATCTCAGCTCATAAACTCCTCACTAATAATGCTTCATGATGGCTGTACTTTGGACCAGGAAACCACAAACCCCTAGTTTTTAATCCAAGACCTCTCTGTGTATTCATTAACATGCTGACTGTGTAACTCTCAACTGAAAAATATAAGTGAAGGTTAATGTTTTTAAGTGTCTGATCTATTCTATTTTTCAAGGTACTTTATGCACTTTTCATTTAGAAGAACAGATTAAAATACAGTTTGTTTTCACACTATTGAACCCATGTAGACTTAACAAAAGGTTATGTGCTCACATCCTGAGTAGAGTAGGGTCTCTAAATGTCTAGTTTTCTGAATCCATAACTGACTTATTGATTATCCGTTCTCTTGTATGTACAGTAAGCTTCTTTGATGATATGTCCAGTTCCTCTGCTGCAATGCATCTGCATAGGAGCGTGATTTCGTTTACTGAGAAGATTTTACTTGCAGTTTAGATACTGTTGCTTTATTAAAACCATACTCATATCCACCTTTGACTTTGAACATAAGTTATGGACTCATATCAAATCAATCCCTCAAGAAAGTAGATTGATCAAATAAGGTTTGGTCGAAAATAATTTCATTTGGCAGCAATTACAAGACCACTCAAACTAATTCTAATATTTTTTTCTTCTTTTCTTTCTTTTTTTTTGGTCCACTATAACTTTACTGGCAGCCAACGATTTCTCACCTAAAACAATTGCATGTGTTCTATAGCAACACAGACCTTATCTTATCACAAATATCAAGACAAGGCCATGAGGTTTAGCTCAGTGAAGTATAATGATTTTATCTACATAGTCTTGTGTCTGGTCGGAACAACACAAAGTGATGTAAAAACATTCTTCAATTGACCTCACTACGGTGGCTCTGAAGTGCAAAACACAAAAAGAAAATGCAAAAACAAAAACTTTCGACCCTGAGGTGCAGATGCAACATACAAAAACAAAAATGAGTGGTCCTGAGGTGCAGATGCAACATACAAAAACAAAAACTAGTAGCCCCAAAGTACACTGTTTTGCACTTTGGGGCTACTAGTTTTTGTTTTTGTATGTTGCATCTGCACCTCAGGGCTGCTAGTTTTTGTATGTTGTATTTACATTCCAGGGCTGCAAGTTTTGTTTTTGCATTTTCTTTTTGTATTTGTGTTTTGCACTTCAGGGCTGCACATTTTTGTTTTTGTATGTTGCATCCGCACCTCAGGACCACTCATTTTTGTTTTTGTATGTTGCATCTGCACCTCAGGGCTGAAAGTATTTGTTTTTGCATTTTCTTTTTGTTTTTGTGTTTTGCACTTCAGAGCCACCGTACCTCACCCTCTCCTACACTTTATTTAAAAAAAATGTTTTTATCTCCCACTACCTCCCCTCTTCGGAGGTCAACTTTATTTTTATTTTACAATTATAATTTACAAAAATATGTGCCGAAGCCTCTGAAAGGAATGGATAAGACAAACTGAGATGAAACAAAAATAAAAAGAAAAAAAATAATAAAAAATATAGCAGATTAATATTATTGGTGAAAGGGGGCCAGACATAACGAGATAGATAGATTAAACAACCAAAGTAGACAGACGCAAATAAAGGGCGGGGGGGGCGGAAGAGGAGGACATGTACCATTCAATCAGAGACTGAAAATATCACATTTTCTAAAAGGGCTACTGTACATTTTGACAGCCTCAAATTGGATATCCTCTTATTTGATAGCTTCAGCTTTTCAATGTATTGTTTGGTAGAATTTTAAAAAATCGGAATGTTAGGCATAAAAAGACAAGATCTGGCAATATGTAGATCTTATTTACCCGACAGTACAAATACATTGATAATGAAGAGTATATCAGACATCATATTGGCCGACTATATAAAATTTATGTCTAGGTTTACTCTCAGTTAGGCTGCCAGCAAGCTATTAAGTTGAGACCAAAGAGCACTGGAGTAAGGGCAGGACCAAAATAAATGTTCTTCTGCAGTGTTAAAGTACGAGTCTAACAAAATCTAGACCCATACCCGTTCTTTAGATTGTGTTTTATTAGGTAGCAGAAATTAAGTATTTTGAAAGATTGTTTCATTTTGTTGGTCAATAAAACATCATTATTAAAAGTCCAGTTTTGATTCCATTCTAAATTTGTAAAGTGATTACTTCATTTTATGACACCTGTTGGGATTGCTTTATCCTGAGGCAAAGTTCTAATTCTCTTGTTATTTGTGCCAGGATTTAAAAAAATGACAGTCATCTCCAATAATGAGATCACTTTATTCATAAAACAGAGGGAAGGTACCTTTTCTTCATCTTTTTCTTTTGGCTAGGTTGTCTATTGCAGCCCTTAGAACCGTATGGTAAAAAGTTTTGAAATTTGGCACACTGATTGGGGACAGTCCCATGATTCTTTTCACCAAGATTCATGTCTCCACCTCGAGCGCTCTAGCACGACCAACGGGTCAAATTTGGAGGTACATTTATGCATGTAAGTTTTGAGCCGTATGCCTGATTTTAAAAAAATGAGGTACTGTTGGATTCCTTGGATCAAGTCGAGTTCAACGCACCTGTTCCATTATCATATGCACTGAAAAGATATATGCAACCCACGTGACTAAAACCATTTTGAACAATCGATAAACAGTCGACGTATCTTAGAACATAGCTCCGTAGAAAAAATTTTTCGTAGAAGAAATGATGTATTGAAACGTTCATTGTCAATCGTAACGATGTTGTTTAATATTCCATAACGTCTTTATGAGGGGCGAGTTAATCATTACCTCAACGGACCTCGTTTTACCGAGGTTCCTCCCAGAACACAGCAGTGAACATGAAAGGGCTTGCGTGGACTTAGCGAACTCATCAAATGTGAAGTCAACTGGCTACCCGTCAACGCTAAATTGACCTAAACCTTTGGTGAGTAAACATTTTTCTTTTAAAATGCGGACGCTTCCCCGGCGTTTCTCCCCATATCATTACAACAGTTGACATTCGTAACTTATTTTAAAACAAAAGGCAATATGGAGCTCGTATGTTACCTTTGCATCTGTAATCAAATGTATGTTAAAAACAAATCCGGTTACGATGTGATAAATCCGCTAACTAACCTGGACCAGCAAAAGGCAACACTGTAATTTGACTGATAATTATAAAGTGGTTGGATCATTGGCAAATATTATATCGTAACACTTTGGCAACATTGTAACAACATGACTATTTGTATGTGTACCTTGTTTTGCTACAATACACATTTTATCCATTTAAATTTAAATTTCCATGTTGTAGTCATTTTTGCATTATATATGTATATTCGTACAAACCATATGTTGCTTAAAAACTCTTATAAATACACACTTCATAAATGTACATGTATAACATTATTGATATTAAGCCATTACAGCAGTTTTGGTCACAAACAAAACAACCACAGACCTACATGATCCAACATTATTTCATGTGATTCTCTGAAGAGACTATGGGGTATTTACTGTAATTATTACAACATACTGGCATAATAAAGTTATGATATAAACCTTATTGTCAGCCGTTATCCTGCAGGTGTCCCAACAGGCACTCAGAGTTTAACAGTCGGAAGTCAGTACAGCAGTGCAAGCAAAAACAGTTTTGTGGATTAGTGTGAAGTCAAGCATGGACATAAACACTCCGTGATGCAACTGAAAAACTCAGAGATATTACAGAAAAGCAGGATATTACAATCCCAATCAATGGAGAAAGAAAACCCAGTTAAGTAAACCAACTGACAAATATCTGAAAGATATTTTACCCTTTACTTTGTTGTCTGATTATAGAAAAATCTGTCAGTGTTCTAATTGAGGTGCCTGACACTTTGTCTGTGTGTTTACTACAGTGTAGGAGGAAGTGTTTCTCTATCTCAACCTATATCACAGTGGTTATATGACCAATTTTCTTTGAGCTCCAGGTTGTTTGTGTCGTGCTTTTTCAATGGCCAGTCTGTGGTCACTTAACCTGTGGTCAGTAAGGGCCTCTCTCTGCTTACTATTTCTGGCAGTAAAAAGATACTCATGCTACAAGATTATAATTTCTTTAAGCATATGATAGCATGTGGAGTGTGGAGTCATGCTTAGTCATAGCAGGGCAGGGCAGCGGTAATACCTATTGGGCAAGGTGTCATTGCAGCAGGTCATTCCATCTGACATGGAAATTATGTTTTGCATAATATACAGTAAAATAATCAGATATTTTTAAATGTATGTATGCTTGTGCTTATTTCAAGTTGGTCTCCGTTGTTGAGTCAACTCCTGGGATCAGTTACTCAAATGTGAAATCAGTCACAGTCGACTCCATAGATTTCTGGAGCCTTACAATATAGGAGTAACATAAGTGAATTCAGTTTATTAACATGAACAATAGTGCCTGGTCTGGCTAACAATATGCCTAGGCCAGCAAGTAAAGATGAAAAAACCACTAATGAAACTTCAGCTATCCATGCTATCCATGAACCAACCTTATAGTTCCAAATACATACAGACTACATACATAACATGCCCGTGGAAGAGAAACATAAGAAAATAAAAAACAATCTAAACCTATACAAATACCAAAAATGATATTGTTCTCAACAAACTGTATTTTGTTTGATGTGCAACATACTGAAGTCAGAAATCTAGATTCAAACACAGAGAAACATACAAGTTAGAGAGGTAGGTGGAGAGGGAGACAGGTGGAGAGAGAGAGAGATGATGGGAGAGATGGATTCACGGGATTGAAAGACACAGAACTAAGATGAGAGTAGTGAGTACATAACCAGGGAAACAGAGACAAAATGGGAGACACAAAAGCAGTCACAGAACCATACATAGAAATAGTTTAATTAATCTTATTTAGTTTCAGTAATTAGCTTGAGCATACTCACAGGATTAAGGTGGCAGAAAGCCGGTTGCTGATATGAAAAAGGTTGAGGAAGACTGGCCTGGTGCATTTTCAACATTTTTTCCTCAATGTGCCCTAATGCGCTCTTGGCATTCCCAGCATAGCATGGCGTGTTAGTAGCGTTGCTAACTGGTGCATTAGTGTCACTAGTATAGTTGCAGCACCAAGATTGCTCTTGCTGTGTCTTCTGTGCAGTAGCCTTGGGTACCCTGATGACTTCAGTGAATGACCATCCCTGTCTAGTGTCGATCCTGAATGCATCTGTGGCCATCCTTTCTTGCTGTTTTGTCCCATCCCTTCTGTCAATCCACTTCATTCTTTCTTAGTAGGGTGTCAGGTGTCACAGTCAATGGGGTATTGTGTGAGACGCACAGTTGAGGTGAGCTCCCTCGCTGTACCCCAGCTTCGATAGCAACAGGATGTCTCAGGGCAACTGACTGGTCCCCCGCTCAGTAATGGAGTAGTGCATTGATTAGAGGCAGAGAAACTGAAATAAATGACTCTTTAAAGCAGTAAGTCTCTCCAGACGTTTCTATAAGGAACTTGATTGCACCAGCGCAAGAACTGGTACAAAGTTACTGAATCAGGTGTGTATTTTTAAAAATCATTTTTCCTTGGCAGTTAACTGGAGGCAAGTAGTGATGCTAGCTTGAGTGGACATACGATGCTTCATGATGTCACAGAAAAATGCATATTCTGTGCACAATGGCCTACAGTATAAACTCTGATGCAATGCACATTCAACAGGATAAGACATGAGTGCGGTTATTTTGATCCTGACCACAATTTGCTTAGAATTGAATCATCACATTGTGCTGCTTAGGTAGCAAATTCAGATGACCATGTTTTTGCAGTACATTTATCTGAAGCATGTGGAATGTGTTTTGGTCAAGTGCACTGTGTTACTGTGGAAGAATATGCTGTTTAATCATTGTTTTACATTATATACTCTAACATATAAGTGATTAGAAATGTTTTCTTTTAACAGTTTTCATATTTAATGACTAAATCCCATATTCTTAACCTTCGCGTGAGAAGAAAACATGCTCTTTATTAAAATGCTTAAATCTCAAGCATGAGATAATGATGTGCTTTGAGATACTCTATGCAATTCTGTTACGATTCAGGATGGTTCCATGAACAGGAGATGTGCCCTCCTTTCCCAAGTTCTCTCTCTCATGCTATGGACTAACTGGGCCCAGTGTCTTATGTTAGTTTTGCTAGCAAACCGAAAGGTTGCAAGAAAAGAAAGCATCTTTGTGTTAATTATGGAAGAGAGGTAATTTCTGGGAAATGTTTTTCTGCAGGAGAAGTGTACGTGTGGCATGCAACCAAGTACAGAACCTGAAAGATAAGATTCCCTATTCAAAGTGTGCAATTTCTTTGTTATGTTGAGATCATTGCAGTATGATGGGGAACCCCTGTCGGTCTGCACATGCTGTCTTTGTGCTCTTACAGACTCTGTATTAAAGTGCTTGTGATTTGAATGTATCCTTGCTTTCAGTGTGTTTTAATTCAACATATATTGAATTCGCTAGACCCGACCGAATCTACAAAGGAGACAATTTTGGCGAGCCACCCAGGAGGGCAATACCCCGGAAGAGTGACCTGCTTCTGCCGATGGATAGAGGACTTTCTGACAATAGAAAATAGAAAAACGTAAGCAGACCTTATGTGAAAAGTCTGTGTTAGTGTCAGTGTTGTCCTCCGTCCGTTGACGGGAAAGGGCTGCCTGCCCGGGTGACGCCCTCTTTGGGTGAGTTGAATTCTATTGAAACCAAGTATTGTTGTTAAATGGAGTCCGGTTGATGACTCGAAGCCAGGAAGAGGGCTTGGCGATCAAAACCTATAGCCTATACAACTTTGATCAGCTGCACCATATGTGGCTTGGTGTTGAGAGTACTAGGGTATTGTAATTGTAGTCTGATAAGAAAGGCCACACAGAAGTATTCTCCATATAGAAGTTAGATTTAATAGTGAAACTATTTTAATAGTGTGCTTGGGTCCAGCGATATTTAGATAGGCCTATATCCTATTGGTATTTTTTTTATTATACGAAACTGTTATCATTATTAACAGTATGACAATTTTACTTATATTGAATATAGCATATTATTTCCCAACAATCCTTTAATTAAAAAATATCATAAATGAACATTAATAATGCTAATGCTAATTCTATGTTAATGCTACTGTGTCATTCCCAGTCCCAACCTAATACAATCCAGGTTTTGTTGCCGCACATCAGGAACATTTGAAATGCATTTGAAACCATTTTATTATGCACAAGATAATAACATGACAATTGCTGCTAGCTAGCTAAACTGTGACCTTTATAACTTTATAACCACACACACTCACGCACACACACACACGCACACATGCACGCACGCACGTACACACGCACACGCACACACGCACACACACACACACACACACTCACGCACGCACTTGCTAGCATAGCCTGCTACAGTAGCTAGTTAGCTGTAGTAGGCTGTTTGTGAGCTATCTTACATAGTGAAATGGTTTGGAGATGGAAGTGAAGCTACAATAGGGTTAGGCATCACGAGAAGAAGTTGTGAAGCCACTAGGGGGATTTAGGTGTGGTGCCTATTGCAGAAGTGCCACATTTAATAGAGTTGAATGGAATTGTGTCACCCCCTTTTCCTTTATAGTTCTTCTGGACTTCTGTGGTGCTCACAGTTGTTTGCAGTTCGAGTGAATCTTTGCTCATTTGCTTTTTTAGAGGACCCTAATGTGTGTTACAGAAAGTAACTTAAAGTGAAATGTATGACCTGAATTTGAAAGCGTATTGAACCCAAATTTTTAACTTTTTTGGGTGAGAAGATATGAAGGAGTACAACTTGTGTAGCGCGAGGCAAGCTGTAACGCTGTGTTAGAATATGCCCCCACCTATAGTAAACACTGCTACAATAACTTTTCATGTAATGTTACATATTCCATCTGTACAATGCACTTATTCTGTCCTATATAGGCTACAGGGAGCACTTGCTCTTATCCATGTCTTCAGAGATATTAATCACATACTAATCAACGATAGGCGTCAAATGCGTTTAGACCAAATATAGGCCACTTCTGCATGACATCAAAGAATCAAAGAAGAAAAATGTGAATAGAATATGACATGCTGTATTCACCAGCCTTTCATTGTATTAAAACAAAGTCAATTTCCAGCTCATTTTCCTGTATTTTGGACGTTCTTACAGTGTGCCCCGGAGCTGTTATAACTTTTCATATCTATAGGGCAAGTTGTAGCATTTCACTTAGACATTTTTTAATACAAGTTTCTGTCTTGGAAGCTGGGTGCCATGTATTCAGTGCAGTATTCAGTGCATCTTGCCTCCGGGTCAGAGGCTGAAAATTACCCCCACTGTCAATTACATACGACACAGTGACCCACCGAAGCAGAACCAACTTGGATTTTCATAGGCCGAGGGATTCCCCGACCAGTAAGAAGGCCAATCCCTCCTAAGCCTCAGTGTAATTCAAACTATGTAGGCACGCATTTAACAATATTAAGTCTGCTCAGTTGTGAGCCTGTAGGCTGCTTTAAAAGGAAAGTGATGTAAAGTGAATCAAACGTAGGGGACACTGGGCACAACCTAACAATTTTAGGTTTTTGCCTATTTATAAAATATATACACATATTAGGGTAAATAATTTTCATCTACATACACGATACATCCCTTTGCTATGATTATTGAGCATCAGCAAAAATCTAGAACATTCCTGTTGATTACAGTTCAACCGCAAGTAAGATGATGACAAACAGGATTATGCTAATTTTTATTGTTTTCACTGGGCAGCTCTCTTGGTCTTGTACATATGCTGAAGAAAATATTTGTACCTGAAAGTGGACTGATACTGTTTGTGAAATGAAATTTTGCCTCCAGGTTCCAGCTGAGTGTCGAGGCAGTCAGCAAGGCCATTCTACGTCAGCTGGGTGAGAGCTGCATTAAGCAACAAGCACAGACCTGTGAGTGAGGAAGAAGCATTCCTGAACAAGTTTCAGTGCACTAGAAGCTAATGATTAATTTGCTGTGAAAACCATGTATGGTTTTTAAAGCAAGCTAAAAGTGAGATAAAATTGAGGTTACTTGCTTGAGAGTGATGTATATTTGGGAGGGATTATCTCATTTGAACTAGATAAGCTTACACACTTGCATAGTACCAGGTTTAATTTCAAGGAGGGTTTCAAAAAATATTAAACAGAGTACAGAACAGTAATGTTTCTTTATTTGTTTGTTTATTTAATGTGGACATCACAGTAGCATTAATACAATATGCAATATGTAGTGAGCAGCACCATATGCACCAGGTGCTCGTTTACAACACCTGGCCCAAGAAAAATATAAAGGAGAAGAGAAAAGAAAAAAGGAGATAAATGATCAGATATTGAAATGCAGTGATATATTGTATGTAGCCTATACTTTATTGGATTTGGTCTTTAAAAGACAGAAAACCTTCAAACTTCATGCAATCTTTCAACTCCATATTGTTTTGAACACGGTACGTGTTATGTAAGTATCATAAGTAGATTTAGAATGTTAACCTGATTTGAATGCATTGAGGTGAATTAACTACAGCCAGACTGGGAAGGCTGTACAGGGCAGAGTACTGCCTTGATTCAAACCTGTTTGCGTTAAAACGTCTCGCCTTGTTCATGGCAGCCTTGCATAATGGAGAACGGCAGCATCAGGAAGAGGAAGGAGTCACTCAATGGCCATGTGGTCCCCAGCATCCACTCCCATTCCCAGCATGCAGATGAGGAAGTAAAAACCACAGCTCTCAAGAAAGATGTGAGTTTTGTTAACCGTGTGTGTGTGCGTGCGTGCGTGCGTGTGTATGTGTGTGTGAGTGTGTGTGGATTTTTTAAAGAGTATTTAAGTGTAGGCTACTAATGTACTGGTTCAGTTTAGTGGAATGTTCCATGATTTGATACACACACAGTGAAATGTTCAGTGTTAAATCAACTTTTACTGAGTACATATGGTCCCTATTCCTCTCATATCTACACTGTTAGAGTTGAATTAACACTGAACATTTTACTGTGTATGCATAGGTTTGAGGGAGACATGATATTACCCCCAATATTTTCATATGAATTAATTGCAATATTAGCTAGTAGTCTTGTGAGACTTGACTGACTGTGCAAGACTAGGTGATCCACCAGTGTGTCTCACCCAAAGTTGAAATTAAACCTCTGCCTCTGGTCTGACATTACAATATTTTTGATGCTTTTTTGCCGGTTTTGAACTCCCAATATTTTGGCTGGACCGCAACAGCGGGGCCAGCCCTACAAACACGAATGTCTGTGACTGAGTGACTGAGTGACTGAGTGAGTGAGGACGTTACACCGTTGGTCGGCTGAGTTATGAAGTCACACCATTGGTCGGCCGGTCCAGCCATATACTAGGTTTTGACCTGGTCTTGTTCAGTATTGATCAGTCCAGTGTTTATCAGCACTCATTGTCACAACCTCTGCTATTGATTTTGGAGAGTGCAGATAAGCATGCACTCTCTTCAGAAGCACATGTCAGCTACTGCTTCTTATCAGCTCACAGTTCATAACTCAGGTTTGTTAAAGACATAAGTCGGGGGAAGACATTTTGTGTGCAGCGCAATAAGCAGACTTGTGAGTTCCTGATCAACTGGTGGGGGTTGCTGGTGCACAAACAGATACTGTCGTCCTGGCTGACTGAAGCCCTCCCATCTCAACCCCCCCTCCCACTTCTGTCAGTGTTGTAAGAGAGTGCAGCCTATCTTGTCTTTGTGTGTGTGTGTGTGAGTATGTGTGTGTGTGTGAGAGAGAGAGAGTGAGAGAGAGTAGGATCTGTTCTTTTCTCACGGTCATTACCAGAACAGTGTTGACCTCCAGTCTGTTTCCATTCACATGGCATCTCCATGCTGCCCCATCATCCACTGTCACACCACAGTAGTCCAACACACTTGATACTGTGTCTGTCCAGACCTTTCCCATTCCCTATTAGCATTGTGCTCTTGGCTGTGCTACCCCCGTAGCTTCAATGAAAATCTAACAGGGACTGGTACGTAATGAACAGGGACTTAAACAGAATTCCATCAATTGCTGGAGCAGCACTGTCTGGTCTACAGAATGCATAATTAATACTCTAAATGACAGAAAATCAAAATTAAGAGAGGTACAATCAGTGAAGGTGTTTTTAGGTTGAGGATGAGATATTTTTTACATGTATTTACTTGTCAGTGTTAAAGTGTAAACAGGTCTTTATCTGTGTGTTCAAATGGCATGCTAATTACTGTTGTCAGGCAGGTATTACAGTTCTGAATTAGGATCTGAGTTAATATGCATAGACATAATCTCACTAATATACGCAAGGAATGTGTAAGTGCTGTTTTGTGCTTCTCTGTGCTCACCTACCTGAAAATTCACATAGGTGCATGGAATTAATCAGAACCAGCAGAGTCAAAATCATTAGACATGTAAACGATTCTTGGCCATATTGTCTGTTGTAGCTGAGTTATTGGGGAGGGGTATCAGAAACTGAGGTCACATTCCCCTGCATTCAACAGGTGGGCCTGATCAGTGGGATCTGTCTGATTGTGGGGACCATGATTGGCTCTGGGATCTTCATCTCTCCAAAGTCTGTGCTTGCCAGAACAGGGGCTGTGGGGCCCTGTCTGTGTGTTTGGGCAGCTTGCGGAGTCCTGTCAACACTAGGTAACCGCACATATAAGAGCACACACTATATTTGCTATATAATTTCTATCTCTAAATTGCATTTATTTGTTTAAGTATATCAGTTTATCTACTCAAGCCACGGAATTTGGCAGGATATCCTTAATGTGTAGCTATCATACACATTGGCACAGGTGTATGTAGTTAAATGTATATGAACTATCTCACACCATGTAGGAAGGAAAAAAATTTGATCTTCCTGCAGCGATAGGTTTATACAAACAGCTGTCAAGCTGTAAATGTAGTGTTCCTTTGTAATAGCTACAGTAATTCAGCATTGAATAAAATTTGACAACAGCAAAAATCTGCTCGTTTGTACATGTAATTTCACAGCTTATGTAATGTTTTTAGCCACAAAGTGGTTTTGGCGGTAAAACACCTGAAACCGCATCTTACCAACAAAACCTAATTACATCCTGAGTGTCTGTGTGTTCTATGTTATTTTTAGGAGCTCTGTGCTATGCAGAACTTGGCACCATGATTACCAAGTCTGGAGGGGAATACCCATACCTGATGACGGCTTACGGCCCCCTAATGGCCTATCTGTATTCTTGGACCACCATCATGGTTTTAAAGCCTTCCTCCTTCGCCATCATCGCCCTCAGTTTTGCCGAATATGCCGCCACACCTTTTTACCCAGGATGCACCCCTCCAGGGCTTATTATCAAGTGTTTGGCTGCAGTTGCTATCAGTAAGTGAGTGCTTAACGGCTAAAGAATCTGTATTGTAGTTAGGGCTTTCATGTTTCACGACTAAGATTTATCCATATTTTTATTTTCATTTTGGCTCGTAATTTTTAATGTCAAATTATAGGCTTGTCTTATCTCTTGCATACTCTGTCAATTTGGGAGAGCACAGACAAGGGCACTCTCTCCTCCAAATTGTGCGCTGCCAGCTAACACTCCTCTGCTCTGTGCAGTGTTGAAGGAGTACACTGTTGCTGGCGCAGGCAGGTTGCAGGCACTCGGTCAACCAGAAGAGTCACTACTGCGCAATGAGAGGAGGCCAGTCCAACTGGCTGAAACCTTTCCTCTCTCGCCAGTGCAGTGAACAATATGCACTGTCCATGCCAGACCATGGTTTGCATCACTGGAACCAAATGTCTCTTCAGAATGAGTTGTCTAGCAGCCCCAAGGTCTTGCTTTAAAAAAAACAAAAAACAAAAAAAAAAAACATTGTTTTATGTTAGTGCTGTTTATTGTGCCTGACATCACCACGGTCACTCTGCTCCAATACTCTCAGCTGTGAATCAGTGACTATTTACTCTCGACAGGATGAACACTTTATGAGAGCTATTGCCTATTGGAGGAGAGGGATATGTCTCACTGATTACTGCTGTTAGCGTGTGGACATCTGGCACATTGTTAGGAACAACTCATTTAGTGGCAACCTGAAGAGCCCTGGCTGACATAAACTCATCCTAGCTCTGTTAGTACAATGCCTGTTGTGTTCAGCGGCTGCAGTCTGCAGTTAGCATTCTGGATACTCAGACCGGCAACCATAGGCTCCAGCCTGTTCTTATGGTCATTACCGGTGGATGACCATAAATAAAAAATACACTGTGATTGCAATATGTCCATTTTTGGCATTGCTGGATATACAAAACACGCAGACAGGAAATACACTTGAATGAAAATATATAAAGTGCATTACATTAAAAAAATTCTTAAAATGGAATGAGCCATGAGAGATATAAAGGCCCTCTCCCAAAGTCTCATAGCACACCTGGCTTCATCTTCAGCATTCACTCCCACCGTAGGTAAACCCTTTTGTTTCATTCAGTAAGTCAGCAAAGAAGAGTTTTATACCTTTAAAGGCTGTGTCATGTTTACGGTTTGGTCTTTAACTGTAAAAAAAAAAATACAAAACATTTGTTGGAAGCTATTTGTGGAAATGGGGCATGTTTATCATTAAAAAACATTGGGTTTGAACCTGCCACACCTGTATAAAATGGTTTGCTCTCTGCCGGTTGAATATTTGTCTACAGTAGACAGCTTTCAGCCTCTGAAACGAGGACACTTCTGATCTTGTGTTCTATCTTTTCTAGTACTGATTGTGCTGGTGAACTGTCTGAGCGTCAAATTGGCCAGCTATGTGCAAAACTTCTTCACTGCAGCCAAGCTCTTTATCATCCTCGTCATTGTGGTGGCTGGGGCTGTGATGCTGGCTAAAGGTACTCTCCTAATTAGTTTTTTTGGGCACTAGGACCGAAGAGTAAGGGCTTATTTCCATTGCATCAAAGTAAGACGCGAGATGCAAATGCAAGTGCAAACGTGTTCACAGTGTCAGAGTTTTTTGGAATTCATTATACATCCAAACAGAAGTTGGCTGGCAATATCACAGAACGACAACATGAAACAAAACAGATCTAGAAGAGTACAGAAATAATTATTTTGAAAAGAAATGCAGAAATATGAATGAATGGATTAGTACATTTGGAATCATACCCATATCTTTATATGGAATATGTAAATGCCTATTTACGTATCATTACTTCAAATGTAGTTAGCTAAAATGTCTTTCAACCTTATTGCCTAAGAGATAATATTTCCAGATTTAGCTCCTTGCAATGCAGTTAATTTATCCAATTTATCCAGTGTTATAATTTGTAGGTTGTGTAACTGTTCAGGTTAATGGAAGACTCAAAGGAAGCAATATGCTATAGGAATTTTTTTTACAGCTGTAAAACCTGAAGTGAAATCTACAATTTCTCTAAGGGGTATTGGCATACTGACTTCATAAAAATCAACATGCATAACATTTGGATGCAAGATCCTCACTCTTCCATTTATTTGCTTTTTAATTAAAAGTTTGTATATTAAAAAAACACAAATGATTCAGTAATGCCTTTTCAAATTTGCACTTGCACATGCAATTGCCAACTGAATTTAAATTGGACCCTTTTCAGTGTGTTATTAGTGACATTTTTCACAATTAGATGACAAAAGGACAAGAATGCTACAATAAGGCACAAGTAAAAGATGAATATTTAATTGAGAGGAATCTTGTACAATTAATGTTTAAGAAGTAAAACAAATGAAAAGGGGTTACAAGAAATATACAGTAAAATTTCTTCCTCAGTTTAATCAAGTTCATGAGACTCTACATTACAACATCACTATTACAGTTCATCACTGCAATAAATATGACTGGTTTACTAAACAAAAAAGTTATAAAAAAATCTGTCTAGTATGCTTCACTAGTACAGAGTCAATCTGCTGTAGAGGTGTGTAATATTTGCTATATTTTGCTATATTGTTGTAATATTTGCCTACAGGAAACACAGAAAACCTTAAAAATACATTTGCGGGAGCATCTACTTCTTTTGGGGACATTGGGCTGGCATTTTACAATGGGCTCTGGGCATATGATGGATGGTAAGTAAATTGCTAATGATTTCCCACTTGAAACTTACAAAATCATCAAACACAGCTGTGATCTATAAATTAATGTGCTTACAGTTTATTACAAAAGTTAAAAAGACAAGGTCAGTGTTTTTGTGTGAAAATATAAACCCAAAAGTCTCAATGACAAACCAGCTGTGGTGTGTGGAACATAGTTAAAATCATGAAACTGTCTTTCAGGAATCAACTGAACTTTATCACAGAGGAGCTTAAAAACCCATACAGGTAAGTGCTACGTTGCCAGTAGGATTATGATGTCTAATATTGTACTTTTATAAGAGAATAAACCGTCCAGGATCTGTGCTGTTGAATTAGACTGTTCTCGTTGTCTTCATGGCAGAAACCTACCCTTAGCCATCATCATTGGGATTCCCCTGGTGACTGTCAGCTATATCCTCGTCAACATTGCTTACTTCACAGTGATGACCCCCACTGAACTGCTGCAGTCCCCAGCTGTGGCTGTGGTAAGGTTTACTATGTTTAAGTCCTGGCATGGACTGTAGGAACCCATTCAATATTCAAATATCCTGTGCATAAACTTTTTTATGCAATGGTTTCATATACTATGCTATAGAGTTTAGAGGCCTGTCTGTAATATGCACCAGCATGGCCAGTTAAAAATAGGATATTATGTAGTAGTGTCATGCCCTGTCACGGTCTTGCTCTGCTGTAAAGCCGGGGTCATTGGTTTGTATATTTTAAATGTGATACCTCATTCATTCTAGGGACCTCATTTTGTATTCTTCAGACTTTTGGTGATAGAGTACTGCACCCTGTGTCTTGGATCGTCCCTTTGTTTGTGGTTTTTTCCACTTTTGGTGCTGCCAATGGAAGCTGCTTCACTGCCGGCAGGTGAGTGGTTGTTCACAGTGTGTACATTTCCAAGATTTCGTTAAAACTTAACGTTAGCATCCACACAAGGAGGGAGGGTTTCAGCCTGAAGGGTGTGCACTTATGGTTCTCCAGTATTTTGAGTTGCTGTAGATAAGAGATTCTAATGTAATGCAATGTATTCCCCAGCTCACAACCCAATGGCGATGTTTCTAGTTCATTGAGCACCTACTCTCTGCCTGTCTAATTTGCATAGGCTGTGCTTTGTCACACTGCCTACAGTGCAGGCTGACTGCAAAGGCTTTGGAGAATTTGCACTGCAGCATGTACCATCATGAATTGATAGAGAATTTTGCAGCGATGAAGCAGGCTTACAATTATTATTGGGCATTCCAAACTGAGGACTAACTTAGAAATTGGGATGAAAAACACATAAAATAATCTTGTGCATGTTATGACATCCTACAGAATTTAACAATGTATTATTATTTTTGTATTTCTAAATTATTTTATGTGTATACTATATCAACCATTTTTGCTATATCATTCATCCAAGAAAGTCCCTGGTAGGAAAATTACTTTTATTTGTCTTTTTTTTTCTCATTCCACAGACTGACCTATGTTGCAGGTCGGGAGGGTCACATGGTGAAGGTCATGTCCTATATTAGTCTGAAACGCTGCACACCATCACCTGCCCTCATTTTTAATGCAAGTCTTCCATCTTCTACTGATTATTTAGCACAAGCTTTATTTTAGGTTAACCCTTATTGATGTGCTTGTGGGTATCGAAAGATTCCACAGGAGGAGGTCTTTAATCAAGCTTGTTTCAAGTGCAGTCTCACCTTTGTGTTTTTATATAGGGGGTTCTGGGGATCATTTACATCCTGCCAGCAGACATCAATTCCCTTATTAACTACTTCAGCTTTGCTCAGTGGCTCTTCTACGGACTGACAGCTTTGGCACTCATTGTCATGAGATTTACTAAGAAAGAAATGATGAGACCTGTCAAGGTAAGGTTAATCCCAAAGTTTCTGAATTGACAAAGACAATTCACTGAGGTCTACTGCTGAATTGTATGCTCTTGTCCTCTCACGTATAGGTACCCGTAGTAATTCCGGGCATTGTGGTCTTGGTGTCTTTCTACTTGGTCCTGGCTCCCATCATTGACAAGCCCGAGCTGGAATATCTTTACTGCGTCATCTTCATGTGCTGTGGGTTCCTCTTCTACTTCCCCCTTGTTTACTACAAGTTCGGCTGGACACGCAAGATCATGCGTGAGTATTCGGTGCAAGTGCTTTCTTGTATGGCACTTCACTTCATCCTAGTGAGGATTATCCGTTTGACATCATTCGGTACAGTCTGTTTAAAACCTCTGCAAGTGAAATAAATAAAATATTCAGTCCCAAAACAAATTTTGATAGATTCTGAACATGTATCTTAAGTGTATTTTTAAGAGTCAAAGCTAGAGCTGCTGGGTGGCTCATTCCGTTAAGGCACCACATTGTGCATGGATGAGCCCCACAATCTTGGATTGAATCTGGATCGAGCCAGTGCTGACTGAGGCCGGGTTACACGCCATTGACGATTATGTCGCCCAGGGCATGGGACTGTTCAGTCAGTTAGGAGTCTGCATATTTTCAAGCAAGAATCTTGCTTGAAAATGACTTCAACTATATGGACATAATACAAATAAAATACAAAGCTTTGTCAAACAGTAAAAGGAAAGATATACTGTAGGTAAAGATAAATGTGGTATCTTCAGTTAAAAGTCAAAGCATATTAAAGCAGGGGAGCAAAGACAAAATAACAGAGTTGCTAGGCAGGGTGAAAATTATTCTTAAAAATATTTCTCAAGACCTTCTACAGTAACAGTACACCCCCCCCCCCCCCCCCACCCTAGTCAAGCCAAAATCTGTTGACTCCTATACATTTTTCCTATGGAATTTTCCTACATTTGTGTGTTCATTCTACACTTTGGCAACCATAGAACCAAACATACTAGTGCAGATGTCAGAGACAGTCTTTATCAAATCACCCCTATCATCAGAAAATAAACAAAAATATGTAACAAGTCGGTAAAAACGCGATAACTTGAATCTCATCAGTATTTACTATAATACACTCTGTATTGCTTCATCCATTTAATCACTTGACCTTTAACCCTAACAGGACCCATTACCATGCACCTCCAGTTACTAATGGAAGTAGTCCCACCAGAAAATGCTGAATGAAGAAAAATGGAGGAAAATAAAGCAGATGCATTTTGCAAAGACACTGACGAGGGACAAAAAAAGAAGGCAAGCTGGAGGGGTTGATGGCAGGATAAATTAAGGGAATACTTTTCATCATGGAATTTACAGCTATCAAGAAAATATATTCATAAAAAGAAACATTATGAAAGGAATGAACTGTTTGACTGATGGATGTCCCACCTGCTCTTACTACATTTGTTTTTTCTTCATTTGTATTTTAATTTGTAATTTGACAGGGAAGTTATCTGTCTTGCACACAAGGCCTGATAGATGTAAAAATGTGTGCAGTTTTGTTCATTTTTAAATGAGCTGCAGATTATCCTCAAATAACTTTTGTGGCATCAGCAGCATATACAATAATTTAGAAAAATAGCCATGACATATTTTGTAGTAAAGGCCAAAGATGTAAACCAAATGACAATTACATCAGAAAAAACTATAAATAGTAAAAGGATATTGGATTCTCAACCTTAAATTATGCATGCAGGTCATATATGTGTTGAATTTTTAATTCTAAACTCCAAGCTCATTCAGGCTATACAAATACATTTGTTGCCTAATTAATGCCCTTGAGTATATGTGCTGTAATTGTATGTATGTTTATGTATAACAAAAATACATTTCAATAACTTTACATTTAATGTAACTTTGGTATATATCAAACTGGGGATTTTATGATACTGGTTGTCATGTATTCTTTTAGGCCTTTACTTTTCCACATGAATGCAAATGTAAATTATGGACCATTAATCATACATTTGCTTATGTGTTTTGATTAGTGTACATAAATGTGACATTATAAGCAGTGCTTTAGGAACCCTGGTTCTGGAAGTGTACTGTGTGAGCTTGTTTTCACTGAAACTTGGCTCATGCATTGTTGGTTTTTCAGCTCTCGAGAAAACTTAAATGATGTTTCAGCGCCACCATTGAAAATGGAAAAAATAATACTTCAATGTATGTGCTTCTATTTAGTGATATTACACTGACATGAAATTACAGCTACATATATTTATATAATAAAGAGAAGGTAACATGAGCATATTGCTGTCTACTGTACTGTATATACAAAATCTGTTGGCTCACTTTATCCACTCCCTTTAGATAACATAATCATACTTACTGCTTTATGGTCCATCTCCTCCAGTGATTTCTCATCCCCCTAGATTTACTGCTGTATGGACTTTTCATGGAATTTCCCTAAGTTAAAATGAGAAAAGTTAAGATGTTGTGTAACAAGAGGTATATTATATATTAATCTACATGAACAAATAAACTGTGTTCATATTTTTGTTTTAAATATATATATTTATGATATGAAAAATAACAAAATATCAAATAATGACTGTAACAGTAAAACACACCATCACCAATGCACTCTATAAAGCCACTGAACATGAGAAATTATTTCTATAATTATATACCCCATCATTTCCAGTTTGCCTTTCTCTTGACATGCTTCCCAGTTCATTTTTTATGCCTTGGCACCTTAACAAAGACATTCCTCAGATTAAATACTTTCACATGAAGTGATTTTGACTGACTCCTGACTTAAATGAGTCCATAGAATCCATACCAAATGTGCATGTGACTGCCAGCTTAAACAATGAAGGTTTTAAACAAGCCACTGGGGTTGTTGTGTAAACCCCTATGACCTTAATTCAAGGAAAATTTAAAGCCTTTAAAAAAAATAATAAATAAATAAATTTTAAAAATCATATAGTGTTGCATCCCATTAAACCTAGTACATATTTTACAAGCATATGCCTGATTGCAACAATTTCATCTGGATAGTTTATCTGACAGGCTCGAGATTTCACAGGACTAAGTACAAACATGGCTGGCTCAAGATCTTTGGGGAAGATATGCTGCTTAGGATAAGTCTGTATTTATCTTGCTAGCCTATACTGTTTTAAAAATATAACCATACGTAGAAAGACAGGATTTCAACATTTCTGGCTAGCTGTATTATCAGCTCAGAGCCTGAAAGTCACAGGTTCGATTCCTGGGTAGGACACTGCCGTTGTACCCTTGAGCAAGGTACTTAACCTGTATTGCTCCAGTATATATAAAGCTGTATAAATGGAAGCAATGTAAATATGTAAAAGTTGTAAGTCGCTTTGGATAAGAGCGTCGGCTAAATGCCTGTAATGTAAGGAAAGAAACAGTAAGTTCCCCAGCTGACTACGACCTCAATTTAACAAATGTGGTGGAAGTTAGTTTATTTGGTCTTTATTTTGTCTATTTAGCACTCTTTTAATGTGAAACTTTTAATGTGAAATGCCCTGCTCTATTGGTTACCGGAAGTACATTCCTTATTGGGGCTAGGTACATTCCCAACGAGAGCGCTGATTAGCAAGCCAGTTACATATGAATGCCTATGCAGTTTTCCCATTTGAAATACAGTGTTATACTGCTTAAACTAATACTATTAGCTACTTATACTGCGATTCTATTCTAAAACTATTTCTGTGTTCAGTCAGATTTAACCTTGGAACCACAAACTGGACCGTTCAATGCATGCGTGTTTACTAGCTACGCCATTTCCGTAACTAACAGTTAGCTAGCTAGCCTGGTTTATAATCAGTTAGGCTGTCTGGTCAACTATATTGGCAACATACGTTGTTAAAATAAATAAATAAAAATAAAGTTACTGGCTGTAGAGATGTCGTCAGCGTGTGGCAATGGTGACATTAATGGGAAAGGTGCAGAATGTCCTCAGCCTTTGGTAAGTTCTCGCTAATGCAATGCTGCTATTGCAGCTAAGAGCATGCGTATCTTCTTGCTATCATAGAGAGAGAAATAATTTTAACTTCACTGAAAGTGGAAGAAAGCTGGAATTGAGCCGTCTTAAAAGAGTCATGAGACACAAAGGCCAGGACAAAATTTCAAACTTAATAATATGCGACGATGAAACGAATTTATTTGCTTGTTTGTTTATTTGTTTGTTTGTTTGTAAAACTCCGAAAACAGAAATTGTTGCATCACCCAGATATTAGCTTGCACTTGCCTTTTCTCCGAAACGACCTCCGGGTCCACAAGCGTTGCATCGTTCTTTGAGGAGGCGGAAAGGTTTCTGTGAGTTTTGTTGTCCTTCTAACCCTCTGCGCATATTTGAAACTTTTTTTCAGGACAAGGAGCATCCCAGGTTGTTGATCCCTGAGCTCTGTAGACTTTTCTATCAGCTGGGATGGGTGACGGGAACAGGTGGAGGAATAAGCCTGAGGCATGGGTGAGTGTTCTGGAGCTTGGTGGTTGATTCGCTCTGTTATACACGACTTTATAACTAATTAGTATCACGTATGGAATACTATGTATGTACTCCATTTTGTAATGAAAAGTAAAGCTTTTGGTAGCTACCAATACTAACGTGCATGTCCTTTCACATCCTACATGAAGCCGTCACTTTAGTTTTGTCATTGTCTCTTGTGCATTCACAATTTAATGAATAGTAGCAGGCAGTAGGCGTGTGTAGAATGAAACCAAGCTCGTTAGATTTCTGCGAGTATATTGGATGTTACTGAATGTAGGAGCCAATTCTTACCACTTTTTCCATTTATTTTTCCCGATCATAGAGACCATATTTATATTGCGCCCTCTGGCGTCCAGAAGGAGAGGATACAGGTCAGCAATGGGAGGGTTACTGAAAGGATTATGAGTGTGTGTCCTCATCTGCTGGAATGAATGTTTTTTAAAGGACCCAAGCACCACAGGTTTTCTCTTCTGCTATTGTGCAGATTATTGTAGGTTATTAATTGAATATTGGAGTATGACTAGACCATTTAATAGACCAAATATGTAATTTATTGTGAATCATAGTGATACTATTACAGTTGATTTATGTTGAAAATAACAGCTGAAAACTAAGCTCTGTGCATACAGTGTATATATGCAAAGATTGTATGTGTATGTTCCATAAAACAATTCCTATGCAAAAAGGATCTTCACACATGGGCAGCATAAGCACAATGGGAATGCTAAACACTTTCTGCTCTACAGCCAGAGGACATGTTTGTGTGTGACGTAGAGGAGAGGGATCTCAGCTGCCCACCACCCTGGAAGAAGCTCAAAAAGAGCCAGTGCACCCCCCTTTTCATGAATGCCTACACTATGAGAGGTATGTTTCCTGTGTTGTAAACAGTATATAATATGTCTTTGCATTATGGTCCTGATCATATACATTGCTCTTACCCTGTGTCTTCCCGCCTTTCCCCAGCGGCTCAGGCGGTGATACATACACATTCCAAGGCTGCGGTCATGGCAACCCTGATGTTTCCTGGCAAGGAGTTCTGTATCACCCACCAGGAGATGATAAAGGGAATTCGCAAAGGTACCTCTGGCACAAACTACAGGTGAAAGAAAGATTTGCTTTCTCGCTTAGCAAGCATTTTTCAGGGAATCTACAAGTCCTCTCTTCACATGTCAGAAAAATTGGCGCTTGCTAATTGTGTGCGCCCGTGCTCGCACGCGCGCGCGCATTTGTGTGTGTGTGTGTGTAGGTATGATGATACTCTAGTGGTGCCGATCATTGAGAACACACCTGAAGAGAAGGACCTGAAGGAACGCATGGCTCAGGCCATGGAGGAGTACCCAGACTCCTGTGCAGTCCTGGTTCGTCGCCATGGGGTCTATGTCTGGGGGGAGTCATGGGAAAAGGCCAAGGCCATGTGAGGATCTGCTTACTTTATCAGTTATTACATTGCTGCTATAGCAGTAGAGGATGTAAAAGTAGAGGATTTTTTGGTTTTACTATACTTGCTAACTGGAAATGACACAGAAGGTGCACTTTAAGCAGTTGCGTCTTTCTCTTTTCTCTAAAAAAGCAACAGGAGAAGACTTCATGTTTTCAATTTTGTGTTTCCTGCAGGTGTGAGTGCTATGATTACTTGTTTGATATTGCTGTTCAAATGAAGCAGTGTGGCTTGGACCCCACGTCACTTCCAACAGAAGACAAAGGAATCCTTTGAAATGCCATAAACGCTGGATGTTTTTTTTCTGGGAAGACTAGGGTTAAAGAAAATATCACATGTCTGTTTTGCATGTGTACTCAGTGCTTTTAATATAAACATTTTAACTAAAAGCCTTTGGAACTCACTACAGATGCCGGATAATTAAGTACTGGCAAAATTTGAGCATGTACAAAGACAGACTTCACAAAGACCACTGATTTACATGCAAAAATAAGCTCGACAACAGTGTGAGAAACCCCCTCAACTTTTAAAGGTGGAACCTAACACTATTAGACTTAGAGGTACCCTGGTGTTTGTGTTATTGACATAAACACTGATGTAAGAAACTTCTTTTTGTGATTGAATGTGTTAGTATAAACCTAACAATATATACACAGACCAGTTGGAGTGTAGAATGCAAAAAAAAAAAAAAACCCATGAGAATAAACCTCAAACACAAAACAAGATGACATACAAGAAACACACACCACACCCCCTCCCCACCCCAACTGTTGTAGTGCACTATTTGGCCACTAGAGTGAGTAACATCCCAGGTATGAAAAGAGAATGTGTTGAACTCGTAAAAGTATGTAAACAAAAAAAAAAAAAAAAAATTTGAAATTGCATCTGTAAACTGGTTCTCATTACTGTCTGTTACTAATGTACCTCACTAGGCTTGTCATTTCTGTGATGCACAAACAGTTGAGAAATGTATTTATAATCTGTTTGCAGATAATTCATCTTGGGAGAAAATATAGAATGTGCTAAATGTAGCTAGTATGCAGTAAGCTTGAAACATGCTTAAAATTCAAATAAGTTTTGGATACTGATAAATTATTTGAAAAGAGATTAATTTTTAGACATAGCCACCAAATGGTAAACAAGACACATATTTGAATGACAGATATTTTTCAATGTTAGAGTACTTGTGCCAAATAAAGATACTTTGACAGTGGTAATAAGCTGAAGCCATTTTCTGGAAAAATGCCCGTTTGTCACATGCCCTTGTATATAATTGCAACAGCCAGTTATGCAACAGAAGCAGGACAGTTTAATGTCCATAATTTGTTCCCTGATCCCAGGAGTTTAGGCTCAAGGAGTAAAACATAGTTAAAATTGATTGAAATAGTTAAACAGAATATTAGTTAATAAATTATGAGCACACAAATGTTTCTCATTCTTCCATTTCTGCATCGGTATATTAACATTTGGTAATAGATGTTTTGTACCATCATGGTAACAATCAATACTAATAGAGTTTAACGATAGAGTTTTGGCTCCACAAAAAATATTTTAAAAAATAGCAGACAACCTCTTGTATCACCGTAATGTAGAAATACTGGAGTCCAAATGATCTAATTCCAGCTATCCTTCAAGGCAGTGTGTCATGATGTCTTATGGTTTTGCAGTGTAATTTCATGTAGACAACAAATTGCACTGAAAGTACATAAGGGCAAACAATGTATTAAACTAAGAATATGCATATCTCAAAAGCAAGGTTTTTTTGTATACTTTTACCCAACACCTCAACATCACAATCCAATGTCATATCACTTCAGCAATAAATGCCATTAAAAATGTAAAAGTAAATATTCTGTATGCGGCCACTATTGTCGTTTGGCACTGCAGGAAAAAACTTTTTTTTTCTTTTTGGTAGATGCACTGGAATTGGTGTTACATGAAGCAAAATTGTAGAGCAACCATCTTTCATTTTTCGAATGTCACAGGAGTTTCTGAGCCAGTGTGGTGTATCGAAGCATCTTCTTTTAACAATGTGCGTCCAAGGTGTTCTGGGCTGTGTGTTTGCTTGAGATTAGAACAGCTTAAAACAGATTAGTTAATTTTAGACACTTGTCAGCTAATCGTGGTCACTGGTCAGGTGGAGCCGTGCTGGAGACGTCGTCCGGCGCGACAAAAAAAATGAGCGTGGAGCAGCACGAGATGATTGTGTGGCCATGTGCCTGGGACCGGCTACAGTGCGGGGATTAGGCTGCTCCCAGATCACCCCCACAACCTTAGTTGATGACTTAATGCGCCCAAACTATCCACTCAAATAGCAACCTTCTGCGGTTTTGATAATTTGGCCTTTTCTTATGTAAAAACCCATGTGGTATTCAGCTCTAACAAGCTGAACATCATGCTCTTTTTCTTTAAGAGCAATCTCATTGAAAAACCTGTGGGATAGTTATAGAGTTAATGTTGTTTTTAAAGCTGTCAGATTTTGCACCTCTGGTACGTATTCACTTGTTGCAGTTATATGGATGTCCTCTGTTTGTTTTCCATTTAGCATTGTTGGGGCTTCCAGTATTTCTTTCACACACTTCAATCACATGGGTTGTGTTTTTAAAAATTGCATCCTCTTGTTTGAATATTAAGTACATTGAACGCGAACGGGAAGTACAGACATGAAGAGGGGGAGGTGCCAAGCGTCCAGAGGTGGCAGAACGGAGAGGTCTGGCTGGTGTGTAGGGTCTGATGATCCTCTGGATATATCCTGGTGCTGACCCCTTTGCCGCCTGGTATGCAAGCACCAAAGTCTTAAATTTGATATATTTCATACTGAATGTTTTCAGATCTTTAGACCAAGTGTAATATTAGACAAAGGGAACCTGAGTCAACATTAAACACATTTTAAAATTATTTCATTTATTTACACTATGCCTACAAGCACACAGTGAGAGCCATGGTTTCCGATGGAGAACACTTGGAACATTGGTGAATCTTCAAAATCGCACACTTCTCTACATGCAGTTAAAAGATCTTATCATTGAAAATCACCAACATGTTTCGGCAATACATTTTCATTTACATTAATGCACTGTTATATAAAAGCTGTATGTTGCACTCAGTGGTAATTGTATTATATGTTTTGAGTGTTATATTTTAATTTCCTTTTTCCTTATTTTCTTAGATTGTTGATGAAAACAACATGTAGAAATCCATTGATGGCAGTGATGAAACTAAAGCCAATTGGATGAGGTATTTCATTCAATTATATAGTTTGTCTTCGTCATGGTGTAACAATGGTATCAGTTCAACAGGTCATTATATCAAAAGGTAGAAGCCTAAAAACACACCTGTAAATAATCGTTCAATCACCCAGTTATTAAGTCCAAACACATTATTACATCCAAACACATTATTATATCCAAACACATTTTTAACCACGACTATCTAATACCAGTTGCAATATTACATGGATACCACACATTTCACAAACACAGATCTCCAAAATACAAAATTCCAGTTCATATGCAATCCACAAAAAAAAGTTTTTATGGATATTCTCAGGTTTTGCTCAGTGCTTCATCTTGACACATTTACATATTCTCGCAAAGTTAAATCCATCTGATCAGAATTGAAAAAATCTAAAGACCAAGTTTATCACATCATACAATGCATTACAAATTCACAATATAGGTCTATACAATCCACATAATGGTAATCCACATAATTCAGTGAGACAAATATGCAATAATAGAGGAAATCAGGAAAAAAAGACTTTTTCACAGCACTGTAACTGGTGACTCTTTCAAGGTATAAACATGCAAACCTCCCTCTATTATCTGTATATATAAGTGAGACAGGTTTATTATGACACATTTAACATTATTGACAGTGATACTATTTCATCTTTGTTTCCTTGTACACAAGTCAAAAGAACAGCTGTAACAAGTGGTTTATATCCAATAACACGGTTACATAACCACCTCATTCTTGCAAACCCAGAATTAAGAGATAATTAGTTTACACTGAGGATTTGTGGGTGGGATACTATGCCTTTGTATTTACTGCTATCCTTGTATTTTTCAAACTTTAATAAGGACCATAACAACATCAGATTTAATGGCTGATCTAAACTCTTTGTTTTGAGTTTCTGTTGTTACATGAACATTAAAACACAGATTAAGCTAATTGCGTGTACAGGACAGGATATTTTCTATTTAAATTGCTGCTTGGCGATTCCCAGTTTTTTAATTTGAGTGATATTATTGCAACCAGTTTGAAATAGATGTGCATTTGCATATCTTATTGTACGCACATAAATTATGATACTCTTAGTTGACCTCATGCCTTTGCATTATTTTTATCCAGTCTACTAGACACTACTGCACAGAGCAGCAGAACACATTGCAGAACATGCTTTTCACTGGGATTAGAGCAGGAGCCACAGGGATTGTCCCTTGCCACTTACACTTAAGCTGGGTCACTGACTCCACCCTCTCCCTCCTGTTCCCCCAGAGAGTCTGGTGCAAAGCTTGGAGATGGTTCATTTCTCTGGCACCCACTCTTGGTCCAGACTGCCTGGGCAAATGCATGCATCATCCTGAGTCTTCCTTTGGCATTGGTGAAATCCTTCTGTTTGGATTTAAAGACAGGACAGCTGGCCTGTGACAGTGCATCGTGATTGCAAATACTCAATTATTGTCAGCACATGTTCTGGGAGATAAAATCTTTCAAGGATCCTGACTTAAAAAGTGGATGGATAAGCTGTGATCTCCCCAGTCTTTTCAAATCCTTCACTGCAGCCAATGGCTGAAGAGTAAATAGTTACTGTGACATTCTATTGAAAACTGCAACATAAACAGGTAAGAAGATTCTGGTGAGATTTGGCTATTTGTTGCATTCATAATAAGCCTGTTTCTAGTTACATTTGGTGATTTATGGCTGGTTTCTCCATTATATGGCCGTCATATTTTTTTGATGTTGTCTAGAAACTGCCTTATATTGTGAGACATTGACTGTGATTGGGCAGTAGGAATACTTTGTCAAACCATTTATTGTTTGTACAATCCTCAACTTTTATGAATGGAGACGAGGAGACAAGCAAAAACGTGTGAGTTAAGATGAGATGATCACCTTAATTGTCTTGTGCCAGTATGTTCGTCCCCTTCAAAGCAAAAAAGTGCAGGTGGTGCTTGAAAATGAGGTTATTCTGTATAGTTTTGTGTAATTATATTGCATGTACTCATATTAATCTATACTTAATGTTGACAAAATGATTTTTATGATTAGGGTGGAGGCCTACAGTGTCACTTCACATATGAACCTAACTATTTCATCACAAATGGAAATTGTCACTCTTGCTGGGCCTGTCGGTTTGGCTTGTAAGTATGGAGTAAAGGTCACTCAAGAACACTAATAGGATGCAGCTAATGTCAGGTTGTGCCTGTGTCCCTGGATCTCAAGACACTCTACGACATGCATCAACATAGCTGCCCTGCACATATTAATGAACTGGACAGCAATCCAGTTTATGAAAGGGATAGAACTGACTCGGAGTGAATTTAGTAGTGAATTCAGTTCCCATTTACAATGAGCACGCTGACGACTTCTGCTATTTTAGCATAACTTACACAAGGGCCACAGCATTTCAAAAATACTTTGCATCACCAAGTGTCCAGTGGTTCAGTCTTGGCAGAATAATTACATATTCGAAGGTAGTTACGTTATCCTGTAGCAAACTGTACTGTGTAAGGTTGTGTGCCTAGTGTGCCTACAGGGGACCTATCAGTTGGGAATTTATGATGTTGGTGTATCTCTGACACAGCAAAGAAAGTCAAGGGTTCATCTGTCTGCTGAACCTGTGAGATGAGATGTAAACCCTCAGGCCCTCCTCAAAGACAGTGAAATCCCTACTGCGTAAGCCTCTGATCTAATCCTGCCTTTTTAATGACACCTTGACCTTTCCTGGGTAGCCTCGGCTGTTGTGCAACGCAATTACTGTGGGACTACAAGTGCTAATTTTAACCGGTTTGCAAAGCAAAACAGGGTGAAATCTCATTAGAGTGGGAAATGCATGTATCAGACAGTAGTCAGATCATTAGCTCGTTCACTGCCTGTCTCCTGCAGTGGCACGTGAACTGTTAGGGGCGCAATTCTGTCAAGGTGTACCCTAAGAGTAGCAATAATACCACACACTGGCTTAGCTGGAGTAATGTAAATTACTTCAGCATCTGAACTTAATATTAAGTGCCCTTACTGTGCTCTCAAATGACTTTATTATGCAAAGAAAAGTTCCCCTTTTCAGACATTTTACTGTTTCTTCTCTTAATTTCAGTGTTATTTAAAAAACACAAGCTATCAAAGGAAAAATTAACCATGTAACAGTGAGAACCCTTCTATTTTTGGATATTTGGACAATGAATAATACAATTATTCCGTTCCAATTACCAACATAATTTTGTTTTGCAGTCAAGACATAATGCAATAATATCAAAAACAGTCCAGTCAGAGCAGAATCCAAATGCTGACAACTGACAGTTCTTAAAGGAGAGAGACAGGATTGAATGGGTTGTAATTATAAGAATGTTACAATAATGTCAGCATGTCTAGATCATCATATATGTCAACCACAATTGACCAAAAAATACCAGACTAAAATATATACTAAAATGTGGCTGTCACACATGTAGTGATTACCCAGACTAGCACAGACCTGAAACTAAAAGCACTATGAAGTATAAACTGTTCTGCTCAGAAAGAAAGAATGTTTAATCATGTTGGCAGTCATTCTTTGGAGACCCATGAGGAATCAATGTAGATGCCAATCACTTTTTCTGACAATTGCTTTCTTGTCAATCACATTTATTGCATTCTGATTTGATGATTGTTCGCACCTGTTTCCTTATTAATCTTATGTCATTATCCAACAAAGTCCAATGGTACAATGCAGTTGTTTTAAAATTAGCAACATATCAAAATTTTAGGGTGAAATTCTTTGTGTTCTGAACTAAAGACTGGTAAACTCATAATAAAAGTTGGAGCTGTTACCTTTTTCTTCTTGTGCACCTCTCTTGTTAATGTCTATGAGACTGCTTGGGAACCCCAGAGGAGTTCCAGGAAGCTGTTAAAGTGGGGACAACATGAAAAGGGCTCCAAGACATATAATAATAATGGGCATGAATTTGCCTGCTCTGAACATACATTGCATCACAGCACATGCTAATTTAATTACCAGAGGTCAGCAGAATTAGGTAGCACTGCAGGTTCAGTTTGTTTCGAGTGGAGAGTCCTCATGCGCGTCATGTGATGCCGCTGAGATCAGCTGGTTGGTGAACTGCTTTGGAGGACACAGAGTGTCTTGTACTAGCACAGTAGCAAGAGGACGTCAAAGTCAGAGTCAGGATTACAAGAACGGCCAAGCACTGGACTGCATGACGGTCAAAGGTCACCCCCCCCCCCCCCCCCCCCCCCCCCCCAATCGCCAGTGTAAAGAGATCAGGCAAGGAGTCTCTAGACGTTAAAGACCAGACCTCCGATATATTTAATCTTTTAAATCCTTTTTTCTGTTTGCTCCCTTCTGTAATATCAGCAGTAAGCCTCCTGCAAAAAGTGAAGGCAATGTTATGAACAACAAGATACAAATTAGTGCTGTGTTGGTACCTTTTTATCTTTGAATGTGCATACCATTTTTTCAAAATTTCAGAACAGCATAGAAGATTTCTTCAATGAGAAGACTATACTTCCATGCCTTTTGTCAGTTAGTACTGACCAGTACTGAGGGGTTTACATCTTTGCTGAATGAATGGCTTGTTACAGAACATACAGAATGGGAAATGTGGAAAAAACATCTTTCCTCATTGATTTGCATTGTTTTCCAAGAGGGAACAATTTTCATATTTCTCACTAATATGGATGTGTTGTTCCATAAGTGTGATTAAGAGATAAGTCATACATAATGAAAGTTGTTAAGAAAGATGTATATCATTTTGTGGTGTGTGTGTGTGTGTGTGTGGTGAAACATGATAAACTTAAAATGCTTAGGACAAAGTGAACCGATAGAAAGGCAACAAATGACACTGTTCTGGATCAAATGATGCATCAACTGACAATGTCCCACATTAGGGATTTGTGTGGTCAGGTTAAGGTGTGAGACTCCAGATGAGGACATGCTGCTGTTTTCTGTATCTCTGTCTTCAAGAGCTTCATTCCATTCCTCCTGATTTTTACACTTGGTACATGATTCTCCCTTCCTGTACACCGGGGACCCCCACACCCTGGTCTTGGATTGTTTTCATTGTCACTCAGTAGTTAGAAGTTCTCGCATCAATTTGTTCCTTGTGTCTAAATCATTCTGACTGAAAATAACAAAAGGAAAAAACAGCAGGCTCTCCAAGACCAGGGTTTGGGATCACTGCTCTATATTGTAGATGGTCATGTGATGCTCTGTCTTCTCTCTCTCCCTCCCACCCTAATGCTTTGCATCATACTTGCAAGCATTTGAAATGGTTCACTTTATACAAATCTTAGGCTATAGCAGTTGTACATACACTGTAGACACACATTGTGCTGACTCATTTTGGAAGATATCATAAATTATGGTTGGGTCTTATAGTGGGATTACTGTAGTTACGCCCTTAATGGAAAATGTGAAATGAAACCAATCAACGTTGTGCTGATTGTTATTCTGCATAATGGCAATGAGTAAGACAGTTTTTTCAAATCTATGCATACAATCAAATTAATTGTCATTTTCAACAGTGTTCAGTTTTTTTTTAAATTATGGAATTCAGTTTTTGTGAAATACGGTGCTTGTGATAAAGGTATTCCTTAGACCAATAATATCTTCAGTTGTAAATAAAAGTTTTCCATGCCAGCTGTCATACCAGTTGCATTAGCAATGAAGACACAATATGATTGGAAGGGTTAGGGTTAGGGTTTGCATATGTGAGTAGATTGATTGCAAATGTAGATGAATGTATGTAAATGTAAATAATTTCAAAATAAGCCCACATTCTGGTCTTGCCCTCTTTCTACCAGATACTGTGTCATAATGCAAAACTTGGAACATGCTGCCTTCCATGACAAGTAAGTCTCAACATGTGCACTAATCCAAATGCTACATCTGTTCTTTGAAATCTGATTTCGGCTTATTCCTTTTAAAAGTCAGTCTTAAAGGCAGTGCCCTTTTAATCATCACCCTAATATCATCCTTCCATCTGCTGGTTTTGAAGTAGCACGACAGCAGCATTGCTAAAAGGAACTAACCAGCCATGTTCAGTACATGCATATGTATTTGCTGTAATCTTGAAACGGCAATGCTCGGATACGTTTTGTGCAAGCATTTATTTGTTGTTCTCCTCCTTATCCAGCTTTAAATGTTGTGCATAATGGCAATACAGTGCAATGAACTTGTTAGTGAGGAGGCTCATGCCAGCGTTAATGTGTGATTTTGAGAGAGCGAGGAAAAAGAGTTAATCCAAATAAAATTCTATGCACTTTTTTTCAAATTTAGCTAGATAAATCATGGACGAAAGTCGAGCGCTACCATAAATTAACCTTCTTCTCTGCTCTGTCAGTGGCAACGCGATGCCTAAGCAAGTGGAGGTCAGGATGCATGAGAGCCACCTGGAGCCTGTGGACACCCCGGCTAAGCCCATGTGTGGGGGTATCTGCCAGACGCTCTTCCAAAACATGCTTCTCACACTCACAATTCTGGGTCAGTACCCCCTGGTCCTAAGGGAATGGATACGATGCTTTATGATTGGCGTAAGCTGGGTCTCCTCAGTAATGCATTGAGCTGGAATATTAATCTTTAATGCAGAATTGAGTCTGAATCTAATCATAATTGGCCATGGGATCACCCAGGGACAAGGGTCAATTGGGAATCTCCATTCTGTCAGTGACAGCTGTGCTGGAGGTGCTGTCCACCAGCACAGTGACTGTGCAGATCAGCTGGTAGACAGATGGCTGTTCCAGTCCACATGGAAACATGTTTAAAATGGAGGGTGGAGATAGCGTGTCCATGGAGGAACAGGTATAATGACTTTTGGGATTAAGGAAAAGCCTAAAGACTTTGCATCTAATGAACCTCGGAAACCACAGAAGGGGATGTCAGGCTATGAACACATTCGTTTACTGAGGTATACCTGTATGCATTAAGCAATGCCTAGCTCGAAATGCAGTGCAGTGCTCAGAGCAGATGCTGTGGTCTGTGTTTTGTGATCCACTAGAGTAGCAAGGCTGGCTATTATGTAGATCAGAATGCAAAGAATTACAATGTCTGTAGCACAATTACATCTTAGCATACTTGTGTGTAGGGTGTGTTTCATAATTTATGAATGTGTTGTATGCATTAGAATTACATTTGATAATTGCATGCAACTGAAAATTGCATGGTGAATGAGTTGAAAATGCTTAAAAACAGTAATGAAAACAAGCAAAACATTTCAAGTCTGTTCATTATTGGCTGTTACAAATTTGGTTAATAAAAAAAGGCCAATCAGTAATTTGTGTCAGATTTTATTTAGTACTATGAAGAAACACATATAAGAACAGTGGGATTACATTTGAATATAACTTACATTGTATATCTATCCAGTAAAGGTCTAAATCATGGGTGTGCTGTGTCTCACAAACACCTGTCTCTGGGTTATAGGTGTGATTGTGGGGTCAACCTCTGGAATGCTCCTGCGCTATGTCTCCCCACTGCCTGCTGATGTCATAATGATCATTGGTTTCCCTGGAGACATCCTCATGAGGATGCTGAAGATGGTTATTCTGCCTCTCATAATATCCAGTTTAATCACAGGTACAGTATATATCATTTAACTCTGCAAAATGGCACGTAAAATAGATTTTATTTATTTTTGTCAATGTCTAAAATTAAAGTCCCATTGCGTAGCAGTCAAAATAAATGTCATTTTAAATAAGTGCTCTTTAAAAATGACAAATTGTCAAATGTTTATTTCCTTGTCGATTGCTAATTACCATTTTGAGGACTATTTTCTTCTGCTTCCTGTTTCTGGCTATGTCATCACCTCTTGCAGCAGACCACAGAAATATGAATCATAAAGAATAGGCACAAACTGCCAGTTCTGTTGATAAGTATGTCTGCGTAGAAGTGATACCACAAAAAGATTTGTATTCTTGTACAGGAATTACTATTTTTTATCCTTTAAATATTTGTATATATTGAGGTAAAAATGAGCAGCCAATGAGATGTCACACATAGAGGTGACTCTCCCACCCTAGGTTCTCACAATTCAGGATATAACTGGATAAATATGGCAGCATCTGAATGGTACTCACATGTGCATGGTGCTTCTTTCAACCAGGTCTGGCGGGATTAGATGCTAAATCTAGCGGACGTCTAGGCACCAGGGCCATGGTCTACTACATGTCTACCACAATCGTCGCAGCCGTACTTGGTGTGATCTTGGTGCTGGCCATTCACCCCGGTAACCCAAAACTGAAGGCCCACCTCGGGGAGGGAAACAAGAATGACGAGGTGTCGAGTTTGGATGCATTCCTCGACCTCATCAGGAACCTCTTCCCAGAGAACCTGGTTCAGGCTTGCTTTCAGCAGGTTAGGTCCAGTAAACATTTTTTGTTCATGAGCTCCATACATTCATGAAGACATTGTCTATTAAAGTAAATCCTTATCTAGGAAAATGAATAGGCCCAATTTTTTATATTTTAGTCCTGTTTTTTGTACATCCTCACAGATTCAAACAGTCTCAAAGAAAGTGGAGCAGATTCCAGATTACACGGAAGAAGTGAACAGCACCATGGATGATTTCCTTCTCAGTGGAACAAAAGCTCCGCCTCAGCCTGTGATTGTCATCAAAAAGGCCCTTCAGTTCAAGGGTGGAATGAATGTATTAGGTATGGTTTATTGAGCATATATAATCTACATAAAAACACCTTTTAAAGCTGATGGTGTAATCTATCTAGTGCTATAAACTTGACAGTTCTTTAACTTTTTGGTAATTGCACTAGAATTGATTTATGTTGTTTATACTAACTTCTGTGTTGAGCTTAGCAAAATGGTTTCTGAAATTCTTATTGCAAATGCTGCTAGGTTTATGTTTTGCCAATTTTGATGTATGGTCATCCATATAATTTTTTTGAGACTAAATCCATATGATATAGCATAAATGTAAAAATTCTATTTGTGTTATTTTATTTTATTTTTTTATTTTAGGCCTTATCGGCTTCTTCATTGCATTTGGGATATGCATGGGGAAGATGGGGGAGAAGGCAAGGCTGATGCTGGATTTCTTCAACATCTTAAATGAGATCGTCATGACTCTTGTCAGCATGATCATGTGGTCAGTCATTTTTAACAAGTTCTTAACAATATTGTGTATATGCTTACTAGTAAGACAGAAAATGGTTGTAAAATGAAAAAATGGAAATTCCCAACAGAGTGGAATTAATAAACATCGATCTTATCCGCAGATAGAATCCTATAATTGTAAGCTGTTGTCACAGGAAATTCCCAGGAGCTTATTCAGCACTTTTTTGTATGCGAATCACATTTTTTATTCATCAATTGAACTAAAAAAAAAAAAGTTATGGGTATTACACTGGGTTAGAAGGGCTGTAAACATGGTGCAATTACTATTCCACATGTTCTTTGAAAACAAAAATGGGATTATGAAAGGTAATGAACTACCTATCCTGAAATATAATTGTATTTTGAATAATTTATGACTACAACAATCCCAACCACTAAACTAAGACCGGAAACATCACAGTAAGCTGATGTTCCTGTTCTTACAGGTATTCACCACTGGGTATCGCCTGCCTGATCTGTGGAAAGATCATATCCATCAAAGACCTGGAGGTGGTGGCACGGCAACTGGGATTGTACATGGTGACAGTTGTCGTGGGACTCATAATCCACGGCGGCATCTTTCTGCCTCTTATCTACTTTGTCATCGTCAGGAAAAATCCCTTCACTTTCTTTATGGGCATCTTCCAAGCATGGATCACTGCTTTGGGGACAGCATCCAGGTACAAGGGGTTCTTCTTGTGTGTCCTAATTCTCATAAATATGAAATATGCAATTTTTTCTCTTTTGTGGTGCTGGATCTACTTATTTTTCCATTACACTGTTAATTTATTGTACTATAGTTTAATGTGATTTATTAACAAAGTAATTAGATTAGTAATGTTTATACATGGCAAAATGGCCTAGACTTATATTTCAATATTAAGCATTGAACACAAAATTAAGTGTTGCTTTATGTAATGTTTCTTTAAATGGGAAATATTAGGCAAAATGACATTGCTAAAATTAGCATTTGTAGAATTTCTAATAGTATTTATTACTGACGGTGATAATATTGCTTACATTTTAAATGATCTGATATATTTAATGTATTTATTTTTATTGATACATGCCAGTATTTTTAAATATGACAGCAGTTTAGCAACTTTAGAGCACACTTGCCACATGAAAATCTGTTTTTTAAAGAAAATAAATTAAGCTCATGTATAATATACCTCTTGTGGAGAACGTGCAAAGTTTTGACAACTTCAGCCATGTTTGCCTTCTGTTTGTCTGCTCTGTTCCTAAAACTGCTCTCTCGTCTCTTCCTCTCTCCCAGTGCTGGAACACTGCCTGTCACATTCCGATGCCTGGAGGAAAACCTGGGCATTGATAAAAGGGTAACACGTTTTGTGCTACCTGTTGGTGCCACCATCAACATGGACGGTACAGCCCTCTATGAGGCTGTGGCAGCCATCTTCATTGCACAAATGAATGGTATCTACTTAGATGCCGGCCAGATTGTCACAGTCAGGTTAGTCTCTTGTTTTGTGTTCATATCTGTAAATCCCTAATATTGCCATTATCATCTTTCCTAACCTCTCTTCTGTTGTTCTCCCCTTCATTTTACTTGAAAGACCGAATTCGGTAAATTGCTAATTACATTTAGGAATTTTAAAGAAGTTATCGTTGCTCTTATGGACCATTGCCTGGTGGCATGTACTGTAAGCTGTGTGGTTAGAAGTGTTAGATGTTATCTGTTGTTGTTGTTCATTAAAAAAATGTTTCTGCTATTTTTGGTTTTAGCACTGATTATTGTCCCTGCACTGTCAGACACTTTACTCATGATATCTGTTCCACATTGTTCCTGGCCTCAGTCTAACAGCTACTCTAGCGAGTGTGGGGGCAGCCAGTATACCCAGTGCTGGACTCGTTACCATGCTTCTGATCCTGACTGCTGTGGGACTGCCCACGCAGGACATCAGCCTGCTGGTGGCTGTGGACTGGCTTCTGTGAGTAAATTCAATAAACACACACACACACACAGGCACACAAAAGCACAGTCACACACATAATCATACACGTACAAGCACACACACACACATGAGCTCTCTCTCTTTCTCAGACACATACATGCACACACACACACACACACACACATTTATTCCAGAAAAGCTAAACATGGTATTTCTTTATCACTTTATACATTATATTTAGAAAGCTCAATATTTGGGCTCATACAGTTTGCAGAAATTGCTGTATCAGTACTTTATAAATAAGAGAGGTATCAAAACAAAATGTCATATTGATTTACAGCATGTAAAATTCTCCATGAGCTTCAAAATCAAAATTCATTGTCCCCTAGAAGTTACCCATTCTCATTTTTATGTGTCTGTGTCTCCTCTACTCCCCAAATAGGGATCGGTTCCGGACCTCTGTCAATGTAGTGGGTGACTCCTATGGTGCGGGCATCGTGTACCATCTGTCAAAAGAGGAGCTGGACAGCCTGGACTCTAATCAGACGAGATTAGATGACATTGAGATGGACAAGGCACATTGCTACTATGATGATCTCAAGAACCACCACGAAAACAACACCAACCAGTGTGTTTATGCCACTCACAACTCAGTCTTGGTAGATGACTGCAAGGTACATTTCAGTCTTACGGATATAGAGACTTGTATATAGCAACGTTTGCCATGCCTGCCTGCCTGCTCCACATTTATTTTCATCTTTTCCTGCATGTTTAAATGCTCATGTAAATAAATACACATATTTAAAAAAAAAAACTTTTTTACTCCAAAATAAATATGACCATATTTCTTTACCACTCACTCAAGTGGAATAGCAGTTTTTGTGCCATGTCGATATTATGCATTTATCTGCATTTAAACAAAAAAAGTCAATGTCATTTCCCTGAAGCTGTACATCAGGGCTCAGGGAGGCATTGGTCTGCATCACAAAAAATATAGCCCTTCAAAATCACACTCTCTGAACCACACAGTCCCAAAGTATTCTCTCTTTGTGGGCAAAAGGATGCAAATCAGCTAAATGTTCCCTCCAGGAGAGATAATGGGAATACCCCCCCCCCCCCCCCATTTCATAAGATAAAGAAACAAACATAATGAATCAAATGTCTTTTTCAACTATGCAATTAACAGTCTGGGCTATTCTAATGCTTGTATTTATATGGCTGTATCTGCTCTTAATTCCTAATCATATCTATTTTGTGTAGTATTTTGTGTAAGAGGATTTATTCTATTTTTGCAGTTTCACTAAAGCAGTCCCTGTTACTCTAAAAAGGGGTTTCTGTCTAAAAATACCCACATTTCAAAGATATATTTATAAATGTTTTTTATTGTTTGGACCACCAAAGGCCAAGGGATACTTCATTAATGTTGCGTAGTATCTCAAGCCTTATCAGCATGTTTGTCTATATTTTTCTCCCAATGTATTGCCCCATTAGTCTTTGTTAATTCAGGAGACTGCAGATAAGGTCTGTAATCTCATCTGAAGCTCTGCACTACAGAGCGGCAGAGTCAGAGCACTTTGAGTATACTTCATGTGCAGCAGTCGCGAGCAGGCCACAGGCAGGCTGGAAGAGCCCAGTCAACTAGAGGAGCTGCTGATGTGCAATGGGATATGGACAACCTGAGCCAGTCCCTCCCTGGGCAACACTACAGTCACTTGTGTGCTGCCCTGCATTGTTAATGGCCACAGGTACTATGACAGTCAGGATACAATAGCAGATCATGGGGTATACTGAACACAGTGACTGTGTCTTAGCAGGATGAGCGAGCCATCCAGTAGCCCCCATCCCATTACATTTATGAAGCAGTAAATCATTTGCAAAATATAGCAATACGACATTGATCAAAAGGACAGTGTGAAGTGCAGACCTGACTAAAATATGGATTTGTTTTGGATTCAAATACACTTTACTGATCTTGTCTGGTGTATTGGAACCAATGAAATGCTATCAAAAAGTGCAAACCCCGCCTTCTGGTCATATTGGCAGGCTCAGTTACACCAGCAAGATCAATAGAGCACAGAAAAGTATTTGAATCCAAAACGAATACGTATTTGACCCAGGTCTGGTGAAGTGCAATACAGTCTAAATCACTGGAATCTTTAATGATTTTGCCAACCTGGCTCTGGCTGGTGTGGCTGAACAAATGGTTCTAACTGTAGCACCAGTGTTATAGCAGCTCATACCAGCAGTGCATAAGAGATTTTATGACAGGCCATACCAAAAAAAAAAATGGTTATGCACGATGTTTCGACATATTGTGGATTGTTGAGGACATAAAGGCTGCTATTTCCTCTATTCTTTTTTTACTTTCATGTATGTTTTGGTCCACTATGCATGTAATTGTTTACATAAATTTTACCCATTATTCACAAAATTACATTATTGCAGAGACTTAAGTATTTTGTTTGAACTCAAGCCAACTTTTTAAAGTACGTGTTCTATGAACTACGATGTTTGTGGAAAGCATATGTATGTTCAATTTTATGCCTAAAGTAGTGGGTTTATTAAGTTTTTAAGCATCAGCAGTGATTGTTCTTGAAACCGTCGTGTGATAGTGCGACCCTTATATTCTAGCTGTAGCTCAGGTCTCCCCAAAACTTTCTTTCTTATAATTACACCCATATGTATTGGAGCAGAGAATCTATGTCATGCAAGGATATCCAGTAAAGTAAAAATAACAGTGTTCTGATTTGATAATGTATTAATAACCAAAATTAAATCATGACATCATGTCTTACATAACATTCAAATAAAGGATAGAATATAGCAATAATTAATGAGGATATACCCATTTGGGTCAATAACAAAGTCAACCTTGATATGGTGATGAAAATTTCAGGGGCCTTTGTGTATTACAATAAGAGTTTCTCTGCTCCAAACTGTAGAAAAGAGAGAAATGCATTTGACAGTGCCTTGGTCAGATGTTCCTGATAATTGCTTTCAGGTAACCACAAATGGCTCCACTGCGGAGTACTCTCTTGTTGAGGAGGAACCATGGAAACGCGAATAACACAGCACACAGACCCCTGCTCTGCCTTACCCTGAGTTCCACAAGTTTCCTCCCTGGTGAAAAACAAAGAACATAAAAAAACAAACTATAAAAAGATTGGATATAAATATTTTATATTTGTTTAGTAGATATTTCATATTGCCCTGAATAAACTCAAACTGACCATCTTTGAACTGGACTACTGTAGTCTGATCACTTACCTACTGAAAAATAGACTATACTTTCAATTGTGTGAGAGACTAGAATGTTTCATAGTGATTTTCAATTAATCAAGGCATCTATTTGAAAAAAAAAATAGATAGGAACAAAGAAAATAAAGACAAACAATTTAGGTTTCACCACTATGGTTTGATACAGGCGATTGAGTGTGACGTGAAGTTGGAAATTGACTGAATAAATTCTTGGGCACAAACTGTTGTTCCCACATTGTATATCCTTGATGACAATGCTCAGCAGCAGATGTTCAATAAGCCTAACCCTTTAACCGAGCATCTTGTCTGGCAGTGACTGTGTCTCGCTATGAGTGGTGTACTTGCAAAGAACCCAGATCTAGAAAATCTGACGCAACACTGCTGAGATTCTCAAAAACCCAGGCGGGGCGGGCAAATGCAGAGTCCAAACTCATCTAGCAAGGCTTCTTCTATAGCAGATGCTCTGTGGGTGTAACAGCATGAGCAAGTTAGGGACTTGAACGATTCCAATAATTTATTGTTGTTCAGGTAAAATTAGTTTTTCTATTTTCCTCCTTGGAATCAGCTGAGAGAGTTGTGTGCTGGAAAAGTAAGGTCATTGATCCACCCCAGAAAACGTTTGGACTATTGCTTCTAAACCTGAACACATTACACAAACTCAGTGGCTTCTTGATTTCTTGCTTTTGTTGAAAGGGAATCTGAACATCTATTTGGAGAAAGGTGCTCTAAAATTGAACTACCATATTTTTATTCATGTCTGTGAATCCAATGATGCAATAAAATAATTTGGAAATTATATAGTGAAGGTAGAGACATGTTTCCCTGTTTCAGGATATATTATCAAGGAGAAGGTTTCAGGATATATTATCAAGGAGAGTTTAAACAAACATATATTTTTTTGATTGAGTGCAAGCAGTGTTTTACAACATTTTCAAGTAGATTCATAGGTTTTCAATATGGCTGATCATGGATGAAAATGAACCTTCTTGCAGCCAAAACCAACCGCCTTTCATTACACAACTTAAATAGGGTAACTTTTTATCATTAGAAATGTGTACAAAAATATAATAATGTTTCTGCATATCTTTCACCTAAACACAACATATTTTCCTGATAAATAAGTCAGTGCAATGAATAGATTATAGATCTGAATATGAATTTAGGTACCTATACTGGAAGGCCAGGTGGTGGCAGGTACAGACATGCTCTCCAGCACTGCTGATGAACTGCAGGCAGTGTCTAAGTTATCCTCGGCGGTCCTAATCTGGGAAGATTAACCCTAGGTGTCGGCACATATGATCAGAGCCGCTTACCACAGGAGCTTACGACTTTTATTAGAGCTCCAGAAAGGGGCAGGGTTGTGCCTCCCAATGCTACCGTGTATTTTTAGATGTCTGCCAAAGTAAAAGCCGCAGACAAGATTATCTGGTGACATAGTACTGACCTGCAGACTGACATTGAAGTAAAAGACATGTTCACTGTCAGGTACAGTCGTTGAGTTTCAGCTCAGGGAACGGAATGGCTAATACAGAAATACAGCTGGGCCACTGGTATCTGTTACTATGTGTATTATATGCTTAAGTTAGTGTGCTTGAATGTGTGTGTTTGCATGTTTGTAAGCGAGTGAGAACATGAGCATGTGGCAAAGCAGGTCTCTATATCCTGTGGGCGTTCTGCCTATTTTTATTTTATTTGTTTTCTGTTGTTTGTTAATTTATTTAATGTATACCTTGCCTTATTTGCTGCAAACGATGCAGCCAGGGTGATGATTATGAAAATGCTGACTGCAATAACACCATTCATATTACTATAATAAGTATACTAAAATTCAGTAAGGTGCAAGCATTCATATTACAGTACCCACTCCCCTTATATTATGTTCTCCAATCCAAGAAAAGTTTAAAATCTGATTCTGTATTTGTGCATCTAAACGTGCTGCTTTATCCACACAGTAGAAAACATGAGGTTATTTAAGTTCACAGTGATGAGCAGATGACATGAAAATAATTCATTACATCCTCAAATTCAACTAGTAGAGCAATAATTGTGAATAATTATACAGTGAGGCTGGAATAAGTCTAGCCTCAACCAGCAAAATGCCTTTCTCTCTCTGCCAGAAATAGTTTTTTTTATTATCTATTGATAATCACCTGGCTGGCACTGAAGGGGAGTGCATGTTGGAAAATTACAATGTAGAAGATTATTGCTATAGAACCTAAATTAATTAATGTTTTTTGCAGCACTATTTTAAAGCATTGTGTTAAAGTGCCTCTTTGCACTTTTGCGTACATATTGCAGGCAACAGATTTGTTTTGGGTGATACGGTGTGTAGAACAGTCACTTGTGGAGTTTATTGAAATCCTATAGAGTACCACTGCCTATGTTCTCCATATGATAATATAGTTGAGGGATATATGTATACACATGAGAACACAAGAGGAAATGCTTTAGGTTTTGGGTAGATAATTATAGCTTTGTATCTATGATCCATGTTTTTTTTTTTTTTTCTCATCTAAGCAGTTCAAATGTTTGGTTCTGGAAGAAAATATTTTGTGCATTCTTTTTCAGTATTCTGTGAGTATTTGTATGTGTATATCTGTCTGTCTGTATGTATATTGCACACACATACACACACACACACACACACACACACAGACATGTTCTATTAAATGTCAAGAATATGCTATCCAGTGATTCTTACTTCATTAGAAAAATATATAACTTATATGACATTTAAATTTTAGATTGCCTTTATGTTTTATCAAGGGGTTTAGTGTGACAGCACACAGGGACTGTTTTTCAGGCATTCAGACAATGCTAAGCACAGCAGTTGGGTTTTCTGCATCTGAAAAAAAGAGTAATCATTTTTCTATATTTACAAGTCTGTGTGCTCTTTGCAGGACTCATCAAATTTCATATACACTTGTCAAAACTGGGTGTCAGTGACCATATATCTACCATTATAGAATACTCATTTTCTATGTGGGTGCAATATTTCTTAATATAAATATTGGTGTCGTGATGAACCTGAAGAAAACTCTTTGAGGTCCATCATGTTGTATTTCACTGTAACAACACACTGTAACAACACACTATTTCTGTCTTTTGGTTAAATCCTCTTGAGTAGACAGAATCACTGCTGACATGAATCCTTTATTTACTTCTTTTATCATTTTGTAGTTTTTCGAAAAGTTCCTTCTTTGTAAATATGTTCTTTAATATTGATTTAAAGAGAGAGGGTGTGTGAGAGAATGACTTCTGAAATTTAAAAAATGTCGAAACATCATAAAGCGTTGTAAATTTACTGTACATATGATTACAAAAAGTAATAAATATTGATTCATACTGTATTGATTCATACTGTATTGATTCATACTTCTCTGGCCTTTTCTGTAACTGATAGTGCCATTATGTGTTGAACACAAACCATATAATTGGGTGTTACATTGGTGAATTTGGTGTGTGGGGAACATAACTGATTTTAGTGAAGAATAAAAGGGGTGGGAAGATGCAATTTAAATTCTTAAGTGATCAAATTTGTCAGAAAACATGCCTGGATTAGCTGCTCACAGAAACAAAGAACTGCATTGCCCCTTTAGGATTATCATTTTCCTCTATTTTAGTAATCATTTGATTATCTCTATTAGCTACCTTCCTCTTCACTAATATATAGTAAACCATTGTTATGCATGTGGGATAAAAGGTTTTGTTTAACTTATTTAACTTAAATGTCCAAATGAATACTCTTTTAAGTTTGTTGGGCAGCTCATCCTAATCGACACATTGAGTTTCAATATAGTGATGTACGGTTTTGAAGCTTAATGAAATTCATTATAATGAAATACTAACAGGGTGACATGCCTGTTTACTTCAGCCCTTCCCATTGCAATCTAAAGCTGAGCTGTGTTTGCTGTCGGGACCTCACACCAGCTGTGGAATGACTAGATGTTTCCCACAACTTTGCAAAACAGGAATTTACATGAGCTCTTGAAGTACAAGTGGAAGTTAATCATTTCTAAGCTCTATAGTCAATCAGCAGCAAGTGATCTGATCCCTGCTTTTGTGTGACTATGGGAGTGAGAATACAGACAATGCAAGGCGCACTCTGCTGTACTGTGTTCCTGCTGCTTCTGGGAAAGGGGGGTTTGGGACAGACAACCAGGGTTCGTGCCATGCCAGGGGATCAGGAGCTTCTCTGGGGCTCAGACCAGTATGACTTCGCTATTGTGCTGCCAGCTTCTGGACTGGAGTGCTTCTGGCACTTTGCTCACTATGGTGAGCACTTCTACCTCACTTATATGGTAAGTTACCATTCATTTCTGATGCATTCAAAGTCCTCTATGGTGAACCCAAGACTAATATTCACAAACATATAATATAATGAGTTTAAATTAATAAATGATTACATTGCGTAATGACCTTCATGAAATGTAGTACATTAATATATTACAGTCCATCTGGCATGGCCTGTGACTGCCTGCAAGTGATTTTGCACAAATATCAATTAGCTCATGATAGAGAATCAGACTTAAAAAACAAAAGTTTCATAATCAAATGTAAAACCAAATAATTTTTACAAACAAGATGGACATACACTCAGTGGCCAAGTTATTAACTGCTCGTTAATGCAAATAATCTGGTGCTCAAAAAAGCTAATCGTATTGCTGCAACTCAATACTGTATATAAAAGCATGCAGACATGGTGAGGAGGTTTAGTTGTTGTCCAACCAAACATTAAGAATATGCTTCATCTAAGCAACGTTTACCATGGTATGATTGTTGGTGCAAGACATAGTGGTTCCAGCATCTCAGAAATAACTGTCCTCCTGGGATTTTCATACATTACAGTATCTAGAGCTTACAGAGAATGGTGCTATAAACAAAAAAAAAAAAAAAACATTCAGTGAGTGGAAGTTCCGTGGGTGAAAACACATTGACAATGGGAGAGGTAAGTGGAGAATTGGCAGAGTATATAATTTGTATACTTTTTGAATAAGTAGGATGAACCATTTTAGCATTTTACAAGTAGTCTGTGATATTACCTGAAATCACATTCTCATTTGCAATAAATGACACAGTATTGCTCACATTTTTTAGATGCAAAGTAATGTTCCAGTAAGAAGTCTACAGTGATCTGCATGTGGGCCCATGGCTAGCTTAAAGGCCTAGGCCTACAGAAATCCCATGTGGCTTGTTATGGTGCATCACCATCTAAGTTTTGATCTTCAGCGAAATGCAATCTCTTATCATCCTTCAGATGAATGTGCAACTCCTTGGGATGAGGTGATCAAGAGCACAGATAAATGTTTCCTATATCTCTGAAAATACGTTTTAACTCACTGGTAACACTTCCTTGATCACAAATCTTCAAAACTATATCATAGGTCTTCACCATAATTTTAGCTCCATATTTTGTATCACTTTGTATTTGCCACGAAACAAGATAAATTTAATGTATACATTTTTTTTTTTAATTGTCTGAATTACATTGCTAGTAGAAAATAAACAAGAGGCTGTCCTGTTTGATGAAAGCTTTTTTTTTTTTTTTTTTTTTTTTTTTTGTTTGTGTCTTAATACTGTAGGTTCAGTGGGCAACAGGTGTGGCTAATGCCAGGCACCTTTCAGTCACTGTCAACTCTCCAGATGGACACCTGGTGGCTACAACAGATGATGCTACTGGTCAAATCAACTTCAAAACAGAGGAGACGGGTAAAATTGAATCCTCCTTGAGGATACCTGAACAGCATAACACATATAAAAAGTAATTGTTGTGAAGGTAACCATGGTTCTAAGAGTAATATATATGTTTGGTAGCTCATTTCATGGAACTAATGTTACCACTAGCTAGCTATGTTCGAGTAACTTAGTAGAGTAACCTATTCAGTGTGAGTGGGTGGGGTTGATGATTGAGGAGGAGGCTTCTTTGATTGTAAACACAGGCTAAATCCTGTATAGTATGCCTTTAAACTCAGTAAATTTACAGGGACATTATTAAAATAAATGTATGTTTTCACAGTCATGAATAAGCAAGTTTCCAAAATAGGCAATTCTGGCAAAAAGATCAACAACAAATGACAAACAGACAGCCAGATAGACACACACACACACACACACACACACACACACACACACACAAAAGAAACTCAATACTCTCACAAACCCCCCTGCCCCCCAAGAGGAGAGGCCTGCTAGGCAAGCTACTGTCACTTGAAGCACCTATTGTAAAACTGTAAATGTGTGGCCTTTTCGTAAATTCACATTCTTGTATTTCATCGATTCAGGTTTTTACCAGATGTGCCTGAATAACTTCCACAATCGTTTTGGCAGTATGCAAGTCTTCCTGAATTTTGGTGTGTACTACAGTGAAGCAGATGAGGCCCAGAAACAGAAGGAGAAGAAGAAAAAGGAAGAGGCCAGCAAAAATCTGAATGACACATTATCCACCATTGAGGTAGGCATTGGTTTAAATAAGTAATGACCTCAGTCAACATTACCCTACTGACAGTCACAGAGTAGTCAATGGCACACATGACTGAGTGCACCCTCATAGACTTCAGGTCCTATACATGCTAAACATTTAGACATTCAGAATTATTCAATGTAATTAAGTTGCTGATTCAAAAGCTAGTTGAGCCTGTAAACAGATAATTTGTATCAAGGATTTGCATATATCTGGCGCTAGTACTTCTATTGTCATGTTTTCATATTTGTTTGATGCAAATAGAAGTAATTCTATCAATGTGGATAGAATTGCATCACGGTGCAAAATATTGCAGAATCCACATTCAGTACTTTTGCAAAGTCTGTCGTAACAACTTCATCCTGGTGGTTTAGCATAACGTTTTCTGTCAGTGAAGCATCTATATGAGGAAGCACTTGAAATGCTTAATATATGTTGTTTTGGCGGTACATTAAAGTGAAGGTCTTTTTTCAAATATATCTTATTGGAACATCAGTTTCAGCACTTAAGCACTTCACATATTGGGCTGTAACATGACCATAGATCATGGATGAGAGCAGAATTAACAAAGTCTGTGAAGCCGTACATCCACTATGAGGGAAATAAAAATTAATCTTTGATAAATTCTATATTAAAGTTTTTTTTGTTTTGTTTCTCAATCGGAAAAGTTACATTTTTGATAAACTTCACCTGGTGCCAACAGAAGGATGGCTGAGAAAATTATATTCATACAAAATTATTTTAATCTCTGTTAAATAAGACCCTTTTAACATCCATTCATGGTTGAGAATTTGTTGTCTAATCATTCTCTGAGGTTAATTTGTGTAATTTTATGGGATTAAATAACAAAGATTCATTATTTATTTCTAGGACAGTGCCAACAAGCTACAGGGCTATACCTTCCACATGTGGCGGTTTTACAACTTTGCACGCATGAGAAAGGGTGCCGACTACTACCTGCTTCTCTCCAACTACAATTATGTTAACTGGTGGTCTGCTGTTCAAAGCATAGTTATCATTGCAGCAGGCTACCTTCAGCTCTTCTTTCTCAAGAGGCTCTTCCATACTAAAACAAACACGGAGACCAACAAGCCTCGTTGTTGAGATCTCATCATGGGGCTTTTGCTACAGTCTTGTCTGTGAGTATTCTTGCATCTTGGAATTTAGTACAACCCTATGAGGAGTGTCATTCAACTGTGTGAAGCAATTAGAATAAACCTTTTATCCCTACCTTGCTCATTTTCCTCAGATGTACAATGGATTAGCGTTTCTCTTTCAGTGTTTTTATGTAATCTCCATGTTATCTACAGATTGATTAAAATGTCTGTCACATTTACTGGTATTGTCTTGATTGCCTTTTTTTTCCTGTTGAACTTTATCTTTAAAAAGTAGCTGTGAAAACAAATTAAGATTATACAGTGAGCTCCATAATGTCTGGGATAAAGACATATTTTGTGTGGCTTTGTACTCCACAAGTTTAGATTTATAATCAATCAATTCATACCTGGTTAAAGTGCACATTCTTAGCTTCTATTAAATGGTATTGTTATACATTTTTCACTATGTAGAAATCACAGCACTTATAACCTATCACTTGCATGTATTGACTGCTTGAAGTCAATGACCCATAGACATCACCAGGTGTTGATTATCTTCTCTGGTGATACTCTGCCAGGCCTGTACTGCAGCCATCTTCAGCTTGTGCTTGTTTTGTGGGCTAGGTGCCTTCAGTTTTCTCTTCAGCATATGAAAAGCATGTTCAATTGGATTCAGATCGTGTAAATGAATTTTGTCAGGCTGTTTTGCTTGGCCAGTTTTTTCTTTAAAAAAACTTCTTTGTTGCTTTAGCAGTATGTTTGGGATCATTGTGTTGATGTACGATGACACATCATCCAATGAGTTTGGAGGCATTTGGTTGAACTTGAGCAGATAAGATGCCTCTGTACACAGAATTCAATCTGCTGCTGCTATGAGCAGTTACGTCATGAATGAAAACGAGTGAGCCAGTACCTGTGGCCCATACATGTCCAAACTATAACACCCCCACCACCATTTTTCACAGATGGGGGGGGGGGCGTGCTTTGTATTTTTGATAGATTCTTTGGCCTCATATGTCTACATATGTCCACCTTTTTCCAGAACTCTGCAGTCTTTCAGGTACTTCTTAGCAAACTGTAACCTAGCCATCTCGTTTTTGCAGCTAACTAACGGTTTGTATCTTACAGTGCAGCCTCTGTTGTTTCCGTTCTTGAAATGTTCTGCGGACAGTTATCACCAACATATTCACGGTGGCCTGAGGGGGGTTGGACGGGTGTTTTTCTTCATTATGGTGGTAATTCTACAGTCATCGACTGTAGAGCACTTGTTTGGCTGCCAGGCCCTTTGCAATTATCGAGCTCACCAGTGCTTTCTTTCTTCTTAATGATGTTCCAAACAGTTGCTTTTTGTAAGCCTAAGATTTGGCCTATGTCTCTGACTCGTTTTCCTTATTTCTCAGCCTCATAATGGTTTCCTTGACATTCATTGGCACAACTCTGGTCCTCATGTTCATAAATGCCAATAACAGGTTCCAAAGGCAATCAAGAGCTTAGAATTGAGACTAGATACTGAAAGGTCTCTTATGTCTGCCTTAAAAAAACCAATTTAATATACCTGACAAATCAGAAATACCTTTCAAGCCATTTTTATCCAAAATATCATGTCCTGAAATTGGGGGGGGGGGGGGGTGTCTATGCATAAAAATTGCTGTAATTTCTACATGGTGAAAGCAAGATGTATAAAAAGAGAACCAAATCAAGACTGTCCTAAACATTATGGAGATCACTGTAAATGGAAAGTAAAAAGGTTTTTTTTTTTTCAGAATGTCTTGCCTCAAGAATATGTGTGCATTTGAAAAGTGAATAGTTTGTGGATATCTAATGCACATACATGCACACACATTCTTTTGTCATTGCACCACTGTGAGTGTGTGCATGCGTGCGTGCCAATGTGCCACAGCCAATGATTGAAAATACTGAAAGTGTCTTGAAGTTGTGTGTCACAACCTCTAGCTAGGTACAGGCATCAAGTATTAATGGCTAAACATACAGTCTTGCATGGGAAAATATTTCATGCATTTCATTTCATTCTCAAAGTAGTTACTGTATTTCAACTGAATTCATGCAAAACTACATTGATAGCATAATTAATTTGTGTATGCTATTACATATCAACATTGGTTTGAAATTAACCTCTGATATATGAGACACAAACACATTTTTTGGCATTCGGTATTTGCATTTTTAAGAGTATTGCACATTTATCTCTAAAAATGTATTGCTTGGCTGTCTTTTACATTCAGTACAAAAATGTTGCAAAACATTGTTTTGCAAGAAACCAAATAACAGTCACTTGGCAAAGACATTGTGTAAGCTGTTGCGCAGTATGATGTTCCCCATCTCTAACGCCTTTTGGAGTATGGACCTTACAATCATATTATCTTTCTTATGCTTTTTTTCTTTTTTATTCAAATATTTTTTTTTTTTACAATTATCACTTATAATCATGGCCCACAAAACGTCAGCTAATTTATGTTTCAGTTAGCTGTAGTCCCAAAGTCTGCCTATCAGTATGTCCTGCCATCTACCCCTGGCTTTTATAAATGTACTCAGGGAATAACTTGAAATACTGATCATTTATGTTGAAATTAAATAAACTTTCCCATGTAAGGATGAGTTTGTAATGTTTTGCTAAAATATGGATATGTCTGAGCATAATTTCAGATACCTATGACATATTTTGGCATATTCACAGGTGACATTTTGCAGCTTATGTCACATGTCAATTTTTCATTCATTAGTAAGTATGGTTTGTATAGAAAGATCTGCCTTTACTCAACGTAAACTAGTGTGATTATTTGGAATAAGCAGACACAAACATGAAACTCATCTCCATAAAAAAAAGTTTCTGTAAGAAAACGAATTAAAAAAAATTTTTTTTTTACCTTTCTAAATACATGCCAATGGCATTTTACATTAAAGCCCTGCAGAAAATGAAATATGGTAATGATATGACATACTGTACCAATTTAACATAAACAAGTGTAGGTCAGGATAAATGATTACAATGATTTAAAATAAATGTAATTAATTATGTAAAATTATTATGAAAAAATACATCTGATTAAAAAAAAAAATATGACATTGCCATTTATCGTTATATTATATTAACCAAGAAAAACAAATTATTGGTATCTATGTTTTGATGAATTGTTTGTAATGATGAAGTTGATTTCACAAAATGTGGCTCTTTTATTATACCTTCATGAAATTCTCTAACAGGAGTTGGCATGAAGAATGGGGAAGCAACAACACGAGACAAATTAGGAGAAATGGAATGACCTGGAAAGGATTGTTTAAATAATTGGTATTGCTGTATAGTACAAAAGCCTATGAATGACAGTGAGCTCATTTATTTCAAGCTGTCTAGTTTACCGTTTTTTATAACGATATTTTCTTGCCTCATTCAACATCTGAAGAAGGAAACTTTAAAAAACCATTTTCCTGCCGTCCGTAGTCTTTCTGTTGAAACTTTTCAAGCTAGCCACACTCTTAGGCAACTTTTAGAACTTCTCCACTTTTTGAAAACACATGACCCGTCTACCTGTATAAATTGTGAGGCTCTCGTAATAGTGAGACGAATTACGAAGACCCACAACGTCGTCAATATGTCGTCTCTCCTCTGGTTCACCTTCACCTTCATGGTGCTCTGTGCAGTGCACTGTTACCCCTCTGAGGTAAGAATGAATCTCCATTTTCCATCATTACATAATGAAATTATTGTAATCTGTAATGTTTTTTTTTAAATTTTTTAAAAAGGATATTATATTCATGCATGTTACAGAGTCACATATTTTTAGATGAGTAACAGTGTCTGATTGCTTTTGCTGTTTTTTACATTTATTTTGCACTTGTTTTGGACTTTTTTCACTTATAATCACTAATGTTTGGAGGTCTAATAATTTCGCATTGACTAAATTGTCAGCCAAATAAATAATGAATGTAACTGATCTCTGTACTTATGCATCTGTCTTTTATCAACCCACACTGTGTTTCAGCTCATTATGCTGGCAGACTTTTGTCGTACTTGAAACACAAAAACACCGTATTCAGCTTAACTTCATTGAGCTGGTTTACAGATATTTTCTGTCCCAGTTCCCTTCACACTGAATTACATCCCTTGGTTGAACATTCCTGCTAATATAGAAGAATCAAATTAAGCATTCATGTTTAATGCACATGCAAATCCAAAATGTACAATTGATATGTAGTTGATAACTGTTGTCTACAATGAATCTGAACACTGTACATTTGCGTGCCCCTAAAACATTTTTTATTTTAATTTATTTAGCAAATTTCATCTGGCATTTCTGCTGAACAGGAGGAGGACCCAGTCAATGGTAGATTGCAATACTTCTCCTTTTTCAAAACCAGGAAGTCTCATTGAGAGCAATCAATCACAGTAAAACATTACAGTGATGCCAAGAATAAAACAATTGTTATAGTGCAGATTTAAAATCACATGGCTATATTCCCAGGCTTTTGTGTGCATTGAAATCTATCGCTACCATGAAATGCTTTTTGACTATATATTTTTAAATTATTGAATTATTATGAACTTGAACTACTATGTTTCTTTGATTTATTGAATTCTTCATCAAATATGATATTTGCTGTCTATTCTTGACAGACAACAGTCTGAAAGAAGAGGAAAATGATATCTCAACTTTACTTGAGAAAGCGAACAAGTATGTGGGTAAGTGGGTATTTATATAATGTAAGACCAAAATTTCAGATGAAAGAAAAAAGCACAGAAGTGACTAGATTTTATGCACCTTTTGTGCAAAAATCCTAAAAAAAATCTTCTTGAGACCAGAGTCCCAAATAATACATATTTTGTCAAAATACATAAATATCAGCTGCTGGGTGCCTCATCCCGTTAAGTAACTGCTCTAGTGCATGGTTGGGCCCCAAGGTCCAGGATTGAATGGTGACTGTGGCTGGTAGCCCCACAGGGTGACACACAATTGGCATTAGAATCTCCCAGAGTTGGGGTGGTTGGGATCTGCATCTCAACACTCTCTAATGACCTCCACAGGTCGATTCTGCTCTCATGGTCTGTTTGCTAAAGCTGCACAAAAAAGTGCCTTCCGGCAACTGGTTTTGAAACTTTGGGTGGTGCAGTGAAAGGTAGCCACATTACAAGCTATTGAGGAGAGTGCAGACTTGATTACACTCCCCATGATATTGCTGCATGACTGTGGTGCTGCATTATTTGTCACTGGGGAGAAAATATTATAGGAAAACATAAAAAGAAATGAATACATTAATAAATAAATTATCTAATTAAACATTTAAATCAAGAAAAAATGAATATGTAATTATATGTTTGTACATAATGTTTGTATTGCGCCTTTTTAATTATGAATGTATTAATTCTCTATTCATTTTTGTGCTGCCTCTGAGTTTTATTAAATTATAAATGGGTATTTAAAAACCCAGATAGCCTGACCAAGTGCTATTGCTGGATGGCTTAAGTAAGCTACTGAGCTAAGTAAGGAGTAAGCTACCTTTACCAGGTGTTGGAAATAGTATTGGTTAGCTATTCATGATTAGCCATGGGATATATAGTTATGACTCTGATTTAAAAGACATGCGTGTTAGGTGCACTCCTGCAGTTGCCCTTGACCAAGGCACTGGCCTCAGAACTGGAGTTGGTCCCCGGGCGCTGTACTGTGGCTGCCCACTGCTCCTAAGTAACTAGGATGGGTCAAATGCAGAGGTCAAATTACCCCACGGGGTTCAATAAAGTATATCTTATCTTATCTTATCTTATCTTATTTAACACATTGACTGGCTAAAATAGATTACAATTGAAAGAGGGTATGTCCATAGAATGTACATGTTCTTATCATGAAAACAAATAATACCAGAAACTATCATTTAAATGTTATTATGTGTTTCCAACCTGTAAGTTATCAAGTTTTTAAAACAAATTTTCCATATTTCACACACTTCATTCTCAAGATTGCCCATTCCACATTCTTAGCCCATCTCATCACTGCAATATCCTCCATCAAGTTATGATAGGAGATTGACTTCACATCTTTAGGAATGCAAGCAGTGAACAGCCACCTTCTCATCCTACTACCTAGCTGAAATTCTACAGCTGGATATAGTGTTTCGACCTCCCATCACAGTGGCTTTATATGCATTATTATATATTTTTCCAAGGACAAGAACTGGATGAGCCAACTGTCATTGGGGACATTGCCATTCCTACTGATCTTGGGAATGCTGATCCTTGCACATCTCGCGGATGCAAGTGGAAAAAATCATCAAACGGGCTTGTTTCTGTGCCTTATGTAATCTCCAATCAGTACTGTAAGTCACCTTATCATAAATAACATTACTCAACACAAAAATATCAACACATAAATGGACTGAATGGGCCTCATTTACAAAACATGCATACAATCAGATTTGATCGTGAACTGTGTGTAAGAACGTTTCCAAGAACATTTCGACATTTATCATTTTTACTCTTATCTGGGTGGGTGTTTCCTTATGCTAATTACATGAACAGGATTGCACGTAAGAATTTACAGGATCAGCATTCATCATCTCATGCACGAAAACAAAGGTCTGCACATGTACCCTGAATCCCATATTGGTTTTTCGTCAGAACTTTCATCTTTAAGAACAAAAATAAGAGTAATTTAAGAAAAGTTTTGAGAATGAGGCCCATTCTGTCTGTAACCAGTTTTGCAATGACAGTGGATGGTATTACAGGCTTACTTTATGTTTTCCTTAATATAACGTTTACATAAATCTGCACACCTTAGACCTGCTATGCATTATGGGTAGTGAAGTGTTCTTATATTGTATTTCCACAGCATCACGAGAAAGGGCCATCATTGAGCGAGGGCTGCAGTCCTTTGCTGCCTCCACCTGCATCCGTTTCAAGCGACGTACCAGGGAGAGAGACTTTGTGGACATCCAGTCTCGCGGAGGGTACGTCTGTCTATTCACAGCTCTGATGAACAACTGTCTCAAAAACACAAACAGACGCATTTTAGGGTGCACGTCTACATTATTGATATTTTTGTTTTAATTCACTCTTAATTCACTATTTTCCAAACTGAATTTGGAACCCCCAGAGTTAAACCCCTCATTTTGAAGATATGAAGTATTGATAAAGTAAAATCCCAAGGATTGTACCAATCTTCGGAAGGAATTATGCTTTTATTTAAGTTTTTAGAAGTTTTTCAAAATGAACTGAATCACTCTGATAGTTTGCCTTGTGTTGCACTGCACTTTTTTCATTTTCTAGCTGGTATTATAATACAGTACATCATCTTTTCGTGAAAGCACTGGTCATTATTTCACCATATTCCAGGTGTTACTCCTTTGTGGGGCGACGTGGTCGCGGTCAGGTGGTGTCTCTGAGTCGCCAGGGCTGCGTGTTTCACCAGATCGTCCAACATGAACTCCTGCACGCCCTAGGATTCAACCACGAGCAGACACGCAGCGATCGTGATCAGCATGTTCGTATCTTGTATCAGAACATCATTCGAGGTGTGTGCCTCTCCCTTCTCTTTCTCTCAGATTTAAACTGAAATGTGCCCATTGGTTAAATGTCTCTTGGCAGCTTGAAACTTGCGATTTGCCTGGCTATCTGGATCACCAAAAGGAAATAGGTTTTTTTTTTTTTTTGGCTTTACTTGCCAGACTGTTAGCCATGTTAAATTGAGACTTACATAGGCCAATGCATAAATTGGATTGGACCAGTGGCAATCCTGTGCCAGAGGTGGAGGTACTTTGTTGATGCAAAGCATTAATATCTAAGTAGTCCTGTTGTTGTGTGGGGCAACATTTCGGTCCTAACAAACACCAGGTGCTATAATCACTGTATGACAGCATGACTGATACAGTCAAATTTTTACTGCAGCCGCAACCGTACTAGTTGAACTGTACCAGCCCCACAAGTAGGTAACATATAGTACAGTGTGTACGTTACTGTGTACTGTACACAGTATGAGTTACAAACCTTTAGAATCTCAATACTGGAATAATTGCCATGGGGATGTGCAGACACTAAGTACAGCTTCACTGATATTAATGGAGACCACACTAAAGACAAATAACCAAGTGAACTTATCCAGATATGTCCAATAGGCAGAATCACAGATGGTCTTCTCTGTGGCTAAAGTCATTGTTTGGATATTTTCCCAGAATGTCAGAACCAACTGTGTGGAATGATCTTAAAATCCAGATGGCAAGGAAGGGCCAATACTCTTGTATGGAGTCTGAATTGCTTTCATAAACACCAGAAATCTTGCATATCCAAGGAAAATAAAGAGCAAAAGACACAGCAGAATCTGGTTTTTATTGGGGCTCAGCCCCATACTGGGACTACAGTGATATAAATTCACCACATTGATAGATTATCTTTACCCATGGCATTGCATTACTCAGTATTTAGGAAGGTCAAACCAGTACCATAGCACTGCAAGCATTTCAACAGCTGCAAGCATTTCTTGTAATTCATTTTATTTGATTTTATTTTTTTACTGCAGGTCAGGAGCACAATTTCAGGAAAATCAATACCAACAACCTAGGGACCCCATATGACTACAGCTCTGTCATGCACTATGGGAGGTCAGACATCATTTTATGACATCCTATGATGTACAATGCCAGTTTTGGTAACACTGATGGGCTATCACTGAATCAAGAAGAACGTTACTGTCTAATCCATTAATTAAATTAAATATATCTCACAGTTCATTCACATAACTGAATTTGACAAATGAAAGACACATTAATGCAGTCAGTAAATAATGAAATATTAAGACACATTTAATATGATTTCCAGGTACGCCTTCTCCAGAAACAGGCAGCCAACCATTGTCCCCATTCCAAACAGTAATGTGGCAATTGGAAGAGCGACACAGATGAGTCGCTTTGACATTCTGAGGATTAACAGGCTCTATGGGTGTAAAAAGCGTGGTAAGAATTATTTTCTTGACCAAACAGAGATAAGGACTGCCAGGAAACTTGAAAAATTGATTCCGTGCTTTTGTGCAGAGATGGAGAATCCTCAGAGAAATATCACAAATTGTATTAAAATTTCAGATCACAATGAACATTCTTGTGCAGAATCCTTTAGTCATACAGTTGGTCTATGGCCCACGCACTGACAAAAAAATAATAAAACTTTCAAGGAAGAAAAGTCTGGGGCCTTGTATACATTTGAGAGACCTCTGGTGTGACCCTAATTACCCCAAAGGCATTCCTTTGGTGTTTGTGAAGGGAAGTGGCGACAGAGGAAGAGAAAACACACACAGCAAGGTTGCCAGACCAAATTATATCACCTGTTTCTCAAAGGTGATCATCTAAGAACTAGATATCAAACACACAACATATGAGTTCTGTCACTAAGAGTAATACAGGAGTGTCCATTCTTATCCAAAAAGGGCTGCTGTGGATGCAGGTTTTTGCATTAGACTAACACTAAGGCACCTGATTCTACTTATCTATGACTGCACCCACACCAGTCCTTCCCGGATAAGATTGCACAACCCTGAAGTAATATGCTCACAGATAATACATTTCCGTAATGTCCTTAACAAATTGAGATGGAACGCATTGTCACAGCACCTGGCCACACTGGCTGAATTCATGTACATTTCCAAATTGCAGAAAAGGGCATGTAGTAGTTCACGTATTGAAGTGTAGGTATATGCACAGATGCTTGATTCACACCTTATATTCTAATGGGTTACTGTCCCATCTTTATAAATCCACATTAATTCAGAGTAATATGTTATGGTGAATGTATCTATTGTCACACTGTCTCAGACACACATTTCACATTCACGCTATTAATCATTTGTTTCTGTTATCTTTTTCCTGCACGAAAACAGGAAGATCCGGGTAATTCAAGACTGGTATCTCACGAAAGAAGATTCCCTTTTTTTTTTTTTTTGGGAAAGGAAATGCAACGCTTAAGCTCATAAAAAAAAAAAAATATATATATATATGTATAGCTTACTTCATCAAGGCATTCTTTAAAACCTCTCAGTGTATGTCATAAATAAAAGGATAACAATGCGCTGTTAAACATCAGACCTGAGTGAAATATTTCTGCTGCGCCAATAAAGCATGTTTACCTTGCAAAACATTGCCTTGCCTGGGTTTTCACAGTGTAAATGCTACTGTTTTAACTCACTGAGCCCTATGGTGATTTTGATGTTTTTTCAATACCCTCAGTTATTTCCAGATTTAAAAGGTCCCTATCTGGAAATATCAAGTTTAGGCCTAGAGATGATATGTATTCGTTTGTAAAATTAGAATGTGCACATGTAGAAAAATATTGGGACTAATAGTTGCTCAAAGCCTATCAGGGTCTGGGCAATGTGCTGTAGCAGTAAAAAAAAATAGAAGCCAACAGGATGCTGGGATACATAGCTGGGAGTATTGAGTATAAATCTAAGGAGATCATACTCACCCTATACAATAACCTTGTCAGACCACACTTACAGTATTGTGTGCAGTTCTGGGGACCGTACTACAAGAAAGATATAGAGGCTCTGGAAAAGGTCCAAAGATGGGCAACCAGATTGATTCCGGGTATAAAAGATAAGTTTTATGAGGAAAGGCTTGAGATGCTTGGACTTTTCAAGCTTAGTAAAAGGAAACTTAGGGGAGATTTGATTGAGGCTTTTAAATTTATTAAAGGGATTAACAAAGTGAACTACAGGAAATTATTCAAGTTGAGTTTGGTTAGCAAAATGAGGGGGCATAAATGGAAACTGGCAAAGGGTAAATTTTACACAGACATTAGGAAATATTTTTTCACACAGAGAGTGGTTAATGTGTGGAATAGCTTGCTTGGACATGTAGTGGAGGCAGAAACACTGGGGGTATTCAAGAGCCGGCTTGATACAGTGTTAGATACTGTCTAGCTTTTAGGTAAATTAAGCATTAAGTACAGTTTGGTGGTAGGAATAGACAAGCAGTGTTGGGCTGAATGGCCTGTTCTCATCGTACGTTATGTTATTAAGCCCTATTTTAGGAGAAAAAAATCATTTTATAAAAAAATGTGTTCCCTTGAGTATATCTCCAAAACCAAAAGTGTCACCTCAGGCATACACCTTACATTGCAAGAGTAGTTTGTATGGAGTAACCACATCATAAGATCATGTCAATAGGACATACCATTGCTTTATAATGCACAGAAATATCAACAGAGTACCTGGTGGAAATATGCTCTGAGAACTGAAATGGTTAAACAAAACAGTTTTCTTTTATTTTGAATACACTGGAACCAATTCAAACAATCAATAAATATTTAACAACAATAAATTATAAAATAAGAAAACCAATTTACATTATATATAACCATGAGATGAAACAAAAATAAATACCTTTATAAATAACTATGCATACAACTACTACTTATATATTTTTTTTTTGCCATGAACTGAATGATTTGTCTACACGCTACTGAAGCAGGTGAAACAGCCTACGGAATCCCAAAGTTTCAAACTCAGAGTCAGAATAACTGTGGGCTTTGTAATGTCATTAAAACAATGGTTATATTCCTATAGTTATACTTGGCAATATAGTAGTGGAATGTATATAGAGTTACATTTGTATTTCATTACACAAACCATAAAACAACATGTAACCCGTTAAAATAGTGTGTGAATTCAGTTTCACGTCGCCTTGAATTGTACATTATCTTTCATGGAAATAAACATCCCTAGTGCACTTTCCCTTTGACCTCCCGACCATCATCTTCCTCCTTAGAATGAAGTATGGCATGAAGTGGTAATTTTACTAATAACTTTTATTTCTCAGAATATGTTTCTGAAGTATTAAAACTGCATGCTTTGTGCTTTGTGTATGTTTTCTGCAGATAGTAATGTTGGTCTTGAAACAGCCAAAATTTAGCAAAATGTAGTTGCAGTTTTCAAATGCAAGTCTAGATTTATTGTCAGTCTATTCAATATATCTGAGAGACATGTTGCATATTGTGAGCCATCGCACTGGTGAAATGCTATTTCCATCATTGATTTTGACGCGCCAATGTCCTTTGGTAATTTTATCACCCACCATGCCCCGAAGCGGGAGGGGAGGTGCTGCTGGGGATATGTCAATCATTATTGCATTGCGCTGTGCAAGTTTGAAAATTTTGGAAAACATTGGAAATTTCAGGTCAGACTAGTCTGCCATTTGTGCTATTTGCTGCCTGCCAGCTAAACCACATCTGCAACGTAAAGCACATGCCAATGTACAGCGATTTGCTATTTTCTGAGCTTTTCCAAGCAATCTGCACATGTAACAAGATGGACATGAGATATGATGGGGCGACATAGCTCAGGAGGTAAGAGCGGTTATCTAGCAGTCAGAGGGTTGCCGGTTCGATCCCCCGCCCTGGGCGTGTCGAAGTGTCACTGAGCAAGACACCTAACCCCTAATTGCTCCCAACGAGCTGATTGGTACCTTGCATGGCAGCCTTTCACCGTTGGTGTGTGAGTGTGTGTGTGTGAATGGGTGAATGAGAGGCATCAATTGTAAAGTGCTTTGGATAAAAGAGCTATATAAATGCAGTCCATTTACCATTCACCTTACATCCACTCAGTGGCCAAGTTATAATACCAGGTAACTGGGGTATCACCAGGGATTTTGGGCTGGCCCCATGAAAAGATCTCACATTAGGCCCTACCACTTCATAAAAATCTATGATCTCATATTTCTGCCGGGTCCCTGTCTGTCAGGCTCCTGAAGAGTCTTTATGACCTGTTGGGGGTTTTTTCTTCCTTATGGTGATAATTTTTCAGTCATAATCTGTAGAGGTCTTCCTTGGCCAACCAGCCCCTTTGCAATCACTGAGCTTACCAGTGCTTTCTTTCTTCTTAGTGATCTTCCAAACAGTTTATTTTAAGGTTTGATCAATTTCTCTACCTTATGTGCCCTGAAATTGAGGAACTATGTATAAAAGGTCATGTCATTCTCGCAGTTTCAACTGTTCAACTGTATTTCAACTGAATAGAAAACTACACTGATTGCATAATTAATTCATGTCTGGTTTTTACATATCAACAGTACTTTGAAATTAACCTCTGATAAATGAGACACAAACATTACATTTTTTGGAATATGCTATTTCCGACATTTATAAGTGTTTTGCACATTTACCTCTAACATCTTATCGCTTGGCTGTCTTTAAATACAATACAAAAGAGTTACAAAACATTATTTTGCAAGAAACCAAATAACAGTCACTTGGCAAAGATATTTTGTAAGGTGTTGCACAGTATGGTGTTGCCCATCTCTAACACCTTTTGGATTTTGGATCTTACAGTCTTATTATTGTTTTTATGCTTTATTATTTTATATTTCACTTTTATATAAAAAAACGTCCAGCTGAATGTTCTGCCTCAGCTACCTGTAGTCAGCACACCCTTTTTGCAACCTCCACAACCCAAACCACAATAAATTAGGACCCCCACCCCCACCACCCTGTCCTGATTCACCCCCGTCCTGACTTCCTCTATTATTGCATAATTGTCCCACTGAATGGTTTCAGATCTTTAGACAAAATATAATATTAGATAAAGGGTACCTGAGTACATAGAAAGTGCATTATTTATTTCATTTATTTAATGAAAAAAGCACCCATAATCCCCATGTGACATGTAATTTCCCCTTTAGTTACACAATAAATGAATTAACCTAATTTTATTGATCATTAAATTCAGCTTATTGAACACTTGCTTCTGGCCAACCCTGTTGAATCTAAACCTCACTCATATTGAACCTTCAGATTTAAGTAGTCTCAACAAAGTTTGAGACTACTTAAGTTCTACAAGTACACTATGCCACAATCACGTACATTGTTGAAATATATCAGTCTGGAAAGGGTTACAAAGCCATTTATGAGACCCCACCTAACCACACTGAGGACCATTATCTTCAAATGGAGAACACTTGAAAAGGCGGTTAATCTTCCCAGGAGTGGCTCGCCTGTCATAATTTCTCCAAGAATCCAACAGCAATTCATCCAGGAAGTTGCAAAAGATCCCAAAAGGACATTGAAAGTATTGCAGGCCTCTGCAGCCTAAGCTAATGTCAGTTACATTTTGTCCAAATGTCTGAAACCATTCAGTGTAACAAATATTCAGTAAAATAGGAAATAAAGAAGGGGGCAAATACTTTTCCACAGCACTATACAATTCAAAAACCTATAAATGACAGTGTGCACATTTCAAGTAGTCTAGTTTGCTGCTTTTTGTAATGACATTTCTTGCCTTATTCGACATCCAAAGAAGGAAACTTAAAAAAAAAAAAACGTTTTGCAGTTTGGACTCTTTCTGTTGAAACTTTTCAAGCTAGCCACACTCTTAGGCAATGTGTAGAACTTCTGCACTTTTTGAAAACACATGACCAATCTACCTGTATAAAATGTGGGGCTCATATAATAGTGAGACAAATTACACAGACCCACAACTTCTTCATTATGTCGTCTCTCCTCTGGTTCACCTTTGCCTTCATTGTGCTCTGTGCAGTGCACTGTTATCCCTTGGAGGTAAGAATGAATCTCCGTTTTCCATCATTACGTAATTAAATCTTTGTAATCTGTAATGTTATTTAAATGTGTATTATATTCACGTATGTTACAGTTACAGATTTTTAGATGAGAGAGAGAGTGTCTTTTAGCCTTTTTTAACATTTATTTGCACTTGTGTCACTTGTAATCACTTATATTTTGGTCTAATAAATTCTCATTGGCTTGAGTGTCAGCCAAATAAATCATTTTTGTGACTGATCTCTGTGTATTTATGTGCCTGTTTTGCATCAAAAGCATATTTCAGGACATTCTGCCACCCATTATGCCGGCAGATTTTTGTTGTACTCCAAATACAAAACCACCTGATTCATGTAGGGTGGCAGTGTAGTATAATGGGTACAAAACTGGTTTGATTCCCGGGAGGATACTGCCATTGTACCCTTAACCTGCATTGCTTCAATTTATATTCACTTGGATGCAATGTAAATGCAATATAAAAATAAGTTGTGTAAGTCCTTCTGGATAAGAGCATCTGCTAAATGCCTGTAATGTAATGTATTCAGCTTAATGTCATTGAGCTGGTGTACAGTTATTTTCAGTCCATGTTCTCAACATGCTGAATTACAAACTTTTGTTGAGCATTTCTGAAAATATATTACAAACAAATTAAGCATGCATATATAATACACATGCAAATCCAAAATGTACAATTTATATATAGTTTATAACTCTGATCTGCAATGAATCTGACTGAACACTGTACAACTGCGTGCCCCCGAAACATTTTAATTTTTATTCATATAGCAGGGTTCATCTGACATCTCTGCTGAAGAGGAGGGGGACCCAGTCTATGGTAGGTTCCTTATTTTTGAACCAGGAAGTCTCATTGAGATTGAGGTCTTTTTTTGGAGATTGACTTGGTAAGGCAGTTGTAGGAGTTCACAGGGTAAAAACATTGGAAATGCAATCAAAGCAAAACATTACAGTGATGACAAGAATAAAACACATTGTTACAGTGCAGAATTAAATTACCATGTGGCTATATTCCTAGGCTCTTCTATGCATTGGGAAATATATCATTATCATTAATTCACTATCATTTTGATTATCTTTAACTATTGAATTATTATTAACTTGAACCATAATGAAGTTTATTTCATTGATTTAAAATTTTCAATAAACCTGATCATTTTCTGTAAATTCTTTCACAGACAACAGTCTGAAAGAAGAGGAAAGTGATGTCTCAACTTTAATTGAGAAAGCAAACAAGTATGTGGGTAAGTGGGTGTTTATATAAAATCAGAACAAAATTTCAGGCTAAATAAAAAGGTACATTTAAAGCATAGCTGTGACTAGACACCTCCTGTGCAAAAATCCAAATACAAAAATCCACTGGTTGCTAGATATGTCAATGCAATGGGTCATGCACTCTGACATTTCAGGGCTTTGGGGCAGTGCAAAGTCTAAAGAGGGGTGGTAATAAAGAACAATTATTATTGCAAAGAGATGCAAAATTGACACATTTTCTGGAGACAGATGAGAGGATCTAATTGGGGGGGGCTTAATGAGGGTCTAATTGGTCTTCTATGCATTTTGTTTAAAATCAGGCAATGGTAAATACCACTTAATAATGTAAAATGACATTGTCATATATTACTTAGATATTTCTTTGAGTTTGTTACTTTGGTTCAATGTTGACATGGACATGTGGAGGTTGCCTGACAAATAAATTGAATTGCATTTTATTTTTGAGAAGGTGTGTGTTGTCAATGTACTGTCCACGTGTGGCCAATGAATTAAGAGTATGAGCTAGAAACTACAACTAGAAACTACAACTGCATGTGGTGTTTTGACCTCCCATCACAGAGGCTTTATATGCATTTTCAAAAATATTTTTCCAAAGGACAAGAACTGGATGAGCCAACTGTCATTGGGGACATCGCTGTTCCTGCTGATCTTGGGAATGCTGACCCTTGCACATCTCGTGGATGCAAGTGGGAAAAATCTTCAGACGGGACTGTTTATGTGCCCTATGTAATCGCCAATCAGTATTGTAAGTCAGCTCTTCAGAAGTAACGTTGCTCAACACATAAATTAACTGGACTGATTCTTTCTGAAGACAGCAGTTTTTGTAATGACAGTGTATTGTATTACAGGCTTACTTTATTCTGCCATATTCTGTCTTATAATATAATGTTCATGTAGATCGGCTAGGGCTAGTGAAGTGTTCTCAAATTGCATTACAACAGCATCGCGGGAAAGATACATCATTGAGCGTGGGCTGCACTCCTTTCCATCCTACACCTGCGTCCGTTTCAAGCCACACACAACGGAGAGAGACTTCGTGCACATCCAGTCTCGCGGAGGGTGCGTCTGTCTATTCACAGCTCTGATGAACAACTGTCTCAAAAACACAAACAGACACATTTTAGGGTGCACATCTACATTATTGATATTTTTGTTTTAATTCACTCTTAATTCACTATTTTCCAAACTGAATTTGGAACCCCCAGATTTAAACCCCTCATTTTGAAGATATGAAGTAATGATAAAGTAAAATCCCAAGGATTGTACCGATCTTCGGAAGGAACTATGCTTTTATTTAAGTTTTTAGAAGTTTTTCAAAATGAACTGAATCACTCTGATAGTTTGCCTTGTGTCTACATTATTGACCTTGTCGTTTTAATTCACTCGTGTCAACTATTTTTCAAACTGAATTTATCTCCCTGAATTAAACATCTCATTTTGAAATATGATCCCAATCTTTGGAAGGAGCTACACTTTTCCTTAAATTCCTTAAATTTCGCTGCACTGCACTTTATTCATTTTCTAGCTGGTATTATAATACAGTACATCATCTTTTCATGAAAAGCACTGGTCATTATTTCACCATATTCCAGGTGTTACTCTTATTTGGGCCGACGGGGTGGTGGCCAGGTGGTGTCTCTGAATCGCCAGGGCTGCATCTATCACGGGGTTGTCCAGCATGAACTCCTGCACGCTCTAGGATTCAACCACGAGCAGACACGCAGCGATCGTGATGAGCATGTTCGTATCCTGTTTGAGAACATCATCCAAGGTGTGTGCTCCAACCTTCTCCTTCTATCAGATCTAACTGAAATGTCCCTAGAAGCTACACCTCTCTGGGCAGCTAGAATCTTGCCATTTGCCTGGATGCCTGAATCACTGATAGGAAACAGGTTTTTTTTTTCTGTAGCTGCCAAACTGTTAGTCATGTTAAATTGAGATTCACATAAGCCAGTGCATAGATTGGACTGGACCAGTGGCAATCCTGTACCAGTGATGGAGACAATTTGTTGATGCAACGCATTAATATCAAAGTAGTCCTGTTATTGGGTGGGGTAGCATTTAGGTCCTGACAAACACCAGGTGCTATGATCACTGTGACAGCATGACTCATAGAGCCCAATTTTTACTACAGCTTCTACATTACTAATTGGACTGTACCAGCCACACAAGTAACATATACCAAAGTAACAGGTGACATATAGCTAGTATGTTATTGTGTGCTGTACACAGTACAAGAGTTGTTAACCTTTAGAATCTCAGTATTAGAATCTTTGCCATGAGGATGAGCAGGCACTAAGGACAGTGCCAATAATAATACCACATTCAGGACAAAGAATCAAGAGGTCCAGTAGGCAGAAACACAGATGGTCTTTTTTGTGGCTAAAGGCATTGTTTGGATATTTTCCCAGAATTTAAGAACCAACTGTGTGGAATGAGCTTAAAATCCAGAATGAAGGGTCAATACTCTTGTATAGAGTCTGAATTGCTTTCAAAAACAACATCCACCCATCATCTATACCTGCTTATTCCTGGTCAGTAGCCTTTCCCAGTAGGCATTGGGCGAGAGGCAGGAATACACCCAGGACAGTTTGCCAGTCCACTGCAGGGCACACACGTCATTCACTCACACTTAAGGGCAATTTATAGCCTTCAGTAAAACTAACCTACAAGTCTTTGGACTGTGGGAAGATACCCACACAAACTTGGGAAGAACATGCAACACTCCACACAGAAAGGCTCCAGCTGGGATTCGAACCAACAGTGAGGCAACAGTGCTACCCACTGTGCCACTTGCTGCCTTCCATACACAACAGAAATATTGCATATCCAAGAAAAATAAAGCAGAAGAGACACTGCAGCATCTGTTTTTTATTGGGCCTCAGCCCTATAATGGGACTACTTATGATATTAATTCACCACATTGTTAGATTGTCTTCACCCATGGCATTACTCAGTAGTTACAAAGGTCAAACCAGCACCATAGTATTTTGCAGAAATAGGGACAACAGCTGCAATAATTTTTTGTAATTTTTTCCCCATGCAGGTCAGGAGTACAATTTCAGGAAAATCCATACCAACAACCTAGGGACCCCATATGACTACAGCTCTGTCATGCACTATGGGAGGTCAGACATTTTATGATGTAACGTGATGCCAGTTTTCGTAACACTGATGGAGTGTCACTGAATTAAGAAGAATATTATTTTCTAACCAATTGATTAGAGTTCATCTGTCTGAAAATCTATGCACATAACTTATTTTTACAAATGAAAGTCACATTAATTCAGTCAGTAAATAATGAAATATTAAACACGTTTAATATGATTTCCAGGGACGCCTTCTCCAAAAATGGGCAGCCAACTATTGTGCCCATTCCAGACAGTAATGTGGCAATTGGAAAAGCGACAGAAATGAGTCGCTATGACGTTATGAGGATTAATAGGCTCTATGAGTGTGGTAAGCATTATTTTCTTGACTAAAAAGAGATAAGGTCTGTCAGGAAACTTGAGAAACGGATTCCTTAATCAAAGAAAAACATTTTGCTTTTGCACAAAGATGGGAAAATTCAGGTTCAGAAGGTAAAAATCCTCCCCAGTATTTTGTTCCAATCACCTGGATTTACTAATTAGCTAAATCTTTCAGCCAGGAGGTAGAACTAGTAAGTGAAATCAGCTGGCTGAGTTCATTGGTGGAAGAAACACATGGCAGGGCTTTTAATTTCTGACCGCTGGATTTTCCACCCCTGCTTTTGTTTCTTTAGCTTTCAAAAAGCAGACAGCAGAGGGAGGCAGAGGGAATGGAATACAATCATAGCAGCCATAGAGCTACAAGTAGGCTACAGATAGAATAATTAAAACCAGAAGAAAGAAAAAAAGATTTAAAAACATTTTTTGTGTGGCTTTGTGTGTGTGTGTGTGTGGGCATGTATTACTATCTTTGTGAGAACCAAATGTCCCCGCAAGGATAGAAAGATGAGGAAAATTACACAAGGTGGGGACCTTTTGCTGGTCCCCACAAGTTCAAGAGGCTGTTTTAGGGTTAGGACTTAGGGTTAGGGTTAGGGTTACAATTAGGTTAAGGTTAGGCATGTAGTGGTTACGGTTAGGGTTAGAGGTTACAGAATTAATGTAGTCAATGCAAAGTCCTCACAAGTATAGCAATAAATTCTTGTGCGTGTGTGTGTAAATGACCCTAAGGTCCAAACTCCTTCATAGCAGAGAGGACTTTGTCCTTTACATAAGCAGACATAACATTTTATGCTTTATGCTGTTTTCAGTGAGTAAGTACTGAGTGATATTCAAGCAATATACAGTGCCCTCCATAATGTTTGGGACAAATATTTTTTTTTGTCCGAATCTGCCTCTGTACTCCACAATTATATTTGTAGTGGGGGGGGGTGGGGGGGGGGTTGTAATTTCTTTATGGTGAAACCAAAATGTATAAAAATCACCTTTATAACAGCTGAGAATCTTCACTTTAACCACATATGAAAGATTGTGTAGTGCAGTGACAAATTAAGAACAAAAATGTCTATGCCCCAAACATGTTGGAGGGCTCTGTATATTGTAATATTACTCATGAAACAAAACTGCATACATTTATATATGAAAACCACAAAACAATGGTTTCTAGGTAGCTTTAACATTTTTGTATGACAGACCATTTTTGCATGCACAACATATGAGTTCTGTCAGTAAGTTGTTAAGTGCCAACGTGGATGCAGGATTTAGTTTCAGCTCAACACTGAGACACCTGTCTTTACTTATCTATTTCTTGACTGAAGACCACGATTAGTTAATCAGTTGAAATAGCTGTCATAGTGCTGGGCTAAAGCAAAAACCTTCACCCGCACTGGTCCTTTTTGGGTAAGATCGCACAACTCTGGATTAATATGCTCATGGATAATACATTTCCATAATATCCTTAACAAGCTGAGATGGAAAGCATTGTGACATCACCTGGCCACAATGGCTGAATTCATTTACATTTCCAAATTACAGAAAGGGCATGTAGTATTTCACATATTGACGTGTAGGTATAGTATATGCACTTATGCTTGAATTGCACCTTATATTCAAATGGGTTACTGTCTTATTTATAAAAATCTTAATTCAAATTTATGTTGTTGCCTTCTTGATAAGTGAACTTGGGAATAGGTAAAGGAAATCCATGCTTCTTCAGAGTAGGCGCATGAATATATTTTTAGATTATGGTGAATATGTCTATTGTCACATTGGGCCTCATTCACAAAACTCATTATTATATTATTCTTACTTATGTTTAAAATGTTCCTATGAAAAACCAATATGGGACTAATGACACACCTGCAGACCTTTGTTTTTGCACATACAGTATCCCAGGTGTATGAGATGATGAATGCGGTTTCTAAATTTCACGCGCAATCCTATTCATGTGATTAACATGCAGGAACAGCCATATACAAATACAGATAAGAAAAAAATTATGAATGCCGAAATGTTCTTTGAGTTTACAAACAAATGTGATCGTACACGTGTTGTGCATGTGGCCCATTGTTTTAGACACATATTTCACATTCACACTATTAATCATTTGTTTCTGTAATCTTTTTTTCTGCATGAAAACAGGAAGAACCGGGTAATTCAAGACTGGTATCTCACAAACGTCTCACAAATGAAGATTTCCTTCCTTTTTTTTTTTGTTTGTTGTTTGGAAAGGAAATATAACGCTTACGCTCATTGCAATTAAAAAAAAAAAAAAATTATATATATATATATATATATATATATATGTAAGCTTACTTTATCAAAACATTCTTTAAAACCTCTCAGTGCATGCCATAAATAAAAAGATAATATGTTGTTACACATCAGAACTACAGTATGTTAAAAAATTCTGCATTGTCAATAAAGCAACATATCTACATTGCAAAAGTTTGCCTCGCATTGGGTTTTTACGGTGTAACTGCTACTGTTTATCATAACACTATCATAACACAGTATGCAACTGGCTGTTGGACACGGCAAGGAAAGCGGTAGTGCTTGGTAATGCTCCTGGTAAAGATGTTGCATTCACAGACTTTCTAAGTTTGACCGTATAATGGCCAATCAGCCTTTTCCTCTTAGTGACAAGCAAACTGCTATCTTAAAGTATACCTGTGTAAACAATCCATCATGTGGCAGGATACAACCAGGAAGGCTCAGCTGATAAGTGCAGGCCTGAGCCTGAGCAGCCGGTGTGCTCGGTGTGTGAATTTCTGTGTTGTGTTGCTGCACATTGGCCGGGTATATATCATTACATAACATTTTGTTTGGCAGACGGTTTTATCCAAAGCTATGTACAATAGACGCATACCGAAGGACATTGGGACAACTACAGAACACAGGCCCGTTAAAGTGCAATTCCCACTAAGCACTAAACAGTTATCCGTGGTGTGATGACCCTGTCTTCTGTGCCCCTCCCTTCCCCCGCCGGCTGCAATGTTTCCTTGTAATTTACAGGCGCGTCGAGCAGTAGCGGTAGACACCTTATCGCTCCACCTGTCCTGCCTCTATTCGGGAGACTGTTTGCCGCTCCATGGCAGCTCTCATTTTTATCCCCTCTCCCCCACACAACCGGGCAGCTGTGGTTGTGCACAGGTGTCTGCCTTTTTTTGTCATTGGTTTTCTTTATGTCCATGTAACACTCGCTTACTGATCTCATGGTGCACATACAAGCAGTCATTCATACTCCATTTGCATTGCACTTCACATCTCATGTTTGGCATGTTGGATGTTTGAGTGATGTGTTTCATTGTAATAAATAGTTTCTTGTTAACTCGTACTTATGTAGTCTCCATCTTGTACCCATTATGGCAGATCAATCGCTACAAAAGCCATGAACATCAAGTCTAGTTCATGCAGTAAGCCTAGTCAGTAAAGTCATGGTGAGTCAAACTATGACTGAGTGCTGTCCCCACGGATGCACTGACACAGAGCATGAACACCATCTCTTCTTGGAGTGCACTGTGGCCAGGCAGGTTCTGGAGCCTTATAGTCCCTCCTGTCCCCCAGAACAGATTGCTGCCAAGGTCCTCCCTGACTGCTGAGGGCATCCCCTACAGTCACCCAGGAGGGTGGAAAACAACTGAGCTCCAGCATCAGCGGAGGATCATCAACACCATAAAACAAGTCCTATGGGAGACAAGGAACATCAAGGTGATGTTTTGCATGTGGACTTTTGAGTTGATTACTTTTTAACGTGTAAGAATGTTTAAAACCAATAAAACACAAAGCAAAGCTGGGATCACAGATATAAAAACCCTGTTTTATATAGTAGCAATCCTCCTGAGGCTGCCTAGCTGCTCCCTGGCCTTTTTCTTGGGTCGGTCTCTACATCTATGGCTGGGATGCTGTAAAAACAGGTTACTGCTTTTTATCCACTCCTACTATAGTAGGCTATAAGTTACATATGGGTATGCCTAATATTGCTATACACCATTACATTACATTACATTACAGGCATTTGGCAGATGCTCTTATCCTGAGCGACATACAACAAAGTGTATAACCAAAACCATGAACCACCACATGCCCATGGTAATGTAGGATACTCACAGTACTTGTTCAGAGCTAAATATTAAATGGAGAGTTCTAAGTAGCCACTCATGGATTTGAAATATTCGGCCTTTTCACTCCATGAGGGGCTGCTGTGTTCGTTGGAATGCTCTCTTTTGGGTGTATGAGAGAAAGAGATCTTCGTGGTTCTGGTGTTATGTCTTGTGCAAGCATTGTAATTGTGACATTTGTATTACTCAGCGCAACATTGTGACATTGTGTGGTTAAGTTAGTTGACACTATATAACCTCATTTATATAAACTATGCCTATGTAACTCAAAAGAATGGGTATGTGGAACTCTTGGTAGAAAACATAAACGAAGACAGTAATGACCGAAACTAAGAGCAAGGACATTAAATGGAAAATTACCCAGTGGTTCATATTCATTATTAAGGGGCACTAGCTAGCCACTGAAAGGCTATAAAGTAAATGCGTGTAACTGTTTCCCTCGGCTACAGTATCAGTGAAAAGGATTTTTTAAAAATGAACAGATGATTTCACAATTTTTTTAGGGAATTCTTGTAAATCTAATGGGATGATTTCTAGTTGCATTTAAACATGTTTTAAATAGATGTGAAAAAGGTTTTAAACCAGGTCAACAACAGCCTTGGCTATGCAGGCAGCATAAAGCCTGTAATGTAATGTAAAGTAGCCAGCAAAACCATTCACTAGATTGTCTTTACTTAGCTAGAATTCTCAGTAGCAGCTGCTAATTCTAGTTTCTTTAAATAATAATAATTTGGAGTATGGAATGCCCAATTGTCTTCCACTCACGTTGACGTATGAATACAAATATCTATTTATATTTTTTTAGAATATAAATACATGGATACAAAAAATTTTCAGTCAAATGAAGGCTGAAGAAAAACAAAAAAATCTATATTTTCTTTGCTTCATCACCCTGCCTGCCTGCCTGTTCAGTTGCCAAGGCAACAGCATTACAAAGAAAGGATGAAATGTAAGGTGAGTATTTCTCCTAGAACTGCCACTGAAGAAAAAAAAATGAGAAGGCAAAAACATTTCTGAGTGCATGCCACTGTTTTTGTTTTCAGTGGAGGCAGCAATTATGCAGATAATGATACATTTGCATTCCAAAGAAATTAAACAACCAATTGCCTGTTACCAATCAAGTGTGTAATAGTCTCACAGTAGGAATATAGTGCATATATAGAGTACATACAGTGGTCTTGAGTAATGTTCATTTCACTGACCTATAGCACAGTTGTAATCATATTGAGTCGCCGGGTTGTTGGTGTTAATTTGATTGAAATTCTCATACATGAAAAAAGAGGTGGTGCTGTTACCAGGCATTTCTAATTGGATCTAAAAGCAGCAGATAATTTGACTTCATGGGTTTTATATACATTGGGTCTATTGTACTGTAACCTACATAATCTTGTAGAATTCCTAGCAAAAATAAGGAATAATATAAGAAACCCCATCAGATACCCAAAACAGTGCCTATCAGGCAGGCTAATAAGAAAAATAAGAAAAGGCTTAGGCCGAAACATGTCTGTCTCTTTGTCCAAATAGGAATAAAAATGAAAATTATTTTGTTGCGTAGACATTCATAATCTATATCTATTCATTAAGAGTGCAGGCTCCCGTCTTTCCTTTCTATGCTTATCTATGAGAAGCCAACGCACCATTCATTTGTTATATAGCCTAGTTTGTTAAAAACTTTGAGTGCATGAGTTGGTAATTCTTTTTTTGTACAAAGTAATTTCTATGGTCATTCAGCACTCACTTTGGAGGGTGCATTTAAATAGCCTATGAGCCATCATTCTCCTCTTATCCATTTCACGAAGAACGCACAGCTTTGGTGGTTTGCTGGGGCCGCACACACAAAAATGGGTTATATTTCACACAGTTGTCATGTGCGACTCTATTCAGTTTATTCCAAGTCTCAGTTTCAATGAAAACCTGAAAATATGTTGTTGGCGTTATATTCGCGGAGTTATAATTTTTAACTACAGCATCCACAATTATTCATCCCCACGCTAAAGGTTTTGTGAACTTCATCACACGATTGCAGTGAATGACTTTCGTGTGATTATACAGTATGTGCGAAATGAGTTCAGATAGCGTTTGATTGAGAAATTAGTATCAAAGGGCCAGTCATTCAATTGCTGATTAGCATGACGGAGTAGACAGCAGCACATTGGAAACTGGGTATAAGTACCTGTTGTTGTCTATTGTCTGACGGGGGATGGGGGGGGGGGGAGAGACATAGACATAATAGACATAGATGTGCCTCTGGCTAGCCTGCATAGATACATTACATTACATTTATTTGGCAGACGCTTTTACCCAAAGCGATGTACAAAAAGTGCACTTCATGGTTATAGACAACTACTAAACACAGGTTCAGTAAGGTACAATACTTATTTTGTACAGCTATTTCTAGCCAAGAACACAGTTTAGTTCACAAAGTTGTGATACAGCTGTGTATCTTGCTATGACACTGGTGTATAGGCAAGTGACAAGGGGGTGCAGATATCCTGAGTTCTGTGTGTATGTTAGGACCTTAAAACTCTAGGGTGTATAGTGGTAAGAGTCATAGAGGAATGGTCGGTTAAAGTGAATGCAGTTTATTGTACGGTGTGTTCAATAATGGCAACATACAATGGTGAAAAATGTGTGCATAGCTGAATAGCTATACATGTATGACATGAAGGAGACGGTGTTGACAGATCTCCCCAAACCATTGCACTTTTCCCTTTATATGCCCAAGGAAAAACCCCAAGTTATCAAATAAAGACACAATCATAAGAAAACAGTACATCAATGATCCTGCTTGTGCTACTTCTGTAAGTGTATCACACCGAGTTAACCTTTCTAGCTGAGACACCAACTTGCTCTCCATAACATTGGTTTTCCAACAATACCAAGAGTTATTACTCTGTATTACGGAGAACCTAAGGTTTACATAATGCTGATCCAGTACGATGTTTTGCAACTGAGCACTGTCTTTATCACACCCTGCTGACTCTCTGTCAGCAGTATACAGACTGTTTTCCTTTAGGGGTCTGATAAGGGGCACACAATAATAACTGCCCTAGTCAGTTATAGTCAGGGAAACCTATTTCCCTTGTGAATGCAATGTAACATTTTAATGTGGCCCGAATCAGCCAAATCAACCTAGAAATATTATTTTCTCAAAATAAGCATATATAATATATTTTTTTAAATAATAATTTTGTTCATAGCGGGTTCACAGGATGGCAATAAGTACCCACAAGACTGTGAATAAGAGGAGGTAAAGATACACGCCAAAGATGCCGTTGTGCAGGAGGACGCAAACATGTTTGTCACGGTCACTGTGCGTCTGCTCGTGGTTGAAGCCCAGAGCATGCAGGAGCTCGTGCTGTACTGTACCATGGTGGATGCAGCCTTGACGACTCAGAGACACCACCTGGCCATTACCAAGCCGCCCCACATATGAATAACACCTGGAAAACAATCTGGAGGACTCAGCCACACACACTGGAGGACAGAAGAATTTGCCTTTATAAATATATTGTTATTATAAAACCGTGGTTCAATTCTACTGTTAAGAGCACTTAACACAGTATACAAAATGAATAATATTTAATTTTCTGTGATATAATGACAGTCAGAAATGAATAACATTTATATTGCAATTAATAAGATATCATGCCATAACGGTTTATGAAAAATCGTTCATAACTGAAAATACAGGCATTTGATAATATACAATCAAAAGTATTTGCAATTAAATGAAGGATACTGCAGCCAATTTAGTTTAACTTTCAAATGATGGAATGAATGCCTTGAAAAACAGCATCGTGATGAATATTCAACATTTTTATAATGGGAGTTGTCTTGGAATTCTGAAAGGGTGCTACAAAGTGATTAGGGACTCAAACTGGGAATATGATAGTCCATATTTGGAATTTTCAAAAACCGTTGTATAAAGTAACAACTAAAGTGAGCAACCAAAAGCACCATTAAAGGAAAAGACTCAAAGCATTTTAAAATTTGCTTCAGTGTGCAGTACAAAGGATAATGATAAGAATAATCATGTCAAGGCAGGGGTTTGTAGGAAATTATGTTCCCTAAGGATACATTTTGGGATATCTGCTCTTTCACATTTACATAAATGACATTTATAGAAATATTAGACATGCAGTACTTAAATTAACTGATATTTTTGAGAATAAATTTGAGGGTGAAGAAAATGTTTGAAGTTAGTAAATGTGATGTTATGCCTGGTGATAATTTTAGACTGTGTGCATTATGAAAAAATAATTTATTCATTATATGATTTTTTTTGCAGGCAGTAAAGACCTGTAGAAACATATGAGAAACTTGGGGGAAATGGGGTGTAATTTCTGAGGTCAAATTCAGTCAACAGCACAAAAAGACATAAGTGTAGGTGAAAAATAATTTTAGCAAGTTTTGTGCTGTTATTATGAAGACGTTTGACAATGAGAAGAGTTGTTAATGCATGGAGCTGAATGTTGGCATTTGCAGCTAATGCAGACACCATTTTTGCTTTCAGGACCAGATTTGACACTGTCTTTTGTTATAAATCCGTAGTTGTCTTTGCTATACATACCCTGAATGTGCAGATGGTCTCTATGATTTGTGTGGTGTGTAGAACGTATGCAAGTCAAGGATGCCAGCCACCCTCAATGATTTATAACTCATTGAAGGATATTGTCTCTGCCAGCATTGGATGGCAAAAACAATGGTCTTAGTTGTCATCAGATCAATCGCCATTCCAAAAAGAACCCCAGAAAATACATGCTGTACAAAGAAAATATGTTTTCTCTGATGAAATACAAGCATGCATTTTAATCTCATGGGCCGACCCATCAGCAGGGAGCCTGCAGCTACCATGGTAGTGAAAAAATTGTATAATCTGGTTTGTCTGAAAATAAACACATGCACACATCTCTTATGACTAAACATGTAATTAGCACCTGTGTTCTAGCGTTAAATCTCAAAATTGTCTCATTAATTTAATCTGCTTTACTCTCCTTCCCAAAAAATGACAAGCACCTTCATCTTAGAGTGTACACCTGCCACTTCACATCACTCAAAAATGACTTAACAGATACCATAGTAGCCCTGTCCCTGCTCCCTCCTAAGTATAAGCCACTGGCATATCATTCAGAACACTGCTATATGTATTAACCGAGTCTTTTCAGTTACAAGCCAGTATCTGAGCTGTTTGAATGGCAATGTTTCTCAGAGTTAGATTAGCCGGTGTGTCTGCATGTTCTTGCTGACATCCTCTAAAATGCGTGTGCAATCAAGCTTATTCAGACAGACCTAGAATAATAAGTATCATACCAGGGAGATACACTACATGGCCAAAAGTATGTGGACACCCCTTCTAATTAGTGGGTTTGGCTAGTTCAGTCACACCCATTTATAACAGGTGCATAAAATCAAGCATATAGCCATGCAATTTCCATAGGCAAACATTGGCAGTAGAATGGGCCGTACTGTGGAGCTCAGTGATTTTCAATTTGGTACTGTCATAACATGCCATCCTTGACAAAGCACGTAAGTTTGTCAAATTTCTGCCCTGCAGGAGCTGCCCCAATCAACTGTAAGTGCAGTTATTGTGAAGTGGAAACGTCTAGGCGCAACAACAGCTCAGCCATGAAGCGGTGGGCCACACAAGCTCACAGAACCACCGAGTGCTGAAGCGTGAGATTCATGAAAAAGGTTTCCATGACCCAGCAGCTGCACACATTCTCTGGAGTCATGAATCACACTTCACTATCTAGCAGTCTCACGGATGAATCTGGGTTTGGCAGGAGAACACTGCCTGCCCGAATGCATAGTACCAAATGTAAAACTTGGTGGAGGAGGAATAATTGTCTGGGCCTGTTTTTCATGGTTTGGACTAGGCCCCTTAGTTTCAGTAAAGGGAACTCTTAACACAACAGTATACAATGAAATTCTAGAGAACTGTGCACTTGCAACTTTGTGGCAACTTTGTGGAAAGGCCCTTTCCTGCTCAGCATGACAATGTCCCTGTGCACAAAACAAGATCTATAAAGAAATGGTTTGCCGAGTTTGGTGTGGAAGAACTTGACTGGCGCCCTGACTTCACCCCAATTGAACACCTTTGGGATGAACTGGAATGCCGACTGTGAGCCAGACCTTTCACCCAACATCAGTGCCCAACCTCACTAATGCTCTGGTGGCGGAATGGAAGTGTATCCCTGCAGCCATGTCCCAAAATCTAGCGGATGACCTTCCCAGAAGAGTGGAGACAGATATAACAGCAAAGAGGGGACCAACTCCATATCAATGCTGATGGTTTTGTTCAACAAGCACATATGTTTTAACTTGTATATCTGACTATCGTTGTTGTGCTTTTCTCTATCTTCCTTTGCTTCTATTATTTCTGTACAGCACTTTAAGCTGCATTCAGTATGAAAGGTGCTATACAGATAAAGCTATTATTATTATTATTATTATTATTATTATTAGTAGTAGTAGTAGTAGTAGTTCTAGTACTAGTAGTAGCAGTAGTAGTAGTAGCAGCAGTAATAGTAGTAGTAGAAGTAGTAGTAGTAATTTTATTATTAGTAGTATTATTATTGTGGGTGTGATGTTCGGGTATCCACATACTTTTGGCTATGTAGTGTATATTGTGTCATTGTATCAAAGCTAACCGGTATATGGTGAAGAGAATGCAGTGTGTATGTCAACCGCCATAGGCACGCACTGTCTGGAAATAATACAGGTATGCAGGTACAGTAACGTCTTGCTTACATTCCAATTTGTTTTCTCGCATAAAGCTGAGACAGAAAGATCCACTTAAAAGGTGTTTTCTATGGGAGAAAGTTTCGGACCTGACAGTCCTTCATACAAAAATTTACTTTATTTTTTATTTATGTTTTTTTTTTTTTACTTTTCAACAATTGCCCCTTATGACAGTCTACAAAATATCCAGCAAATATTTTCAGCTGTCTGTTGGCAGCACAACCTTTTTGCATCCTCCACAACCCCAGTATCAGTGTCTATGAACAGTATGAGTATCATATCACAATCCCTTCCATTTAGAACTACCTTCTATAAAGGCACTCAGAAAATACCTTAATAGACTGTTAATTTATGTCTAAATTAAATAGAAAATTATGTTAAGGATGAGTCTGTAAGGTATCTGCAAAATATTGACAAAACCACAGGTCAAATTTTGCAATGCAACGCTGGTCTCTTTCTGCATTCACTGGAAAGTATGGTTTGTGTAAAAGAGGAACTGTCTTTACCCAATGTGAACTGGTGTGATTATTTGACACTAACATGAAATCTAATCATAGAATAATGTTTTTCTGAGAAAACACAGACAGATGTGGCATACCAAAGATTTGGCCTACCAATTTTTACATGTAGGTCACAATAAATAAATACAAGTATTTAAAGTATGTTTTAATTAATTATTAAAATATTAAAATACAAATGGATTCGTGCACTCATTTACATTGTAATTTATCATGATATTCTATTAACCAAGCAAAAAAGTATTGGTTTCACTGGTTTTATTAATGCATTGCCTGTATTGATGAACTTGATTTCATAAAATGTAGTTGTCTCATTATAACCTCATGAAATTCTCTAACATGGGTTAGCATGGAGCATGATGGAGCTAAATAAGTGGGGTGTCACTATGGTGCAGTGGGTAGCACCGTTGCCTTACAACAAGATGGTTGTGGGTTTGCATCTCGGCTTGGGGCCTTTCTGTGTGGAGTTTGCATGTTCACCCTGTGTCCGTGTGGGGACATTTGTGAATTTATTATTTTTGTAATGACACATTCTTGTCTTATTCAGCATTACATTACATTACAGGCATTTAGCAGACGCTCTTATCCAGAGCGACTTACACAAGGTTTTTTTTTTTTTTTTTTTTTTACATAGCACTTTACATTGTATCCATTTATACAGCTGGATATATACTGAAGCAATGCAGGTTAAGTACCTTGCTCAAGGGTACAACGGCAGTGTCCTTACCCGGGAATCGAACCTCCGACCTTTCGGTTACAAGCGCAGTTCCTTACCCACTGTGCCACACTCTGTCAACCGTTAAAAAACGGTTTTTCTAGACTCTGTTGAAACCTTTGAGGCTAGCCATACCCTTAGGCAACATCTCTTTTTGAAAACACATGACCAGTTTACCCATATAAATTACGGGGCTCTCATACAGTAATAGTGGGACAAATTGCCAAGACCACAACTTCTTCATCATGTCATCTCTTCTCTGGCTCACCTTCGCCTTCATGGTGCTCTCGGCAGTGCACTGTTACCCCTCGGAGGTAAGAACAATTATTACAAATATAAACATTTACCATTATTAGATAATTGAATCATTTTAACTTGTAATGTTTTTTTTAATATATATAATATTAATACATGTTACAGAGTCACATGTTTTAGATGAGTAACACTGGGTCTGATTGCTCTAGTTATTTGTCAAATTTATTTAGCCCTTTGCACTCCAATCGCCTATATTTTGTGGTCTAATAATTTCTCATTGGCTTGAGTGTCAGCCAAATAAATGATTTGTGTAACTGATCTCTGTGTATTTATACACCTGTCTTGTATCAAATCATCCTGTATTTCTTCTCATCCAGCTACCCATTGTGCTGGAAGATTTTTGTTGTACTCCAAACACAAAACCACCCGATTCAGCTTAACTTCATTGAGCTGGTATACAGATATTTTCAGTCCCAGTTCCCTGCATGTTGAACTACTTCCCATGGTTGAACATTCCTGCAAATATAGAACAATCCAATTAAGCATTCATGTTTAATACACGTGCAAATACAATTAATACATAGTTACATTACATTACATTATAGGCATTTAGCAGACGCTCTTATCCAGAGCGACGTACAACAAGTGCATAGGTTCATGATGTAGAGGTGCAAAAGAAACACTAGAGTGAAGTTGTTGATAGCTGTGAACTAGTTGATAGCTGTCTACAAAAAATCTGACTGAACACTGTACAATCATATACCCCAAAACATTTTTATTTTTATTTATATAGCAGGGTTCTTCTGAAATTTTTTCTGTACAGGAGAAGGACCCAATCTATGGTAGGTTCCTCTACTTATTTATTTAACCTTTTTGAATCAGTCAGTGTCATTGACATCAAAAGCTCTTTTGCAAGGGTGACTTGGCAAGATAACTGTAGGTGTTTACCAAGTAAATACATTGGAAATGCAATCACAATAAAGCATTACAAAGATGGAAAGAATAAAACAATTGTTACAGTGCAGCTTTATAATCACATGTGACTATGTTCCTAGGCTCTTCTGTCAATTGAAAAAATTATCACTACCATTAATTCCTTTTTCACCACATATTTTAAACTATTGAATTATCATGAAACTGAATTATTTTGCAATGTGTGTTTCATTTATTTATTCAATTTTTCAACAAATCTGATGATTCTCTGCCAATTCTTTGACAGACAACAGTCTGGATGAAGACGAAAGTGATATTTCAACTTTAATTGAGAAAGCAAACAAGAATTTGGGTAAGTGGACAGTGGACATACATATGTGTGTATCCATCCATTATCTATACCAGTTTATTCCTAATCAGGGTTGTAGGAGGTGCTGGAGCTTGTCCCAGCATGCATTGGGCAAGAGGCAGGAGAGGCAGGCAGTGTGTGTGTGTGTGTGTGTGTGTATATATGTATATATATATATATATATATATATAAATTCACAATGGTCATCTGACACTCCATTTGGAAGTTGTTCCATTGTCAAATTCCATCACCTGCCAACAGTCCAAGAACCATGTCCTCTGATGCAAAGCAAACTCATTCTGCATTTTCTTCAGGAAAGTCAGTCCCAATTTGTTTTGTTATGTTTTTTCTAAGGACAAGGACTGGATGAGCCAACTGTCATTGGGGACATTGCCATTCCTACTGATCTTGGGAATGCTGATCCTTGCACATCCCGTGGATGCAAGTGGAAAAAATCATCAAAAGGGATTGTTTATGTACCCTATGTAATCTCCAAACAGTACTGTAAGTCACCTCTTCTGAAATACTGTTATTCAACACATAAATTAACTACATTGACTTTGTATGAAGCCAGCAGTTTTTGCAATGACAGTAGACAGTATTACAGGCTTCATGCTGTGATTAGTGTAATGTTTATTATGTTTAAATATGTTTAAATATTATGTTTATTTAATCTTCCTTTGTTAGACTTGCTATGCATTAGGGCCAGCTGAGTGATGTCATATTGTTTTCCAATAGCAAAAAGAGAAAGGTGCATCATTGAGCGTGGGCTGAAGTCCTTTGCCTCCTCCACCTGCATCCGTTTCAGGCGACACAGAAGAGAGAAAGACTTTTTGAACATCCAGTCCCTTGAAGGGTACATTTGCTTATTCACAACTCTGATAAACAACTGTCTCAAAGACACAAAATGACACATTTTAGGGTTTACATCTACGTACATTTTTTTTCATCAACTAATTAAACCCTCATTTTAAAGTGTTACAGTAATGATAAAGTTTTTCTAAATTTACTGAACCCCTCTGATATTTTGCCTTGTGTTGCACTGCACTTTATTCAATTTCTAGCTGGTATTATAATACAGTACATCATCTTTTCATGAAAAGCACTGGTCATTATTTCACCATATTCCAGGTGTTACTCTTATGTGGGCCGACGGGGTGGTGGTCAGGTGGTTTCTCTGAAACGCCAGGGCTGCGTCTATCATGGGGTTGTCCAGCATGAAATCCTGCACGCCCTAGGATTCGACCACGAGCAGACACGCAGCGATCGTGATAAGCATGTTCGTATCTTGTATGAGAACATCATCCCAGGTATGTGCTTCTACCGTCTCCTTTTCTCAGATTTAAACCGGAATGTCCACAGAAGCCAGGAAATAGGTTTTTTTTTTGCTTTAGTTGCCAAACTAGTACATTATATTACAATACATTTATTTTTAAGACGCTATTATCTAAAGCGACGTACAATAAGTGCATACCAAAGGTCATTGGAACAACTACAATACTCATTATGTAACAGTTATTCATAGCCATAAACTCATTAAGTCCTGTTCACACAGTAAGCATAGGCAAGGTCAGCATGCTGTGGTTAGTCAAACTAGGAGGCATGACAACGAGCTACAACACCAAGATAACAAGTGCAATATAATTGCTGGACAGAGGTACAAGTATAACATGAAAGTGCTACAGGAACAAAATAAAAGGATACAAGTAATAAGGGTGATTCTAGATTAGGAGTTTCCTGCAGTAGTGTTAGTCCAGGTATAGTCTGAAGAGATACGTCTTCAGGCAACAGCGGAAGATGGGCAATGACTGAATGGTTTGTAGAGGAACAGGGCGATCATTCCACCACTGGGGAGCTAGGGTGGAGAAGCTCCGTGGTAGGGACGAGCAAGAGCCATTCACCCGGATGGCAGGGAGTGTGAATCGCCCTGCTGCAGCAGAGCGGAGTGGTCGAGCTTGTAGTATTGAATCATGTCCTGTAGGTACCCGGGGGCTTTCCTGTTGGCTGCAGTGTAGGCGAGGGTCAGGACTTGATCCTGCCAGCAACGGGTAGCTAGTGGAGTGACCTCAGCAGGAGAGTGACGTGAGAATTTAGGAAAGTTGAAGACAAGTCGGACAGCAGTGTTTTGAATCATCTGAAGCGGCTGGACAGCACAAGCTGGCAGGCTTACAAGGAGGGAGTTGCAGTAGTCCGGAGATCACCATAGCCTGGACAAGTAGCTGGATGGAGTACGTGGTCAGGTATGGTTGAATCCTCCTGATGTTTTACAGGAGGAATCTCTAGAACCGTGATTTTGCCTTGATGTGCTCCATGTGGTCCAGCTGGTCATCCAGGACCACCCCCAGACTCTTTGCAGAGTGAGAGGCAGTCACTGTGGTTCCATCAACAGTGATTGAGAGCTCCTGTAGTAGGGAGGTCTTGTAAGGGATGAACAGCAGCTTGGTCTTGTTGAGGTCGAGCTTCAGGTGATGCCTGGTCATCCATGTCAGCCAGACAGGCAGATATTCTGTCATTGATCTGAATGACAGAGGGGGGAGGGGAAAGAGAATTGGGGTTGTGTATTTTCAGCATAACAGTGATAAGAGAAGCCATGTGAGTTAATGACTGAACCAAGATATTTGGTGTTACTGTAATGGAGAGTAGTAGAAGCCCCAGTACAGATCCCTGTGGGACTCCTGTAACAAGGGGATGAGGTGCGGAGACAGACCCCATCCAAGAGACCAGACTATTAGCCATGTTTAATTGAGATTTACATAAGCCATTGCATAAGTTGGACTGTACCAGTGGCAATCCTGTACCACTAGTGGAGATGCTTTGTTGATGCAAAGCATTAATATAAAAGTAGTTCTGTTATTGGGTGGGGTAACATTTAGTTCCTTACAAACACCAGGTATTATAGTCACTATACGACAGCATGACTGAAACAGTCCAACTTCTACTACAGCTTTTATACAGCTAGTTGGACTGTATCAGCCCCACAAACAGGTAACATATACCAAGAATGTCATTGCATGTAGTGCACAGTGCACGAGTAATAACCTTTAGAATCTCAATACTGGAATAATTGCCATAGAGATGAGAAGACACTAAGTGCAGCTTCAATTATATTAATGAAGACCACACTGAGGACAAAGGACCATGTGAACTTATCCAGTTCTGTCCAATAGGCAGAATCACAGATGGTCTTCTTTTTGGCTAAATTAAGGCATGGTTTGGATATTATCCCAGAATGTCAACTGTGTGGAACGAGCTACAAATCCAGATGGCAAGGAAGGGCCAATACACTTGTATTGAGTCTGAAATGTTCCTCTAAACAACAGAAATCTTTTATATCCAAAGAAAATAAGGAGGAAGAGAAATAAAGCAGAATAAAGGCCAGTGGCATCACCCATGCCATTGCATTGCTCAATAGTAACTACTCGGTCAAACCAACACCATAGTGCTTTAGCAGAAATGGGGACAACAGCATAATCATTTCTTGTCATTTTTTTTCCTGCAGGTAAGGAGCACAATTTCAGGAAAATCCAAACCAACAACCTAGGGACCCCATATGACTACAGCTCTGTCATGCACTATGGGAGGTCAGACAAAATTCTATGATGTACAGTAATATGATGTGCACTGGCAGTTCTGGTAACACTAACATAATCAATAAGAATAAATGAGAATATTATTGCCTATGCTGAGAAATCATTTGTAACATGTTAAATTCCAATTTAGCCAATCTGTCAAATCATTCAAATAACTGATATTTCCAAAGGAAAGTTACATTAATGCAGTCAGTAAATAATGAAATATTAAAACACATTTAATATCATTTCTAGGTATGCCTTCTCCAAAAACAGGGAGCCAACCATTATCCCCATTCCAAACAGTAATGTGGAAATTGGAAAAAGGAAGCAGATGAGTCGCCTTGACATTCTGAGGATTAATAAGCTCTATGGGTGTGGTAAGCATTATTTTATTGACCAAACCGAGATAAGAGCTGTCAGAGAAACATAAACTAGAGAAACGGATTTCTTCATCAAAGCATGATATGCTGTTTTTATAGCTTTATCGTTAAATAAGTAAACAGCAGAGGGAGGCAAAGGGAGTAGAAACCAATCAGAGCAGCAACAGCAGTACAACAGGCAACAGACAAAATAATTAAATCCAGAACGCTGAGATGCCTCTGGGAAAAATACATTTTAAGAGCAGCATGTTTCAGAGCAGCAGGTTTACACTAAATAGCATCATCTAGGAGAACAGATTTGTTCGCACATGTCAATCATTCAGTAAACACACTCTGGGTTAACTAGGAAGAGACAAACACCTTCCACAGCTTAAAATAACAATAGGGGAGTCTGGCGATAAGCAGATGCACAGAACAGTAAGCTACAGTACTAGTTAATGAGTATACACTGTTAATACACTCACTGCCTAGCCTGTAATTCATGTGGCTACAATGCAAGTAATCACTTTGATTTAGGAAGTTTCAATCTCTGCTGTTCATTATGAAAACAAAGTAATGGCAATTCAAGAGTTTTGTAGAGTTGTTAGCGTTGACAATTTAAGCCAATAAAGTAAATGCTGCTTTAAAACTGCATTATATACACACAGCTAAAGTCAGACAGTGGTACATCTGTTATTTTCAAATCAGCATGATTTTATTGTGACCCTTCTACATGGTATGATTTGTCATATCAATCTAATTTTTTTCCCCCTCATTTTATTGTTATGTGTTAATCTCATTTTTTAAGGAAAAACTGGCATACCTGTTCAATGATTTAAATGACCCTAGTGTCTATATTCATTCATATTAGACCACACTTTGTCCTTTTTATAAGCAGACATAATATTGTATGTTATCTTCAGTGAATGCTACTGAGGAATATACAGTATATCATAAGTAATTGTAGTGATTCTTATATTGAAGTTCAGGTACGTGCACCACCATTTCAATCACACCTTATATTCAAACGTGTTAATGTCTCATCTTTCTAAATCCTCATCCACACAAATGCTGTTACCTTCTTGATAAATGAACTTGAGAATAGGTAAAGGAAATCCATGTTTTTTTCAGACTAGGTGCATGAATATGTTTTACAATATGGTGAATGTGTCTATTGTCACATTGTTTCAGACACATACTGCATTTCATATCCAGAATATTAATCATTTGTTTCTGTTATCTCTTTTGTGCATTGAAACAGGAAAATCCATGTAATTCAGGACTGGTATCTCAAGAAAATGTCCTTGCATCTTTTTATTGCATCTATCATTTTAATGCTTAATCTAAAAGCAATAAAAATGTTTAAGCTTACTTCATTCTTTAAAACTTCTCAATGCATGTCGTAAATAAAAGAATAATGATATATATTGTTAAACCTCTGTGCTGAATTTTTCTATACTGTCAATAAAGCAACATATCTGCCTAGCAAAGAGTTGCCTGCCATTGGGTTTTGTAACTCTATAATGACCAATCAGTCTTTTCCTCTTTGTGCCAAGGAAAATGCAAACTTAATGTAAACCTGCATAAACAATCTATCATCTGGAAGGACACAACAGGAGAGCTTCTCCCAGGAGGGCTCAGCTGATAAGTACAGGCCTGAGCCTGAGCAGCCGGTGTGCTTGGTGTGTGGACTTCTGTGTTGTGTTGCTGGATATTTGCTGGGTATTTATAATTCCTTGTCTGTTTCTGAGTCACCAATATTTATTTTCCAAGCATAGTTGCAAACAGTCTGAATAAACTACATGACATAACAACACTCCTTGTAGAAATGCGAGTGGGCCAGGGAAGAAATGCGCTACTGTGGCTACCATCTTGGGAAGCGGGAGTTAGGAGGTCCCCATGTAGATGAAGTTGAGGGCATTAAAAACATGCCTCAGCCTCACACCAACATTTGGTTCATCACACAACTTGGCAGCAATAATGCAACAATAAAAACATATTATACCAAAAGTGAAGGGGAAAAAAACACAATTTCAACATTTCTTTGCAGATATATAGGTTTATTGGGATTGGGCACAGATCTCTATTGTACCCCCACATTTCTATAAAAGGAAAGATGTCAGCACTGAACATATGCTGTAAAAGAAAGTGAAAGTTCGTCTTTGGAGCAATTTATGGGGATTCCTCAGTTTGGACTTCATACAGCTTGTTTCATTCTATGAAATAAACAAAACAAAATGGCTTTTTTAAAAATATGCATGACACACAGACAGATTATATTTATGTTCCAAACATTATGGAGCTCATTCTATGTGTGTGTGTGTGTCATGCCTCTTCCACACACACACACACACACACACACACACACACACATACTATACACAAACAAGGCCCCTATACCTGAACAACCTTGATATTAATCTTTCATCAAGTGTAGAACACTATTGAATTAACATCATACAGTTACCTTGTGAAACCTATATTTTGACAGAAAGTATACGCACAGCACTGGTACAGCCTGTTGATCCTCAAGATGTCATTGTAACTCATTTGTGTGGCTGCCCCAATTTCCACATTGTTGTTTGGGATAGGCACCATAGTTGGCTGGTTGTTCTTGGAGAAGGCATACCTACAACAATAAAAAGCACAGTAAAGATTCTGACCCTCTCACCAAGCCACTAGCACTCTGAGCTGGCATTTAACATGCATAAATGGATGGATGGATGAAGGACTGATGTCAACAGAGCTATTAAGGGCAGCTTACAGGTTGGCAACATATGATTGCCTAATGGATATCGTTACATTGTCACCCGCCATCCATCATCACTCATCTTTGATTCTAAATTCTGTCACTCATAAAACATACAAACACATGAATGATAATAGATTGCATCGCTGAAGTAGAGTCATTTGCACTTAACGCAGAAGACAATTGATTTAAGGGAGATGAGAATGTTCTTGCATGCTGTCATGACAACTGAGCCAGTGATGGGGTCAATGTTCAATACAATTTCAGTCTCAAAGATGGACACAAATGATCACAATGATGACAAATAATCTGCTGCCCTAGCATAAATCAAAACCATTGCTACTGACCATCAGCTGTGATAATAGCTGGTGACAATGATCATACATTGTTAAATTATGTAAACTGCCCTTTTCTGAAGGAATGCTGAAGATACTCAAATCATCAATGCTATGCACATTTAATGTCATATCCTAAGAGCAGAATACATCACACACAGTCACTGGCCACAAATCGCAATTTTCCCTGCTAAATGAATGGAATATACTGGAATGGAATCCACGTAAGTGGCTGTGTTAAATCTAAATAGATTCTAATATGCTTTCCAATTTTCTAAAAGTTATTAAAATATTTATATGCTTGTTATTATAGAAACATAGTCTCAAAGGTCTGGTGAAGTATGAATATAATAACAGTAGAAATTGATAAGATTTTCTGTTTCTTGGATAAAATCCATTTTTAAAAAGTCCAAATTCACATGAAGGCTTAAAAAAAAAACATAAAAACATATTTTCTTTTGCTTCATCACCCTGCCTGCCTGCCTGTCAGTTGCCATGGCAACATGAGTTAAAAGAAAGGATCAAACATAAGGTGAGGATTCCTCCCACAAGAGTCACCCAAAATAGTGAGAAGGCAAAAACATTTTTGAGTGCATTCCACTGTTTTTTTTTTTTAGTTAAAAACATCCTTAATAGAAACACTAATGCAGATAATGTTGCTTTTGTATTCCAAATAAAGTAGTCAAGTGTATAAGAAAGAATTGCAGTAGCACATAGTTCATACTGTGTGTATTGTACAGTGCATACAGTACTCTTAAGTAATGTTGATTTCACTGACCTATGGTACTGCATAACAGAGTTGTAATCATATGGAGTCGCCAGGTTGTTGGTGTCAATTCTATTGAAATTGTGTTCCATACCTGAAACAAAGAAGTGATACTATTACCAGGCATTTCTAATTGGATCTAAAAGCAGCTGATAATTCAACTTAATGGTTCTATATACAGTATTACAATTCACATAATCTTGTTAGCATTTCTAACTAAAATATTTATTTTGAATGTACTCCCCTTACAACCACAATCTAATTATTTTCACGTGGATTCTAAAGGCCAAATCAGTCAGAATGTCAAACTAGAAAGATGTTTTTTTTTCTCAACACAGCCATATAATGATATTTGAAAATACATTCTTGTTCATTGCATGGCAGAACCAAAAAAAAGGAACCAAAAAGACTGTACATAAGAGGAAGTACCGATACTGTACACACCGGAGACAACGTTTTGCAGGAGGACGCGGATGTGGTTGTCACGGTCACTGCGCGTCTGCTCGTGGTTGAAGCCCAGAGCATGCAGGAGCTCGTGCTGTACTGTACCATGGTAGATGCAGCCTTGACGACTTAGAGACACCACCTGGCCATTACCAAGCCGCCCCACATATGAATAACACCTGGAAAACAATCTGGAGGACTCAGCAACACACACTGGAGGACAAACTTGATAGTAAAAGAGTTTGCCTTTATAAGTATATTATTAAATTGAGATTCAGTTCTGCTGTTAAGAGAACTTATTGCTCTTCTCTAGAAAAATTGTTAGCAATACCATTAATAAATATTTATATTGGAATGAATAAGCTATGAAGCCATAATTGTTTATGAACAAGGGTAAACCAATAACAATGAATTCTTTTTCATATTAACTTAACGAAAATTCTTCCACATCTTAAGAAATCTTTCATGACTGAAAATGCTGTCTTTTAATTATAAACGCATTAATAAACACATTATGAAAAATACGGGAGTCTACAATTTTAGGACAAATTTGAATTAATACCATGACCAACAGTGTCATAATGAATATTCAACATGATATTTACCATGAGAGATTGTGAAGACTTTTTAAATTTCTGAGAGGATACTACAAACTGTTTAAAGACTCAAATTTGAAATACAATATTTCATATTTTGAATTTTCAAAAGCCATTGTACAAAGTAACACAGATTCTGAATTTGCCTCAGTGTGCAGCACAAAGCACAAATCAGTGTCAACTGCATAAAAAGACTTTTTAATTAGTTTTAGTAAGTTTTGAGCTGTTACTAGTAAGGCATTCACACTGAGAGTTGTATGGAATAGCTTAGTGCCATTTGTAGTTAAATCAGAGACCATTTTGGTGACCAGGACCAGATTTTACACTGTCCCATAAACAGTATCATAAAACACTTTTTGTCTTTTTTTACTCACCCGTTTTGAGACTGGATGTACACATAGTCTCTCTGATTGGTGCGGCGTATGAAACGTATGCAGGTGGAGGAAGCAAAGGACTCAAGCCCACGCTCAATAATGGATAACTCACGGGATGCTTTCAGAGTCAATATGGGAAATGCCAAAAAAAAAAAACACCATCATGATGTATTCCACATTGATATAAGAACTCATGGCATGAAGTATTTGAAAAATAACACACACACATGCACACGCACACACACACGCACACGCACATACACACGCACACACATATGAAGTACTGTGGGAAAGTCAGAGACCACTTTTGTTTATCCATTTTCCAGTCAAATCCATTCTATGCTTTTTTTTTTCAGTGTCAGACAATAATGCTGGAAACATATATTTAACAGCTGTATCCTCCCAACAAAAGCTGCTAGTGTCAATGATATTATCTTAGAACCCTTTGCCTTCAAGAGTGACTCTAACATTCAAACAAACTACCCAAGCACACCTTAGCGGCTTTGCAGATTTCTTTGTCATGTGAATGTAAAGATATTTCTGATGCAATTATACATAAGTTAATTCAACTGCATAAGCGAGATGAAAGTCAAAGAAAAATAGGTGCCAAAACTAGAGTTCAAATGATTGCAAGATACTGAGAAAATGGGACTCCTAATAACAGTGCTTGTAGACCACAAAAAGTATCACCATCAAAAAGACAGTATTTCAAGATTTTATCTTTGAGAGATGGGAAAGAATCTATCTCCACTCTTACTTCAGCTCTGTAAGTCATTCCACTGTGAGAAGACAATGGTTCTGAAAGGATGTGTGGCTATTATGTGTAGGTTTTATTTACTGATGCATCTAAATTTGAGATTTTCAAAAGTAAGAGAAGGCAGTATGTATGTTGAAATGAAAGACGAAACATGGTGGAGAAGTTTTGGGTTGTATAACAACATCTGGAGTTGGTGATTTGGTGGTGATTGAAGGCATGATTAATGCTGATAAATAAAAACAAATTCTAACATATCATGCAATATTCGTTAACAACGTTCGATTGTGACCAAATTCATTTTATAGCAATATAATGACCCAAAACACACCAGTAAGTAGATCAACCTGCTGGTTGATCAACAATGTTCTGATCACTCCAGAATCTAGACCTAAACATCACTAAATGTGTTTGGGATTACTTGGATTGAGAGAAGCAGAAAATGCAACCAACTTCTAAGACTGAACTTTGAAGGTGTTTAAATGAAGCATGGAAAAAATATCCCTGCAGATTTCTTAAGCAAGTCTCCCATAAAGAACTGAAGTCGTAATAAAGTCAAAGGGTGGACACAAAAAAATAAAATATTTGATATTTGTATTGAGTTTTTTGTGTAATTCTGAGTTAAATATATGTTTGCTGCATTTTTCTGACATTGAAAAATAAATAACTTGGCTGTATTCAATGTAAAGTAAAAAAAAAAAGGTGGTCTCTGACTTTTGTCAGTACTGTATGTATATATAATGCATATATATCATTACAAATTAAAATTTAAAATAAGTTGCTTACAGTATTGGTTGGCGATGACATAGGGCACATAAACTATCCCATCAGAGTACTTAGGCCACAGGCAACCACGATATGTACAAGGGTCTGCATTCTTCTCAGAGACAATGGCAATGTCATCCACAATGGTTGGCTCATTGGGGTCATGTACTTGAAAAATAGAAGAAAAGGTCAGTGAAGGCACGATCAAGCGCAATATAATTAACTCTAGCTTTAATTATAATGGCTTATTGCAAATTTATAAAAGTCTACTACCCTTTGTTTTGGCTTAATGCATTCTATCAAGAAATATTGAGAATGAGAGTTTCTGCTGTTATTCAGTGGCTTCCTGCAACATTATTTAGACTCTGACCAATAATATTTTCTTTCAAAAATATCTTTTATCATTAGTTTGGTATTGATGTTAATTGTAAGAGCTTATCTAATATTTATACAATACAGTAGTCAACAAGGGCCTTAGTTGCCATCAAATCAATCTTCATTCCAACAAGAATGCCACCAAAGACATACAAAGATTAAGTGCTTTCTCTGGTGAGAAACCAACATCCATTTTAATCGCATGGGCTGATAGACTGCAGCTATCATGGTTGTGCAAAATGTGTATAATCTGGCTTGTTTGAAAATGCACATGCTCAGGTCTAGATCTCATACAACTAAACAAGTAAATTAGAAAATGCATTCTGCTGTTAAGTCTCGTAATTATTTCATTAAGCTGATCCAGTTTAATGCCAACAAAATAGTATTTTCCTCTTAGAGTGTACACCTCATACTACAAATTGCTCAAAAATGGCTTAGCAGGTACCTTAGCATCCCTGTCCAAATACAAGCCACTGGTATATTGTTTGGAACACCGCTATATGTATTAACTGAGTCCTTGTTTTTTAAATTTTTTAAAACTAAATTCTAGATTCACAAGGCCTCAAGCTGAAGGTTTGAGTCACAAGGCCCCAAGCAATTGCCATCCTATGCCTAATAGCAAATCTACCTATGGTCCTTGCCAAACACAAGCCACTGGTATATCGTTTGGAACACTGCTATGCATATTAACTCAGTCCTTTCAGTTACGAGCCAGTATCTGAGCTGCTTGAATGGCAATGTTTCTCAGGATTAGATTGGCCGGTATGTCTGCATGTTCTTGCCGACACACTCTCACAGGCTTGTGCAGTCAAGCTGGAGGAACACACAGACCGACCAGAATAATAAGCAGCACACTGGGGAGACATATTGCGTCACAGTATCACAGCTAACTGGTGTGTGGTGAAAGAATTGGAGAATGTCTGTGATATCAACCGTCATCGGCACGTACTGTCTGGCATTTTGCTACAAAAAAAGCTTTGAATGCTCATGATTGCAGCGAATTTTAATTCACCTGCAGACTACCAGCAGGCATCCAAGTAATGGAATAGAACTGTCAGCATCAGCATCTCTGCATCCAGCCCATTTGGCACAAAAACAGCTAATACAGAGGTTTGGCAGAAAAATCATCAAGAGACAGTTATGGTGCAGGTAAAATTTTAGGGAAATTCAACTTCAAATGAACTTCACATGATTCCTGTTTTTTTTTCTTTTTTCGTTTTTCTCTTGAGTAAAGACATAATTACTGCATGATATAGCTGCTTAACAGATACAATTTGCCACAGGAACTTATGTTTTTTGTGGTTTATTGACATTTTACATATTAAATGGGTATTTTTAGAAGCTATTATGGTATGGTTGTTTGCTTAAAGGTGCAATAACATTATTTAACCTGGGATTTGAGATGGCAATCATACTGTAAGTAATAAAATGTTTGTTTGAAAAGTAACATCTTACCTACATTCCGGTTTGCTTTCTCAAGTAAGGTTGAGACAGAAAGATCCTCTTCAAAGGTATTTTCTATGGGAGAAAGTACTCATCAAATTCTCATTGCATAAATAATACAAGCTGACCTTATACATTCAGTAATTTCTTAGAATAAGTGTGTAATGTTATGAGATTGACTTTTATTTATCTATCTATTTATTGCTTAATTAATTAACTTATTTATTGATGTAATTTTATTTATTTTATTTATTGATTTTCAAATTGGATGCCTCCTTTTTGATCCCCCTTTTTATTTTATTTTTTTCTCCTAATATGAATGCATTTTAAGTCTGTCCAGTTTCCTAGACACCCTCTGCAAATGCATGCACCTGTAAGTTATGCAGACAGGTATGCACGTCCTTACAAAGTTGTAGTCTGCCTCTTTTCACCCTGCAGTCCACCAGTTCAGATGCACAGTCTTTGTGCAAGAGACTTGTGCAGCTTTGACAGACAGACAGCGGGTGCTTGATTGACAAAAGGAATCACTCTTGTGTGATTAGCTTACATTGCAAAATCAATCCAATGAGAGAAAATTCTGTGGGCAATTATATACCACCCTGCAAGAGAGCCAACAAGGGCCAAGGGGTGCATTATATCCCTGAGAATGAGAGCTGTACCTTTATTTCATACACCACATTTACAAAGGTTTATGAAAGGGGGGTTTGCTTGTAATTAGAGACCTGAATGAATACTTTGTTATTGTTAATTACCATTGCCTACTAAAAGAATAAAATGTCAAAACACCGAACATTGCATTTAATAAACACATTTTATATATCAAGATGGATAAATTTAAAGTCCTACATTTTAAATTTACTGACTGACAGAAATATGTGCTTTCACAGCCATTTATTTCTATTGACAGTAAACAAACAATCACAAAATAAACACTTTATAAAAGTGGTTGGAAACATACTGGAAAAGTGACAGGAAACATAATCCAGAATAAAAGGCCAGCAGCAGTGTCACAGCCTTGTGCAGAGGTACATCCAGATCAAATTGTTTTATAATGCATATACTGATGTGACAGCACGCAATTATTTTAACTTTGCATAACACCTCATTTAACAGAATCCACAGAACATGAATTGGTCATGAATATGTATATCTAGTAGAATCAAAGTATCATTAAATTGCTCCATAAGAGAGAGATCAATCTCTCACTCTTAACCGCTTCCTTGTTGCGTCATGCACCATATACACTGAGTGCATTCATTCTTGTCATTCACATACTAAAACTATTCTGACTACCCTCCCCTCCCCTCTCTTCTGTCTGCCCTAGTGGTTGCATTGCTGTTTGCTGTTTAAATGTACTGTGCATTATGTCCTGAAAGTGTTCTGGATTTGTTTTATATTCATCAGAAAGAGCTTTAAAGAGTTGGTTGGAATCATGCTGTAACCTATATAATATATTTTATTGATATCACAATATCAAGAAGAAAGCCAAAGTTTATATACTGCACTTACCTATCTTCAGACCCTGTACAGAGGTTAAAAAGAGACAAAAATGGCCATCAATACAAACAGTAAAAAATGATGCATTGATAACATTATGAACAGAGTGTGTGAATGCATCAGCATTCAAAGCCATTAAAATGTAAATTCCCATATATGTGATACTTTTACAATCACTTATTTACTTGAAGTGTTTATCAAACTGGGTAGTTGTATATAGTTATATCTATCTTGTGAATGTAAACAGCACAAACACATGCAGTCTCTCTCATACAATGATACACACGTACATGTGTATGCCTGCAGCAACTCACATGCAAACAACAGAATTATATTCACCTCATCTGCCCAGGTGGATGAAACCAGCAGAAGGGTCAGGAGACCCACAGGAAATGTGAAGAAAGCCATTGGAGCCAAAGTCCTAGAGGTCGTAAAAATGATTCACGTCAACTGAAATACGATCATAGCAATAGCACTGCTAATCAAAACAGCATAATTATAATTGATTTTCCTTGCGCACTCTATCAAACCAAAAAATTTAAAATAAACACTTACCCAGCCTTTCTGAGTGAAAGAAATGCTCAGATGCAAAATGAGTGCATCCGAATTTGGTTTATATATTCTGACTCATACACAAATAAATAACTTCAAAAATATGATAAGGTAGGCTAATAGTAGCATGGAATAAATTGATAAGGAATGATATAACTGGGGATGTGTTACATATGGAAGTTTCCCAAGTTATTGCACAGCCTTGAAAATGCTGCAGAATATTTGCTGTAGATTTGCATATATTTCAGCAAGACATTTAATCATGTTTCAATTTGTAGCTTGTAACTTGTTGCTTTCCAGAACAGCTGTTTGTCTCACCTGTTTTCCTTGGATGGTTTCCAAATAGTTTGAACCATACTACAACTACAAAGAATAAAATGAATAAGCAATTCAGCAAGTGGAAAGAGGATCAGCAGCAAAAAGTTCAATTTTGGCTTGGTACTTTTTCTTCTTGCTCTATGTTGTGCCACTGTAAGGCACTAGAATTATAGTTTATTACAATAGTTTCTTTATGGAAGTCTGGAGATTTGATTCATACATTGGGGAAAACCAGTGTACCAAATGCCTAGCTGTACTAGTACTGCATATAATGCATTTCTATTATGCAGAATTGTTCATGGTTGCAAAGCAAATATAAAAAAGTAAAACAATACTCATGAAATGAGAACTGAGGAGTGAGGATTGAGGAGCCACTGTGAACAGTGGTGGCTGAATAATGAAATCTTTGATTTGAGTCAAAATTTTCATTATTTGCATCTCTCAGTATATAACTGAGCATAAGTAATTGTAGGTCTCTTGCTACTTCTGTCAAGCTTTGTGTCAGCTGGGTATTGTGTGGGAAGAGACAGGTGTGGGAATGGTGTGTTCAGCCAGTATCTAGATCTTGGGGCGAAAGGCCAAGGTGATTCTTGGGCGAAGTATTCCCCCTGGTTACTGTGGTTGCTAAGGGGAGAAAATATGGGATGTACACTAGTGAGGTCACTTCTTTCTCCACGCTCTGTTTGTGTGAGTGAGCATCACCCCTATTGCCTTTGTGGGAGCTCCTCAGTCAAAGAGCCCAAAGTGGGATGTAATAGGGGCCTGTGAGGGCTGGTGGTTTCAGTATGCAGTTTCCACTGTTTTATAGAGTATCTTGATGAGAACACTAGTATGCATAAGAGGCAGGGATTTATAGTAAATTGAATGTAAATTGAAAATGTCTAGTGGTGTTTTAGTCATAATTATATGTGAGATGTGCTACAGTAGTCAATATACAGTGACCTAGGGAAGAGGCGGACCACCAACATTTATAGTAGGAAACAAAGGCTATGCAGAATTTATTTCTGTTTGGTTGACAGTATGCTACTGACCTGTTCTCATAATTTATGTGGCATGTGGTGTGTCAAGTAGATATAAAGAAACCTACTCAGGAAAAATGTACTATTTTTTGGAAAAAGGGAAAAAAAAGGGGGGAAAAAGCATGTGAGGTTCAATGTGTGCTGGGTCTGTAGTTCTTCAGATCACTGCATATTTTATTCTTTGCCAAAGCTTCAGACTGGGATGTTGTATTAGACTAGATTTGCTGATGACACTAAGTTTGAAAAGGGTTTAGAATGATGCATAACTTTTCTTAATATCTTAAGTAAATACTGTGGCCAAAAGATGTATGCATATTTTTGGCTGGACCGCAACAATGTGTATGAGTGACTGACTAACTGAGTGATGAAGTTACACCATTGGTCGGCCGGATCAGGTGTGTTAGGTCCAGCTGTATACTAGGTTTTAACCTGGTCTTGTTTCTCTATGTTTCCTTAGGAGCCTCATTAAAAAAAAAACTTCACAGATGATAAAATAAGACCACAGATGTAAGATGTTTAAATGTCTTTCTAAGAATAAAAACAGCTATAAATGGGCAGTACAACCAAAACAAAACAGGGATTTCAAGGATTTATGATTGCTGTGAGAATATTCCATGTGTGCTATGTGTTACTGGGCTTACTATCGAAAGCTGTTGATTATTCTAAAATGAATTTCTTTACTAGTTTGCCAAATTAAACTGCTTAGCGGACAGCAAATACTTTGAGGACACAGAATTTAGGAGGTGGATTTTAACAAAGCCCAGGACACCAGAGAACCTCCTAATCCTTGCAATAAGCACCATGGTAACAAGCACAGTGAGTCAGGAGCTCAGTATAGTATAAGTATAAGTGGAAAGATGGCACCCCCTATCTTGATCTCTTGATCTTATAGCACTTTCATGTTGCAGTTGTATCTTCATCTAGCAGTTTTATTTTGTACTTGTATTGCCATCTTGAAGTTGTAGCTCTTTATCATATCTCTTGTAATCATTCCTCACTTCTAGCTTGACTTTCTATAACTTTAATGTCTTAGCGCAGGATTACTGTGTGAAATAGACTTGAGGTCCATGGCTATGGATATCTGATACTTCATGAGAATTGTACCTTATTGGACCTGTGTTCGGTAGTTGTTCCAGTGACCTTCGGTATGTACTTATTGTAGATCACTTTGGATAAAAACATCTGTCAAATAAAATGGAATATAAAAATGGAATAACAGAAATTGCATTCTATTAATCCTGTCTGCAGAAGAACCCAGGCCCTGCTAATTGTGCACCAGTGAGCACCTCTGTTTGATTGGGTGCCAGCTGTGAGTGTTGTCTTCACACAATGACTGCATGGCTCAGCTGGTGGACTGCAGGGTGAAAATAAGAACCAGCCAACAGCATGTGCTCACCTCTATAACAACTGCTACCAGAGAGCATGTGGGGGGGACGGTGTCTGGGTAGTACATATCAAGTGTGGATGCTGTTCCATTTTAAAACTGGCTCAGTTTGTCAGCTTGTCAAGCAGGTTCTGAATATCTATTCATTTCAAAAAGCTGTATGTCGCGCACAATGTTGCCTTTGTCGAATATACGCAGCCAATAGGAACGTAGGCCTCTCTCTTCCCGTGCACTCAGAGTGCACGGGAAGTCTCTGCTGACACACTGCTGTTGCTGTGTGTGCGTGACTATGAGACTGTTCCCTGAGATAATCAGAGTAAGTTAGTTGGCAACTAGGTCTGCAAAGATTATAGTTTATGGATGATTTTTATGATTGTTTAACATCATATTTCTCATCATATTTTGTTAGCACAATGCAAGCTGTAGAACCTAGATAATTTGCTTGCCAGTTTGCAAACTGTGGGTGATCTGCTCACGTGAGATGAGAAGACAGCTAAATGCTTGCTACTTTAGAAATACCAAGTGTTGCACTTCCTCAATATTTTGGCTTTAAAAAAAGAAGATCTTTAGTGCATATGGCTGGTTGTCTCAAAAGCTGGTTTGCCTTCTACAGCACCAACTAGATAGATCTGGTACCATGCTGTCACCTTTTATGTCCTTATAGATCAATGCTCATGAACGAAAAGATGAGAGGAGAGGACGCAATTTAAGAGTATTGGGAAGGGCTGTGTGTGTGTGTGTGTGCGCGTGTGCGCACATTTATATGTCCTGCCAAATTTCCCATCCCAAATTCTAATGGCCAGAATGAAGCAAGTTCATGCATGTACTACTGTCATAAACAGGTATGTTTTGTACCACACATTATTTATGAATTTTGTTAATCGTCTTCCAAATGTGCCTGTTCTGACACATTAAAACATAACATTCAACAGAGACAGTGTGAGTGAAATGCCTATATATTTTTAATATAAAAAAAACAGCAATTTATTCTGTATTTATTCTTGTTAAAGTGTGGCAGAATGAAATTGCATTTAGTTGTCCAAATGTTTTACATTTTCTACATCAGTGTGCTTCAGTTTTCCACTTGGAATTTCCTTCCCCACGAAATCTTGCTGATTTGTAAATATTGAGGGAGAGGTCTATTTGGTAATTACACTGATCAAAAAGATGTGTTGTTCAGGAAATGTTTATTTTAAATAAAACTTTAATTTATGTAACTTTTGTAATATATTGAAAAACATATTCTTAAAAAGAGAAAGTACTATTTATGTTCTCAAGGATCCTCAAGAATCTCTCGAGATCCACCCCGATATAAAATATATTTTTTTTCTGAAATACAAAATCACTTAATGTATGTTGTGCTGTTAGTCAGCATAAAAACCTGAAAAAATACTCACTAATGGTGTCTCTTCCTTTGATTTTCCAATAACAGCTTAGCTGACTTCCTCCCTGTTCTTGTTGCTGTTACCCATCAATACTGGAGAAATGGTCTCTGTGGAAGTGTTCACAGAAAAAACATAATGCAATGACCTCTTTATTTATCTGAAAACTGTTAAATGTTAGAAAGAGAAGAACTGGGGAACATCCAATATTCTCCAATTATTTTCTTTTACACTGTATCATGTTATTTGTTGTGATATACTGGTTCATATTTATTCAGTCATGGAAATGTTTGTTGTATGTACTATTGCTATTCTGACGTATGGTTTTTGCGCCTCCCTTGAAGTTTATGTAGTCTAAACATCAGCCCTTCTCATGGCTAAACAAATAATATTATTTCTTTTTTGGAGTATCAAGTGAGTAAGCAAGTCTTTACTTTTCCAATTCATATATGTCCTTGTGACCTAGCACCTTGCACAAATTATTTGGTGTGTGTTTGTTTTTTCTAACAATGAAAATTTAACACACAGTAATAAATGACGTCTGTATGCCTCCCACCCCCAACACAACAGGATTGGCATAATTAAGTTAATGTTGCTTAAATGGGCTGCCTTTAGACATTACTTTACCTGCTTATTTGTACGTGTATGCTCTCTGTTCCAAAAATACTATGCTTTTAATAATACAGGATGTGCTTTTGCAACCTCTATTCCAAATTGATTGATTTAAAATAGGTACAATACGTTTTCTTATTTTAAAAATATGACAGACAGTCCCTTGCGTAGTTGTGCATTTCTATTCTGTTTCAAGTCCTTGACCTTATTGGCTCAATAGGTTACTTATGTTCTTTACCAGCACACCATCTTGTACCCCTGTGAGAGTCAATTCCCCTGTCATGCCCCTGGCACAATGCACATGGACATAAATAATTGAAAAGCTGTGCTTTTGGCTCAAGAGGATATTAGATTCATAGGGGGTGCCATATGCTTACTTACTGGCTAATTTCTCTTGAAGGCAACTCTTGAAACTCTTGCAGTCAGTGTCCTTCATTTTAGCATTTCAAATACAAAAGTGATAATTATTTCTTTTCAAATAGAGGGAATGTAGATTTGGACAAGAAGGAACAATAATTTTCTGGAAGAATGCATTGAATGTTTTATGGTGAATCACAGAGGGTAATTCAGTTTGATCCAAACCTCACAGAATACCAAGCCACTGGTAAAAACAAAAGCTAAATCCATAATTTCTCAAGAATTGAAAGGCAGCACTTCATGGTATTGGACAATATGTGTGCTATCAGTCTTAAACACTTACGCATAAACACAAATATTTGGAGTTCAACTGTGTTGTTGTTACCATACTTAATATGTATGTGAACGAATATGCTTATACAATGTTACCATCATGGTCTGTAGTTGCAGAGCAAAATACTGAAATTATCACTGTAATCATCAATGTGGCCATAATATGCAGTTTCAACTGTCACAACTAAACAAACTTAATTGTGCACACGTGAGAAATTGAACCCATGGCGACTTTGGGTCATGAAAACCTCTTTAGGTTAGCAAACAGCTATCCGGCTCAGCTGTTTTAGCTGTAGCTAATGTCCGTATGACTTCTAATGTATTTTTTTATATGGATTTGAAAAGTTCAGTGGTTTCTGTCAGCTGTGTACAAATATTCCACTGAAGCTGGACAGCGACCACAAGGGTCCGCTGGAGACTCGGTAGTGGAGCTCCTTACTTAAATATTGCCTAATACAAAAAAGTAAGCTGGGAAATCTGCAGTTGACTGGCTGAAGATATAATTGTTTTATCGATGTGATTTCAGAATTTTATAGTGTTTGTGAATTTAAAATGGTTTGAAATTAATATTTTGCACAACAGTTCATTGAGTTTGTCTATGATTCTGTCATGCATTAACAAATGACATTTTGGGGCCAAGTTAGCCTGTATTTTAAAAGAACTGTGGCCATTTGCCCCAGCCATTCTTATACACTGTCCATTTAAGAAATCAGTCTGACATTACTAGGCTATAGAGGCACTAGGCCACTTTCTCTAAATGTTGCCAGAGACCTCTTTAAGGAGATTAGAGAAATTACTGTTTGAACATGCCTTTCACTGAGGGGCAGGTCTGACCTCCAGACACTGCTTTGATCGTGTCGTCGCTACTGTATGTCCTCTGTTTTTCTGTAGAGAGCTTGGGCTTTGAGAAATTAAAGAGAGCAGCGAAACTTCATTGTGGCAGCTAATCAGAGGTGTCTGTCACGAGCACTAAGCAGTGTGAGAGACGCAGGGGTGTGAGTCTGAAGCCTCCCCGTTGGAATTCTCAGCAAATTCACGTGGCCAGGGGACAGCATGTAGGCCGCCAACGCAGAGGCAGATCAGGGAAAAATTGAGGAATGAGAAAGGCAACGGGAGAGTGCTGAATTCCCTGTTTGCGAGTGCCTCAGAATGAGGCAGGGCAGGAAGTTGGGGGATTGCAGGGATGGGATGGGTGATTCTCTCAAAGTCAGCAATTGCTCACTGTCCTAATCGAATTGGTATGTATAATTGGTTGCATATAGTTTCACAGCCAGTTCAGAACATGAAATATGGCTGACTGGCATATTTAGGAGGATATTCATTTATATTATAAGATAGCTGCAATAGAATTGTGCATACATGTAGTTTTAAAAAAAAAAAAAGATTTTGACCTCAATGAAACATAATAGGTTTGTTCAAAAACAACATGAGATTGAAGTGAACTATCCTTCATTGGATCATAGGTTGCAATTGCAACCTCAGCCCACATACCTGAATTTATACCAGCAGTGATTTATAAAATCTCTGGTTAACTAACTGTGAATGATAAACTGCATAGAAGGGAGGTAGGCTGCACTATTTTTGTGCAATTCATCTGTTTTTTTATCCTAATCTCCTCTCCTGGTGCTTGGAAAATGAGCCATATGGTGTGGGAGACAGGGCTGGAGGTGGAGAAAGAGAGGGAGATATAACAGGATTTTGAGATTTGCTCTGTCACAGTCGAGTGGAGGGGTGTGATGTATTTGTCAAAGCAGCCGCACCATTCCCCCCACCCCCCGTGCATGGCTTGTCAGGACTCGCTGTCATCAAATGCTGGCATCCACAGCTGCTGTCCTGGAAACGAGGTAAGGTTGCCAGGGATGTACGAGCATTCCAAATAATATTTTCACAGCTCAGTGCCACCAGATACTGTCTTCAAATAGACATGGCTGCTTATAACTATTAAATACAGGTTGCGCAGAAGTAATAAGAAGTGGTTTCACTGGTGAGCATAATGTGCTACTAATTAAGATAGATAAAGAGTGAATTGTTCAAGAACTGCGCACCACTAATTTTAACATCAACAAATATATAGCGAATTCAGATTTTACATATTAAAGGTAAACAAAGTCTATTTATATGGGATAATTTATTAAATTGCTGTTGTATTTAAAGGGGGAGGGATCAATTTGTCAAATTTTAAGCCATGCTGACAACAATTTCAGCTTAATATAATGAAAAACCTCTAGAAATAATTGGTCCAATATCTGTGGGGGATGCCGTTATGTGGTGCTTACCCTTTAATAATAGTACAAGGACATAATAGGCATACACAAAGATATATACACTCACCGGTCACTTTTTTAGGTACACCTGTTCAACTGCTCGTTAACGCAAATATCTAATCAGCCAATCACGTGGCACCAACTCAATGCATTTAGGCATGTAGACATGGTCAAGGAGATCTGCTGAAGTTCAAACCAAGCATCAGAATGGTGAAGAAGGGTGATTTAAGTGACGTTGAACGTGGTATGGTTGTTGGTGCTAGGTGGGCTGGATTGAGTATTTCAGAAACTGCTGATCTACTGGGATTTTCACACACAACCATCTCTAGGGTTTACAGCGAATGGTCAGAAAAAGAGAAAATATCTAGTGAGCGGCAGTTCTCTGGGTGAAAATGCCTTGTTTATGGCAGAGGTCAGAGGAGAATGGCCAGACTGGTTCGAGCTGATAGAAAGGCAACAATAACTCAAGTCTTTAGTTATGAAGAAATGAGGGTGTGGGCCACCATATAAAATGACATGATGGTTAAACCTTCACAATTTTGTTATCATTATGTGGAGAATATGCATGCTGAATTTGAGGCTTACAGGCTTGAATGAACAAAGTGTCCAAAACATAGGGAACATACGGCAGGTGAGCACATCATACACCATGGTAGCCATATGTAGTGACATAGCACTTATCTCACCCGGGCTAAATCTAGACATTAATCTCAGCACAATCATCCCACACATTTTTTTTTCTGTGACTCATATGAATCCTGGCAAAGCCACAAAAGACAATATTTCCATCCACATTGGGCATGGTCAATCACTCAAACAAACTTAATAATGTGTATCTACACAGCATGCCATCCATGTCCATTTCGATACAGACCAAATTATTTCATGTTGAGTTATGTGAAGGAAAAGCAAAAGGGGAGAAAACCCCACAGAACAATAGTATGTGGGGGTCTCTTAAGTGGGTTTCTAGTTTAGGTACCGATGTTATTTATGAAACTAAGGGGCTAACTGTTTCAAGTCCCAATCAAGCATCCCTCTGGGTGTAAGGAGGGCCTATCTGTTATACGCTTTAGGAATGTGTACTCTAGTGTGTGCTCTCCTGAAACAATAGAGGATGTTTCAGCAAAAGGATGGGTTTACAATTATGACCAGCCATTCGGTACTGGACATGAAAATCAGGCATAAAAGATAAGAAACAAGAACTAGCTCAGTGAGCATGGAAGCCTAAGAGACCTAATAAAGACTTGGCTGAAAGGTCTGCTTCTGACATGAAAGTATTTAATGGTTAATTTGATGTCTACATGCTATCAGTCAAAGTCTGAGTGTATGGTAACACCAACAGTGCATTCTGTGTTTTAATTAGTGAATGGAATACTCTAAATATGTCAGTATATCTCTGAAGAGCTTACTATCATTATTTCAATCAGCAATGAGGCAAGAGCAAATTATGTAGTTGTTTCCAGAGGCAAACTGTTCACCAGCCTGCAGGAGCTACATGCATTCTGAAGCCTAATTACATACCCAGGGAAATATTGATTGATATGGATTTCCTTAGGCAGAAGTGAAGCATGCAATTATCACTGCCTTTTCAGCCTCATTTTGAGAAAGAAGAGAATATTTGTTCAAATTGCTCCATATTTGCTGCAACAGCTACATGCTCTTGTATAACTCTACAAAAAAAGGAAAAAAATTAACATATGGGAACAAAAAATTGGAGAATAAAAGGCAAAATGCTAAATAGCAATTCAAGAATATTCATTATATTCATTCATACCAGATTCATACCTCAATGTATTCCTGCTACATCCCCTTCCCCCAACTGTGTGTGAATTTGGCACCAGTGTTTTCTTTTAATGCAGCACAATCCATCCCCCTCCAGTATTTAAGTGCTTGTTTAGATTTAGTAATTTTCTCCTCCCCAATACACAAGTGTAAGCACACACATACTGTTTAAATGAAGCACTGCGTACTTCTTTAATCGTTCTCCTTCATTACCCACTCCCTGTGCACACACATTGGATAATCCTCTTTGTCATCTTACTCCCCTGACCATTCCACTTGCAGCAGTACCAGTGAGTATACGTCTGTGAGCAAGACAGAGTGTGCATGTATACATATGAGCTCTCAGCCTTGGCAACACCTCAAAAGAATGCTGCATCCACCCCTCCCACACTTGTGTGTCGCCTCACTGCTGAGCACTTTAGCGCATGCAGCCCGTCCAGAACCCCCCTGATTCGTAGAAGGACCCCCATTGAAATTCAGATCCCTCCGCTGGATTCTCTAGTGTGTGTGCGCAAGCGTGTGCGTATGTGTGTGTGTGTGTATGTGTATGTGCGTGCCACACACGCGCACACTGCCTGGCAGATATCAGCAGGTTGAGCCGATCGGAGGAAACACAGAAATTAGATTCATTGGTCAGATATTGCTGTCATTTGCCTGCTCTCCGTGCATCCTAACATTTCACAGAAGAGCGGAGCCGGACACAGCGCATCACCTTTACTCCATAGCTGGGCTTCCCCTGTGTGGATTCAATTGAGGGAACTTTGACAATACCTCCCTCCTTCCTACTAAACGCAGGTAAGGCGATTGTTATCTACAGTTGGTACTACTACAGCGTGCCAGGATTATTTTCCCATGCTTTCTGGGCTTGAATTCTGAGTCAATTGTCTGCTGTTAATGTGTTGTAGTATCCAGAAAACATGCATAATTTATAAGTCCCGATAAAACATCATTAATATTGAATCAATTGTGTTAAACAATCCTGAGCCTGTGCCAGCCTTCTGTTTGAAGCTGATGATTAGCAACTTTGATGTCTTTTCAAGCAGAGTTGCGATGCTGGTTTTCTCATAATTCCTCTGAGCTCTTCCCTATTCTTCCACCTACTGTCTTCTCACACAGACCAATTTACAACAGAATTATACAATATTATTATTATTAGGCTCTGATATGACATTTTTGATAAAAGTAATTCAATATTCATGATAAAAAAGGTTGACACCCTTTGTAATTTATTGTCCCTGACCCATGTGCAAGATGCAGCCTCCATTTTATTTTTATTACTTTGTTTTTGGCAAAATCCCCTTCAGGTGCGACTGTCTTTAGTCATTAGTCCAGGTAATTGTACAGTGGTCTACTGTAATCAGCTTCCTTAACAGTACAGCCACAGTGATTGATATCAGTCACATGAAAGGCATAACTTCAAAATAGATGGGCATTGTCCTGTCCATTCAATTTACCAGTGCCATTACTCACATGCACAGTAAAAACAAAAACAAGGGTGTACATATCACATCCTATCCTTCCAGCCATCTTAGAAAAATTAACCACCCCATGCATTAGGAAGGAGATGGGAGCAGGCATGCATTTTGAGGAAAGACTACCCCACAACCCCTGCCTCAACCCATAGCAACATGACCACACACCGACCTTGAAAAAGAAGGTGGCACACAGGATTACTTGACACCCCTTATACAATATTGATGTTCAATTAGCGCCGATGATCGAGCTGCATGGAGAAATTGTTGTAATTCATTCTAACATGATTGGCTGTGGTGCACCACAGACTCAGGCACACTGTAATCTCAGACATTTTCTGACACCTCTCAGCATGAGACCATTATTAAATTGCTCATCACCTCAGTTTTCATCTTATTGCTTCACAGCAGATGCTGTTGAGAGGTACTCTGTCTTCATATCACCTTTCAAGAGCAGCTTTATGGGTGCTGATTTTATGTAATTGATGTTTGAATTTAATCAATGCTCATTGCCAATGAAAGTGAAGATAAATTACTGACCAGTATTGTATCTTAACCTTGATGATAGAGTATCCATTCATATTTAATACAACTATATATTTCCAGGCTGGCTATTTTTATTTATTTATTTATTAACCAATGACAGACATGATCAAAAAAAAAAACCCACTGCACTGAGTAAACAATCTCAGTCCATCAGCCTGTGCTGCAGCTCGATTTACACATAGCCCTTGCAGCACGCTGTCTCGTTAAAATCGGCAATATTGATCGAAGACAAAGATGAAACGCTTGAAGTTGCTGCAGAAGGCTAACAAGGCATCGGTGTATTCCAGCAGCTGTAACACATTCCCCCTTTTCACTTGCGCTGTGCTCACGATTAGATCGCGGTACGGACCGGCGCCTCAAAACATCAATACATCTAAAATCTCATCAGCGTTGTTCAAATAACAATTGGAAGAGAACGCTCCTGCGAGGCAGTTCACGGGAGATTAACTAAATGCAATCTGCCAGAATCTGCCCTGCTCTCTGGCTCTATCGCACGACATGATCTGATGAAATCATTTAACAAGCCTCGTGGTGTGTTCTGCCTCTGAAACCACTGCATGAAGCCGCACACACATAAAACACCCTGACTGCAATACATCAGCAGCAAGTCCTGGGAGCTAGAAAAGCCCTTCTGTATAGGGGAGACTCACATACCACCACGCAGTACATTATTAATTGTGCATTAACCATGCAGTTGGAACCGACACCTTCTGGTGAGGCGAACGTCTCTTCTACTCAATCAACATGGGTAATTAGCACAGATGTCTTACAGTGGAACAACATTATCCTGGATTTAATGCTGAAAGTAATTTTTTGATTGCTGGCTAATCCCTTGCTGGCAGCAGCCGCTGCAGCCCCAAGGCTGTCACTAAGATTAACTTTGGGTCCTATTACCATGATTCTGGGCAGAAAAATCACATGGGAGCTCAATTCACTCTGCCTTTGTTGCTTCTCTTGTAATCCACTTGATTTCCACTCTGGAGTAGGACCCAGGTTCAGAAGACTTGGCCTGCTCAGACTTATCCAGTGCTCCGCCGCATGGCATTGCACCCTATAAAAACCCGAGAGTTCTTCTATCTTTCATTGTATCTTTCATGTTTTAGCTGTACTCCTTAATTTAAGGTGATCAAATTCAAAATCAAAGCAGCAGTAACATATAATGTTATAGGTATGGCTGTGTAATGCTATTTACGTTTGTTTACAATTCTATACGTGCTTGTTTGTTTGGCTTTACAATTATTGTAAATTTAAAATGGGCCTTCTGTGCCTTTTGGTGATATCGAATTTTTGTATTCCTGAAAAAAAAAATATTGATGTTTTTGTTTTTATAAGTTGCAATGTAATGTTATTTACCTTGATATTTACCTTGATTTTTTTCTATTTATCTTGATTGGATGTTATAAATGCTGGTATTATTTCATGCAATGTTTTTTTTCCCCTTGTGCATCAGTTTTGGAATTTATTTAAGGAATAATACATGAATGTAAACCCATAAAGCATACAAATATAACTAGATCCCCTCAAAAGGAAAGGAAAAGAGCTATTTTTGTGCTTCCAGTGTGCTATGAAGCCGATAATACGCAACCAGAGTGACAAATCCAGGTGCGAAATCATTTCCATACAGTGCCAGCAGTGTAGAATAGAGGTGTGGGAGAAATATGAAAGGGGGACTGCAATAAACCTAGGGAGACTCCAGAACATTTCAGTGCTGGGAATATCACACGCCCTACGCGGATGACTGATGGCCATGTTCTAGAAGCTACAGGACTATCAATATCCCCAGCCAGCGATGATAAATGCCCGAAAGTGTGGGGGGAACATGCTACCTTACTGATGTAGAAAGATGGGTAACAATGCAGTTCTGTCAGCTGTTTATCTCCTCTCAGTAATTGTTAGCGCTTCCTCGAAGACAGATCTTCTCCCCCCACCCCCAGCAGGAGAAGCCACAGAAGTAGGACAGAGGCCCTCTGGGAGCTAGTTGAGTTGGCAGCGATCTGCTAACAATAACCATTTTGTTTGAGAGCCACAGATAACAAAAAAACAGAGGAGGATGTTAGCAAATGGTGGTTTTACCAGTAGGGAAGTATCTAGATTGGTAGCTAGGTATGTAGGTATGCATAACAGGTAGATGTAAGTCTAAAATGTAAAAATACATAAAACAAGAAAATGGTCAACTTGCTGTACCATTGTCAACATATGAAATCCAAGCATGAATGGGTATTTTTAATGGTTGATACTTAGATGCTTGCAAGCCAAAGCTTGGCTGTGTGCACAGGTTACTTGGAACAGTAAAGTAGGTCTCATTAAAAAAAATGTGGGAGATACTGTTGATTGGTTGTTGGGGAGAAGCTAGCATTCAATGGCTTTGTCACTCAGCAGGGAGTGACTGATGCTACCTCTCGGGAGACATGTCACCCCACCCCCTTCATAAACTACATATATGACTTTGAATCAGTTGTTGTCATGGCAATCGGTTTTCTCCCCCTGTCCATCCCTTGGTTTTAACAACCACAAAGACTTGAAGGTGATTGGTATAGATTTTTTTGCCTTCTTGCTTTTTTCCAATTAAATATGGTCAGAAAAGAAGAAGAAAAAGCTATAATTTGGGCTAATATTTTAGGCTGCTTTAGAAGGTGCATTAATCCTCACAAACTCACCTCAATAACCTGCAAAGCAGTGAGTGGTAAGTGTCTAAAATTAAGCTGCATATGGTACAACACCATTCTTAAATGCATGCTGGAAAGCACTGTTGTGACAAAAGTCAAATAAGAGTGTGATGGTGGTCTCACATGTATTTACCTGATTTTAACAATTTCAATCTCTTATTGTCACTTAAAATTTAATTCAGGAATATAACTATCGTCATTAATGTATTTTATTCAGCCAATTAAAGCATACATATAGACGGAACTGTCCTTCTATGATTATTGTATTTCCTCTTTATCTTCCTCTGAACAGTCAGCCGTGTGAGATATGGTTTGTTTTATCTCTAGCCTGGTCTTTATTGATCTTCTTCTCCTTGCCACTGCTAATGTGTCAAGTGTGAATTGAGGTGGAAATGTGAAACATTTTCATTTCTGATGGCAATGACCAAGCGTAACGACAAGTACTGTGTGTTCTTGGCATTATCTTTTGATTATTTTGTCTCCTTTGGCTTGCCTTTAGGGAAATAGCTGATGCTTCAAGTTGTATTTTTATTGAAAAAAGACACATGAACTGACCCAACATTCCCTAATAAACATAAACATCATCATTACTGGATTAAAAAAAGACTATAACCATAGAAAGAATAATCGGGCTTTGTTGTGTGATCACCTTTCGCAGATATAGAAACAGTTCCTTCGGAAGTTCATCCATTATTAATTTAAAGGACAGTGGGTAGTTTAAAAATGCATTTTGATATTCATTGGGCTATTGATTCAAGTAAATATTAGTGTGGATAAATACCCTTGTCAAATTGTAAATAATATAATGCCTGTTCTCTAAAGCTTTATATCCTATTGTTTCCTTTTTTTGAATATCTTTTTTATTTTTATTTATTTATTTATTTATTTATTTTTATTTATTTTATTTTATTTTTTTACAAAAAATGCCCCCAAACCTTTGTCAAACCCCAGTTATGTTGTTGTCTTTTAGATATGTTCTAGCCAATTCTATGTTGCACAAAAAAAATGTACCTGTTGGTCTGCAGTGGATCAAGTGGGCATTGTTGCGTAGTGTCTCTAATCATTTTTGAGATGTAATTTGTGCATGTTTCATTTTGTTGACACTTCCCTTTAATTGCATCAGTTTGTGCTCACAGACTAGTTGTTCTAGTTAATCCTTGATGGTCACACTTGTGTTATTCATTATCAAATAATTTCTGAGATGAGTGTCTACAGTGATGCCTCGTGGAAAAAGGTTAAAATTTAAAGGAATTGAGATATGACAAATGGGCTTGAGTTGTGACAAACCTGATGAAGGATAATGAATTGCATACAAAATGGTTATGCTTCAAATAAAGCTTTACTAAAGATTGCTTTCCATCAGCCTAACATTATGAAACATTTCACAAGTCCATGAAAATATGAAATTAATAGAGTAGTTTAGTTAGTTAATATTCGAGAGAATTAATCTTCCTGAAAGGCAAAAAATTGATTAATGTATTTGGGTTAAACAATAAGAAAGGGATTTTAGGACACTCAGTGCACAAAGTCAACAGGTTTTCTGATCTAGTCTGACCTTGACTTGCAAATGGGAATTTGGTTTCAATTTCCTTCTGAAAATTACTAGATACTGTAGGTCAAGTGACAATGTTATATTATGTATTCTCATCAACTAATTCCCTGTAAGTTCCGGTTCCATAATCTGTTGTGTTCATACCCATGATAGCAGTTCCCATGTCTATCAACTGAATTGCAAAACCATGATAGTTTGACAGTTCCGAAAGCTTTTCACTTGCCGTTGATTATGTTTGTCTCTTGTGATTCACAAGTCCGGGGTTTTTTCCCTTCCTCTTGCGCATTGTCTCGTCAATGCTGGTTTTGTGCTGTAGTTTTTCATCCATTCATCATCTCATTGTGCTTTTTTTCAGAAGATTCTCACCTGATCATTTGTATTGTCAGCATTGTGTGAAATTGAAAAAAATGAGCTAGGAGAAATGTATAATGTTAGATTCTTTTGATAGGCTATTATATCAGATACCATTACAAAATTACACAGTAAAAACAAATTGTTTTTGTTGGGGAAGCAGCTTGGAATAGCTTCCTGTTGCTCTCTAATCTTAAAATTTCACATATTCCTCTACTGGGTACCTATGTTTACATCTTTGACTATGCCTTTCACAAGTTTTATGAATTGATATTAAACATATAATTGTGTGATATCTGTGTGAATTATCCTTGTGAATGGATATATAAGTCAGGGAGTCTGTGAATTAAATTGTTATTGCTATTGTATTCATACATTTGTCTTTTGGCAGAGTTTTGGTTAGATTGGTAGACATGGGCTCAGATTTCAAGGGGGTGGAGTGTTTGTACACTAATACACAGAAGTTCTTATTGCTATATAAATGAGTCAAAGAAAATGTATGCAGTGTAAATCATTGTGGATATGCAAAATAGTAGTTACTCTGCCATTTCTGTTTCTGTGATTCAGGGGAAAACATTGATACTTGTCTTTTATATTGTTTCTGTTAATGCATTCTAGCACCAACTGTCCAGATTGGTTCTTAAAACAGAATTGGTACAAAAAAAATATGCACGATTAGCATCAAAACTGCTCTTATTTCAACATTCAAGGTGTTATTTTAAATTTAAGTTGTGACGATTGAGTGTGGAATGCCTAGTGATTGTTTTTGAGGAAGCTCGGTATGTTCCTGAAATGGTACAGATGGTTTCTATGTTATCTTTTATTTTGAGGTATAGTATTCATGACCAAAACAATTTTATGTTCCCTTTATGTCATACTGACGTTTGATTTTTCTTTTTCTTTTCTCATATTTATTTTTTCATCATAACACCTGAACTAATATTTTAATATACTCACTTCTGCTATTTGAATCATTTTGTTCAGTTCAGGGGGAAAGAGTTGGGTGTTTTTTTAATTTATTTTATTTTTGTTGCAGTACATTGAGCTATCTTTAGTGAACGGTGTACAGAGAATACGATTGTGATAAACGAAATAACATACAAATAGTATCATATGTAGCCTATTTGAAATACCTTCTTGTTTTGTTTTGATTTGGTGTACTTATTAAAGCAATATTTAAATATGTAAAACTTGTCAAGCTCAGTCTGAGCTAGGATAAATGTAAGTATGGATTTAATTTAAATTTGACCATTATTCATAGCAACAACAAGGAACTTATTTGATATTTTTTCATCTGTAATCATTACTGATTTTATTTTGACATGTGGAATGGTGTTTCAGAATTTCTAGAATTAATCACTAGCTATAGTAATTGTTGCATTGACCCATGTACACTGCACTGTACAAAGGTATGCGCACTGTGCAGAGGTGAGGACAGCAGGTAAAGAAGTTGTTTGATGGCATTGGTCATAAAAATAATGAATGCATTATGACTATACGAGTTACAGGTGCATAAGGAAAACACAAATCTCAAACTGGGTGTTGGACATGCCAATATCTATAATGGAACATTATTTTTGTGTATCTAGCTGATGTGTTTCCCTTATATTTACCTTTTCCATTCTCTATGTCCATTTTTATCATTCTTACTAATGTTAATTTACACTACACTATGCTTTTTTTTGCATTTGTGATTGTTCTGTCTTACAATAACTTACTCTAGATGTTTTGGATCTTTCAAATTGTTATTCATGCCTAATTTAAACAGCATGAAAGAATGGGAAGAACTGGAGCATGGAGGGCCAACCCACAGAGCTATGTGCAATTGTCTTATGACCCTGGGCATCACCATAAATATATCTCCACATGATACTGCTGGTTTTCAGCAGGGACAGACAGGGATTGCAGTCAAAAGCATAGATTGCACACAGACGCTCTTTATAAATGAGCTAAGTAAATGGAAACATTTACTAAACCATAAAGGAATAAGGATTTGTTTTATGTGCCTAGGCATTGAGGCACTTTAGCACCAAAATCTGAAAGAAAAGGCAGGAAAATTAAACAGATTTAGAAGACTCCTTCTGAGTTAAGTGCCCATCTACAAGCATAAACATAATTGTTCAGACCTCGTCTCCCGCATTGCCCTCCTAACGCTCTTATTGTTGTGCTCCTCTTAGCCCAGTGCAACAACAGCAACATCAGGTTTTGTCTGATAATCAACCTGAAACAATGCTCTGAGCTAGAATGCCCAGCCCGAGAGAGCTGTGCTGCCAAGAAAAATGGACCCCTGAAATGAGAGACAAATACAATAACATGTGACACCTTACGCACTTGATCCTGGATTAAATTTATCTACCTTAATGTAGAGAGAGTTTGAAATGTTCCTTTTTTTATACAAATGTGTAGCCTCTGAAATTCGTTTCAAGGAGGCTACATGTGTTGTCATTATGCAAGCACCGCTACCTAAGTAATAAAATAAAATAGCCCTGGGGATATGAAAGACTCATACATAATGTATGTTTACATCCTCTTATCTATGGATTCTTCTTGGGGGAAATCAAGGAAGCTCGGTGATAAAACATCATGCATCATATGCGACCAAGCATAAGGGACCGGTACATTCCTGGAACGTAGCCAATTTTTCTATAATTCCAAGCAAAAACTAAATTTTAAGTCAGTGTAATAATACAGAGCTGAAATGGTTGGCGAAATTCTGGTTAGAGCACCATAGCACTCTTACTTTACCTATGCCATGACAGTGCTTTCCCATGCACACTGCATTTCTAAATGGAGGTGAAGTTACTTTTGTCATGAGACAAATGAGACAAAAAAATAAAAGAAACATTTGCACAGTAAATTGTTTAGTGTTAATTTAACTCTTACAGTTTGCACATGAGTCCAATAGAGACCATATGTACTTTGTAAGAGAACATATTACTGTGTATGTTCAACAATTGTAGGCTGTTTGAAATAATGGTAAGTTGGAAAGCACTGTTGTGACATTAAAAGTATAGTGGTGATCTCACTCGAATTTACCTACTCTTCAACTTCATATAATACCTCAAAACATTTTTTTGTCTGAAATTTCCTTTTCTATACCGCAAAGTCAATAGTTGTGCAGTTACCAATTTAGTGACCTTACAAAGTCACATTTTTTCAAGGATGTCTGAGGTAAACTCATCGTCAATATTATATGGATTCTGAAATGGGTACCAAGATCGGACATTGAAAATAAAAGCCCAGCTGACCCCAAGACCACGAAAACATTTTAGTTTTAATATAGAACCAATCGTTGACTTTTACTCATTACTCTATTACCTATAATGTACTTTTTCCACCTGACAACCTGTGCAGCTGATAGTGTCTTTTCTTTTCCACAGAAAAGATGATCTCTGCCCAGGCTCTCCTGATTGGCTTGGTGTGTCGTTTCATCTGTGGGTGTGCATCAGCCTACACGCCCGAGGAGGCAGCGGAGCAGCAGTCGGCTTTCTCTGTGGCCAAGACCAGCAGCATGGAGGGGGGCCCCAAGATGGTGGTGACCTTCGACAAGGTTTATGTCAACATCGGCAATGACTTCAACCCCAAAACCGGCATCTTCCGCTGCCGCATCCCCGGGGCGTACTACTTCTCCTTCACGGTGGGGAAGTTCCCCCGTAAGGACCTGTCAGTGATGCTGATGAAGAACAAGAACGAGGTGCAGGTGATTGTCTATGATGAAAACTACAGTGAGGAGCGCAAGGTGCAAAGTCAGAGTGCTATGCTGCAGCTTGACTTCGGGGACACTGTCTGGCTACGGCTTCACGGCAATCCCAAGTACGCTATCTATAGCAACGTAGGTCACTACACCACTTTCAACGGCTACTTGATCTACCCAGACACATATTCCTTCCAGCGGCCTGTCCACCAGAGCACCATCCATAGCTACAGCAAAGAGGTGTTGGCTCACGTTGGGCAAACTACTGATAACCTGCAGTTGGACAAATCAGTTCAGACTTTCAAGGAAGAGGATGATGAAGATGAGGAACTCAGATCAGCCTTCTCGGTGGCCCGCACTCAGAGCATTGTGGGAGTAAACAAAGAGACCTTCGAACACATGCCCATAAATTTTGACACAGACTTTGTTAACGTCGGTGAAGACTTCGACATTTCCACAGGCGTCTTCACCTGCCGCATTCCTGGAGCCTACTACTTCTCGTTCAACATTGGCAAGCTCCCCAACAAGATCATGTCTGTCAAGCTGATGAAGAACCACCTCGAGGTGCAGGCTATGATCTACGATGACAGTGACAGCAAGAAGGCTCTGCAGAGCCAGAGTCTGATGCTGTCACTGCACCGTGGTGACACCATTTGGCTTTTCAGCCACCAGCATGATGGCTATGGGGCTTACAGCAACCATGGCAAGTACATCACCTTCACTGGCTTCTTGGTCTACCCTGAGCTCCCCCTGCATAGACCACAGCCAGCCAGAAAACCTTAAACCACATGGTCCTGAATAAGATTTCTCAACCTTGCTATTTATGGACAAAATGTTGCTTTAAAGACTGATTTGTCATTCTTTTGTACATATTTGGCAGTGCAGAATTTGTTCTTTATTTTTCATTCACTCGAGGGGTATGTGCAATGACTTGGGCGATTATCATTTTCTTTTGAGGCTGGGTTGTTTCCACTATTCAGATAATGTTTCTGTGAAGCAGATTCCATGAGGCCATATAAGGGGCATCCTAACCATTACTTAAAGAAAGATGACACATTTTGCAGTTTTCTGGTAGTGATTAATAAATCAACCTTATTCTAGAGTATAAAGAGAAAACACCTTTGATCCACATCAATGCAAAGTTCACTTTTGTGAAAGCTTGGCAACGTGGATAAACTTGTTTTAGATGTTTGGACAAGATGAATTCATATTAAGTCATCAGCTTTTTTCCATTCACTCTAAATGAGCCTTGTTCAATTTTGACAAAAATTACCCATTGCAGTCTAATCTGTTTGATTTGAGCAAATCCGATAACATATTCAATCAATTTTATGAAAGCTTCTCAGTCCAACCATTAGAGAGGAGCAAATATACATATTACTTACAAATTTCATGAATATATAACCACAGCACGCAAACTACATAACCATTGTTTGCATACCATGTTACTGCTATTGAATAAATGTAATAATAATTGCTATTGTTAATGCTTTACCTTTTCACAACAGTAATTATACTTATTCAATCAGTGGTGAGGCACAACTGTGCTCAGTAACAATCAAGCCCTGCATTAATAATATTAACACAGTACCTGTCTATTTACTGTAGGCTGTAAAGCCATGAAAATCAATGTCAAATTGTACTCAAAATATAATTTTATCTGTGCTATATCTGTACTTGGCGGGGATCTGTGAGTTGATAAATCTAGTTCACATCTGTATTTATACATTTAAAATTATCTTTAATAGGACTAGGTTCAGTAAAAATCAAGAAATTGTATGAAAATATAAAATTAAATTAAATTAACTAATAAAGCAATAAAGTTACTGTTCTTTATCGAGGAGGGTTACATTATAGGAAGTCAAATCTTATGTCAAATCAAATGACAGTGATTTGCACTATAGATTACATGCTGCTGGTTATGCACCAAATGAAAAAAGTATGTCTTTTCAATGTTTACATTTTGTTTACAGATTACAGAGTTACACAGCAATGGGAAGATAACAAACCGTGTAAAAGGTGTGACTTGCTTTGAGAATGCATAAAGCTCCTCAATCAGTTGTTATGTTTGTAATTTAAACATCATGTAGACTAAATAATATAACATGTTTAATTAATTTTTCATAAAGCACCTCAAAGTGCTGGACAGTGTAAAAGCCAGGGATCAATGGTAAAAATACACATTAGATGTAACAAAACACAATACATTATGGCAGTACACCAAGTAGGAAAATATATATTTCTGCCGATTAGATATGGAAACCTTATCTGCTCAATATTAGAATTCAACTTGGCTGAAAAATAATTATATCCTTTACCAATGAAGAGATATTATTACAAATACAGTTAAATAACATTGCTGGCAAAAACACATTTTTAGGTAGGCATAGCCATTTAAGTTATTTTTTTTATTTTAATTTTTAAATAATTTTCAGTGGACTGATTCATTGGATTCATTTCAGCCTGGTAAATTATTCATGATATGTGCAGTTTGTTGATGTGTGGCAGACAATTTCACCATGCTTGCCATGTGCTCAGTGCACGGAACATAATTAATGTATAGCACACACAAATGTTATCTCTTCTGTGATTCATTTGAAGTTATATAGTACCTGTCATCTAAGACTATGAGCAAAATATCTTGGAAAAAAAGGTCCAAAAAGTCAAAATATTAGGAAAATATGGTCTTTATCAAGCATTCAAACATATGTTTGTGTTCAATACTATCGACTCATACACCAAATTTAAATAACAGCATTGTAATTCTGTTACCTCAGGTTTCTTAAAATTCCTGCGAAAGTTCAAAGTTTTACCCAAAAATTACATAATCGTATTTCATTATCAACCCATGCAGTGCCTTCCGAAAATATAGCAAAGGTACAGTGAATTTTTTTAAAATTTGTGCTATATACTTAAGGCATTTGGATTTTAGCTCAAAAGACCAATATAAGACAAAAATACAGACAATCAACTTTTATATCATGGTATGTACATGTGTATATGTTTTACAGTTTTACAGAAACAGCTGTTTTTGCCTTGAATCCCCCATTTTCAGCTGTGCAAAAGTAAGTTAACAGATGACCTTAAAAGTAAATCTAAGCAATAAAGTCTAATATTTGCTTGCGTAGCTCTTAAATGCAATAACTGCTTCAAGTCTACGACCCACTGACATCACCAAACATTTGCCATCTTCTTTGGAAAGGCTTTTCCAGGCCTTCACTGCAGCTGCTGTCAGTTGATCTTTGTTTTGGGGGGTTTCTGTCTTCAGTCCCCTCTTCAGCAAGTGAAATGCATGCTCGAGTGGATTTAAATCAAGTGACTGACTGACTTGGCCAGTCCAAGACTTTACAGTTTTTCCCATTGATGAATGCTTTGGTTGCATAGGTAGTGTGTTTTGGGTCTTGCTGCAGGCTGAAGCGCTAGCCAATGACATTGGAGGAATGTGCTTGTATGTAGTCAGACAAAATCTGTCTGTACACATCTGAATTCATCCTACTCCTGCCATACTCTGTTACATCATCAATAAAGACAAGTGAGCCTGTTTCAGAAGCAGCCATACCTCACCACGCCATGACAATATTTCATTTCACAGATGAGGAGGTATGCTTTGGATCATGAGATGTTCCTTTTATTCTCTGCACTTTCTGCTTGACTTTGCTTGGTTAAGGTTTATTTTGGTCTCATCTGTCCAAAAAAAATCTGATGATGAAAGGTTTGCATCTTGCTGTATCACCTATATAATTCTGCACTCAAAGTCTTCTGCATACACTGGCTTTAGATATTTTCAGCCCAAAGACTGCTGGTGATGTCACTAACATCACCTTCTCTTAGGGTTTTTCTTTGGGTTTGTCTGTCATCAACTGCAGTTGTCTTCCTTGGCCAACCTGTTTATTTCCACCAGTGGGTTCTCTTATTTTCAAGACTTTCTAAACTTCTGTGGTTGATATGCCCAGTTTCTGTGCTATCCTTCTTTAGGAATTCTTCTGTTCTCTCATATTAGTTTAGCTGTTTTTAGGCACAATTAGTTCTTCATGATGTTGTATGCCTCTGACACTAAAAACAAAAAAACTAAAAAAGATTGTGAAGACTAAGACTAAAATAAAGACTAGACACTCACTGCTCTTTTATGTGTGTCTAATCCATGCAAACCCCTGAGCAACAGTTAAGACCTGTCAGTCCACCGTTAACATAATTTTACACAGCTGAAAACAGGTTTTCTGGACATTATAGAAATCTTTTGATTTAACAAAGAAAAGCATCTCCACCATGCGATCCTTACTTTATCGTGGTGGAGTAGCACACACTCTCTGCCATTACTCTGATATAGGACCTTACATTAAGCCCTTATTACACCACAAGCACATGCAGGTCTTGATTCAAAAGACGTATTTTAGCCATACCATCATCCAGTCCAAACATCTGAAATGCATTTTCCCTGCTCCGAACATGCAAAATTACACAATGAGATACTGGCAACTAATATTTTCAACCAATAGATGGCAACCTATTCTAGCTGTCACGTGTGAATTCTGTAACAGTCGTAAATAATAATATTATGGCACAGTTCCTTGCCATTATTGATTATTTTTATCTCTCTTATGTCACTATACATAGGAACATTTTTGGAGCTTCACTTGAACTGAATGGCTTCATGAGATTAATATATATAGTTGTCTGTGTTTGCAGGACTATATTGAAGTTTCTGAATGATTTATATCTGAGGCATGGGACATTAATCAAATGATGATACTACAGATATGTGTATGATGTGTTTGTGAATCATTCCGTTTTTAATCTGATCCAGTTGATATTTGTTCTGTATTTTTATCTTTCCAAATATAATATAAAACAGTTGAAGAATAAATATATCATGATCATGATATTGCTATGATGAATGTATATTATATGGTTATTTTGGGAGTATGCCACAAAACAACTGATTCAGCGTGTAATCCATATGACAATTTTGGAATCTTTCTGCAACACTGCTGCTAAAAACAGTTTGAATGGTCAATTCCATAAAATATATTTTCATCTGTGAGCAACAGTATTTAATTTCATGTGTTTACAGTTTTGACCTTTCTGTTATTACATCAAAACAAATGATATGCCAAAACATCTGAAGAATGAAATGGCCAACAACTACCATTTTGTAATTGTGTTAATCCTTCAGTATGCTACTGCATAAAGCAAGTATGACATTCCCCTGTAAATGAGATTATACTGTCTTCTTCATGTTCAAGACAATATATTATCAATGTTGAAAATAATTGAATGGTGTTAAAGCACCAATTAATTTTTTAGTGGAATTGCATTTTTCCTGTAGATGACTTGACTGTTTTGATCAATTCTAGGCCTATGTCTCACCTGCAAGAATAATGAATAATATGATTCAGTTGTCTCATGCATGCTTATAGGTTCTAAGCTTGTGAAATGATATAAAAATACTGTTTCCTAAATGTAGTTTGCATCAGTTTATATCATTCTATACAAAGGTAAACATTTGTAATTACTACATCTGTGGCATTTTGGTAAAGTGTACATTTATTTGTGGTCATGTACAAAATTCCAAACAAAAACAAAAAGGGTGTTTTCAAAAGTACAAGGGTGTTTTTAATATGAATATGTCTTTGAAAATTGCTTGTGAAATATGAGGTAATAAAGCCAAAAAGTTAACACTCATTTGAATTGCACTTTATTAACTTATTAACAGTATTATACATTCTGTTTTAAACACTGCATCATTATACAAATATAAAATCTACAGTTCTACATCATACAATAATTTGCACAGCAACAGTTGTGTTGCAAAAATGACACAAAATGGAATATGGTCCCATGACTTCTAAGCCCTGCTGCACAAATATATTTGGTAATGTGGAGCCATGTATTTATATTATATCTTGTATCATCCTATATGGGTGTTGAGCGAGGTGAGTAATGTACAGGAGAACCTCCAAAATATAGAGGAATGAAGAAGTGATTCATTTTGGCCATTCAAAACGGAAAATACACCCGTTTTAAGAATCTAAATCATTTCTTGGTTTATGTTTCATATTCAGATTGTGATAGCCATATTTAACAAAATAATTGTGTCTTCATTTTATAGCTAACATCCTTAAGTTTACAAAAAAACAATTGAACTAGATCTGGACTGGAGCACAAAAAAATCTCCTTACAAACCAATGGTCAATGTGTGGAATAGCTTGCCTGGACATGTAGTGGAGGCAGAAACACTGGGGGTATTCAAGGCCCGGCTTGATACAGTGTTAGATACTATCTAGCTTTTAGGTAAACTAAGCGTTAAGTACAGTTTAGTGGTAGGAACAGACAAGCAGTGTTGGGCTGAATGGGCTGTTCTCGTCTTACGTTATGTTATGTCATGTTAAACCCTTATGAGTCAATAAAATAAATGCAGAAGTCTTTTTCAGTGTTAATTAATATAGTATAATACAACAGAGGAACTAGTATGTCTTCTTCCCAAGCACAGCAGAAGAAATAACATATACAGGGACAGGATGTACAGTGGTAATCATTATCTCATAGAACAATTTTTTTCTAAGTTGATTGTCAAGCAATACAACACCTTTTCCATGACTGCCAATTCATGGCCTTTCTCCATTCTTATGATCAAAATCCATTGAATTCCATTCTTTAGCAGTATTTGTAGGACAGTTTTGCCTAATTTTGATATAATTTCACTTTTTCATTGATAAAGTGTGACTTATTTTTATTTGACCAGGCAGCCTCGTGGTTGTATGCCTCCGCCAACCAGTAGCCAGTGCTCTGTTTGACCATTTGGATATAAAATGTCATCACTTCATCATTTTATCCTATTAGATATTTGTGTGAAACTTGGTCATAATTAGCATATGAATTCTTGAGTTATGGCTAAAAACATGTTTTGTGAGGTCACAGTGACCTTGACCTTTGACCACCAAAATCTAATCAGTCCAAGTGGATTTTTGTGCCAAATCTGAAGAAATTCCCTCAAGGCGTTCCTGAGATATCGCGTTCACGAAAGAATGGGAGGGATGTGAGGTCACAGTGACCTTGACCTTTGACCACCAAAATCTAATCAGTCTATCCTTGAGTCCAAGTGGACGTGTGTGCCAAATGTGAAGAAATTCTCTCAAGGTAATAACGTGTTTTGTATTCCTTCAAGGCAAAAACGTGTTTTGTGAGGTCACAGTAATGTTGACCTTTGACCTTTGACCACCAAAATCTAATCAGTTCATCCTTGAGTCCAAGTGGACATTTTTGCCAAATTTGAAGAAATTCCCTCAAGGCGTTCCTGAGATATCGCGTTCACGAGAATCAGGACGGACGGAGGGACGGACAGAAGGACGGACAACCCGAAAAAATAATGCCTCCGGCCATGGCTGTGCCGTCACAGAGGCATAATAAAAACATTCTCACATTAACCTTCTACATATCAAGCTAGTGCATGTGCATTCTTGTTTTAAATGGAGGGGATCCACAAATGCAATAATGTTCTTACATTAGTCAGCTACAGATGCAGTGCGGTCATGACATATGGATATTATCATGCTCCTTAAACCAATGGGCAGCTACCCATGCTCTGTGGAGGGGGACTCTGTCATCTTCAAAGACACATTCCTATGCAGAAAAAGTTTAAAGTAAGAAGACAATCACTCTGTACAATTAAGTATCAATTGACATCAACCTTACCTTAAAAGGGTACAAACCATGGTGGGAAAATAACCCCACACCATTACAGAACCACCATAGCTCTTCCCTGTTGGACTACTTCCTTTTTTGTTCACTAACTTCACTGTATCAAACAATTCACCCTGCCAGCTAGTTATTGCCATCTCAAGAACCTGCATGGATGAGGTTCTTGAGATGGCAATCCAGTTTTTGCTTATGATTCACGATTCAGTAATCAAAGGATTAAAAATATAGTTTAATCTTCTCTGATTAGGTCAACATATAATTGGAGGCTACAGAACTGATGTACAGTAAGTTCATTAGAAGAAACATTCAAATTGCTGATAAGCCGTCTGGGAAAAGGGAGGGAAGAAATCCCAGGGAATATGCTCTTGTTACCACAATCTAAATTTCTGCTAGACTCATTTCTGTGGTAGGTTGCAGTTTCTCAATGATTACATTTTGATGAGATCATTTTAGGGTCAGGACGTAATCTCGCCATGGTGTTCTCTGGAGATGCAGTACCTGTTAATTTACAGAGCCCTGGTGAACTGCAATAATCAAGATATCACAACTTGTGTGCCTCTCTGGTGCCCCCATGTGTGCACTTAATTCAGAAACAACAGAATGGGAGCAGGTCTACAAAGTGTGAGCTCAGCATGCTGCCATTTGCAATTGTGCTGCCCTATTGTGTTATTATGTGTACTGTCTTCGTACAGCAAGCACCAGATGTGTCTAAAACAAATTTCCTTCGGGACAATAAAGTCTGTCTTATCTCTTATTTTCTCTGAGGCAAAAGACACAGAGTTCTGTGACTATCCATGTGAACAAACATGACATGTATTAACTGGTGAGCTACATCTTTAAAAGATTAAAACATATTTTGCCAAATAGCACTGATACATTTATTTATTTTATATTTATAATTTATCCATCTATTAGACAGAAGACACAAACATACAGGTGGAATTAACACAGGGAGAGTTTCAGAGAGAGCATGGGATTGTTTGTAGTTTCTCCTGGGAACTGTGAGTTTAAAGGGCAGAGTATACCCTATGGTACAAGAAATAAGGCGTCCAAGGGAGAGTATGTTTTTTCTGCTTAATTTGGAGTTGGAAAGTGTCGCAAGCAAAAATAAATGTCCATATATGGAATTTCACATCACACAATTTGAAAAAAATTTAATGTGGAACATATAATTGCTCATACATTTATTATGAAAATATAAACAGTGGCTAACTGGCCACAACTTCTTGCTGAACAGAAGACACAAACATACAGGTGGAATTAACACAGGTGAGAGTTTCAGAGATGGGATTGTTTGTAGTTTCTCCTGGGAACTGTGAGTTTAAAGGGCAGAGTATATCCTATGGCAGTGGTTCTCAACAGGGGGGCCGGGGCCCAACAGGGGGTCGGGGGCCCTGAGATGATAGAACATTATTGAAAGCTTCAACATCAAGACATGAGTAATTATTTAGCTAAACAAATAATACAAAGCAAGAAATTAATAGTATATAAAATATGACCTTTTTACTTTTCTGTCAGACTCATTTGTTTGCTATGAATGGGGAAAAGGAAAAAGAAGATTTTTGTTTTGTAAATATTTGAGGATTACAAAAATGCCAAATTTTTATGGGGGTAATTGGAATAAGCTTGACTAAGCACTAAGTAATCGGGGAACTTTTAGAATTTAAGTTCAGCGAAAAAAATAAAATAAAAGCTTGACACAATAAGTATGTTGACAGTCACACAATTTCTGTTGTTTTAGCTTTGCATTCCAGCACATTGGATTTGAAAGGAAACAGTGAATATGAAGATGAAGTGCAGACTAAAATAAAGAGTGTAAAACTAACATACAGAGAAGACGACATCAATATAACTGCAGAGAGTTCACTGCAAGATGCAAACCACTGGTAAGCCTCAAAAACATAACGTCCAGGTTAAAGTTTGCTAAACACATATAGTTCCCCTTTCCTGGCTTCCTCTATTATTGCATATTTGTCACCCTGAATGGTTTCAGATCTTTAGGCAAAATGTAATATTAGTAAAAAGGGAACCTAAGTAAAGACAAAACACATTCTTAAAATTATTTCATTTATTTCATGAAAAAGGTTAGCAAACACCCATTGCACTTGTGAAAACGTAATTGATTACAGCCAGCTTGATTACAGTTGAATCTAAACCTCACTCACATTGAACCTTACCATCAGAGTGAAACAGTCACCACAAAGTTAGAGTAAACAGAACACTATGCCATGATCCAAGGAAATTCTAAAAGAGATGAGAAAAAAGTTGATGGAATGTATCAGTCTGTACAAAGCCATTTGTAAGGCTCTGGGACTCCACGAACCGCAGTGAGCACCATTCTCTTTAAATGCAGAACACTTGGAACAGCGTTGAATCTTCCCAGAAAAGCCTGCCAAAACTTCTCTAAGAATGCAGAAAAAGATCCCAGAAAGTCACAAAAGATCCCAGAAAAACATCCAAAGAACCTAGCCTCAGCTAAGATCAGTGTTCATAACTCCACAATTAGACAAAGATTTGGCGATAAAAGGGATGAGAAAGTAGCAAAGCAGAAACAACTGCTACCCAAGAGAAACATCAATGCTCATTTTACAACTGCAAAAAAAAAACACCTGGATGATTCACACGCATTTTGGGATAATGTTCTATAGGCAGAGATGTCAAAAGTGGAACTTTTTGGATGGCATGGGTCCCATTATATCTGACCATGCATTCCACTTGCTGAATACATGACTGAATGCAAAACCCCCAGAACAAACAGGAACTGAAGGTGGCTGCAGTGCAGGCCTAGGAGAGCATCACCAGGGAAGATATCTAGTGTCTGGTGATGTCTATGGGTCACAGGCCGTCATTAAATGCAAATGCTTTGCAACAAAGTACTAAATATGATGATTTAATATTATGTTAATCTAATTACTTTTGGTCACCTAAAACAGGGGGATTATGTATAAAACAGGCTGAAATTCCTCCATGGATCACTGGATATGGATATAAATACCCACAAACTGAAACTGATGGTCTACATTTAACCTCATATCCATGGTTTCATTTCAAATCCAATGTGCTGGAATACAGAGGCAAAATAACAAATTGCACCACTGTCCAAATACTTACGGGCCGCTGTACTGTGTATGTGTGTATATACAAACAGTACTGTGCAGAAGTCAGAGATCACCTGTTCATTTATTCAATTTCCAATTAATTTAGTCATTCAGTGCAATATATATATATATATATATTACTTATAGTATTTACAGTACGTTATTGTAAATAAAAGAAAGGGTAGTCTGAATTTTGCACAGTACTGTGCATCCTTTTAAACCAGCAGATTGCCATTTTAATGTAGTCAGGGGAACTGCTGTTTTTCCCTGTAGTCGTGGTGCAGTTTTACGACAGTTTCTCTCACTAGACAACACAGGACATTTGTCTTCTGCCTCTTGATCTTGCTGGTCTTCCCCTGTTAACATTACTGCCAATCAGCTGGACCCTTCTGAGTGTGTGCGGGACATAGCACCTGAAAATGTTTACCCCAACTCCTTCTTCTTTACCATATTTCTTGCAACTTCATGACTATTTTACTTGCACTACAGGTTAAAGGTGTTAGGCTACATGGAGTTTTAAATAAAAACTTAAGGTAGATATGATTTCACTCAATTTTATTAGCCCTGTGCCTCCTTCCCAACTCTCCACCTCCTACTCTGCAAAACAATTGGACAGACTTCCAATAATGAATTTAACTAATTACAGCCAAAGGAGGGTATTTCAAAGAAAGTCGCCTCTAAGATGATTTTTAAGTAAAAACCATTTTTTGTGTTATTGCAGGCAGAAATTGAAAAAAAGGTTTGTACTTCGTTTTTTTTCTAACTTTTTTTAAACTACAGATGGCCTAATATTTTTGGTTTGTACTGTGTATGTAAAAAAAAAATTTAAAAATGGGAAAAATGAAGAAAATCAAAGAGAACAAAAAAACCTTGTAAAATAAATTATTCAAAATTCATGCTGCCAAGGGATATGACAAAGGAATGGTTTTTGATTATTTATTATCATCTGATTAACAGCAGAAATTATTTTTACTATAATGTGCTGAATGCAGTCCGTATGTTCACTGACATTCAAAACATTGACACGACATTGATGTCTGAGCACTAAATGGAAACTGTTGTGTGCAAATGAAAATGGCCTGATTCAGAATCCATGTGAAACCAGCAATCGTGATTTTTTTCTGAAAAAATAAAAACTATTTATATAAGCAAACACACGCACACACGTGCGCTTACACTCTCTCTCACACACACACACACACACACACACACACACACACACACACACACACACACACACACACACACACATACATACATACATACATACACACACACACGTATATACAAAGGTACACCATAGAACCTCAAATAAATGCACTGGGAATGGAAGTCATTCAGAACTCTGAAGTTGGTAACTTTGAACGTGATGTCAAAACCCACAGATTTAAAGAAATGTAGGGACTTGTAGGGACTTCAGTTGAAATTACCAAGAGCCAAAGCAGTGGTATCAGGGAGCTCATTACAACACTCAAGAAATGTTCATCGCAGGCTATCTGAACGAGACATCCACTGTTATCTTTTCTACAGCTATCAAAACTATTGGATTTTCTACAGGTCATTCTTCATAACCAATCCTGTTGAATTTCCCACATTATTCTTTAACAACCTTACCAATCTATGTCCATTTGTCTAATTTTGATAATATTAAGCTATTTAAATATTTAATATAAAATATTTGTTACCTTTCAAATATGACAAGTTTTTGGATTAGCAATAATAAAGGCCATGATGTTGATATGGTGGAATTATGCATGCTACTTCCAGGTTCGCAATACATACAGATGACCAGTCAGTCCATAACTCAGTGGTCTGTACCACAAATTCCTTACTATAATGACTGGTGAAAATTATGAGCGGCTAGATAATTTCTTCTTCCACTATCCACACTGGTAAGTTCTCAACAAGTTCATTTCTAGGCTTCATATGTGATGAGGCACAGGCTACCCTGCCAAATGAGACCTTCTCTTCTTAGGTAAAGAAATAGTCCGTCTCTCAAAGTGACTCCAGTCAGGACTCCTTTCACTAAGACTGCACAAGAAGCAGTTATTCCAGAGAGCCCCTCGAGCGAATATTTCTGCAAGTATATTATGAAAACAACCCTGAATTATATGAAATTACCAGAATATGGGGGGGGGGGGGGGGGGGGGCGGGGGGGGGTAAATCTGGTGTTGCAAGATATATTAATCCTACATGCTGACGTCCACTGCGTACCAAATAGCTGGATAGTAACATGAGGACTACAGAGACTGAATGTGAATGAAATGATTAAATAAACAAGACAATCTATTCAGTTTCCCAAAGTCTAAGCACTGTGATTGTAACAATGGCTAGTGAACTTCAGAAGTTCTCTCTATAAGCCCCAAGCTCAATGCCATCGAGCTGACATAATGCTTTCGCTTCAAAAGCCGTTCGGCCACCAATCAAGCCAGGACAAACTGCCAGTTTGTGAGGAGAATCTTGAGGCCCTTGATGACAGAGACCACGGAGGTGGCGGGGTTGAACTTGAGCGTGTTGGCGTCGCCCTTTTTGCACTTGTCCCGGAAGACGTAGATGCACCCGTTGCAGCTGGCCACCTTCCAGAGGGACGGCACGCAGCTCCACACCTCGGGGAAGCGCAGCCGGGTGAAGCTGTCCAGCAGCGGGTTGTAGCAGACCAGCGAGTCGCCCTCGGCCACCACGAAGATCAGGTCCTTGTGGGCGGTGGCGTGCATGCAGCCGGCGAAGGGCAGCATGTAGGGCTTGGTGTGGCACTTCTGGGCGGCCGTGTCGAAGCACTGGATGATGCGCGAGGGCTTGGTGAAGAAGTCCATGTCGTTCTCCTCCCCGCCCAGCAGGTAGATGGTGCCGTCCAGGTTGACCCCGGCGGCCCCGGACACGGCCGTGTCCAGCTGGCTGGTCTCGGTCCACACGTTGCCCTGCACGCCGTAGTAGATGACGGCGTTGGACAGCGTGTCCTGCAGGGTCTTGCCGCCCAGCGAGTAGATGGCGTCCTCGGTGGGCGCGGAGACCAGCGTGTGCTGCAGGCGGTCGCGGGGCAGCGGGGCGCAGCGGTCCCAGTCCATGGTGTGCATGTTGCACTTCCACATGCGCCGCGGGATGGAGCCGCCCACCACGTACAGGTCGCCGCCGTGCTTGCAGGCCGCCGTGATCTGGTGGCACAGGCTGTTCTGGCCGCTCACGCTGATGGCGTCGTCCTCGTCGCAGTGCAGCGACACGGCCAGCGAGTGCGTGCGCGTCTCCTCCTTCCCGATCAGGTAGATGTGCACGTTCTCGCCGATCTCCTGCGCGGGAGACGGAGTGAAGACAGCAGCACAAGCCAGGTGAACCCGTGCTTTCAATTTTTAATGGTAGACCTGACATTGGAAAGGTACTTATAAAAAAAGCTTGCTTTGGAAAGACACAGTGTATGAAACCTTTTTTAGCCTGTTCAAGGAACTATAGCTTAATCAAGTGAAAAGAATCTGAAACTATTTTATGCCCCGCACACCACACAGCAGAACCACACTGCAAGACAGCGATGGCCAAATGGGAATAAAAATAATCAAATGGGAGATAAAAAATAGATGAAGTGGTTCACAAGACTCACAGCTGCATCAATGTGAATTGAGAGTGCACACCATAAACTCCCTGAGCAGAAGCCCCCTAGGACCGGGCTTGTTATGAGCATAAAAGCTGTGATTTCTGGCAAGCAAATGTACCTTCAGGCTATCCTGGAGAATAGTCAGAAACTCCTGCCGCTCCACTTTATTGTGGTTTATCCAGGAATCAATGGCCACAGTAGGATTCTGAGAGCTCGGAACACCATCTGAAATATGGTAAAGACAATGAATCCATACTTTATCTAATCACAACACACAAGCTATGCTAACATCCTGTGTTCTTTGCACAGAAATGATTCCATTTGTTTTATTCCAGGGACAAAGGCAATTCACAATGCTCAATCTATTCAACAGAAACAAAATCAAAGAACATGACACCAAAATGAACATGAAACCTACTTAATTAAGTCTAATTGGAGCCTCATACCATACCTGTTCCAATTCTTCCCCAGAAAAACATAATACATTTATTTTGCCCAGCAATCCCATAATAGACTATGTCCTGCATTCTTTCATGAGCTATGATGCTATGACCGAGGGCTCATCTGCACTGGCCACAACAGTCAAACCAATAACAAAAATATAGCTACATACCTAAAAGAAATTTAGGTGACATTTCAATCATCATTACCAACCTTAGGGCATGTAGTTGGGGGAAATAAGAGTTCAGACGCACCTTTAATGATGTCCATCAACAGACGGAGGGGCAGGTTAAGAAACTCCTCTGTCTGGTGCAACTGCACCAGATGGATTTTGGCGCAATGCTTGGCAGCTGTGTAGAGCTCCTGGTCACTGTGCCTGTCTGCCAACCACATCACCTACAGCCAGAGCACAGCATGATGGGAAATATCAAATCAAAACATCTGAGAAAGACCAGCATACCTATTTCCATTTCTAGTAAGATAAATTAGATGACATTAGATAACTTGGATAAGATAACATTTCTAGTAAGATAACAGTCTGTTTGTATCTTCCCATTTCCACAGTAAAATTTTCAACCTAAAGTACTTTTCATTTTCTGGAGTTGGATCATCCTATTTATTTCCTAGTTATTGGAATTCCAAGCCATCCAAGTAATTTCAAATATGAAATGGATATAGACTATTACTGAAATTTCCTTAGCAACATTCTGGATTCAGTCAATACTTGTCATTAACTTTGGTGAGTTCATTGATCAACACAATTCATAATAACTGCTTTATGGATTAATTTGCAGGTTGAAATATTTTGTTACGACAAACATTGATTGTGTGACCTATAATACTACCTAGTATTCAAAACACTATGCTTACAACAGGTTTATTTAATTCCAACGACTGGGGCATCTGTGGGATAGTATTCATCAATCATCATCATCATCATCATCATCATCATGTATTAATCTTTAATACAGAATATAATGATGCCATTGCCACAAAATTACCTGCAAACAGTTCTTGACCTCCACGGTGCGTGAGAGAAAGCGGGAACATTCCTCAAAGAGGGCAGTCAGCTGGTACATGTCAGCCAATTCGTAGGTGTCCTGCAAGTCCTCAACCCGCAGCTTGATAGTGCCGTGGTAAATGTAGTCCACCAGCAACTGAAATACTGGGGCACTTACATCCTTAAGTTCAATACTTCGGTTATGCGCCTCCTTCAGGTTGGAGGTAAACATAGAGCGAAAGAAACAACTCTGGGCTGACAGCACCAACCTGTGCAGCTGAAACTCCTTTCCATCAACCATGACAGTTACATCAGCAAAAAGCCCATCCTCCAGACACAGGTCCATGATGCTCTTTACGACCCGACTGGAGTGCGAGCGATCAGTGAAAGTGTATCCCAGGAAATAGTTCTCCTCTCCCACTGAACCCCCTACATTGAGTGGCCCTCCATCATCACAGGACTCCATTTTAGCCACCTGCTGACAAACAATAACAGAATGGTGCCGCTATAAGAACTATAGACGGAGAAAGTAAAGCTTCACATGACTACTGTTTTTCTGGCAATTAATCTATACCACTGAAATAACTGTAACTGAATAAAATCAGCAACCATGTGCTACTGATTTAGCTGCTACATTTAAAATACAGTACTAGTTAAATCGCTGCTCCACCATTAAAATGTTTCACTTAAGCATAAGGCCAATAGTACCCCACAACATCTTTACCAGATAACTTACAAGTGTCATGAAGTCTTAATGTCGCGGAGCCATTTAGGACAGTTCTATTTAACAAAAGAGGAGGGGCTTTAAAGCAACGCAACAATCATTTTTCATTATGCCAATTAAAAAAAGAGGCAGGGGATAAAGTTGCATGCTTTTAAGGCTAGGGATATACACGTATAACAACATTAGTTAATGTCTTAATTCAAGATGTGATAGCTATGAGCCTAAATATTCAGGGGACAATGAAGGTTGGGAATACACAATATGCAGGTATAATAACATTAGTAAATGTTTTAATTGTAGATAGCATACCTATAGGCCAAAATATTAATGAAAAATATGAGATACCATTACACCCGGAGACATTAAGTAAAAACATTGCTATTCTCAAAATACTAATAATAGTTAACTATGACAAGCCATTAATAAATCCTGCATTTTGTAAAGTTGGTTTAACTTGGTAAGCAAATTGCGATAGAATTTGTAAACTGGAAATTGTCAATTGGACAGCTAATGTTACTTAGCTAATCCGAACGACTAATACATGATTTTCCCAGCAAGAAGGTATGTAATGTTCGACGTCATAAATATGGTCGACCAACCTGCCATAACTTCCCAAACTACCAAAAATGATGTTAACAAACCATGACAATGAAAAAGATACATAATTACTAGTATGTACTTGGACAAGTAGATAGCAAGCTAGTTAACTCAATTTTCGTCTCATCTTCTCGGCAAGTTTCTTACTAGCAGGTTAGCCAGCTACTCATTCTAATTAGCTTGCTAACAGGACGCAGTGAGTTAGCCAGGTGGTATTGCTATTTACCTGTAACGTTACTCGTCAATTGTAGTGTCTGGACGTTTTCAGAAAACGACCTATTAGATCTAGCAACGTTAGTCTATGTCTTTATATTTGATATTTTAAATAACGTTATGTTAGCGGAATTAAAACGGATGCCAACCACAATTTCACAGTGGAGGCCGTAGATATAAGCAACACTTGAGAGAACTTTAAAATCCCTCGGAGCATGAGAATAGCGCCACCATTGTTATGGGGGACCTGTAGCAAATTAGGCCAGGGTTACACATTCGCCGACCTACGTGTCAAGCAAAATGTGCAATACTCTCGTGCGTAACATTGCCAATTCACAGAAAATAATACCCGTTTAAAGTCCACAGAATATAATACCTGGGGAAGGGCAGTTCAAAACAAGAATACAACTACCTATCTATTATATTTGTATGGAAATGATTATATGGGGGAAAACGTGTGCCGTGGCTAAAGACAAAACTTTATCTAGCCTGTCTGTTCTTCTAGGTATTGATGCCTGCCTGCCTGTTTAGGGTGTGTGTATGGTCATGTTAAGACCAGTAACCTTTTTGGAAACAGAGCTGGAACCTAATGCTGCAGTTTCATATAACTACCACATCCCCTTTGGCATTCTCATCATGCGGAAGGAATTGTCCCCACCGACTCAGAGACTATGCATGCCCATGTCCAGATGGTCCAGATCCTCAAAAGGCAATCCACAGCATCATAGATGGGAGGAAAGTTTACCAATAAAATACGCACTTTAACTGGATTTTATGGTATCAAAGGTCCACCTAGAGGAGAAAAAAGCTATTACATCCATTGCAAAAAATGTAAATGTCTAACACAGGACAAATGCACTTCTTCAGATGTCAGTCAGGGGTTGAAATATGCTTTAAAGACCATGTGCAAATTGTAATCACATTTTAAAAATGTATTTATTCATTAAGCAATTAGAAAAAGTCATTTACCAAATGTATGAACAGTAAAAAAAAAATATCTTAATGTGAAAAAATATTTCAGATCAGGATAGCTGGGGTGTGTTCTTTCTGTAAACACTGATTCCCATCCAAACCTGAATAGCACTCCCGATGCATAATCGAAGTAGTTCATGGACCACTGAACTGAATTCATTGGTATGGACAGAAATTCCAGGAAGTTGCCAGTCTCAACCATGGTCTTAACACCGCGTACTCCTGAATGGGAGCGAACGTCGGACAAAGATGGTGGAGAAATTTTACAAGAAAAAACATAGTGTACTGCAAACGAAATCGGTACGCCAGTACCATTGGCTAGTAAAACTTATAGTTATATGAAGTATGACATGACTATGCAATAGTCAAGTATGTAGCTTAATGAAAATGCAAATACATAAATAAATAAATAAATAAATAAATAAATAAATAAATAAATAAATAAATAAATAAATAAATAAATAAATAAAACCCAGGACTGAATTCAACTTTTATTTTGAATTTACCCCTCCTTTGATCAACGGAAGTAGACCAGCTATCGTTAGCTGGCGATATTTCCGCGTTTTTGCAAATTACGTTTCCCTCTTGGTTTCAACCTATTTTTTACAGTCTCTGGTTTCAACCACCAATTTTGCTTGTAATTTGTTTAACGTTTGAATCGTATTAACAGTTTATTTAATGTTGTGTTACCACAGGGAACCATTGGTTTTGTAGGACATCTTTAGCGAGCTATACATTTGTGTTGTTTCTGTATTCGTTCATGGGTGTCAAAGTTACAAAGTGCATGAGCTCGAGAAAGGCTTTACACCTAATGCTAGTTCGTAGAACTCTCAAAACGTAACTAAGTGTTTGCAGGTAATACTAATTATCTGCTCAAATCTGGTAGGTTAATGCGCAACAAACGGTTTCAAGATTAGAAATAATATTATGCACGTAATGAGAAAATAAAGATATTTCCTAAGTCAGCCCATTTGGTAATAAGATAACTTTGTTTGAACTGAATGCGATTTTAATCCCATTATGTTTAAGGAGAGGCAAATGGATGGCATTAAAGCAACGATCAAAAATAATCTGAAGCTCTTCGAAATGGGAAACACATTTTCTGATTTGCCAGAGCTACCAAAAGCGTCTGTCTTGATACCATTATTGATGAAAAGTGGGGAAATGCATGTACTCATGACTGTTCGGTCATTGGAGGTCAGTACACTAACATTTTCATGAATAATATTATTATTTAAATAATATTTTTTATAAACAATTTAAATTGCGCTGTGGAAATATTTCACATACGTTGCTATGCATGACGAATTTACGCATTTTTTTTTAGTAATATGCTACGTACGCAGATTTTGTTCCCAGGCTGATATGGAAATATTGACAGTGGCTGAAGAGCGTTGCTTGTGAGATGCAAAGAGTAGAGACAGTTTTAGAACTCCAGTTTGAACGAAGTGCAATGGACCCCATTAAAAAAAAAATGGAGCACATCATTTGCCACTGTCGATGTCAACAAACTTAGTAGGGCTATCGAACTTAACCTTCCTTTCACTTTTTGTCTAAGCTGAGAAGCAGTGCAGGGATGATTTGCTTTCCAGGAGGCAAATATGACCCTATAGACCGCAACGAGATAGACACCGCTCTGCGGGAGTCTGAGGAGGAAATAGGCCTCGCTCCAGATCAAGTAGAGGTGATCTGCAGACTGCCTCCTATAATAAATAAGGTACATTTTGTTTTCGCCACATGGTGAATATAACTGAACACTCTTGACCAAATACAGGTCCTGGTGTTGATCTTTTGTTTGAACCTGTTTTAGGCTGTAGTCATGTGATAATGGCTGTGGTGGTTATGTATGTTGTAGCTTTAAAAAATAAAATTTTATTTAAATAAAAAATTATATTATAGTCAGAGTTTAAACTTTTTGTTGTGTAATATGAGTGACCCTGCCAGAGCATAGCCAATTTATTCATCCTAAGTAGAAAGTGCTTGGAATGGTGGCAATGTAAATTAACTGCCATAGTACATACATTGTGATGAGTATTATTCAATATATAATGATTATTTAAATGTTTTGAGGCATGGTATTGTGCAGTTTTGGCATACAGGACAACATGAAATAGATCTGTGGTCCATATGGGCACATTTTTTACAGGAGGTGATGTACGACAGTGATTTTAACTTCTCTAAAATCTGTTGTATTCTGTCCCCTAAGAGTGGTATTCTGGTGACTCCGGTGGTGGCATTCATTGATGATTCTTTCAAGGCCCAGCCCAATCCAGCTGAAGTGAGCGATGTCTTTACTGTCCCACTGGATTATTTTATAAACCGGTCAGGCCACTCCTCCTACACTGTGACTGGTTATGTTATGGAAATTCACAGTTTCCTGTACCAGGATTCAGATTCAGGCAAAGTGTACACAATATGGGGACTGACAGCCATATTGGCGATACTTACTGCTGTTCTAGCATTCAGGAGAAAGCCAGTGTTTGAAATTGCTTTTGATGCTGAAGACCCACTTCCTTATTTTCAACGTAATTTTCATTTCCTAGTCAGCAAAATGTGATTAGCTTGTCCTTCCACATGGCTGTGTAAATGGACAATTAACTTAATATTTTCACTTAAGAATTTTAATCGACTTTTTCAGTGTCACAATCTTGGCATAAGATGTACTAATAAGCAGAATGATGAAGGCTACATTTTTGGACCAGCAAAACAAAATAAAATGTAATGTAAAATTCCATCATACATGGTCTAGTTATTTATACCTTGGTTTGGGTTTGATTTTGTGTTACTCCTGTAGGTTAATGGGTATTAATAGAGTTAATTTTTTATAGCTTTGGGGAAAAATGACTAATTTATTGGTAGATTTATGAAATGCTTGTATAACAATAAATTGTGTGTTGTGTTGATGCCCTAAAAATGAAATGTATGTTTTGTATATATACCTTCCTGTACTGTATGTGCTTTTGGAAAACATATGTTATAGATCCTTGACAGGTGAACCTGATTGTGCTGACTTTTTATTGTAGCATAATTGATTTTGTATTAAGTGATAGAATTTCATGTGCACCTAACCTTCAGAATATCTTCCCCACGATGGTGATGCACCTTGCCCCCTGTTTCTGTAGCTAATGGGGTAACCATGGAAACTACATCACCAGACGGCTGCACTTGATATTGCTATCAGTATGGGGTGGCTAACGCATCAGTTTTAGCATAATTGTGCTTTGCTGCAGGAGTGGTAGGTACAGAATAAATTTGTTGTGTGTAGTATGTTGTAATAACTGTTACTTTTTATTGTCGTGACTCTACACACCGATTAAGTATAGGCTAGCAGAATGTTCATTGAACTGTTACAGTATGATTGACCCTCCATTCAAGACGAGATACAAAGTGGCACATCCAGTTGGAGCAATAGTCCTTTTTCAATTTCAATAAGAATTTAATCCAGAAGAGAGTTTCAGTAGGGTTGCCCACTCTCACGCATCTGGCTGGCATGAGACCCATGCTTTCAGCCTCAATCTCACGCTCCCTCAATAAATTTCCCAATCCCTCTCGGGTTATGAGACAGTCTCAAATCTCACTCAAACCAGATGACCAAAGTTGGCAACCTTGGTTTCAGTCAAACAGCTTTGTGTGTGTGTGTGTGTGTGTGTGTGTGTGTGTGTGTGTGTCTGGTTGACAAATTAGCCTTTCCAACAAGGCAGGTCCTATTTAGTATGTGGTGCACAACTTGTTTATCTCTAATCATCAATTGCGATTCAGAGCTTCAGTCATCATAATGAACTTATTAATTTAGCTGCTGTTTATGAATGATAAATGAAACATGAAGCCTACTTCCACTTATGGTAAATTTGTGTCATTATTAATTTGTGTTTTATCTAGTACCTGCCCTGCTGAAATTTCCAGCATAAATCAGCCTAAACTGGTCAAGCTGGGTTAAGGTGTGTTTTTGACACTTTTTTTAAAGCTGGTTTTAGCTGGTCAACCAGCTGTTCACCAGCTGATCGGCCTATGGTCAGGTACTCCAACAGTTCGGCCGCCAGTTTATTCTACCAGCTTAACTAGCTTTGACCAGCCACGACCCAGCTCTGGCCAGCCAAAAGTGTCGAATATACTGTTTAAATCACCTTCGAGTCCCAGATGGTTTCAGATGGCATTTTCAGCAATGTTATTGGGTGTTTTTTCATGAATCACTGTTATGCTAAAAAGGGACGTTCTCTGGTTACATACGGGGTTTTAATAATATGCCACCAAATAAAAAGGTTACCGTTATTACCCAGTCATAGGTATGAATCTTTCAAACATAGTCTGAAGACTCCGACGTATAATTTAAAACGGCTATTTTTTTCTGAGTGTTTATGGTAGTCTGGAACGTTTGGTGGCGGCGTACGATTCGCTCTGCTCGACCGTGACTAGAAGCTTTCGGTCGTCGAACAGAAGGAAGGCAACGCACTCCAAGTGCTGCGCGTCAGGGAGGTGGAGAAAGACACCGTTCTGTTTTGAGCATCTTTTTGCCATTATATTAAAGCTATAGACATGGCAAAGGAGGGAGCGTCTATCACTGAGGAAACTGAACAAATGATTGAGAAGAATGGTATCAAAGAACAAGAAAGTGTGCTGTCTGCGGTGGACACCAAAGAAATGAGAGCGGTGGTGTTGACTGGATTCGGTGGTCTCAACAAACTCCGAGTAACCAAGAAAGCAATGCCTGAGCCGCAGGAAGGAGAAGTCAAAATCCGCGTGAAAGCATGGTAATGTATTCAGTTGTCATATCGCCATCTTCATCGTTGTCACCATCATCATCACCATCTTCTGACTTCGCAGACGTAGTAGGTTTGTTGATTTAGAATGTTAAAGAGTTTATACATTTCAATTTATAGAACTTTTCCACATGTTGATTAGGATGGTTGCTATACGTAGTAGTCTACTTGCTGTTGACCACAGGGGAGTTTACCCATCATTAACCTGATTTAAACACTACGTGGTAGTTAAATGTGTGTTTCGTCTCTTCGTAAGTGTGTGGGAAATTTGTATTTGGGTGTCTTACGCGGCTTCTGATTCTACGATGTGTTTAAACTGGTAAACAGTTTTTATCACGAACACGTCCGCAATGGGTTAATAATGGTCTTTTCCAGTTAAAATACGTTATATGGACTGTAAACTGAATTGAGCGGCATTATGTCAACAAACGGTAATATTTTGAGTCATTGCATGTGTCGGGTTGAAACTGTCAGCGCTGATATAACTTAACTGGCTTTGGCCAAATAGATGCTAAGATAAAACATCATACTGACAACGCGTGACATGTTAATTTACACAGAAATTATTAATACCGTGGTCACACAATACTGAGATGTTGTGAGGACGAAGAGGATATGAAGGTGTCCACAAAGCGTCCCAGAAAAGAGCACCATCACAAAATTAACACCGCAACGCCGAGAGAATGCAACTGGGTAGGCTACTTGGGGTTGGCATTTAACATTTTTCGTTGTTATTTTGGATTTTCAATACGTTTTTCATGTTGCATTTAAGTACAAAACATGTTGTTGCATCATGACTGGAGGCGGTAATGACAGCAGCATGCATTACCTGGTCATTATAATGACGGAAAAACATTTTTCACATTCACTTTTGAGCAAGGAGCAAGGAAGCCATTAGCTATCTCCCCCACCCCACCTTTTTAAAAACCCTAGGTCCTCCCCAAGTAATTATGTTGGGCACTACGTGGTAAAGTTCTAGGCAGGATATCATAACCCAGCTGGGATTCTAAACTGGTTTAAGATGGTTTTAAGATGTGTTTTTGACATTTCTGGTGGGTCATAGCTAGTTTCTAGCTGGTCAAAGCTGGTTAAACTGGTAGTGAACTGGAGGACTAGCTGACTATAGTCTGGTCAACTGATTGAACAGTTAAGATGTCTAAAACACATCTTAAACCAGCCTGACCACCTCAGGCTGGTTTAAGCTGGAATTTTCAGCAGGGAACATTTTTCATATTGTAAAATAAAGAGGAAACATGACAATTTGTGCATCAGTGTAAGTATTGGGTTCCCGTCTGATATGTAATATTGGTGTTTAGAAATGGGTAGGGCAACCTACAAGAGGTTAGGTTGGGACAACTATGTAATCTGCTGTTAAGTGTAGGTGGTGGATATATGTGTCATTATTATATATTGGTTAATATGACTGATACCTGAGCCTGGTAATTCGACAAAATTCAATATTTATTATGGATCTTCCCTCCCACACACCAGTTTACATGGAAGGACCTGGCAAGTGATTGAATCAGTGCAATCTAGGCTCTAATAGGTTTTGAGAACCAGTCTACCCCAAAAACTACTTGTGAACTTCTACCGCAGTGCTATTGAGAGTATACTGACATACTGCATGACAGTGTGGTATGCCAACTGCAATCAGGCCGATCGAAAAGCTCTCCAGCGAATAGTGAACACGGCACAGGACATCATCGGGACCCATCTACCGGACTTGGACTCAATCTACACCTCACGATGCGTGCAGCGGGCTCACAACGTCATAAAAGATCCATCCCACCCCAGCCACTACCTGTTCAACCTCTTGCCGTCTGGAAGGAGATACAGGAACATTGCAGCTTGGGCTTCCAGGAAGAAAAACAGCTTCTTTCCCAGGGCTGTTGTACAAATAAACAATGCTGCTTTTACTCCTATCCCCTCACCCCCAGTGTGCTAGATCTGGAGCACAAGCCCAGTACTTTTATATACATTTATTTATTTTCATTTTTTTAATTGACAATGTTTATCTGTTTTTTTAAAAAAAAATTTTAAACTTCTTGTCTTGTTATAAGTGCTGTGCACTAAGAGGGTTCTGTAATTTTGTTGTCTTGAACAATGACAATAAAGCTCTATCTATCTATCTTTCTTGAAAATGAAAGGCCGGAGTGGTTGGTGGACTATTTCTTTACTAAAGAGAGAGTCTCTGCATGTTCACATTTTATATCACATTTTCATTGTCAATGAAAGCGTCCTTGAGAAATGTATCTTCTTACAGGAATGCATAATCTCCCGATTGGCTATCAGCAGTCTGTACTGCACCATTGTTATAATGTGAATGACATAATGAGTGGAGAGCACACACGACTAATGCAACTGACTTAGAATTGTGCTGTTTATTGTATCAACCCATCTTTCCAGGAGTTATCAGTTATGTCAGTTGCTGATATGCTCAATATTTTACATGTAACTTACAGTTTATAATATTGTACTGTAGCACAAATTTTGAACACCATGGTGAATTCATTAATTTCAATGGTAATGGTATACATTGAGATGTTCATGAAAAGTTTTCCATATGGTAGTCACTGTTTAGAGAATCTGTATCATGGTACGTTAAAAATAAAATATATATATTTTTTGCTTGCAGTGGCTTGAACTTTCTAGACCTGATGGTACGGCAAGGGAATATTGATAATCCGCCAAAGACTCCACTTGTCCCTGGGTTTGAATGCGCTGGAATAGTGGAAGCAATGGGAGAAAACACAAAAGGATTTGAGGTCAGTGAAATTCAGCTGCTTTGGTCTGAGCAATCTTGTACAATGGACATATGGAAGCAGTGCTCCAAGTCCAGCTTATTTGTGTATACCAAGGAGTTTACATCTGAAATCAATTTAGTAAATAATTCATTACACGTGATGGATTTTTAACAGTTCTAGTTAACACTAAATGATTATAATGCCCTAAGAAAATAACCATATTATCATCTGAAATATGACATTTCTTCTTGGATTGAGCTTTTAGTTTTTTCTACAAGACCGTGAGCAGGGTTTGAAATGCAGTCATTTCATTTGCAGTTTCGTGAAAATAGTTATTTTATTTTAATTTTAAAGGAGGATGTTTGAAAAGCCGAGGTGACTTTGGTGCTTCATCAGCCAGTAGACCATATGATTTGATCTAGAGTGGATAACAAGCCGTGAATAAGTAGTATTTAGCTAATTGATGAAAGGGTCTGCAACCTGAACATCATGAGATGAAAACATATTAAGAAGAACTATTTTTCTCAAACTGCCTATGCTTCATTAACCTTTTTAAATTCTAATGGTGTGGCCATGTACTCTCGCGACTTCTGGTACTAGATTATAACCGGAAAATGTTATTTAGCATACCATTGTACAGTGTAAGCATGTTCTAAATTTTTGTTTTATTTTTTGTTTTAAAACCTTGTTGCCACTGGGAACATTTTAACTGTGTACTTCTCTCTTTTTCTGTACATGGAAATGCTTCATGGCATCAATACTTTCAAGCATTGATTTTAAGCCTCAATATTTTATTCTTGGTTTGACGTTACAGTCCAAACACCCAGTTTACCACTGGTGATTGAGGCAGATGAATCAGTCAGGAAGCTTGGCTCGTAAGGCTGAAATATTTCCAGGAACATAGCTATGCATGCCATAAATGTTCCAGATTCATATTCAAGGACCTTATATTAATCAGATCAACTAATGATTTCATGTAATGTGCTAAAGGGCTGATGATTCCTTAAGAAAGAGGTTACATTTTTTACTTGATTAAATGGTGCTGTGGGGTTTGGACACCTGTCTACTGAAATTAACTCATTTTTGGAGTTCAAATGCCAATGGGCCAAATCTGCATTGCGTAGTAAGTTTAAGGAAAATATTTTGGCTGTGACAAGACCCTATATGTACGCAAGGCTACGACCATATTTGAGAACCTTTGCCCAAAGGTGTTTTTTGGCAGGGAAAGAATATAGAAGTGGACATTGAATCAAATCAAACAAATTGCTCTGTCCTGTAATGGAACACCCTTTCTACAGTCATGGCTGATCCACAGGTTTTTGATTTCAATTCCTCACCTCACTCCGATCACTGCTGGGTGGATAAGACTTGTAACTTGCCATCGCAAAGAGGAGTCATTAGCTGAGTGCTCCTCCCTGTTCACTCGCTCTTGCGTAGGTCCTGGAGATTGATGAGGGAAACTCAGAATCCCACAGTAAAGGAGGCCACAGGCCAAACAGCGGTGATTCATTTGTCTCAGACATTAGAAAGCAGCGTCATCTCCATCAGTCATACACAACCTTTACTCGGCCTGTCACAGCGAGAGCAAGGGACTGGCCTCTTATTAATGGCATTGTCACATGGTGGTAGGTTGGTGGCAGAAGGAATTCTGTGCTGTTTTTAACTTGAACAGAGAACATTTAAATCATTCTGGATAAGGGGCTCCCATTTGGCTCAGTTGGTAAAGGCTCTCACTGTGAGTGTAGGCTGGGCCTTACAGATAAACTGGACCAAGTAGATGAAGTGGCATCATGCATTGCAGACAGTGCAGTTTCTGAGAAATAGAAAACTGACAGTAGCCGGACTGCAAACATATGGAATTTGCTATGGCTGCTGAACAAGACATGCTGTTAATTTTGAGTTGAGGTATGTTATTATTGGACAAATGTAACAGTGCCAGTTTAAAGAAAACATTGTTTTGAAATTAGATTGAAATTAGACATGAAATTAGATTTTTCTAATCGTAGTCAAGCAAACATATGATATGTGGCTGGCTAGCTAGTGAACACTTAGCTATTTTATTTGGTGGCCCAAAATGACACGTGACCGATAATACGTATGAATTAGCTTTCAGCTGATTAAAGGATTCAGTAAAATTAGCTAGCGGTGATCACTGGTATCACTGCCTATGAGCTAATGTTATGATGTACTGTACTTTAGCTGACATTTTTTATGGTTGGTATTTGTATGTTGTTATTTGTTTAGTTACTAAACTGGTTCATGCCTATGCTTTAATGCCACCAGGGGCTCCAGGTGTATCACCCTACCCCTCTAAACTGCACTGTGCCTTCATTTGTACTTGTACTATTGCAGCTAGTTTATTACCTCAGCTGTAACCTGCTCAACCCATTATATTTGCTGTGATAGATACTTTATTATATTTCCGTTATATCTATTCCGCTGCTACTTTACACCAAGTGGTGAATGGGATTGGATTGGGAGTTTTTTTTTCCGTCTTCCCAGAAAGAACATACACGAATATGTACACGAATTGACTTTCATAAAGAGCAGATCTATTCATTTTCTTTCTTTCTGTTTTCACACACTGACATATTTATATGTTGTTTTACCCAGAGATAACTCAAATAACTATAAAAAGATGGTAATATGGACGGACCATTCCATGAATGCTGTGGACTGTTTTCCTCACAATTAATAGCACTAAATGGCTCTTCTGGTTTCAGATAGGGGATCGGGTAATGGCCTTTGTGAATTACAATGCCTGGGCGGAGGTTGCCTGCACGCCTCTGGATTTCGTCTACAAGATCCCTGATGACATGACGTTTCCAGAAGCAGCCGCCTTCTCCATGAACTTTGTGGCTGCCTACATGATGCTGTTCGAGGTCGCCAATCTCAGAGAAGGCATGTCTGTATTGGTCCACTCGGCAGGAGGGGGTGTGGTACGTCAGCCTTTTAAGAAAGTGAGGCGTTTATGAAGGAGGGCAAAGGCAAGGAAATTGTATTGCTGATGTTACTATAGATAGTGCCGGTATCTGCTCACTGTCTCACTATCTTTACAGCTCACTATCATGGAGACAGCCCTTATAAATTTAAGTAGACATAATTGATGCTGTTATGCATAATGCTGTTACATTGATTGAGACCAAAGCAGACGCTGGCAAGCTGGCAAGTCTGTCTGTCTCTGTCTCACATAGGAAATGTAACACTCAATTTGTCAAAGTAGTAAAGTATATACAGTGCAGTGCATAAGTATTTGGACATTGTTTTGTTGTTTTGGCTCTGTACACCAGCACATCTGGTTTTGAAGTGAAACAATGCATATAACAGAATGGACAGGTTAGAGTTTGGTAAAAAGTGCATTAAAAAGCTAGAGTTTTGGAACAAATTCATGTACAAATGAGATGAGTATTAACAAAGTGCAAAGTGATGAAAAGAGAAAAGTGTGATGAAAGATAGGAACTGCACTTGATCCAAAGCACCCCCCCTCTTCTGTGAAACATGGTGGAGGTAGTGTTATGACCTGGGCACGTATGGCTGTTACTGGGCCTGGCTCATTCGTCTTCATAGATGATGTGACTGCTGATGGCAACAGCATAATGATTTCTGAAGTGACAAGAAACAAGCCTTCTCAGATCCAACCAAATGCCTCAAAACGCATTGTACAGTGCTTCACCTTGTAGCAGGACAATGACTAAATGTATTGCTAAAGCAACCAAGGAGTTTTTCAGGGCAAACAAGTTGAATGTTCTTGACTGGCCAATCAGCCATCCTGAGTCCAACTGAGCTTGCATTTCATTTGCTGAAGACAAGACTGAAAGCAAAACACCCCAGAAACAAACAGAAACTGAAGATGGGTAGAGCATCACCAGGGAAGGTACCCAGCATCTAGTCTTATCTGTGATTTACAGGCTTTAGGCAGTCATCGAATGCAAAGGATTTTCAGCCAAGTACTAAATATGACAACTTTTTTTAGATTTTAGATTTTACTTTTGCTCCTCTAAAATGGGGGGACTATGTGTAAAAAGGGTAATTTACAATATGGATGAAAATTACCCTTAAATTAAAGCTGACGGTCTGCACTTTAACCTCATATTCATTGTTTCATTTTAAGTCCAATGTGCTGAAGTACAGAGCCAAAACAGCAACATGCGCGCGCACACACACACACACACACACACATCAAAAGTCCTTGCTTCCTGAGGTGTAACAGTAGTTTTGGTGTGAAACAACTGTACTGTAACAGATGCACACAAATAAGTTTCATTCACAGTGGTCCCCTCCGCTGCCATTATGTGCTGTTCCCATGCCAGACTAGAGCACTGACCTAAACTCTGTATAGCAAGCTATACATCAAGTATGCAAAAACAGGGCTTGTGTGTTCTAAGGTGATATTACAGTGTCAGCTCACATCTTCTCACACAGCACATGTTCGGTGATGATAAAGCTGCTTGTGTTGATTGTATTGTTTTCCAGGGACAGGCAGTTGCTCAACTCTGCTCCACTGTGCCCAACATCACCGTCTTCGGCACAGCATCGTCCTTCAAGCACGAGACCATCAAAGCCTCTGTGACTCACCTCTTTGACAGAAATGTCGATTACGTTCAAGAAGTGAAAAAGTAAGAACTTGATTCCATTCTGCATCTGGGTTTGCAACAATGTACCTCAACAGTGCTCTAGTTCTGTTAATAAAATGCACTGCTTGTGAAATATGTATTAACGGCTCATCAGTATTAAAAAAAAAAGTCATTTGTAATTGTTTGCCTTTGTAGCAACACAAACACATTTTGTCAATAAAGACAAATCTGTGATACATCATATCCTCTGAATGTTTATGATGGAAAAGGCTGAACATACAAAATGAAATGCACAGATAATATATTTTGAGATTTTTCAGCTTAATTTTATCATTGTGTAATGTACAATATTAATTAGCCTAGAATTTGGCCTCTTTCTTGTCTGTGAAAATACAACTGCTGTAATTGTAGATGAAAGATTTCACTGAATGATTTCCATCATTATGCAACTTGTTTTATCAAATGTCTTGCCACAGAGTTTTAACATTCATCGACTGAATCTCATCGATTTGAGTCTGCTAGGTCATTTTACACGTTCGCTGGCTTTTAAAAGAGACCTTTCAAAGGCTTTGATTTAGACTCCTGCATGTTCACAAACCGGGCTGGTAAATGGAGAGAGGTTGCGGTAATTTTGCAGGTGCGGTCTCATTCTTATCTGCTCATGGAGTCCAGTGTTTCTCTGAAGAAGATGCAGTTGTTAGTGATCACTTTCTCTGGCCTGCGTGGCACTGGTCTCCATAGCAACGCGCGGCTCTGCTGAGACAGGGAGAATAGTGCGGGTGAGACTCTGGCAGTTCCTTGAGACCAGTAAACCTACTGCGGGCGAGAATGGGCTAAGTGCTCGCAAAAACAGCTGATTTATTCCACGCGGACGTGCATAGAAACTTATAAAAATGTGTGGAGTGGGTAATATTATTTAACACTCTGCTTGTTATGCCTTTATGACCCTGTGTGAAGCTCTTTATAATTTGCTTCATGCAATTTGTTATGACATGAAAAATAATGGTTATAAGATATTAAGACAAGTGTCACAAGGGTGGTATGATATATCTGTTTAACAGTGTCATTATCCATACATTGAGCCCCCTTATGACAAGTGTCCCGTACTGTAAGCCCAACTATCCGTGGACACCGCTGCTGGTGTGGCAAGATTTTTTTGACAGACATATGATTTAATGTACACAAAAATGGTGCACACCTGAAAATTTAAGAGGTGTAGCCTGACAAAACATTATTTTCCATTACAGACATGATTTTGCTATAGCCAACACTTGTGAGCACAGATTACCCATTAAAAATCTGAACTATGTTTCCATCATTAATACACTACGAAAGGCTACAGTTTGTGCATGCTCTCGTGACACAGGCTATTATTTATTGGACTGCTATGAATAATGGGTTTAGAATTAAATATCGGGCCTATTGCATTGTGGCCAGCTGAATGAAGAACCCATTATGATCCATTTAATTAACTTTTTTATACTCATGATTTTGGTTCACTATTGTCTTTATTGTTTTATGTTATAGTGGTTTTATGTAATAGTCTGTATTTTCCTGAAAACGATGAGACCACTGAGTAAAACAGACAGAGTGTTTAGTGACATTGAATCATCTGATGTCCATGAGAAGTGTTTTAATAGTTGTTTTTCAGATGTTGCAAATGCAGACATAAGAATGCTGTTGACCTTAGCCAGACTCAAATACCTTTTGGTGGTTGTTTTGAATGTCTAACCTTTTCTTGTGTAAACAATAATTTTCTAGGAGGTGTACAAAGTACAAAATACACTGCCACTCAAGGATTCTTGAGTGGCAACGCAAAAGACTTTGCCACTAGTAATATACAGTGCAGGTCATTAGTATTTGGACAGTGACACAGTTTTTGTTGTTTTGGCTTTGTAACTCAGCAAATTGGATTTAAAATAAAACTATGTATATGGCCATAATTTGTAGACTGCTGGCTTTAATTGGAGGGCATTTATGTCCATATTGGGTGATCCCTGTAGATCTATATAGGAATTACTGGGCGGGAAACAGTGTCCCCCTGGCCTGACCCCATACCCAAGATTTGGAGGAAATTAAAATATAAATCAGACCTGGTAGCATAGGCCTGAGCAACTGCAACAAAGTCAACATGAGCCATTGAGCCTAGCAGACCAATATTGGCCCTCCAATCATAATGAACTGTACCAGGACTTTGGTTCTAAGAGGTGCCTCTGTTCTTTCCTCAAAAATACTTAAGACTCATCTCTGTTATTACTGCTCCCCTACTGAAAAAAACAACTGCAAGTGCCTCAATAATGGCATTGGTTAAACTAATTAGTTGGTAAGGCACAGAGTCGATATATTCATCAGCTTTTCCCTCCCCCACATCCATGAAGAGATGTTAATTAAATAAAGATCTGCAGATGTGGCTTTGAGCCTCTCCGGAGGCTGGGTGTGTTAATTGAATGTGCTGTACGTTGCAGGATATCCCCAGAAGGAGTGGACATTGTGCTGGACTGCTTGTGCGGAGAAAACACAGGGAAGGGGCTAAGCTTGCTGAAGCCCCTGGGAACCTACATCCTGTACGGTGTGTATGTCAGAACGCACCTTGCCTCAAAGACTGCCGGAAGAGGAAATATCCTACTGCTAGCTTTAAAACGGCATTCATAACAGACTTAATACCGCGTTCACACTAACAATAGAAGCAAAATGGACTTTTGGCTCCATTCCCACCACTATTCAATAACTCTTCATGGCTTTATTTCAGTAGTGAGGATGATTGTATTGTTTTGCCACATATATAAGACACGTTTCACTTCTTTACCTCTGTGAATCTCCCTTCTCTCCAAGTCTAAAGAAAAAGATTGAAGATTAATATGGGTTAACAAGTAACGCTTTAACATGTTTCAGTTTAACGTGTGAATATACAACAAATTGGAACATTCACCTATTCTCAACCAAAATCCCTTGTGCATAGCCAACTCCTCTTGAATACTCTAAGCCAGATGGCGCTTGTGTGTTCCAGGAAATAAAAGCTCATTATAATCAACAGGTGGCATAATTTAAACATTGACAGTCTTTATAGGAGTGAACAAACAACGTCTCCTTTTTATGTTGAAAAAAATATGTATATTTTAGTATTTTGGATGGGGATACTTGTCTTTTTTTATTTTGGGGGAAGTTTTTTGTTGTTGTTTAAGACATGTCATAAATTATATAGACAATTCCTGTGAAACCTCTCATTTGTATATTAGTGTCTGTGCTATTCATTATTTGTTGCCAAATGTCTCAGTGTCTTTTTATGCCATCCATTACTACAGTTTTGTTGCGTGGAAGCCATTAGACAATTCTTTAATGTTCCTCCCAGCAGGAGCATCACCCTAATCTCAATTTTATTTTGATGTGAAATGGCAGAGATTTCACTTTTATGCTGTTTAGTTCAAATGAATATAGAAATTGAAATACCATTGGAAGGAGAGTCCTTTCTGACCTTTGAACCTTCTAGGGAACCATTTTCAGTGGTTGTGATTGGGAAAGGCCATCCATGAACATATTACATTATATGTTCACCTGTCATATGCCCTTGTCCACACCATTTTTATAACTTGCATACCATCCAATTAATCATCTGGGTATGTACAGAAGCTATTGGATATATTTTTCAAGAGTATAATAACATCAGTACCTAAACCAAGGAGTAAACCCTACAGCCTTCTGGTTCCAACTGTAACTCCAGCATTTCGCCAGCACTTTTCAGCGCAAATAACTTAGTGACAGACAAGGTACTCATACTGCTGTATTATACTTAAGTCATGGGCCTACCAGGTGACTCACTTTGCACAAGTGCTCATCATGTGCGTAGGCTAGGCTCTATAGTTGCAAGTCTGAGCCTATAACTGTCATTACCTGACTATGACCTGGTGTGTGCAGTGGCAAGATAAACTGAAATCATCTCACCATGGATACACAGTGAAATATTTAGTGTTAAATAAACTGAACAAGTATATTTTACTCTGATAGAGAACATTTATCCCCTCTTATAAACTCTGTTTTGAATAAATACTAAACCTTTTACTGTTTAGGGTGGATTTATATCTACCAGGTTTACTTGAGCTACTGCTAAAGTAGTGCCTTCCAATGGTGTGCCAGGTTCCCAAAGGTTACCACCTGTAATCAGTGAGAGTTTCACCTCCTTTGCAATTGACACCTGCTCTCTGCTGTAGTGCTGTGTGGAATGTAAGGCGTAAAATAGTCACAAGCTCACAGGTGAGTTCATCAGAGTGGAGTGCACGTGCTCCAGCTGCAGTGTCCCTGGTTTGTGGTTTCTGATGATACAGCACAGACTTCTGTGCCAATTCCAAAGTTAGGTCATTGGCAGAGAGAAGTAATTCACCAGCTTTAGGAATAAGCAATGATGTACGAATGCAGGCTCTGCTGTGGTCAAACTGGGCAAAATAATCAGTTACTGGTGCTGACAAGCCTCAAGTCTTGTCATTTTACAGTCCACAGTTATTACTGTTAATGGAACCGACGACAGTACACCTCCCCACGAAATGCTTGCTCCACTAACCAAAATTTTGCCTTGTGCTTTCAGGTTCATCAAATATGGTGACCGGGGAAACCAAAAGCTTTTTCAGCTTTGCTAAATCTGTGAGTATGACTGCTGGGATCTTCAGCTTTACTAATTACGTATGTTTAGCTGTGATATTGCTTTGCAAAATCTGTGCGCATACATACACATTAGCTTTATTTTACCACAGTGAGTTCTCATTTTACTCTGATAACCTGATGCATGACAGTTGGTGCGTAAAATAGACATAATTTAAAAAGACATTGCACACAATGCTGCATTTAACATCAAACAAAGCAAATCACTTGGGGTTGGGGGGTGGGGAGTGAACAGAGTTGACCCAAAATTCATGGAATAATGCCAATGCACTTGGCAATGAAAATCAATTTAACTACGTAATTAAAATTTGGAATTGATGTAAGTGTATTTAGTGAGTGTATTTTCCCATCATTTGCTGCCATGAACAAGAAAGTGGCAAGACTATCTTTGGAATGGCCCTTAGAGGCATAATGTCATATTTATATGGTGTTCACTGCCAAACATCAAGAGCAGATTAATTAAATAACAGAGCATGGTTCCTTCAACTCTCATGAAGGAGATTCCAGCCAGAACTGCAAAATTCTAACTGGTGAAGCAACCAGTGGGAACATTCACCTGACGATATATTTGAGAGCACGTATACTTTTGCATGAGAGAAAATACAATTTGCATTAGAGCTGAAGGAATTGTGCTCTTGCATTTAATTACTCTGCTCGTGACAATCGGCAGTAAAATTACACCATATATTTGTTTACTGACCTTTAACTTCGCTGGATAGAAGTTGGAGTCTTTTGCCTTGCTGGATGTGTCGGTGTAACCGGAGCTGTTATCTTCACTTTTGCTGAATATGTGATGAGAACTGCTGCTGTGATTGCTGTATGTGCACATTGTGTCTTGTGGACACAGAATCATGCACATGCAGGAGAAGTGTATGGTTGTTTGCTTTTTAGGACACTAATCTCTTCCATCTGTTCTTCTATATAATAATACCATCCTAATCAGCATGAATATTTTTAGTAACTATGGTATTTCTAAAATAGCAAAGATCTGAAACCTTCCAATAAAATGGTTATTACACTACACGTTAGTCTTGCCTCAGAGGGTAAATCACACACTAAGTTGTGATACGTGTGGATGTGACATTCAGAGTTTCTGAGGAGGGCAAAGTTACATTGTGTGGGTGTTTGCACATATGTGCTTAGATGTGTGTGTGTGCGCGCGCGCGTGTGTGTGCGCGCGCGCGTGTGTGTGTGCGCGCGCGCGTGTGTGTGTGCGCGCGTGTGTGTGTGTGCTTGTTTCTGGATGCACGTGTGCATGCGTTTGTGTGCATGTCTCTATTCACACACATTCACTGATGCTCACTCCTATTTTTGTTTGACTTTTAGTGGTGGCAAGTGGAGAAGGTGAACCCTATCAAACTCTTTGAGGAGAACAAAGTCATTGCAGGATTCTCGCTGCTGAACCTGCTTTTCAAACAAGGCAGAGCCAATGTGGTTAAGACAGTGATGCAGAAGCTCATCTCTCTCTATGATCAGAAGAAAATCAGACCCCTGGTGGACTCACTATGGGCTCTAGAAGAGGTAAGGGTGCAGGATTAGACAGTGAGAGGAGATGGACAGCAGTCTCTGCTGGACTGAAATTGTATTGTGTGGTGCGTCACTGCACGCAAATGTCTCAGCTGTAACCCCCCACTTTTATGTCCTGGCATACTGTCCGGTGACCTGCTTTGTGGCATTTGTTTATCCTATTCTGAGACTGACAATGCTTGACATGCACAGCGTGGAAGTGGTTTGTAGTTGACCGTAACGCCCAGAAATGTTTCTTCTGTTTAAAGCGGCATAGGGAGCTCCCCTTGTGGTAAAGTGGCCTCATTGTGCTGCAGCATTCAGGGGCTCCCCCTGGAATTTTTTGGGCCCCAAGAAAAGATCTCACATTGGGCCCCACCACCCCAGGCCACCCTATCAATGCACAATTTCTGCACAGTTTTTTGAGGCCCCCTGTCAGTCAGGGCCCTTGAAATCATCATAACCGCCCCCCCCCACCATATGCCCCTGCAGCATTCCACACATCATCTGTAACATCTTTTTTTTTAAAGCTATGTCTGAAGTAGACCGTGATGGGGCTTTGACAAGTAGCTGATGCACCACTACTGCTATAAATAATAGCTGCAGAAATAATTTGAAAGAATGATGAGATTCACTTAACTCTCCCAGTTGTTTCTCAGACTTCCAACATTGTTTGTGTATTCTCTTCAGCCTCCTAGAACAAAGCATTAATGTCTCATTAATTCATCTTTTATTTGCATAATATTTGCAAGACCATCAACGATGTTATTGTTGTTCTATTGATTGAAGTGAGGAATGGAGGTTGGCGGAATGCTGAGAGCTTTCTGCTTAAAAGAACATTACAGCATATGGTATCTGCGTGTGATAATTTTTTTGACTAATGCCACTGCATATTATGCTAAGTAATGGACTTCCAAGCAGACATTTTATGCCAGGATCAAACATAAACACAAATGTGACACAACATTTTATTATATTGTAAATACCCAGCTGTTACAGGACTTTTTTCATAATGGCTATTAAATCCACCGTAACAGTAACAATAAACTCAGTCATTATGTGGCATTAGTTGGCCCTGCCAGTAGATCCTAAAAAAACTTTAAAAAATGGTTTATAGATTGCTATGCGAGAAGGCTGCCCTCTCTTGTTAGTATTTATTTGATGACAAAATGGTGCTATAACAGTAAATAAATATATAGTAATGTATATATTATATTGTAACATGAAAATATGAATATGCTGTTTAATAGTTATGATCTATAAATATAACAGATGTTATCATTTTAAACTTTGAACTGTATACAAAAATACTGTGACTCATAAGAACACAAAAACATGGTTTTCATATCCTGATGATGAAAATTTTTGCAGTTGACATTTATTAGATCCAATATATTGGATTTTTGACATTTTATAATTTTTGCTAGAAACCTAAATGGCATCTCCTCTGAAACCATTATAATTATACTAACCATGCCATTAACCACATAACCATGTTATCATATACGTACTGTATATCACTGTGACCATGAACCATAGCATATTGACATAAAGCTGTCAGTATTTGCTATTTAGACTTAGAAGACATTAAAATAAAATGTTATGCCCAAATCTGTTGCTGCAGTAAGGTTATATATATCATTTGCAGTTTTGCATGGAACATGCAGTAAAGATCATTAGCACAAAGCTTGGGAAAGAAATTGCACAAAACATGGCATGCTTTCAAATTAGTACACATTCATTTATGTCTCCTTGGATCATAATCATACTTTAAGAAAATAATTATTTATTCGAATTGTTGTGGCCAAGAAGTACATATCGAATATTACCTCTGGATGCTGGTAGTAAATGAGCTCCTAAGTGAAGTCTGCAGCATAAGAAAATATTTAAATGCTTATGTTTTGTGGATCTTGTGTGCTCTCCTTCAAAACATTATGTGTATAACAGTTTTCTTGTGTAATGACAGATGCATGTCCAAAATGTTTTTCTAGATACTCAGTTTGACTTAACAATTAATTTGCTGTTAGTGCTGGAATATCTTTTTCTACAACTCTCTTAAACTCTGTTTGCTATCCCAAGATTTTCGCAGTAGTAAAGACTATTCAGTGCCTGAATGCTGAAACTTCAATACTGAGAATTTCAAGTCCAGGCAGCACTCTTCTATGTTTAAACCTTTTTCAATTTCTAAAATGTTTTTGGGGCATCAGAGCATTCTTGCTCGTTTTCTATGGCTGCCATTGTTTTGGTAGTTAATGCAGTCTGAGACAAAGCAATCGGCAAACTCATGCACATGGAAGGGGGAGGATTGTTATGGTGGCTGATTGTGTTGGACAGTAATTACATTTGAGCTAAGCAACTGACTGGTGGCTGATTAATATGAATGTTTATTCTAAAATAAGTCCAGAGCACCGTTAGTCTTTTGCACAGAAACACATGCAGCCTCAGTATCTACAGTTGGTTTCTGATTTTCTAAAATATTGCTATAGATCCAATCCATAATTAAACACACAACTTATTCCCTTGGCTGGAGGATAGCAATTTGTCTCTTTCAAGTCATAGATAACATATAAAGCCCAAGAATGTCATGGATTCGTACCAGCGACTAGTAGTAGCAAATATATCATTGGCATTAATGTAGCATGTATGCCGCATTCCCAGTTCCAGCTGCTATCCCTGTCAGCATCTTATGGGGTGACAATCCATTATCAAATGGCAAACCTGACCCACAATCCTTCATTGTGAAGGGTTTTCCCCTGTTCCTCTTTTCTTTCTCTAGGTGACTCCCACTAAAGCATTGATTTTGAACCCTGCACAAAAATCTAGGTCTTATTGTCACTGGCTATTGGCTTTAAAGGCGTAGTGTTGTCTGGGTTGCATATGGATTGCATATCAATATGTAATACTCCTGTAAAAAAAATTATAAGGATATATATGTATATATATATATGTATATATCCTTACCTTTGAACATCTATCAGTGTAGGAGGGAGACCATCTGTTGATACTAAAAGGACAGATTTTATAGCCAGTGCCTAATCCATCTTTGTAAAAATACACCTGTGGCTGTAGCTCTGTGTGTGTTTCCTCAGATGTGTGTCCGTAGGTTGCCACCAACGACAGTGACATGCTTCATCCATAATTTCCCTTCATTGCATGCTACACTGTGACTCGGTCATGCTCGCACCTTAGGCAACTGTCACTGATGCAGATGCATCCTGTCTGGTCCTCCATCAGCAAATCCAAGTCATTAATATTGCTTTGATATTTGTCACCCACATGCATTAAGACCCCGACTTGCCACCATCCAATCCCATCCTGAATCTAAACCCAGTGCGCCTTACCAACATCTTAGGTCTCTATGTGTATGACCCCACTGACCCCAGGTTGGTCTTATTACCCTTTCTGTGCTCATCCTGCCAATGAAGCACCACAGGTTACATTTGCTTCTGAAAGGTGAATCGGCAAGTAGTGAAGGGAGAAGCGGGGTGTTGATGGTATCCTGCAAAATGTGAGAGACCCTCCCCCAGTGTGCGCTGTAGTTTTTCACCAGACTGAGACACCTGTCTGTGGTACGTGTGACACCTGTCTAGGGTGATTGCTGTGCAGTGCACTCCTGAGTGCATGTGCTCCATCCAGTGAAACAGGAGTGTTAGATGCTATTTGTGCTGTACTGAGGCAAGCTCACTGAGCAGTGTTACCACAGGGTCCTTGGCCATGGTTTGTTATTGTGCTTTCTAATGATGCAGCGATACCAGCAGAGACAGCTGTTTATCAAGGTTACTTTCAAAGCTGTAAATCAAACAGTCAGAAAAAAGAATTATACATTGAATAAGAGCCTGTTGCTTGAATTTTGGGCTTCTGCATGTGGTCCGGTATTTCAAACAAAAGGCATTCTTCCAGAGGAAATATTGTGTCCTTGCTTTTTCACGACTTTGCTTTGAAGCCGTGGATCCTGATTTTACACACTTGTTACTGTATGTTCTGAGTCAGATACAATGCTTTAAATGCTCAGACCGGGGCCGGATGGCATTTAAAAAAAACAACACACTGCCATTGGAGTTCACCGCAGGCTATGTAGGCCAGCGCAAAGGAGCTGACTCTTGCGTTTGATGTGAGGGCAGAGTGTATCAGGGCTTTTCTGCAGGCAGCTGAGCTATAGCAGAACCTGGATGTCCACCCTGGCGTATTTACGCATTTTTAGATTCAGGCACGCGTTTACAACAGGGGCCTTCTGCCCAGGCAGATAAACCACCATTTCTTCTCTGTGGCCTTTGACCCTACTGTAGATGTGTGTGCAGCTGGTTTGTCATCACTCCACTGGCTTAATAAACCTTAGTGTGGTCCAAGCCCCCGCCAAGATAACAGACCAGGGTCTCATTCTGTGTTTTGAACTACAGATCTAAGTGAGTTTTCCCTAAGGAATAAACTAAAAGAAACACCTTGCATAGTGATTGGGTTATATAGAAGACATTTTATTTTGCTTTCAGGTATATCTGTGTCTTAACCAGACAACCTTAGTCTTGTCAGTCAAATAGAATTGCCCAACCCTCTTCAATGCTGGGCCCTCACAAGATGGATGAAGTGTATATTCATATGGAATTCAGTACATAAACAGTATTATGCCAATCTAATTGAACAAATGTTCAAATAGAGATTATATCTTTGCCTTGACAAAGCAATGGGATTGAAAAAATAAAAATCAGCTGAATACCACCCAATTTGTCTGTGATTCACCCTATAATAGGCCAGATACAAATGATTTACATAAACCTCCCTGCTATGCCTTGATTTTAAAAGCCAGTCATTTCACTTAATTGCCTGTTCTTCACTGGTTAGATGTTCTCTTTAATATAACAAGATTTGGATTCAGTATATCTCAGTGTCCATTAAGCATAAAGCTTTAACTACACATGGACAAGTTATACTGCCCTGTAATTTTGTTTTTATGCAAAATCTTAAATTGCAGCAAATGTACTCTTTGTACACCGATTGCTTGCATATAAATAAGGGGTAATCAAAGAAACACAAGCACTTTGGTCACTGTTCCTTCCTTTCAGAATACATTCAGAATTGCAACTATAATCATATCATCATTTTCAGAACCTAATCTAATAGCTTTGTTTTCCAAGTGTTTTGTCTGTAAAGTTTTAAGGGATAAATTTTGATTATAAATTCTTCCCTTTCAGATACTTGTCTCCAGAAGGGTATTATTTCATTTTGTGTGGGATTCTATAGGATTTTTTCATTTCTAGTAAATAAACCATATACTAATATATTCCTTATCAGGTGCATTGAATATAATCACCTGAGTGCCCTCTCATTTAAATTGAAGTCTTGCCATATGGTCTAGTTTTGTGCAACACAATAAACACCATCATGATTCAAAAATCACAGAATGCCTTATTTCTGCCATATAATTATTAGGACACATCCAGGAAGTGCTATATGCTCAGCTATGGGTCCTTGCCCAATATGTAGTTCAAATGTGGTCCATTGGTTGTTTGGGATTGTTACTTGGGATTAGCCTAAAGTGCAGGTAATAGTTCACATGCAGACACCTTGTTATCTGCCTGTCCCCAGATGATGTCAGAGCCCTTTACAGTTTCCAGTCTTGTGTTCCCAGCGTGAACAGAATTATATTAGCATGACTAATCTTTTAGTGAGCTTACTGATGAATTTCATACAAATCTAAAATAATATTTTTGACTCAAGGTGATATTTAAATTTTTAAGGAGGTCCATTTAAAAAGATTCTCAAGCTAGAAAACTTTCTGTGAACATGAATGTTTTATAAGGACTTCAACATGTGGGAGAGCTATGGGGCTGGGCTTCAGTAAGCCTGAGTAACTACTGCCATTTCACAGAAGACAGCTTGCTCTTTCCTTTTATGGTTATTGGTCATTTGTAAAGAAGATTCTTGATTCATATACTTAAGTATACATTTGTAATTTTGCAGCCAAGCAGGATGGCTCTTTGTGTTAGAAAATATGAAAACTGAATTATTTTATTATAACCTTCCTTAAATGTATGGATTCTTTCTTTTTTGACACAATTCACCTTAAATATTTGATTATTTGATCTGCTTCCCTTGCTATTTTGATTTTTGGTGAAATAAATGGCACGATGGCACAGGGTCAGTCTTGCTACTTTGCGATATTGTGCGCTTTGTTGTCAAACATATTGGTATTGTGTAGTGTATTGCTCCTTACAGCGCTCCTCCTTTCTGTTTCATTATTTTGGGTGTTTGTATTGGTCCTTCCCCTTTACGTTGTTGCTCATTTTTGTTTGTTGTGGGTGTTGGAATACCAAGTAAAAACATTAATAAAACAGGTATCTTGAGAAGGTTGTACTGAAGACATGGACAGGTAACCTTTGGATATATCACAATCTGTGTAGGAGAGGGGGGGTGGATTCTATGGACAAGCTACTGTGAGATAAGACAGTGTCCAGTTTTTGAGTTAAGATCAAACATTATCTACACTATAACATTCATTTGAAATGTGTTAGGATCCGAGAAAAATAAATGCCCCATCTCGGTCTTGACGTCTGAAAGGCCAGATGCATGATAAAGCCAGAAAACCAATCATAAATTGATTTGGGTGAGCATGGATCATGGAGAGGAGAAGACGTGCATAGCACAGAGATAGCTCTGACTGTCACGTACAGTTATCACTTTGCTATTCCACTCGGTTATTTCAAAGAACCTTGACCTTTTTTCAGAGCCACGCACAAGGGAACAGCTTTGTACATGGCACTTTGCTAATAGCAAAAGGTCATTAGAAGGAGGGACCTCATCACCTGGTGAAATGAGATCCATTGTTTGTGTGAGGGCTTCATCTGCTTCATCAAGCTGCTATGAGCTTAGGCTTATTCAGAAACTCTCTGACATTCTCACCATAGAAACGGGGGCTGGCAGGTGGCTCATGCTGATAAGACTGGAGTCTACCATATAGCTTGTCCTGTGGTTTGGTGTCCATTTCTGACTGTGGTCATACTGACTGGCACCACCCAGGGAGGGAGGGTTTCAGTCACCTGGGTGTTCCCTGTTCATTGCGTAAAAGCAACTCCTCTGGCCAGTCAGGTGCCTGCACTCTGCCTGCACCAGCAGTCCATGAAGTACACTGTTCCAGTATAATGACTGCACATCTCAGCTGGTGGACTGAAAAGATGCAGTGTCTTGGGGAGTGTGTGTACTCGTCCTCCATTTCCTTCTGTGTTCTTTCTTCATTTTCTTTGATGTCTCTGTGACACCCCTACCTCTTCGATGCATTCATGGTGAAGAAGCCCTGATTCATAATTAGGCATTTTCTGCCGGTCTGATTTTGTTTCCCCTATAGAAGTATTCAAAGCATGTATAGGTGAATTTCCTCAACCAATTAAAATCAGCAATTTATTTTTAATGAAATAATGATCTTTCATGATATCTTATTTGTTCCGGTATACAAATAACAGTGACAGGCCTCAGGGATATGGTGACACAGATATTGTTGTTGTTCATAGTTACTCTCAGCTAAAAAGAAAAAAAATGGAGAAATAGTCATGAACTTCAGATGGCTCATTAACATGGTGAGTTTCTGATTTGCCTAAACAGTGCTACCTCTAATGAATAGATTTTTTTGTTCATGGTTGATTGACTTTAGTAGTTTGGCAGCCGGAGCAGAGCTAAATGTCCTGAAAGCATGTGTTAATGAGGCCATTCCAATGTCTGCACTGTATAGTGAAATTGCAGGAAGAACCAATGGCCTGTCTATTATTTTCACCGCTTCGTGCACATTTGTAGCTTGTAGCTTGACTATTCTGAAAGATTGAGCGGTATTAACAAGCACCGTAACACCCTTACTTATTATTTTTGAAATCCTTCATTTGCCCTCAAGGCAGCATCTTATTTTCAGACCACTAACCCATAAACCCTGTAATTGAGTTATTTTTGCTGGTGTCCCTTGGGCCATTTTAATTAATAAAGTGTATGTGACACTCGTAGACAAGATCTCTTCATTTTCTGTTAAGCGCATCAGCTTTCTTCCAAGAAGAACAATGTGATAATGTAAGTACCACTTTTTGCTGTGCTGTTACAGTAGAAATACACTTTAGAAGAGCTGAGAAATTAAGCCTTGAAAATTTCATTCTTGTCATTTTTATATTTAATTTCTTGTGATTTTCATGGAAACAACAGTTATTTCTCTGCCTCATCAATGCCAGAGGTACGGAACCCCATGAGAATTTAAAAAGGTAGTCATTTGCATAGGAATCAAAAACAAATGCTTGGGATTTGTAGGAATAACTCCCATTTGTATTAGTAATCCAATGCAAAAGTTAACAGAGGAAGGTGCCTACATTTGAGTCATGCAGGTTTTTTAGATTCAGACAGTATTGATTGTTGAGACCTTTGCTTTTCACTAAAGTCTAAAGGATATTTTGTTACTCACCGATGTGTATCTAGCCTAGTATCAGAATGCTGAGGAAGGGAGAGTGCAAACAGGCTGCACAGTATGAGACAGACTGTGCTAAAGATAATGTAGAGAGCACAGGATTACTGTGTTTGATCTAGAACATCAAAGTTACCAACAAATGCATGGTCAATATTTGAACTGGCCCAGCTTTTCATAGTGTAGCAAATCACTTGGTATAATTTGCTAGGGCTTTACACTACTTGCTTTAATGTCTGAAAATTGTGCCTCCCTGTCTGCCGTCCTTGTGCTCAGCGTTGCAGGTCCAGAGGATAATTTAATCATCTGAGTTTGGTGACTCAAAAACTGCCACACATCAACACAAACTGTCTGGCCATCGGCCTTTGGTTTGAATTCATTATTTCTGTGCCAATGTGGTGAACAGCTCTTAAAATAAAGAGAGGGGTGTGTGGGGGATAGGTAGAGGTCTGCTTGGGGAGCAAAAACAGGGGCATATGGGGAGAAGAGCAAGGAGAATACAGGGAGAACAAAAGGGGGCATGAGGAGCACAGAGAAAGGTATATGGGCCGCAACAGAACAGTTTATTTTTTGAAATTATAAGTAAATTGCATTCTTTTTTGCCAAAGATCAGCTACCCATTTAGAATGGAAATTGAAAAGCAGGAAGGACGATTTAGACCAGGAGTGGGCAACTGCAGTCCTGTAGGGCAAGTTCGTATGCAGGCTTCTGCTACCATCAGTTACCCAGGCTGATAAGTCATGTACACTAACACTGATTCATGCTCGCAGATTAGACCACAATAAAACACTACAATACAAGCATACTAGCACAAGAACGTTCATCAGCTGCTGTTCAAATCACAGAATGTAGCCTATCTAAAATGTCAGATCATGTAAATGATTGGACTAATTTTAAAAAAAGTTCTTCTGAAATGCAGAAACAGGGCCCTCCTGGGCCCTCATTGCCCATCCCTGATTTAGACTAATTAAAAGTTGGGTTCTAATCCTGAGGGTTCATGCTGTGAAAGCCGATAGCCTCTTATCTTACACAAGTCTTGCCCGCTTTCCCCGTGTTAATGATTAATTAATGAACTCCAGGTTGGTTTGAAACAGGGTGATTTATAAGTAATTGTTAAAGTTAATTTTCTGTATTGCAGCTGAATATAATGGTGCACTCTCTTGCATACATGTAGGTTGAGACATTCAGAGCTCCTGTTGGATTCTTTGTGTATCTCAGGGTGTGCCCTCAAATACTCTGATGCTCTTCATTAATTTGGCTTTGCAGTTTTTTGCAGATCTTGCTACTTTGCTTGTGCCAACATGAAGATTTCCTTTTCATTATCTTTTTGTGTTTCCTTCTGTATGCTTCTGGTGGAAGGAGCTGAGTACAATGAAACAGCTGAAATACAGTGCCACTACAGTGTCACTTATGAAGTGCTGAACAGTGGGTTCAGCACTTCATAACACTTTCTTTGATATTTGTGTATTTGGCACATTCTGGAAAGTTCACTCTGCTGCAGTTCTGCTCTTGCACTGTATTCAGAGGAGACAAATAGATTCTTGCCAATTATCTGTGGGCTTCAAGTGCTACAGTCAGCAAGTCAAGGTTAAAGAGCTTTGTGCTTTTGGTGGGTGTTGTGTTTTGGCTTGAGCTGACATGGGATACAGTTAGCATGGGACAAATTAACTTTATATTTACCTGAAATGAAATACAGACCAGATGTTCTTTAGCCCATATAAAGCATACTATTGTCCTCTGATGACAATACTCCCAGATATGTATTTTTGGATGAATAAATAACATTTAGTTTAGAGTTAGGGTTTGTGTTCTAACCCTTCTACTGGTGCATATGTTTTGTTTGCGTAAATGTTTAACAATAATTTTATACAGTTTTCACTAAACATTTTTGTAGTTTTTTGGAATTTAATCATTAACTTTGTCTTCATTTGAAACAGTCAATCTCTTTTTTTTTTTTTTTTTTTTTTTTGCAAATGATACAACTGAAGGACAGTTAGGGTTTCTGCTGGAAACAGGAAGGCTTGCTTTCAAGGGCAGACCACAAGCACAACTGTGCTACCTCTTAACTTTTTTCTGTCAAGGTATTGGAAAATGTGGGCTAGTGGCCGTCAGGGCTGTCCAGCTATGGGAGTGTTCTGAATGATAATGACCCAATCGCAGGCTTTGACCTTTGTCTGAGAAAGTCGATACCTTCCCTTTGTAGGGAGTCCAGAGAAAAGACCGCCTGCCGTTGGCTCACCATTAACATTATTGAGTCTCCGCTGGCCAATGTTCCTCTTCCATTTTATTTAGCATTTGATGGCCTTGGATAACCCTTGTATCCCTGATGACCACATTGCCTGCCTGTTACCGCTGTTGTGCTTTCCTCAGTTTTACTAATTACCTCTTTGTGCAGTGTCACTTCCAGTGCTACAACAATTTCTTCTCAAACAGGGTCCTGGCAAATTATTTACTCCAGATAGTGACAGACAAAGGGTGGTGGCTGAATTTAAATTTAAACCATGATACAAGAGGAGCCCTTGGCTTTAGTAAAAGGAGCGCTAGGTTAGAAATCTGACTGAATTATATTTTGATATATTTGCTTTAGATCGGGAATCTGGCAGAAATATGTTTTGATATATTTGCCTCTGATTCAACAGCAGATGAGTAGAACTAATATGTTTTGTGAAAGGCAAACAGTCAGTGCCTCTGTGGTCTGCGTGTCATTAGCACTTCCCAGGTGCAGCCCCACTGCTCATTTCTGAAGTGCAGCAGCTTAGCCAGGCAGGGGAGTCATTGGTACACTAATGCATTTCACTGGATTATAATGCTGCATCTGTTGTGCGGAGGTGAAAACTCATTAAAGTCCACACTAGGGGTAGGTAACTGCCGGTGGGTACTCAAGTGAACAGCACATAAATTCCTACAAAGAATGCAAGCAAATGTTAGCAGGTCATTTGTTAATTTTAATCAGAATTTCAAAGAGGCATCTCCCGTAGGTACCTGGTAGAAAATTTATTCATTTTCCTTTTGGAACATTTTTGGATGGCCGTGCTATATTAAACAGACTGATGTGTTTATTGGCGATGTGATGAGCCTCTCATTTCTTCATAATCTTGTTACAGTGAGCCTCTTTAATGGCTCAGCTTCTTCTAAGCACAAGCTGAGACTTCAGGACTTCAGGACATCACTAGCTTGAATACGGTCTTGCTGTTTTCCGCTACAACCAGAAGCTTGCAGCAGCAGACGCAATTAGTTTCATCCCAATGGGGGTTGGGATTGGCCTGGGTTCCTTGTGTCATTGCTTTAGTGTCCACTATTTATTCGCTGGTCAGACAGTTAGAGATTTTCTTTCAGTTGGCTCTGGCTCTCCTGTAATATGCTGTCTGGCTGCCTGTAGTGAAGTAAGTCAGTGGCTCATGAGTGTTTAGGAGGAGTGCAGATATATGGGTGGGATAGAGGGAATGTGCTTCAGATGGAGAAAAATGAGTGGGAGTCAACCAGGGAACAATTATGAAAGTCAAAACGGCTTCCACACATGCCTGATTCAGGGAATTTAATGACGCCTCTCAGTGGACAGCATAGGCTGCACCTCAAAAGATTTAAGATTTGATGTATTTTGTTTTATGAAGGGGTTCGATGTGGGTACAAATTACCTTTCCTTATGGAATGTAATATAAACAGTTCAAAACACTCCACTCCCCCAAAATGGACTGTATGGGTATCTATTTTGCATTGACATTTATTTTTATTTTTTTTACATTTTACAGTTTTTTTAGCTTAAAGAACTTTTATGTCACAGATCCTACAGACGAGTGGTGTTTTTGTATTCGCTCAGACTTGAGATACATTTCAAAAGACTACCTTTTATTTCTGGCACCTTGAATGACAAGGTGATTGCCGAATTTCTGTGATGTCTGGCTCTTGACTGCCCTACAAAAAGGTTTTTGAATGTGCCCAGTTAAGCACTGGACGGTTAATAATTATTTTTCAATGAAAGATGTAGCTTGGTAGCTAAAGAGAATGTGCAGTTCTAAGGAGGATGACAGAGGGATATATGAGATTGGTAAAAAAAAAAAAAATACATCAGGTACAAATTACACACCTTCCGATTTGTCTTGGTCTATCTCATGAATGTGACCTTTCTAACTCGTGATGTATGCGTGCATGCTTAAAATACTGACTAATAGTTGAGAGAGCTGCTCAGTTAGATCACATGTGGACCTAACTCTTGTATGTGGCAAGCATCACAGAAGGCAATGGTATCTTCTAAGCACACATTCATCAAAGTCACTTCTCAATAGGATAAAGCCCACAGGTAAATAGAAAGGGAGAACTAAGATTTATACCCCTGAACTGGAGCAATCAGTCATGCAGTGATGTAATTGGGTCCTGAGCAGTGTACCCAGATTGTAATGGTGTACCATTAGGCCATGATTCAATCCATTTTCATGGGAAGATGCACAATTGCTGTTCTTTTTGAAGCTTTTTGTGACTCACAGTTCCTGCCAAATAACAGTTTGGATTGAGCGGTACTTTGCACCTAAATTCTCAGAGATTAGTCTCGAGTTACCTTTTTTTCGTATAAACTAAATGGGTCGGAGAAAAAAGAATATTTGCTTCAGCCCAGACATTTCTAAGCTTAGCTGCACCAAGCATTTTGTGTGCAACTTGAAAGTGAAGCTCAGGTGTTCTTTTTTATAGTAATTGGAAGTCATTTGCCTATTTTAGTTTATTTTTTTCCGTTTTGTTATTGGGAAATAATTAGTTTCACTTGTCGCAAAAAGCTTCAAGAAGAACAGCTAAAAACACAAAAATCCCATGAGGAAGTTCCAAAAGAAGAACTACCGTGTAACGGGGAGCAGGTATTTGTGGTTATGAGATGGAGATATAGTCTTTATCATTTATGGTTGTCAATCTGAGGTGGGTGAGCTAAAAGTGGAGTGAAAATTGACACTTATTTTCCAGCCGGGGCATGGCCTGTGGCCAGCCGTCTCACTGACGGAGCGCTATTTTAGCCATGGATTTTGATGCGTCTGAGCCCATTTGGCAATTTGGTGACTCACCGTGCGCTGATGTGGGAGGAGGGGTGCTGTTCATGGTGTGTTAGTGACGATCAAGCAGCACATTGCAATCTTGGTGCAGCGCATTGCAATTTTGGTGTCAGCCTGTTCTGCAGTTTGCGTCTGCGCTGCCCACCTGCTCAGACCAGGTCTATGGTGGAAGTTGCAGCCCGGTGTATGACGGGTTGTGAATTTTAGGGCTTTCCCAAGCAATGCACAGATAACCTTTTCAAAGGCCGGTCAGCCATTTGTGTGAATCTTATGCTGTACAATTTGACTTTGATATAAATACCCACATCAGGAAAAATGCATATTTTGCATTTATTGTTCATTGTCTTTTTTCTTTTTTTATAATGTTACTTCCTATATTATTTCTGTTTTTAATTGGTTATGGCTGTTCTTATATTGCGCTGTATTCTGTTATTTTCCTTACACCAGTCTGTAATGAGAAGAATAGCAATAAATGCAATTAAAATAATCTTTTCAATTTAATCAAGGGACTGTAGTTAAAATGATAGCTTCAGTACAGTACATGCATTAGCTGCTTTAGTTATCTACTCTCGGCAGTTGCGTTGAGATACAATAGATTATTCCATGACAGCTCAGCACTGGGGATGCCACTTTTTTGTGTGATAATCAAACTTGTTTGTATCTTAGGAAAATTTAAATTTTTAATTTGTGGGTTAAAACGTGTAATCCCATTGCCTAGGTAAAATAAGGAACCCAACTGCACTGTGCTCTCATCCGTGTTGTGCTTATGGTAGCAACTTCAAAGAGACCTATAAACAACCCATGTTATTGTTTTGTCTGGAGGGTGTACCATTAGGTAGCCTAAAAATAAACTTGTGAGTCGTTCTATCAGCATAGCCTGTGGGCTGTGCATTCCCAATGGAAGATTCAAGAACAATAGCTCCGCCGCCCCTCAGGAGTGCCATTTGGAAGTATTAGATGTTCATTGCCATTGGAGATAAAATGATAACCGTTCATTTTTTATATCAGGATTGAATTCCAACAAGCAAAAATAGGAATTATTGATATTTAATTTGAATGCTTAATTTTAAGTGGTTAAAATTCAATTTTCAATATCAATAATTCAAATTTTATCTACTTGAAATTTAATTATTGATATCAAGAATAGCCATTTTAACTGGTTTTAATTCAATTTCTGATATCAAGAATGAAAGGCCCCATTGAAATGAATGGGAAAAATGCATTAATTATAACTAGCTAAAAATGATTTTTGATATCAAGAATTTATCTTATGAGATTCGTTCAAATTCAGTTTTGTGGGAAAAGTGACTGCCCTACTCTGCACCTCCGACAAAAGAATGTTTCCTCTTGGGAGTAGCTTCTTATAATGACTATATCCTTGTATTCCATTGCAGTGGTAGACCATGTAAATTGGCATTGCATCTGGGTGCAAAACGTACAGCTCTTAAAAGGAATTAAAACCCGGTAATTTGATTGGCTATGATTGAATCCAGCTGCAACATACACATTGATCATTTATTCAATCTAGTCCAGCCCAGTTTTCACCTGTGCACCTCACCTCTGGTCACGAAAATACCTAAATTCAGTAGCCACACCCGGTGTGCCCATGCCCTGCGCCACTGACTGTGCCCATGCAACTTGCTCAATTAATTCATTGTTCCTAATTTTCATAATAATGGTTTGTGTTATTTTTTTCTCAAAAGTATAACAAAAGTCATTACTCCAGGGCTACATTATGGGTATCAAATATCAGAAAGATCTGAGAGGTCAAGATTAAAAAGGAGAAATTTTTCCCCCTGAATTACCCTTTCATGTCTTTCAGCAGTTCATTTCTATAGCCCATGTGTAGCTTAAGCAATTGAGGTAAAATACCTGCTGTCATTAAATGGTCCTTTACAGTACCCCTGTTGTACCTGCAGTCTGGGTACTTAACCCTGCCCCTCATTCTGCCTTGTCGCGCATTTACAGATTGTTTCACATGCAGCCAAATACATTAGCTGGTCTGCTCACGCACCTTTATCAAGAGGGGAGCTTTCTCACCTGCTCGAGAGAATGGACAGCAGCTTTTGCACTTGAATCCAGGAGCGTTAGCTGTGAGTCACACTCCATTAGTGCCTGAACAAAGGCAGCTCCGGTAGCATCCTCCCCCGTGTGTTTCTGCTAATATTGCATGCGAGCCTCTGGCTCTCACTTGCGTCAGCTGGCTTTTCTGAGCGCATATGATTTTGTGCAGCTGTCTGGGTGACGGCAGTGCCGCTCTTTGTTGCAGGCCCACAAAACATCCTCTGAGCCATGCGAGATAAGCAATTTACACACCTTGGAGCACACAGATGTGTAAGGCCTCCAGAGGCTTTCTGATTGCATTTACCCTCGGTCATAACCAGTCCCCTCTGGCTCCTGGACCTGAATGTAAAATAGTTTTTCCTTAAGAGAACAAAAAAAATATTCTAACTGCAATAAGTGTAAAACCCTTTCCCTAGCTGGTGACTGAATTCAGTAGCAATCTTGACTGTGTTTAGAAAGAGCAGAGTGTTTGAATGCTTGCACTCTATGTCTGCAACACGTACTTGGGTGTTCAGCTGATGTTTGTGTGCAGCTGAAATTGCACAGTTAGAAAGCCAGCCTGTTTGAGAGAACCGCTATTGCGATAAATTACATCACTGTTTGGCAGACATAGTTTCTCTGGTCAGCTCAAAATAACTGAATGCTTAATATATGCAACTATACCTAACTGCTCTAAGTCAATGTATGGCGGACTTATTCAACAGAATATAATTGCTCTGAGACTGTGCCAAATCATACGTCCAGCTCAGTGATGAGACTGTTGGCTCAGGGCTTTGGGCATTTGTGCTATGTCATGATGAGTAGTGGCGAGACATTTCCCTTGATTGTACCTGTGGAGTTGATGGTTGTTGCCAAACAGAAATTAAATGCTAAGGCAGTCGAGAGAAAGAGGAGGATAACACTTGAAGATTTCTGCGCCTGAGGAAGCAGACATTTTCTAACAACCTCACTAGTTCATTGAGCATATGATCCACCAGGCTCTGTTCCAAATGAAACTATAGTTCTGGTCTCAGTTCTAACAGTGGGTGTGAATACTTGAAAGGTTCTGGGACAGTAATCTGTCTGCCCAAGTTGCATCTTACCTGTGTACATCTGTTAAATCATGCCAGTTTTGCACAAGCATCACAGTGAGGGTTTGTTGTTAAAACCGCGCAACAGGCCCGTAAGCGATCACGTGCAACACACTAATTGCATAGTATCACTATCCATGTATGGACTGACCCAGCAATACACAGCAGACCAAATGAGGCTAAAGTACTTTGACATTTGAAAAATGGGTGAATGCCTGAAGGGAATGACGAGATTTATTTCACATGACATGCACAGGAATCGTCACATTGCAAGAAAACAAAATTAATCGGACTTTCTCACCCTCACATGGAATCATCCATGTGTGGTGAAAACAGATCACAAGGACCAAGAATAAAAGGTCATCGGGATGGAAGAATGCAAGGCAAAAGGAAAGAAGAAATGAGACAGATAGCGAGGTCAACAGCAGAGCAATCTAGCACGTGGGACTGTGGCTGCCAAAAGTCTTCTCTGAATTTTCTTTTGACCAGTCTTTTATTTTACCCAAGGGACAGAGAGATAGTTGTATTATGGACCAGAATGATGTTTGTATGGGTGCATTGGAGACAATGATGCGAGGCAATTTATGACATATATTTTTATGATTGCATCTGTTTCTCAACCATAAAATTGTCCTAGCGGGGGGTAGGAGAATAGGGTAAACAAAATCAATGCACTCCCAGGAAACCAGGCAGTCTGAGAATTCTCCTTCTTATAAACACATTTGCCATATTATGTCTTCTGTACTATAGCCATTATCCCTGTGTGGTCTGCAATATGAGATGTGTGGACAAAATGTAAACTCCATTTGCCTTGAATTGAATTGAATTGAATTTTGAAGATGAGAACCAAATTGTTGCTTTACTGCCTTCCAGATGTTTAGGTTGTTATCCTTGACCTTATCGAGCTCTGTGAAAATGAAATGAATTTGTAAGATTGTCCAGGGGTGCTCATGATCTATATCCTAGCTGTGTTGTGCATTTGATGGTAATGCCACAACTGTGCACTAACTGCCCATTGGATATTGATTCACAAGTTATTTGTTTCCACTGCCATTGCCACCTACTGGGCAATATTCTGTAATGCAATCACAACTACAACTGTTCTACTGTATGTCATTTTCAATACCATATGAAATGGAGAGCTTGCTGGAGTAGTAGTAGTAGTAATAATAATAATAATAATAATAATAATAATAATAATAATAATAATAATAATAATGGTCATTTCATGCAGTCACAGTCTCTGGGTTGGTAAATAATGGTGATGGAGATGGTGTTATTATTTTGGCCCTAACTACACACAAGCAAAATGTTGAGCTCTTCATTGGTTCCTGAAGTCCAGCAGAGAACTGTCTATTATTTAAATTTTGTATAAATGCCAACACTGTCAGCATATGTAAAATTAGAAAAGATCATCTTCAGAGTGGCAGTTCAGTGCACAGTGTTACTCATGTCATTTCTTGTGTTGCACATACAGTGTAGTGATGTTAGTGAGGGTGTTAATGAGTACTGCTCACAGAGGTGTTGTTCTCACAGGTGAAAGAAGCTATGCAGAGAATTCATGACCGTGGAAACATTGGAAAACTCATCCTGGATGTAGAGAAGTCCCCGACTCCCTTGGTAGGTGAATCTGATTCCTTCAGACTTACAGCCTTTTGTGCTCATTTTTTTAATTTATTTGTAGTTTTGGTGCGACAGTACATTGTGGTTGTAAATAAGAGGATATGATCCTTCACCATTGTGATATTTTTTACGAATCATTGCTTCAATATTTCACACTCTTTTCCATAAGTGTACTTTTTTTAAATCATTGGAACTTTTGGTTCCAGTAATTCATATTGTCTTAAGAAAGTACTGGAGAAGTGTTGTACTTGAGTTAGCAAGTTTATTGGGTGTTTTTTTCCAGTATCTAATATATCTGTCCAGTGAATGGGGGGTAGTACTGCTGCTGTGACCTTTTCTTGAATTTCTGAATTTGTATTTAGTTAATGATGTTGATCATCAATTAAGATCGATTCAGATGCCTCAACCTGGCCCTAAAAAAGGTTCCCTGGTTTTTTTAGGAGCTCAGGTAAAGGGGCGGGAGTAATTATTTTGACTAATTAAGTCAAAATGTAATGAAGGTGTGGATATGTCATTTGGATCTGGATGCGCTGCAGAAGCAGCGCCTGGTTGTTTTGAACTATAAGTCCTCCCATGGTTTCCATGGAGGCCATTTTCTAGTGAAGCCTACAGTAGTCCATGGAAGCGTGTCTCAAAGCATTTTCCAAAGTGTGTGTAGGCAGCTACTGCTTCTACAGCCCACTAAATATTTACTGCTCTTTTGTACACTATATTAGATATCCAAGTGCAATTTAAAGAAATTAAATATGCATTAATTCCTTTAAAATGCTTTTGTAGCTAAGCACATCCATTAGTTTAATTCATAAATATATAATCTGCTGAATAAATTGCCATGAACCTCACATAAAATTTTAAATTACAGTTTTTTTATCCTGGTTTAAATGTTTATTTGTCTTCATAAGGCCAATCAAAATTAGCTGTGATAGTGACCTACTGTGGATAAATATAATTAATTTTACCACAGCCTTCCTGAGTGGCAGATAGTTGTTATACTGATGTGTATAGAGATGTGTACAGTAAATGTGTGTGAGTGTGAGTCAAGGAACGTGGATGTGTGTTGCTGTCCTTATCCAAGCTTAAGGCAGGGCACGAGTCTGATGAGCCTGTTTCCCCTTCTAGATGGCCAATGACAGCACGGAGACGAGCGAGGCAGGCGAGGAAGAGGAGGAACAAGAAGGTGACAGCGACAACAAGGAGCGCACGCCCTTCATCCCATAGCGACTGCCGTCTGCATCGTCCCGGCCGTGGGGTGGAAGGGGCCTCGGGGGAGGGGTGGGCAGTTCCGGGGGACTGTCCCAAGACCTGCCCTGTGCACCGCGAAGAAACACTTTAGTAGCATGTGTGTGTGAGCGTGTGTGTGAGCGTGTGAGTATTTGTCGTCATTCTGTGGCTTGTGTTGCAGAGTGGCACTGCGATGCCATTTCCAATTCCCCGGTGTTTGCAATATTAAGAATATGTTACAGTTTGTGTTGCCAAATTGTTGTCACCAGATGCTTTGTCTTGTTTACAACCTTTCCTGGGTGTCTCAGTGTTCTGTTCTTCTCACTTAATAGTGTGAGTGAGTGAGCTGGCAAGTGAGTGAGCGAGCAAATTTGTGAAAGAACGTAATGAAGTGAGAGAGAAAAGAGAAGGGGCACATGAGCGTTTGAGTGGGTCTGTGAGTGGCTGTCAGAGGGAGCTGCTGTGCATTGTTGTCATCCTTGCGAGATGAAAGGAGACACATTCGTCTGTTTCAGTCCTGCTGTGCAGGTCTCTCAGTTTGCTCTCGGGCTGAAGCGAGCGATTCATTGCAGGGATATAGCAAGTGGTCCGGGGCCCTGGGTAATTCTACCAGCCCTGTGGCTGCGACTGCATCAAATGATCATCTGAATTCACTGCTCTCCCTTCACGTTACACTAGTGCTGCGGGAGCGGGCTAGTAGTGTGCCTGTTTCCGTCTCTCAGAGTAATTTCATTTTCAGTGGGCACTGAAGGGCCGCACCATGCCTTTGTGCCAGACGTCTGCGGCACAGTTCTGCAGTAATTACAGCATTTTTCATACACACAGAGTGAGGCCACTCGCCAACCTTGCCGCAGACTGAATCCGTACAGGATTACCGCCGTTGCCAAGGGAGACGATAGAAGGAAGAGGTCTGTGTAGTTTGCTTCAGTGACTCCCAGTGCTAACACACCAAGCAACCTATGGCCTATCCTCTGTATAGGATAACCTGAGAAAAGGAAGGAAAAGCAGAACGGAGGTTCATGTGGCTATTGGTGGGAGGTCTGTGTGGGCTGCATTCTTTGTTTCTCTTTCTTCTGCACATCTGTTACTGTAGTCATGCCCGCTAGTGCCTGTGTATTGTATCAGATGCAAGCAAGTGACTGTGGGCAGGAGGCAGTCAGGGTCAGATTCAGATATTGATCAACTGACTGGGCAAGAGGCTCAGTTAAGCATATTTGATTGTGTCTGCAGTCTCAACATCGGCTGTGCTGTATAATGACGCCTTGTCCAAATACGCTGACATCGACTCTGAGGAAACCAGATCTTACCATTGCAGTAAAGGTGTATCAATCTATGTGTGATTGAAATCCGACAATTTGGGTTATTCATTAATAAATATGATGCCAATTTACAAGTTATTTAAATGACAGAAAACAGATGATAAAATAAGAGAAGCCAGGTAGTGATTTATAGGCTTAATGCGTAATGGCCCAGTGTCCTTTTTGCATGAGTACTCAAACAGAGCTAAGCCCTATTCATATGGGATATGTTTTACTGGAGGTCCTGTAATCTAATTTGACTAATTATTTGGGTAATTGCAGTGTAGCATTCATATGGGATATAAGAATCTCTGTTTTTCGCTGCTTTTCCCATTCACATCCAGGATGTGGTCAGTTTTTCACTCCACTGACCACATCCCGAATGTGAATGGCATGTACTATCATATAATGTAGATGGCAGCTATGTGATTTTCCCTGATTTATCAGGAATTCCTACTTTGTGGACATAACGTTCCCATTCATTTCTAATGGAGATTCCTATACACTATATAGCAAGTCGTATTACCTAGTGCAGCTACATGTGCAATACATGTATTTGCAAGATTTTCCTCTTCTGTGAGCTTAGATTTTTTTACTCCCTTAAACCCCATGTTGGGATGGTTGAGTGTATGGAATTAAAAAAGAGTCATATCTGTCCAGCAGTCTTCACAACCGCCTCCATGTTCCCAACAAGGGAAATAGCACCAAAATTTTAATGAACAAATTGCATTTACAGATGTCTATTCATACAGGAGTAGTATTATCTATGGACCTTGGAAAAGGTCCTTAGATAAGGTAGATAATTCGGGCTGAAATTTTTACTCTCCCGGCCTGTAAGAATTATGGATGTGGACATTACAGGACGTCCTGGGGTAAAACTAGTCCTGTGTTAATAGGGCTCAGATATCACCCAACAGCTGTTATTGCAAGTTAACTGTTCTGGATATGCCAAACTATTACAGTGTTTGTATGCACTCCCTATCCAAGGAAAATGACCCCCCGGTGTTTTATGCAGGTAGAAATAAAGGTGTCTGCAAAAATGTTCACAGCAGCTCATTCACTTCATGGCAGTTTGCTGCCTCGTCAGTGGACAATAACATACTGGGTTTTAAACGTTTCTGTGTCACATCAAAGCACTTTGAATCCACATAAAGGCTTTGCTTTCCAGGATACAGTGTGTGACTCTGGACCTGTCCTTGAGAAATATATTTTTTTATTTAGGCCAAATCAAATAATACAGTCTTTCACACTGTGCATATATGTTTCAGCTTTACTGAAATCTCATATCTATATAAGCATCTCTACATCTATGAATCACTGTGTTAAATGTCACTGTATTCCACCGCAGTCATTATTTTTGTCACATTTAAAAATAATCAATACATAAAAGCAGCTCCACGGTCTTTCTGCAAGTGATAAGCAGATTTTTTCCCCCCAGTAATATTGTGTATGCAATTGTGATTTAAAGGAGCTAAATGTTTAGCTTTCAATTTATTCTTTGGCGTGAGTCACTCCACAGTGATTTGCTGGTCTTTCTACTATATTGAATGATGGTTGTGTACAGTATATGATATACATGTAATAATTGATGTGCCCATGCAGATTATGTAAAGATGAATGGATCAGCAAATTGCTAAGCAAGAACTGATGGCCACAGAAAGATAGTATGCCCAGGTAACAAGACTGCAACTTATGAGTATTTATAGCAGCAATGGCAGTCATTTTGTCATATTTCACATAGCTATGCTGATAATCATTTGTTGAACGTTACTTAAAGCAATTACTTACCAAACTCTTCAATCATCAATCGTTTATGTAATCTCAACCAGGTTCAGTGCCATTTTAACATATGAATAGATCAAATGAGCATGTTTTTCATCAGCCATTTATCATGCATTATTTCTGCCACTGAATTGCTCAAAAAAATGTCTTTCTTCAACATGTGAAATACAAAAAATTGCAATCATTTGCATTTTCTGTGAAGGCTTTCTGGATTCTACCTGTAATGTATAGCTCTACGTGGTGAGTTAAAAAAACACAGATGTTTATGGTCCATTACACCCTATGGGAAACACTGTATGGGAAACTATGTTGCATTTTATGTATTTGAACATCGCGCTTCAGCACTGTATCATCTTTCAAAATCAATCAGCGTGACCTCAGAGAAATTTCAGAAGATCTGCGTTTGAATCTCTTTGCCTGTCCTCAGTATGTCTCTGTCTGCAGTCTAGACTGACCTACAGTGTATTTTGTGAGTTCAATATGATAGTGACTTTTCAATTTGCCTTAAAGAAATATGAGTAAAACCCGTGCATAGATGTGTTTGTCAGCTCAGCCCGGGTTACAGGCAGATATGTTGTTTAACTGTATTTGTTGGTCTTAGTGCTATTGTTATTTTGTGCAAACAATCCCAGTCATGTTTCCATGAATAAAGTCAGCAGCAGAGCATTCTTGGAAGGTATTGTGATGTTTTTTTTTTTTTTTTTAAACAATGCTTAAGACTATTATTGTTGTTGTTGCTAGTAGAAGTAGTAGTGATAATAATAATATTATGATTGGTAAATGGACTGCATTTATCCAAAGTGCTTTACAATTGATGCCTCGCATTCACCAGAGCAACCCGCCGACTGCCAGACAACCGCTCTTACCTCCTGAGTATGTCACCCATAATAATAATAATAATAATAATAATAATAACAATAATAATAATAACAATAATAATAATAATAATAATAATAATCTTTCACACACACACACATACGCACTCTGTGGCAATCACTTACGATGACAGTGTCGTCTGATTGGTCAATGGGGCACATTGTTTTCATGTGCTTGATCATGTTGCCAGCTGCTGCAGAGCTCTCATAGGAAATTATGAATTCAGTCTAATTGCACTGGTGATCTTAACAGTCCTTTCAGGTTTTTCAGCCCTTTCAGAATTTCCCAGAACTGCCCTGGGTACTGCAGCACATAAAACAACTGGAGGAGTTAACAGTTCATTCATGTTAGTCTTGAGAATAAATGGATTTGGGCATGCATGGTAAGCAGGAGGGGAACACTGGTACTCTTTCTGGAACATACTCTTTGTCTTAACATTATTAAAATACCTTTGCCTTCCATACTTCCATAAAGACATGGAGTACACAAGGATGATAAACCACAATGCTGCATCTTTGTGCTGATTGTGAACTGCTACTGTGCTTCCCTACAAAATCTCAGTGTTTTACACCACTTTTGTTTTTCAGTGCAGGGTCAAAATAATGTAATCTTTGGAACACGTTTTTGTTGAGAGAACAATCTCTTTGAGCAGGGACTGGGATTGTGCAACAATGGTATAAGACTCAGAAACTCAACCCATTTGTTACCAGCAGGGGGTAGCCTTTCCTTTGCAAAAGCAAAGCCTATTACAGAACATCACTGGATAAGGTCTAAAGTTAAGTGAAGAATTTCCCTGATGCAAGTCAGCTTGCAGTTGAACTGTATGCATTTACTGTGAAGTCATACAAACAACAGGAGCTACCACCTGGCTTGTGCTGTTCAAATATCGGGTTTTCATCTAGTGATTGCCCCATGGTCTGGTGTAAAATTCTGATGTAAAATTCCATACCAGAACACTGGGGACATGAGTGGCACCGTGTGATTTTGCAACATAGCCCATACACAGATAAACACACTTGTGTACAAGTCTTTTAATGTCCTTGGTTACCGTGTACTTGAAACCAGTGTACTTACAGGCTAACTAAAATCACAAACTTTGCCATCATTCATTGAGTTAATCAAGCTCATAATCCCTGCAATGTATGTGCAAGTTAACATGCAAACAGTGCCATTTTCCACATTTAAAAAAATCTATTTTCATGGGTAACTTTAATTGTGACACTTGTGAACACAAGCAGAAATAGTTGGAGGGGGCACAAGATTCCAATAATGGCACACACACCCATTATCTAGTCGCCCAAAAGACCTGCATACGCACTTGTCTATACACATTGCCACAAACAGTGTTATCGAGGTTATTAGAGGTTAGTATTTACATCCCATAAGGACGTTAAAGATGCCTAGGAAGTGACGTTGCAGTCTGACTGAACTCTCGCGAAACTGAGAGACAGCCATTTTTTCCATTGATTGCTGTTTGTGCTTAGGTGGTATTACAGAAAAGAAAGTAGCTAGCTTGCTAGCTGTCTGCGATTACTTTGATTCCAAGTTTTTATTTGTTTAGTCTTTGTCATTTTGGATTGAAAAAACACAAACAATGTTTGTGTACAGCGCCTTAAACCTTTCCCGTTGACATCCGAGCTCGGGTAGATGTCCGTTTAAACTGTCGCACAAATGGAAATGGTGCCCAGCGAGGAAAAGCAGCTCGTACCCAAAGAGGTGAGATTATCACAAACGCACAGAGAGACCGGGTTTGGCACCGACGGGCCCTTATCCGCTTCTCTATGATGACATAAACAACTTGGTTTAGGCCGGGAGGCAGTAATGGCGTTGTGGCAAAGTGCAAAACAACATCTATCTACGAGCTACGTTATATATTGAGCTCTTTTTACTACAAGCTAGCTAGCAAACAGTTAGATACCTTCCCCGACTTGATAAGGTGCAGCTGCTAGCCTAGCTAGAAGGCTATCTGGCTAGCAACTTTTTGTAAGAAATCAATAGCATTGGTTTAAATCAAAAGAAAACGAAAGTTAAACAGCAGTTAACCGTGTAAATTAGCTAATTAGCTCAGTGTTTCTATTACACGCTAACTACACATATTACATGGTATCCATGTTTTAGGTTAAACGATTAGATAACTTGCTAGCTAACTGGTTTGCCGATATGTCAACACTGTTTTGAATAGTAGCCAATGTCGCTAGTAACGTTAGCCTTCTATCTACGTTGGCTAACGTTAGCCAGTTCAGAAGCTTTAGCTAATATTGCGGCCTTTGTGATCCGATCATGACTTTGCCATCACCGATTCACTAACACGTGAAAGTGCATTTTATGGATTTGAAGAGTTTAAACAATGCTAGCTACTGTGGGAAGGACTGGGGTCTTAGCTAGCAGACTTTATTGTATGTTATTATTTATTTATGAAATACAGCAATAGCGGGCTAGCAAGCCTAGCTAGCTGTCACAAGACACAAAGATGTGCTGTCAAATGATCCCTAGCTAGCTGCTTACCTAGCTGTCATGTTTATCTAGTGCTAGCTTACTTTATAAAAATACATTTACGTTAATTAACGTTAGCTAGGCTATCTGTATAGTCTCATTCTGTTAACTAACTAGGTAGATGGCTAATTGGAAACCACCATTAATTCGACTTAAGTGACCCGCTCTCGCCGTAGAAATCAAATGAGTAAAGATTAAACGGAAACGGATGCAGTAAATGGATGAAATGTATAAACAACGACGTCGTTATAGAAGCGAGCATAAATTGCATTTTAAGTCCTTTTTTTTAGTGAAGTGGTTTAAACATTTTTTGTCGCAGATTGTCTCTCTGTTCACTAAATGTCACTACTTTCAGTTTCCATTAACACCCCGTTGTTTTTTAAAAAACATTTTTTTAAATACATAGCTAGACTAATTACAGGTGTATCTAGTACCTACCTATTGTATGTAAATTACATTTTGATTTTAGCCTTCATGTCCATATTTGAAACAGCCCTTCTGAGGCTTGGAAAAAAGTTACTTTACATTAGCTCTAAATTGTTGAAAACACAAGACATGAAATCCTTGTAAATTTACCCAGATGTATGTGTATTATGGGTACAATCATTCTCTCATTCTGTGTTTTTATTGGCAGCATTTTAAGTGTCCCTGGCCTGTTCTGGCTCTGCATGGGTGTTTTCTTTGCAACGCAGTTGCAGTGTATTTGATTTAAATCTTTTCCACCAGACTTGGAAGGCGAACTGCCCCCCTTTTCACTCTTACGCACCTGCTGTTAAACTTTAAGGGTTCAAGCCTATTTTTATGAGTTGTTCATAAGGAAACTGTAAGTCCTCAACTTTAGAAACACAGAGAAGAGGTGTCGAGTACCATCACTCTTAAGAAATTGTGTACAGTTTGTTTTCTCTTCACAGATCAGCAGTTCACCACATTAAGATTGTTTTAATTCAGTTTAAATTGACGGCAATTTATGTAGATGCGACTAGCATTCAAGTCAAGGTAGGCAGTAATTAGGTCATTGAAAATGTATAATTTGCGCATATGAGGAAGTAAAGAGCTTTTCTAATCTGCTACACGAGTACTTTAATAAGTTAGGTTTCCCAGATCACATGACCATGCGCCCTGCTCCTGCTTAGTGTTCCGCTGCCTTCATGTTCTCATCTGCAGACCCTTGCTGCAGCAAACCCAAATAAACACACTCAAGTCAATATCCATGCCTGTCGATATCCACTTAAATTAAACATAATTTGTGTAGTTTTGAAATAAATATTGCCCAAGTAAATTTTTTTATGAATATATTATTTTATTAAGGAGCATTTGCATGCCCAATGTGATTCAGTTTAAAAAAAAAATGACTGGATAATGAAAGTTATAGATAACATTTATGTTCCTTTCACTCTATTTTTTAAATGTTATTCACAGTAGTGCAATGTAAGAGAAATGCTAGGACCCTGTTGCTGCACTATGGGAGGCATGTGCTTAATGTGTTCACAAAAACATCTGTTTCTTCAGTATATGCAATGTGACAAAAAAGCAATCTGAAGCAACCTACGAAGCACTTTTGAACTTGTTTTTAATTGAAAAAAGTTTCAAATTAATAAACATTCAAACAAATAATTATGTTCAGAAAAGGGTCCGCATTCATACGGAGGAGTCATGCTGTTTCAGTCATCTCTCCAAAGCAGCCAGTAGCCCTTCTGCATTGACACAGTTTTGGAAAATGAATAGGGTCTTCAGCTATTTTATGGTGATTAGTCTGTCAAAATTCAAATAGATATTTTTTTAGTAATCAATTTGTTTAACTGTGTTATCCCTATTTTACTATTCTTCATAGTGGAAATGAAATATATATACGAAATATAAAGTGAAAGAAAATGTAGAACTTTACATAATTCATACTTGTGCTAGCTTATTAAAGGTGAACAGTGAATGGTTGTTGCCTTTTCTGGTCAGTGGCCTGTAATTAATTGAAATTCTTCAGTAGCACAAATGGCCGTGCTGATAATGAGAAATGGCTGTTTCAGGTGCCTGTGTGTCATTCACCTGAAGAAACCTCGCTTGACAAAACCTGAGAGAGGATTTTGTTTTTCACACTTCAACAATTTCATAGTACTTTTCTTCTTTTCTCATACAGTGAGGAAAAATGTTTACTTTTTCGCAGTTAACCACACTGCCTCGTAGTCTGTTCTTTTCATACATTTTTTGAATCCCGAATGCTCTTGATTTAGGTAGCCTACATGGAGAAAAATGTAACAAGACAAAGAAAGTATAAAGTTTCTGAGATACGTTTCAGTTCAATGCAACTTAAAATAAATGCCAGCCTATTGCTATTGCGTAATGTATTTTGCACTTGGTAGCTGAAAGATATCGAATTGAGGCAGCTTTTGTGAGTTGGAGCATATTGTGTGAGTTGAGATTAGATAGGGCTGCACGACAAACTTTACATGTAAACTGAAGCGTCTTGAGTCCCTTCTGATGGAGACTTGGGGCTCATGGTACTGGTGTAAAATGCAGGAGATACAAAGCTTGATCCTGGCTTTAGAGAGGAATTTTGAACAAGCTGTAGCCTAGTAGCTTAGTGGAGATTAAGACCACAAGAATTGCAATTACAAAATCAAAATATGAAAAAATGAACACATAGATGAGGGTTGAGAGGAAGCTGGCACTGATCTGGTTTATGCAATGGAAGGGGAAAGGAGACTTACATGTTTTGATGTGGGTGACTAAATCTGAACTCAAGATGTATGATATCTCCCATACTTCGCATTTTAGGAAAAATAGTAGTGAGGCTTTTGAAGTCAAATGGGCCCATCAGTAGAATAAAATGCAACCGTGAACTAGAACATTAAAAAAGGGAGAGCAATTGTTAGGAGGCTGTTCTGTGGATACAGCTGGGTTAAAAACGGCTTCTTTCCAGTTGAAGTTTTCAGAATTATATTTGTCTTTTTTCTTATCTTTACACGATACTGATACTTCAGGACCTAACACCTGTCTAATACTTCGTTCCATTGCATTTCCTTGAACTTCTCCAAAAACACTAGACATTTGGCTGAGGGTTGGACTTTGAAGCTTTACAGCATTGATTGCAATGTTAAGGGCACATTCCATTTCAGTGCGTTTCCCAAGTACTTTCTAATACTGTGAAAAATGACAGATTGCCATGGAAACGGGATTGTAGTTTCCTTTTAGACACGAGCAGCTTGGGCCTGTGTTTGCAATGGGCGTCCAGGGGACCTCTTGAGCGGCTCGGTTCAGTCTGTGAAGCAGAAAGGTCCACCTGCTAGCAGGAATTAAAACGCATGACAGAAGTCTTACTCTCCAGGGTGAGTCGACGGGGAGATAGGGGTATTTTTGTCTAGCTGTAATTAGACCTGGGGCCGGGTCCTCGAAAGCCGCCATGGAACAGGTCCTCGTTGAATTTGGTTTTTTAATCCAGCTTCTCTTTGGCAGCCCTGCTGCTTTTCGCCGGCAGCCCGTGAGCTTCAGACGCTCCGGCTTTTATAGTCGGGTGTAAATGCTTCGGGCCTCTCGCTGAACTTTGCCCAGGCCTGCTATTTCACAGCTGTAAACCTGTCTGCAAGTTTTGTCAGCCTTCCAGGACACATGTAGTACACGTTTAAATGCATGGATTTACTGGAAAAGTGCCTATTTTGAAGATTTTTCTGTGGCTACATGATTTCACATAAATAATCTCTTATCCCTCCAATTAAATATTTCATTTTTGTAAGACAAAGTTTTCCTTTGTCTTTCCTGCACCTGTTTTTGTCATATTTACAATGAGAGGCTGTATCATATACTGCAGGTGTGCTCAGGAACACAGGAGAGGAAGATAACATGCTGGCCTCATGTCCCTTTCCCATAGTGCAGAAATGGACCACACACATGCTGCTTTATAGATACACCATTATTTATGTTCTTCACATTGTTTACCTGCCAAACTGCCAAGGCATCCATTGTGGCTCCATTTTCAGAACCCAGAATTGAATTTAGTATTTTCTTCCAGTTTTTTCTCTTACTATGTACGGAAGACCCAGCTGTCATAGTCAGGTTACCCAATATGAAAAGCATTCCTAGGAATGTGTGTCATGTTTTAATACATTGGGCCTCTCAGATTGCTGACTGCAGATGGACTCGTAGCTGTAATGAAATCTTGGCACACGCCTGAAGGCAAACCAGTCGGGAGAGCCCACCCATGGACAGGCCAGCCTTGCTGCTACTTTGTGCTACGAGCCAGGCGTTGAACTTTCTCTGCCTGAGGCTCTGCGCAAGTTTGTGGAGCGTAGAAAACGCACAGCGTAGAGTCAGCACCCAGCGTTATTATCCCAGTTAAAAATACCACTAATCTGATAATACACTTTGATGTGTTGACATTGGTTGGCCCTTTAGAGCCACCTGTCAGACTTTGGGGTTGGCGAGTTCTCACAGATGTAGCGGCGGCATGTGCGTGCTGGCGAGGTCCGCCTGACCACACAGTGTTTGTTTGTCCTCACATCGAGTGTTTGGAGAAACAAGAGGTTAAACAGTGGGCCTGAGAAAGATCTCGTGTGCTCTTATAACTGCTGAAGGAGATCTTGTGACCGGCTCCGCAGTGCGTCAGTGTGTTTGATAATCATTCCTCTTTCCCTCTTACCCCTGACTGATGTCCTGTTAAAATGTGGAATTCACTCAGCCCAGGTTCCAGGTAAGTGATGACATCACTGCGTGAAGAATACCTGAACATGGATGATTTATTTTTAATTTAATGAGTATTGGCATGAGCAAACATCGCAGTTCAAGTCAGGTCTGTTTCGTACACGCGTTGACCCGTGGGTGTTGGGGCACATCGTCTCAGCGGTGAAAATGTTCCCTACGCCATGTTGACCAATGAAATATTTATGTTTTTTTTTTTTTAACCCCTTTTCATGTCACCAGGGTATGCTTTGGAGTTACAGGCAAAGTATTTTTGAGGAGATGAAGAAGAAGTTCTCGCAGGTAGCTCCAGGGGTGGAGCTGTGTGTGCGCGTGTGTGTTTGCATGCTCCCGCGCGCGCATGTGCGGATGCACCAGCGTGATGCAGTCAGTCTGGCTGGCATTCGCCCCCCCCCCCCCCCCCCCATGGGCATTATTTACATCCTGGTCCTGGAGTCACCTCCAGTGAGCTGTCTATAAATAACCGGGCTTGATGGAAATTGTCATCGTTCGTTTGAGACTCTGGGACGCAGGGTTTACTGTTAAGCCACTCTGAACGTTTCATTTTGGTGACCCAGTTACAGTTGTTACGTAAAATGTCATGTAAGTCATATGGCATTCCAAAATGCAGTTGTAAACCCTTTGTAATAGAAAGCAGGCTATTGCATTTTCAGTTTTAACTGAGCGAAACTGTGCCCTAAGATATGAGAATACTCTAAACCTGTGCTGGCCAACTTTGCTGGCGAAAGCTGTGCTTGTGTTTCTGTATTGCAGAACATTTGTGAAACATATCCTCAGAGCACTTACTGACTTCACTGAGGGAAAGAAAAACAAATAATTCTCGGAAAACAAGCCCTGTACAGCCTTGAAGGAACACTAAACCACAAAACAAATGTATTTTCAATTTGCCATGTGGTATCATTTGATAGGAGTGAATTAAGTGGACAAAAACCATCTCATGAGCCAGAAACTTTTTATTGGTTAAAAAAACATTTCCCCTTCTGATATTCCCATCTCCAGTGAATTGAAATTCTTGTTGGCTTTACCAAAACATGCTAACTACAATATGGAATGATATACGGATGGGTATGCTATATAGACTATGCATGCAAAATGCATATATAGCCACCAGCTAGCTAGCAGATTAGCAAGCTAACCAGCATTGCATGTACTGTTCGCTCATTAACCCTGTACTAAACTAAATAATTTTGTCATTTATCCGTTATGTCTTGGATAGATGTTGCTCCATGCAGTCATGGTGATGACAGTGGCTGCATACTGTGCAGTGCAACATGGAATTCTCTCTTTCAAATCATAATGGGCATGGTGTCAATATAGCCAATACAGCATTATTATAACGTTTTTTTAAATTCATTATTATTTTCTCTTAGTATTAGTATTGCTTCTGTGCTTTTAAAGTTGTATACGTTGTTTTTTATTATTATGTTTATAATGGACTGTGAAAATGGACCACACTGGGTCATGGTATGATGGTGCTGTTCAGAGGGCCTGTGGCTGCAGTTGTTGTTGAACCTCCTGGCCCAGCTGGTCGGTGCTTGCAGATCCTTTGTAGATTTAATCAGGTTATTTAGAGCTCAGCTTGGGACAGGGAACAGTCGTCATGGTGCTCCATCAGTGTGAGACCATTGATAGGCTGTATCCATTAGGGAAAGCAGAAGTGACCAGTTCTATTGACAGGATTTGGAAATTGGGCCAGTTCAGCTGTCATCTCTGTTCAACCTGAAAATTTCAGTGCAGTTTTTTTCTGTAATTAGAAAAAACAAATGGAGACAATGCTCAGTTTTGGTTTTCTTATTGCTGTTTATGCTAATCTGCACTTTTTTTTAATGACGGTTTTAAAACTAGGTTACCGCAAATTCAGTAGCCCGCTGCGTAGGATGTGGACAAGCGCACACAATCTAATGCGTTTGATTTTTTTACCTCTCTTGTGTCAGAGAAAGAGACGTGAAAAACAGGTTTCAGTTAAACAGAGCGAAGGAAAATGACATAAAGATGAACGTTATCCCTTATCATTAACAAGCACGCACAACATTAAATCACCCGGACTGGTGCCTCGCTATTTTCAAGGGAGTCGGCTAGTGCAACTCCTTTCATTAAACAGCAACATGGCGCTGCCGTTGAGCCTGTGAGTTATGGGAATGCCGTGCTGTTTTATGTCAAGGTGTTCTCCGTGCTGTTGTTCCCGGCCTTCGGGTGCTTGCTATTTTAAGCCGTGTCTTCAAAGAGCTTAGCGCAACAGGATCCGCCGTTGCGTTATATTAATACCGCCTTACACAAGCCCCTCGCTGCGCCGCGACGCTAAGGTCTGACGCAACGCCGCTCAGCTGCCGAGGAGATGTGACGGCGCGCATTATGCAGTGCGCTATAAAAGGATGAGTTAGTCAGCACAAACCCGTTTGCTGGCGCTACCCAGTGTCTACATAAAACCTCCACGTATAAATATGGTTAATCCATTTGAGTGACAGCCAATTTGCAGCTAATAAATCTTTTAGCTGAAAAGTATTTTGTAAACAGGATATGTTAGCATATCAATGAGCATATGCAATGTGCTACTATGAACGATCATGCAGTTGTTAATTTAGTGTGTATAGACTTATCGTCACTAGTGCTGGGATATGTTTTTTGTGTGAGTTGTTGCACTTGACTCTTCTTTGCACTTAACACTTACTGATCTCTCAGAATGTGGTTTTTGTTTAGTGTTCTCTAATGCACGAGAGCAACAGAGTGATTGAATAACTGTGTGGTCCCCAGGCCAGCGATTGCGTTTGGAGCTTCAGTGCCCCATCCAGGCCTGCCCAGCTCTTCTCCACAACCCCTACCCCTCCAGACTGTCTCCCCCCAAACTCTCCCTATCACCCACAGAGCCTCCCTCTCTATCTCCCCCCAGCTCTCCCTAACACCCACAGAGCCTCCCCTGAGTTCTCCCTAACACCCACAGAGCCTCCCCTGAGTTCTCCCTAACACCCACAGAGCTTCCCCTCTATCTCCCCCCAGCTCTCCCTAACACCCACAGAGCCTCCCCTCTATCTCCTCCCAGCTCTCCCTAACACCCACAGAGCCTCCCCTCTATCTCCTCCCAGCTCTCCCTAACACCCACAGAGCCTCCCCTCTATCTCCCCCCAGTTCTCCCTAACACCACAGAGCTTTCCCTCTATCTCACCCCAGCTCTCCTTAACACTCACAGAGCTTGCTCTCTGTCTCAACCCTGCTCTCCCTAACACCCACAGAGCCTCCTCTCTATCTCCTTAACACCACAGAGCTTCCCCCCAGCTCTCCCTAACCCCCACAGAGCTTCCCCCCAGCTCTCCCTAACCCCCACAGAGCCTCGCTCTCTCTGACAGCCGTGGTTTCTGTGTGTCCCTCAGATTGAGAATGCTGCGGATGAGCCGAGGGTGCTGTGCATCGTCCAGGACACCACCAACGCCAAGACGGTCACCGAGAGGCTGACTCTCAACCTCCCGGCCTCCACCCCGCTCGCCCAGCTCTTCCAGGGCGTGGCCCACAAGGCCGGCTACGTGGTCGGCTCCTTCCACCTGACCTGGGCCAACATGGCTGAACCAGTGAGTTTCCACTTGCCGCTGGTGGTGGCATTTTTAAATGGTATTTAAGTAAATATCAGCCGCGGAGTGCCCTGTTAACTGGTCCGGTTGCATTTTTGTCTGCTGGCAAATGGAAACCGCTTGAACAGGATGGCTCTTGTGTGTTCCGACCGAGTGATTTTAGGAATGTTGCTCTATAGATGCCAGTTTATCCCCCCCTGTTAATCCTGCTTGGTGAGACAGAGCACAGCCACGTGCAGTACCTGAGTGGGTCAGGAGTAAAGCCTCTGTAATCTGTCACACACTGCAAATGAAAAGCGCATGAGGCTCAGTTTTTATTCATTTCTTAGTTTTTTTCCAAATTTTAACCGTCAGACATCTTCCGCACCAGTTCCTCCAAAATTTTGACACAACTGTTGAAGGAAAATGTCACACCCCACTCCCCCGCTCTGCCTTCAACACCGGGCGCTGGCCTGAAACCGGGCCGGCGTGAACAAAACAGCCCGAGCCAGGATGAGCTTAGCGTTTGAACAGCGTGTGCAGGGGGGGGGGGGTTCCGTTTTCATGTCCCGTTTCCTGTGCTTAACCCTCCCACAGGCTCCGCTGGATCACAGCAGTCAGGCGTCACTCACAGATTCTGGCTTTGAAGCCGGGAAGAAGAACTTCCTCCAGCTCACGGATAAGGACGGCGAGCAGCCTCGGCTGGCATCGGTGAGCGGGCACGGCAGAGCAATGTGCAGCCCAGCACCTGCTCCGTTCCCTACTCATTAACACGACGATCGATTCCCCCGGTCACTGTGTGTAATCAGTTACCTCCGCACTGTACAGAACTTTGGCACGTCACTGGGGACTGTAAAAGTCTCCTCGCTTTGTTTCTTACCTAGGATCCTTATGTCAACATGCAATGCAAATACAACATTGTAATGAAAATAGAACTTTTATTAAAAATGTCCTTTCGGGTTCCCTGGGGAAACATTAGAGCTACATATTCACACCAATTCCAAATATGGTAAATCTAATATTTTGTTGTTTAAATGTAAATACTGGAATAGCCCAGTTGAAGCCATTTACAGCCTTGCAGTGTTCTCCTGTCTTATGTTGTTGTTTTATGCTACATGTAGAATAATGTAATGTAATGACATTACTGTGTTTTAGTATAAAATGGAAACCTGTTCAATGTTATATCTATCTATACTAAAATGTCTTTATGAATGGTTTGTCTGTATACTGAGCTCCCCTGAAAAAGAGACTTTGGTCTCAGTGGGACTTTCCTTGAAATGAAATAATAAATTTATAAACTATAAAGTTCAACTTTGCACCCTCAGACGGCTGTGCATATTGCACATTAAACACGGCACAGCCCTGAGGTGATGTAACGGTGCATTCAGCTTTAAGAGTCTTATGAACTTTGGAAGAGCGTTTGTGACCGCTCCCGCTGCGCCCGCGTCCGCAGGAGGAAGCCGCCCCGGCGGGGACCAGCGGGCTGGACGACGTCTCCCTGGACGGCTTCATCGGGCCCCTGCCCCGGGACAGCACGGTGGGCTGCAGCAGCGACTACAGCAGCCCCAGCTACTCCTACTCCTCCATACTCAACAAGTCCGAAACGGGTAAGGCCGCCCCTCGCCCCCCTCCCGTCAGAGCCCGGGTCCGCGATGGCCTCCCCGCTCATAACGACGTCCCGTCTCCTCCCCTCCGCAGGTTACGTGGGCTTAGTCAACCAGGCCATGACCTGCTACCTGAACAGCCTGCTGCAGACCCTGTTCATGACGCCCGAGTTCCGCAACGCTCTGTACAAGTGAGCAGACTTTTCTCCCGCCTGTGGCTGCGTCTAGGTGCCTGCAGGGGGCAGCGCTAACCTCCTTCCTCTTCCCCCCCCCCCTCACGCAGCTGGGAGTTCGAGGAGTCGGAGGAGGACCCGGTGACGAGCATCCCGTACCAGCTGCAGCGGCTGTTTGTCCTGCTGCAGACCAGCAAGAAGCGCGCCATCGAGACCACCGACGTGACCCGCAGCTTCGGCTGGGACAGCAGCGAAGGTGAGCCCTCCCGGGAAAATACGGCCAGGGCTAGCAATCCAGATCCAGATCCAAATCCAGCATTCCTGCTGGAAGTACAGCCCGGGCTAGCAATCCAGATCCAGCGTTCCTGCTGGAAATACAGTCTGGGCTAGCAATCCAGTTACAGCGTTCCTGCTGGAAGTACAGCCCGGGCTAGCAATCCAGTTACAGCGTTCCTGCTGGAAGTACAGGCCGGGCTAGCAATCCAGATCCAGCCTTCCTGCTGGAAATACAGTCTGGGCTAGCAATCCAGTTACAGCGTTCCTGCTGGAAATACAGTCTGGGCTAGCAATCCAGTTACAGCGTTCCTGCTGGAAATACAGTCTGGGCTAGCAATCCAGTTACAGCGTTCCTGCTGGAAGTACAGCCCGGGCTAGCAATCCAGTTACAGCGTTCCTGCTGGAAATACAGGCAGGGTTAGCGATACAGATCCAGCGTTCCTGCTGGAAATACAGTCTGGGCTAGCAATCCAGTTACAGCGTTCCTGCTGGAAATACAGTCTGGGCTAGCAATCCAGTTACAGCGTTCCTGCTGGAAATACAGTCTGGGCTAGCAATCCAGATCCAGCGTTCCTGCTGGAAATACAGTCTGGGCTAGCAATCCAGATCCAGCGTTCCTGCTGGAAATACAGTCTGGGCTAGCAATCCAGTTACAGCATTCCTGCTGGAAATACAGGCAGGGTTAGCGATACAGATCCAGCGTTCCTGCTGGAAATACAGTCTGGGCTAGCAATCCAGTTACAGCGTTCCTGCTGGAAGTACGGGCAGGGTTAGTGATCCAGATCCATCCTTTCTGGGGGAAATATCGCTGGGGTTAACGATGCAGATCCACCGTTTCTGCTGGAGATACAGCCCAGGGTTAACAACCCAGTCTCAGCGTCTCTGGGGAAAATATGGCCGGGGTTAACAGTCCAGATCTGGGACTGACGGTGATGAAATTATTCTGTGTGAAATAAGAAGCCTTGTTTTTGCTGAATTTGTCTTTGGGTATGAAGTCCGTTGGGGTTTTAGTTGTGTTTCACGGACTGATGCGTGTGCATGCGTGCGTGTGCATGTATTATTTGTGTATTTGTGTGTGCCTGTATGTGTGTGCATTATCTGTATATTTGTGTGTGCGTGTGCGTTCTTGAGAGAGTGTGTGTGAGTGTATTATCTGTATATTTGTGTGTGTGTGTGTGTGAGTGAGTGTGTGTATTATCTGTATATTTGTGTCTGTGAGTGTTTTATCTGTATGTTACATGTGTGCATGTGTGTTTCAGCCTGGCAGCAGCATGATGTCCAAGAGCTCTGCAGGGTGATGTTCGACGCTCTGGAGCAGAAGTGGAAGCAGACAGAGCAGGTATGGGATAAGCCCCGCCTTTTTGTCAGATCGCTCCCAACAACAGCCGATAGCAACTTTACACCGAAATAGAGCGGTGAGAGACGACCGTTAACACAGCATGGCCTGGGAGCAGTTCTTTGCAAAATAAGGGCCTTTAATTGTGTTGATGTTTTTGACCTGGGGTCTAATTGGCCCATGTGAAAGGACTGTGACATTGCTCCAAGCATATTTAACACAGTGAATGTTGTTTGGTTTCATAACAGATATGCTTATAATAAAAATTGGGTTGTGGCTTTATTGCTTTGTTGCTTCCTCTATCATGTTGGGAGTGTGTTGCAATTGTAGCTAGTTCCACTGTTTCAGATAAAAGTTCTTTATTTTATTTTTTTCTGAACACACAAGTATACTAAGTTGATACATTCAGCTTAATTCGCACCACAAGTACAATTTACAGATTCAGAGTAAATAAATAAATAAATAAATAAATAAAACATTTGAACAGATGTTTATTTGTGGACAGGTAACAATGGTGGCTCTGTTGTGAAGCAGTAAATCATATGAGCAGCAGAAGCACTGTCACCAGCGAGCTTTATGGAGCGGAGCTAATGGTGGGCCCCCTCTGTCTCTCAGGCTGACCTGATCAACCAGCTGTACCAGGGGAAGCTGAAGGACTACGTGCGCTGCCTGGAGTGCGGCTACGAGAGCTGGAGGATCGACACCTACCTGGACATCCCATTGGTCATCCGGCCCTTTGGCTCCGCCCAGGCCTTCGGCAGCGTGGTGAGTCCCGCCTCCCTCTGTCCCTGCAGGCCCAGACGTTTAGCCACCGCGTTCATGTCAAGGGGGGGGTAGAGGCGTACAGATACAGATGTGACTTAACCATCAGGAAATACTTTTACGTATTTGTTGCGAGTAATTTGAATTTCACCACATTTCTAACGACAGCAGGGTGTGCTCACAAGCTACCAACGATTGACAATTCTCAATGTGAAGTGAAAGAGTTAGTTGGTGGGCACAATGGATGTAAGATAATGGGCTACACTTATAGTAGATTATTTATAGTATCATTTACTACACGGGTAGTCGATTGGAGGAAAGTCCATTGTGGAGGATTTCAGTGCGGAGTGAGAAGTGTCCCCAGCTGGGCATCTGTGGGCTAGCCCAGCGTGGCGTCCTCCGCTGCCATGACTCTGTCACCATTCTGCTGCGGTGACATAGCGGCCGCATTGCCGAGGTGTCGCGGGGACATTGTGTTGGCCGGTAATGTGAGTGTCACTCTGTGCTTGTGAAATAGGAAGAGGCTCTCCAGGCCTTCGTTCAGCCAGAAACCCTGGACGGGCCCAACCAGTACTTCTGTGAGCGCTGCAAGAAGAAATGCGATGCCCGAAAGGTGAGCTGTCTACACCTGAGACATCTGATCCCTGCAGTCTGAGATTTATCATTCCACACAAATATCTGCTCCTGCACCTCAGATTGTCATCTACTCACCAGTCAGCTTCAACTCCTGCAGTGCTGTAGTGTGTAAAATAGTCACTGGGTCACCTGTAATGCTATCCGGTCATTATTGTGTGAAATAGTCACTGGTTCTCCCCTAGTGCTGGGCCGGGCGGCCTGTAGTGTTTAAAATAGTCTCTGATTCAACTGTAGGTCTATGCAGCCTATGTAAAATAGTCACTGGTTCACCTGTAGTGCTATGTGGCTGCTAGTGTGTAGTGCTATGTAGTCAGCAGTGTGGCCTCTCAGGTTTCTCTGTTACTCTCCAGTAGTAGTATGTGATCTGTAGTGTGATAGTTACTTACTGGCTTTTTCAGAACATGCCAAGCAAAATTACAGCTTTTTTTTATTTAGAGAAAAAATCTATTTTAGTTTATAAGTCAGTGTAAACAGGTAATAGGGATTGCAGATTCTGAATTGGGTCTGAATCATGTTCTGCTTTTGTTCTCACTGTTCTTCCACGGTTCTGATCTGTGTTCTGCAGGGGCTCCGGTTCCTCCATTTCCCCTACCTGCTAACACTGCAGCTGAAGCGCTTCGACTTCGACTACACCACTATGCACCGTATCAAACTCAACGACCGCATGACCTTCCCCGAGGAGCTGGACATGAGCCCGTTCATCGATGTGGAGGATGAGGTAAGGGGCCGAGGAACTGATACCTTAAACTTAAACCGCTCTCTCCAGACTGGGCCTGTACTAAATGTCTTCCAGTGCCAAGCAAGTCTGCTTTTCTTCTTTAGATCCTTTCTTTGGGCTAGCTCTTTGGTAGTGACCACAATACCTAACTGTGTTTTCAAATAGCCACTCAAATTTAGGAGCATGGCTATGTGGGCTCGGTGGGTTGCATTGTTCTGAGCGAAGTTAGGCTATTTCTGTAAACATTTACAGTAGTTTGTTTGCTAGCCAAAATGAAGTGTAATAATTGGTAAACATTCTGGAATTGTTTCACACAAACAGAATGTACAGTATGTATTTTGTATTACAGTACTAAAATTATGTGTGGGGCAACTAGCATGTGTAACTGTATGAAAGCAGAGCATCCTACCGTCTCCAGCACAGACATAGTACAGTTGTCCTCTCTGTAGTCATCCTTGACCTTGTTTGTTCAGCGATAATATTATTCCCAGAATTCTGAGCTGAGTACAGCAGGGATCTGCAGTGTGATTTCGAAAAGGTTCAAAATGCTAACCTTTCATCTGCTAACAGTTTCAATAAACATGTCCTTAACATTGTTCTGAAGTTTAGCCTACTGTAATTCATGCTTGATAGAAAAGCTGCCACTACCTTTAATTACCGCAGTGAGTTTCTCTCTATTTTTAAATACTTGGCTCAGTTGGGAAGAGTCCCTCTTACTAGTGCATCTTCACCTCTTTCAATTGCAAATTTGTTCTTCTAAAAAGTCTCACAACTAATAGCGAAGCCCAGCCCTGGTTAGCTTGTGCGGTTTGTCATGAGAAGGCTACAGAGTGATACTGCTGCTGGCTAACTGCACTGTTCTGTATTGAATGTCTTAGTTGTGCTCAGCCGTGGGTCTCAGCCCCTCTCACTTGTGGTTGCACGTCCAGACATGCTCTATTGGTATGATTATGCATTGTTATGTATTTCCAAAGAATTTGTTTTTCTTTGTACAATGTGTGTGCAAAGAAAAACAAATTCTTTGGAAATACATTGCAATGCATAGTCATACAAATAGATCATGTCAGAATTAGAATTTGTTTAAACGATGCATCTCTCTCCCTCTGGCCCACCCTCTTTCCCTTTCCCCTTTCTGACCCCCCCCACCCCCCCTCCCCAAAGAAGTCTCCGCAGACAGAGAGCTGCACTGACAGTGGGGCAGAGAATGAGGGCAGTTGCCACAGCGACCAGATGAGCAACGACTTCTCCACGGACGACGGCGTGGATGAGGGGATCTGCCTGGACAATGCCAGCAGTGCAGAGAGAGCACTGAAGCCAAAGGTACATCAGTAGTGCCCTTTACGCATCCTCATATGGCACAGGCCAATCGCTCAGCTAGCATACGCAACTATGCCTTTTCAAGCTCCTTATTACACAATACATACGTTTTCTTTCTTTTTATTGCTGAAACAAAGTGAGCATTAAATGCAAGTATCACTTTCATTCACACTCATTGATTAGAAACACTGGATATTCCCCTCTACCTCTGTAATTTGACTTTGGATCCATCTAAATCCGTGAGTTGGGTGAAAGTTTTCCAGGGAGCAGCATACTGAAATGAGGGTGTACCTTCTTATATGCGGTAAAATATAATGCATTTACTGGCCCATTATCGCATGCATATATTTATTATCTGAGCTAAAAGCGGTTGAAGTTGAGCTGGGTCTTCAGACGCTGCCTGTGCTTCCTCAGACCGCTGATCCCCTTTCAGTGTTCCCTAACTGATGCCGTGTCATTTATTTAGTTCTTTGTTCGCCACGTGTCCTCCTGGTGTTTTTCTTTCCGTTTCAGTTTCTCTGCAATCGACACGCTTAGCTCTCTTTTATTTATGACACACTCTGCCAGACGAATAATGCGTCAGACATTAATAAGTTGTACGCCTTGTATACTCGTGTATGCGCGCCGTGCAAGCTGAGGTGAGATTTTTTCAGTTGGGGTGTGTGTGTTTTTGCACCTCATGCCTCGCGGTCCCTTTTCCAGAGTTCGCTGACCTTTGAGCTCTTCTCGGTCATGGTCCACTCCGGGAGCGCAGCTGGCGGTCATTACTATGCCTGCATAAAGTCCTTCAGTGACGGCCAGTGGTACAGCTTCAACGACCAGCATGTCAGCAAGGTAATGGCGCTTTGCTTTGATGTGGCGCTTCTCTTCCCTGAAGGGCTAATAGCTACCGCCATGCGGTCAGATTCATGTATAACCACTGACATGCGAAATGTCCTCCCTGCTCATTCTACATTGAGGACGTTCTGTTTCAGAAAATCTGTTCTGTGTACCGTAGGCCCTTCTAGAACTCTTCTGCATCCATTTCTCTATCATCCTTATAAAGATACTGAAATACCTGAAAAATTCCCAGGGGGTTGCTTAAGGTATAATTAAAGAGGCTAGGTCTATGAAAGTACGTTAGGAAGGGTTTAGAATTTTTTTAAAATTCATATAATAACAAGATGATGGGGAAGGTATTATACTGTGAGTTATAAAGATTTTTCAAGGAATCGGTGGGATTCAGTTCAAATGGAGAACATTTCTCGGAGGCAAGAACTCCTGACCCAGCACAAGGGCACAGGGAGGCGGCTTGCTGTCCGCTCGATCATGTTTGACGAGCTTAATTCCCGGTGATGAAGTGTGCGGTTTGTGTTGCCGCTGTGCAGATCACCCAGGACGACATCCGGAAGACGTACGGCGGGTCCTCAGGGAGCCGGGGTTATTACTCAGGTGCCTTTGCCAGGTCAGTGGGAGACAGCCAATCGGATCGCTGCGTTTCACCCTGCACATTCACCCACCTCTGCACGCAGGCTGATTCATATCCGTGGCTCTGTCTGTCAGCCCTGCCTGAGGTCATCCTGATTATGGATTGAAAAGGGAAAGAGGTTGCACCATGGGTTAAAAAAAAAAAAAAAAACGCTCTGTTTGTCGCTATGGAGTTACACATGGTTTTGTGGAGTTTATAATTGTGATATGGTTTGACCATTAGTGTTTGCGTAATGAATCTGATTATGCAGAGCTGGTGCTAGGTCTCGTGGGGTGTAGAGGATTAGGAGTGGTTCCTTACAGCACTTTCTATTTCCACAGTTCTACAAATGCGTACATGCTGATCTACAGATTAAAAGACCCTTCCAGGAATGCAAGTAAGATCCAAGAGTCCTGAAATGACTTGTGTGAATGCACAGTGTAATTATTTGATCATTTGGTCATATTTTACAGTACTAATAATGTAATAATGATGCTATGGTAACTATTATTTATTATACTACCTGTAGATGTTATGTGACTGTGCTTTTCATGGGCCGGCAAATAAGACGCTTAGCTACAGCAATGGCAGGGACAGGGTCTCTGTGCACACTGTGGTGAATTTCAGTGAGTGTAAATTAGGGGTGGTAATTAGGGGTTTCTCGTTTGATCTTGCAGGGTATTTGGAAGTGGAGGACTTCCCGGATCACATTACACGCCTGGTCCAGAAAGAAAAGGAGTCTGAGGAACAGGAGAAAAGACAGCGGGAGATTGAGCGCAACACCTGCAAGGTAAGAGCACTCCTGCACTGTGTGTAATGTCTACACCAGACCTGTAATGTGCAAGGTTACCTATATGTGACTGGGGAGAGAATATGACTGGTATGCTTTGCTGTATGTCTGACAGATCAAGCTCTTCTGCCTGCACCCTGTGAAAATGCTGATGGTGGAGAACAAGCTCGAAGTGCACAAGGACAAAACCCTGCGAGAGGCTGTGGAGATTGCCCGCAAGGTACTCATGAGCAACCACCTCTCTACACTCCCATCAGTCTCATAACCAACCACCTCTCTACACTCCCATCAGTCTCATAACCAACCACCTCTCTGTACTCCCATCAGTCTCATAACCAACCACCTCTCTGTACTCCCATCAGTCTCATAACCAACCACCTCTCTGTACTCCCATCAGTCTCATAACCAACCACCTCTCTGTACTCCCATCAGTCTCATAACCAACCACCTCTCTGTACTCCCACCAGTCTAATAACCAACCACCACCCTACTCTCTCATCCTTCTCATAACTAACCACCTCTCTACACTCCCATTAGTCTCATAACCAACCACCACCCTACTTTGCCATCAGTCTCATAACCATCCACCTCCCCACTCTCCCATTAGTCTTATAACCATCCACCTCCCCACTCTCCCATCGGTCTCATAACCAACCACCTCTCCGTACTCCCATCAGCCTCATAACCAACCACCACCCTACTTTCCGATCAGTCTCATTACAACCACCTCTCTACACTCCCATTATTCTCATGAACAACCAGTTGTTACTCACCTCAGCAGAATCGATGGTGATTCCATTACATTTTTGAACTGAAGAAATTCTTTTGCGTTTCTGGTGTGTGCTTTTCCGTGTGTGTGTTTCTGTGTGTACGCGTGTCTGTGTGTCTTTGTGTTTGCACCTTTCTGTGCCTGTGTGTGCAGCTAATGGACCTGGAGGGCACTGTCCCGCTGGACTGCTGTCGACTCGTAAAGTACGACGAGTTCCACGAGTACCTGGAGCGCTCCTACGAGGGGGAGGAGGACACGCCCCTGGGGCTGCTGCTGGGCGGGGTCAAGTCCTCCTACATGTTCGACCTGCTGCTGGAGACCCGGAGGCCAGACCAGGTCTTCCAGCCCTACAAACCCGGAGGTGAGGAGGTCCCTCTCAGGCTAGGCACTGTGGACACAAGGAAGTGGCCATTTTGAGTGAATTCAAATTTGCATATTCACATTCTGAATGTTTTTCTGGTTAATCCAGCCTTTCATGTGCCGCCCCCTCCCTCCCCTGTGGTACCACTGCGGTCAGTTTTGCAGGAATTTATTGTTCCACATGACTGAGATTAAAATGGTCTGGTACAAACAAAGTTGGCTTGATTATGTAGCTCTGTTAGGCTATATGTAATAAAAACTGATGTTAATTTTAGGGGTTCTTTTGGGAATCTATTTTTACAAAACTGACTTTATTTATGCCAAAATGTTTGCTTTGTATATTTTATTTCATAAAATCTTTGATATGTTTCAGTCATTTGATTTTGCATTTTTAGTACATTTTACTGGCTCCCAATGTTTGGCAAATGGGAAAATTTAAACAAAGGGATGTTTTTTCTTCTTAACTCAAAATGATTACGCAGCAGATTGTGGGAACGTTGTGTCATGAACCCTCTCTGGATATGAATAATCTCAGTCCTAGCTGTAAGGCCCAGTTAAGACCAAAGATGCGGGACGTCTTCTTTAAGGACAGTCTAGTGACAAGAAAACAAATTAATTGTTTCCGTAACAATTCCATGTGGTTGTTTGTGTATTATCATTCTTGAGTACCATTAATCTTTTCACCTTAGTTTCCGTGTGCTGTTATTTAGTTTTGTTTCTAATTTATTTTAAACTTTCTAAAACTGTCTCGTCTCATCTAGGATCTTTGCTCGGTACTGAGCCTTAGGTGATCAGTGGTGCCGCTTTTATGTTTTCTTCATGCCAATGCAAATGGGGGCTGGTAGAACATATATTACAGGGTGATACTGTGGCCACAGCCCCACTCTGACCGCTGGTTGCTCTATTGAGCATGGTTTTTCTGCACAGTTAGCCTGTTTCTCAGCAGGGAAGGCTGACTTTCATCACCACATTCATGTGCCCTCTTAGAGGAGACGGTGAAGGAGAGACCAATCTCTTAATTAATGATGTAACCTTACTACCCAGAATAACGGTCTCCAAACCTGCTGCAAACCTTTTGCAAAGTCCAATGGAAGGGATTCTGATGCAAACCTGTTTTACTGACTTGTACCCCCGTTTATGTGTCAAATTATTGAGCTCATATTTTAGGACATTTACTCTCTGCTTTATTGATGGTGGGTGAGGCATGAAGTGTGCCATACAGGTCCTTGAATTTGAGGTAAGACCCTCATGCGAGCTTACCCCGTGTGTGTGTGTGTGTGTGTGTGTGTGTGTGTAGAGGTCATGGTGAAAGTGCATGTGGTGGAGCTGAAAAGCGAGACCATCGGCGCCCCGGTCAGCGTGCGGGCCTACCTGAACCAGTCCGTCACCGAGTTCAAGCAGCTCATTGCACAGGTACAGGCACCGCCTCCCGGACACACCCTCACTCCCTGCAGCCTGGGTCCAAAACTCCAGAGGCAATGTATACGGATACCACCATACAGATGACCTTGCACAGCTATCATTTGTATATGTTGTATGTTTCATCTGTGCTTGCATGGTGTAATGGAAACTGGCTGCCACCTTGCTTAATGCATCCCCATGTAACATGTTAAATGTTTACATGCCTGTTCGTGTCTTTGCATTGGTTAGCCGTAGCGTGACCATTGCAGACCTCACATACCCTGGTGCACCTGTGGAACTGTTGCTCCAGTCATTGAAACGGCTTCCTTTTTCTCAGGCGACCGGACTCGGTGCAGAAACCATGCGCGTGGTCCTGGAGCGTTGCTATAACGACCTCCGGCTGCTCTACGTGCCCAACAAGACACTGAAAGCAGAAGGCTTCTTCAGGAGCAATAAGGTTCATCACTAATTTTGCTGTCTTCTCCTGCTGTCCACACACACCTTACATTTCTGTCTTGGGCCACTGTTTGGTCCTGCCTCTCCAGAGCTGTTTGGTAGAATAATGTGCAGTACCCGAGGAGCCAAGCAGAAATGTTTATCTTTGCTTTTCAGTTTGCAGAGTTTTGCTTTTTGAGAGAATTTGTAAGTTTAACATCTTTGCTTGTCAGTAACACAAAATGAGCTTAGCAAGCAGCTTTAAGCTGGACTAAGTTTTGCAGGTGTACAGATATGATAAAGGATTGCATTTTCCCCACAGAAATGTGATTGTCTGAAATAAGAAAATCTTAACAATACTAAATATCTGACAGTTTATTTTAAAAAAGAAAAGAAAACCGTGAGTGCAAACAACCATTATTTGATGCCATCTAGTGGTGTCCACACAATTAGACAGGCACGTATACAGACACACAGAGGCCAATGCAGCAAACTTGGGCTAAGAACGATGACAAATTAACCTCACTCTTTTGGGTCCAGGTGTTCGTGGAGAGCTCCGATTCGACCGACCACCAAGTCACCTTCACCGACTCTCTCTTGTGGAAACTTCTGGATCGCCATGGCAACACAATCAGACTGTTTGTGTCGCTGCCCGAGCAGGCCCCTGGCCCCCTGGCCAGCAGGACTCTGAGCCAAAAGGCAGGCAACGACGCGAGCGAGCCCTTCGAGGGGCCCAAGGGCAGCAGGAAGTCGGTGGAGGCCATTTTGGAGGAGAGCACGGAGAAGCTGAAGAGCCTGTCCCTGCAGCAGGAGCAGGAGCAGCAGGGCTCCAGCGCCAGCGACAGCCAGAAGAGCTCCGACACCAGCGACTTCGAGCACATCCAGTCCCTGTCCCACGAGGCCGACTCCACCCCCTCAGGCTCCGCCTCCGCCGACAACCGGGAGCTGGAGAACCGGATCCAGCCGGCCGGCGGGGCCGGGGCCGGGGGCGGGGGCGGGGCCGGCTCGGACCAGGACAACCCCTTCCCGTCGGAGGAGCGCTCGGACTCGGAGGTGAACAACGACCGCAGCACCAGCTCGGTGGACAGCGACATCCTCAGCTCCTCCCACAGCAGCGACACGCTGTGCAACGCCGACAGCGCGCCGCTCCCGCTGGCCAACGGCCTGGACTCGCACAGCATCACCAGCAGCAGGCGCTCCCGCGCGCACGAGGGCAAGAAGGAGACCTGGGACACGGCCGAGGAGGACTCGGGCACCGACAGCGAGTACGACGAGAACGGCCGGAGCAAGGCTGAGGCCCAGTACCTCTACTTCCGGGCAGAGCCCTGCTCCCTGGAGGACGGGACCGGGGAAGGGCAGAAATGTGCGTCTCCTGGTACTCTGTTTGTTGGCCAGCTTCTTTCTGGTGTGCTTATGTTGAGATGGAGGCCTGTAGATGCTTTGTTACAGCCCCCTGTAGATGGCCTGTTACAATCCCTGTAGATGACCTGTTACAATCCCTGTAGATGACCTGTTACAATCCCTGTAGATGGCCTGTTACAATCCCTGTAGATGGCCTGTTACAATCCCTGTAGATGACCTGTTACAATCCCTGTAGATTACCTGTTACAATCCCTGTAGATGGCCTGTTACAATCCCTGTAGATGGCCTGTTACAATCCCTGTAGATGGCCTGTTACAATCCCTGTAGATGACCTGTTACAATCCCTGTAGATGGCCTGTTACAATCCCTGTAGATGGTCTGTTACAATCCCTGTAGATGACCTGTTACAATCCCTGTAGATGACCTGTTACAATCCCTGTAGATGACCTGTTACAATCCCTGTAGATGACCTGTTACAATCCCTGTAGATGGCCTGTTGCAGCCCCCTGTAGATGACCTGTTATGGCCCAAATATCCATATTTTCAGAGCGTAACTGGAATTTAGCATGCATCTAACAGTCCCACTACATAGTATTTGATGTGTACAGTTAAAAATTTAATTGAGTGACTTGAAATGAAGTGTTTAGAAGTGTGTGAAAATTTTTTGACAGTAAGGAAAATGTATTGACCTTTATTGTAGGAAAAGTTTATGAAGTGGGGTTTGTCTGAGATGAGGCTTGATTCAGAGACGTGTATTTTTCCTTGCTGGGACTAACGGCTGTAATTGGCCTCATTTTTCAGGCTTGCAGGTCCACGTTGATAAGAGGATTACGCTGGCTGCTTTCAAGCAAAACCTGGAGCCATTTGTGGGGGTGTCCTCCTCTCACTTCAAGGTCTTCAGGGTCTACTCCAACAACCAGGAGTTTGAGAGCGTGCGGCTCAACGAGACGCTTTCCTCCTTCTCTGATGATAACAAGGTCAGCGGCCATCTATTGTTACGTTAGTCCCATCTCCATAGATTAGCACAATGTTGATAACACTGTTCTGGCCTGTTGTCTTCATGCAGCTATACTATCTTTGACACCTGTAATGACACATGTAATCATACCAGCACATTATCTTTAATGCTAAGAATCGTCTCTGCATTGAACAGATCACCATTCGATTGGGACGGGCGTTGAAGAAGGGCGAATATCGCGTTAAGGTGTACCAGCTCCTAGTGAATGACCCAGAGGTAGGACCCCAGAACCAGCCTGACTGCAGGCTTGTGTACACATGTCATTTTGATCCTTTTTTTCTCCACTGCCCTATCAGAGCATATCATGGGATACGTGAGGCTGTGTGCTAGTGTGTGATGGTGTGCCCCGCCCTTTTCTCTCTCAGCCCTGTAAGTTCTTGGTCGACGCCGTGTTTGCCAAGGGCATGACGGTCAGGCAGTCCAAAGAAGAGCTGCTGCCCCAGCTGAGAGACCAGTGCAAGCTGGACCTCAGCATCGACAGGTGGGCATGACACACGCAGGCGCTTGCGCGGAATCATGCATGCGCATGCACGCACCCACAGGTGCACGTAAACGAGCCCCCCTCTCTGCTTCCTCACAGGCTTGCATTTACACACTCCAGCGGCACGCGCCTTTGAGAGCTTTGACTCTCAGCCGGTCCCCTGGGTTTACAATCCGTGGTTTTAAAGTGCTTCTAAGGCTGCGATGTCCCATTTGAAAACATTAATGGAGACGGAATATTCCCTGAACTGTCTGTGTCACTGCTAAATGCAATCCTTTAAGAGCCTTATGTTTTTTGCATTAGTACCGGATCTAAATGTGCTCTGTCAGAGATACAGATCGGTACATGTGTCATAGAAGAGACCTTTAAAAGAACAAAACTACATTGAGCAGCTGCTCCCTGAAGTGCACTGAATGGGTGAACTCGAGGTGAGCGTTGATTGTGTGTTAATACGCTATGCATGGTCTCCTCAGGTTTCGCCTGAGGAAGAAGACCTGGAAGAACCCAGGGACTGTGTTCCTGGACTATCATGTCTATGAAGAGGACATCAACATCTCCAGCAACTGGGAGGTGTTCCTGGAAGTTCTAGATGGTAATTTTAAAATTGGAATGCTTTGTCAGTCACGGTTAGTTTTATCAGCAACAGTTGGCGTGCTTGTGTTCTTACAGTATTTTTTTAAGGCTTAGCTCAACAGAGCAATGAATTAAAAGTTCAAGTAAAAAAAGGAAAACTAAGGGGAGGAAAGCACTTGGCATGCGGCTGTCGGAGCACATTCTGCTAATACAGCGAGTTTTAGTGTTCTGTCTGACTGCCAGTGCTGATTAATCTGCCTTGGTGTTGTCCAGGGAGGCAGGGCGAGAGTCAGATTTCCGTGTCTCATTCCTACAGCAGTTCCCCGTGTGATTGAGTTAGCATTGGCGTGCGTCTGGTCTCGGCCTTGCATGTGCCTGTAATTTTGGCCTTTCCCTCAGAGCCAGAGAAGATGAAGTCCATGTCCCAGCTGGCGGTTCTGACCCGGCGATGGAGCCCGGCCCACATGAGGCTGGAGCCCTTCAAGGAGGTGGTGCTGGAGAGCAGCAGTGTGGAGGAGCTGAAGGAGAAGGTTAGCCCAAACGTACTTTATACACCGCTCTTTTTAAGACCCTTACAGACAATGCGCATGTGTCTGTAAGCAATGCAAGTATAGAAGCACTACATTACATTGCAGTGGGCGGCGGTAGTTGAAAACAATCGAGATTTGTCCTCTTGATGAAAGGAACAACAGACAACAAATATTCTAGTGGTACTTTTATATAGCTATGGCTAAGTAGGGGTGGGAAATGGTATTATTTAAAGCTGGCAGTCAACCGGTGGTAAATATAAATTACCAAACTTTAGCTGTAACATTTTTTTTAATTTATTGACGGGTAGTTTAGGCTCATAATGCACAAGGGCTGTTTTTTGGTGTTCAAGGGATGTTTTGGTGTGGTCTACAATTCTGACTTAATCAAAATATGACCTGTCAGTGTCTGAGATGTCTGTGTTATGAGGGTTTTAAAAATATACATATATATATATCTAGCTAATGCCTCCAGAATTACTCTGAACGTAACGATTTGAAAAACAGTGAGTTTTACATACCAACAAAACATGACATGGATAGATGTGCAGTGGACATTGTGTAATTTAAGTGCTGCTGTCATTTTTTTTTTCTTCAGCTCAGCGAATTGAGTGGCATTGCTCTAGAAAACTTGGAATTTGCAAAGGTATGTGAACATCCTTACTGTGCTTATTTTGGACGGGGTGGGATTATGCATGTATTTGCACCTGTTGTTTTTCCTCTCTCCCTGAACGTGGCACTGAACCGTGTGCTGATTGGCTGTTGCAGGGCAGAGGGACGTTTCCCTGTGACATCTCCGTGTTGGAGATCCATCAGGACCTGGACTGGAACCCGAAGGTGTCCACTCTCAACGTCTGGCCTCTGTACATCTGTGACGACGGAGCCGTGGTCTTTTACAGGTATGATGGCACATGACGTTTCTGAGGGACCGGTGCCTTAACCATGGCACTGCTCTTGCTCAGCCCACTGCGTTGGACTTCCCCCATTACCATTGTAACAGGCCAGGCAAAATGTATAGGAGCATGCCTGTGTGTTCTGATCATGCCTGGGTACCTCATGCTAAGGGAATTCTGCAAATACATCAGCGGATTACATTGTGTTGTTAGTAAGAAGTTCTTACAGGTAAGGACCACCTTCTGTAGGTAAGCAGGTGTATTTAGATGTTCAGCAAGCAGTAATTTAGTCCTAGTCATAGTACAGGAAAGCCTTTTGGGGATTCATGCATCCTGGATGCTGGTCCATCACTTGCCACTTGCTTATGGGCGTGATTAGGACAGACAGTGAGAATGGTGAGGCCTTGTTTAACCCTCAATACCAACCCAGTTCTCCCTGGTTTCCTGAGCTTTCACCTATATGGCCTGTCCATAAACCTCGTCCGCATATTGAAGAGTGATCCCCCCCTTCCTCCCCGTCTCCGCAGGGACAAGGCGGAGGAGCCCATGGAGCTGTCGGAGGAGGAGCGCAGCGAGCTGATGAAGAAGGAGAGCAGCAGGCTGCTGAAGACGGGCCAGCGCGTCAGCTACTCGCCCCGCAAGGAGAAGGCCCTCAAGATCTACCTGGACGGGGGTCCCGCCAAAGACCCGGGCCAAGACTGAGAGGCCGGGGGGGGCCCCCTACCGCCGGATCAGCTGGCCCCGCCCACCCACTGCAGCATCGCCACCCTGGGGACTGTGCCCGGCGCTGCGCTCGCGCTCAAACGATGTCACCAGTGCTGTACGGCTGACCCGCCCCCAACTCTGAGCTCCAGGGGGATATAGCCAGGCTCAGAGTACTATTGTGCACTATAGTTTATTGTACTGTAAAGTTTAAAGGGAAGTGCAAAAGCTATTCATTAAAAAAAAAAAAGAAAAAAAAGATGAAAAACTCAGATACCATGCAGACACATTGATTCAGACATGTTACAGAGTCAGGCGCTTTTGGAGACGAGCGGAGAGGACAGACTGGGCAGTTTGTCTCTCTTTCTCTCGCCATTTTTAACGCCAAATTCAGAGATGGAGCCTTTATCCCCTTCCCACCTGCACACATATACCTCACCCAATAGCTCCACATCACCTGTATCATACCCGGGTTCAAACCACACCTTTACAGCTGCTTCCAAGGTCAAAGGTCAGAATTTAGTCACCTTCCATTTCACAAGCTTTTGCCCATTCCTGAATCACAGGTCTTCAAATCCCACGGTAACTAAGAAGTTTAAATTTCCCAGCAAGGATTTCTGAACCTTAGACTGATAATTCCTTGGTTCTTTCCCTGAAATCAGTAAAATCCCACCCCACCACCCCCACTGTTGCCCAGCTGCAGAAAGCAGCTCCCTCCAGCGTCTGTATAACACATTTTCTCCTCTTGGTTGTTCAGTACTGGTACATGCTCGCTCCCGCACTACTAAGGCTAAGTAGCGAATGAGAAAACCGAAAATCCTGTTTTGTTTTTTTGTAAATTATTATTTTTGCCTCGGACTTCGTGAATGCTAGGCCTCCTATCTGAGGTACCTGGCGCAGATTTTATTTCTGCATATAACCTCGTTACTTTAGTCTGTCTCTCTTTGTTCGCCCTTCTTTCTGCGCAATGTGAACCTAGTGTCCATCCGACGTGACATCATCACAAGGTGGCCTGCGTCTGGTAGGTATGAGCAGCGGGAGTCTGTGGTGAAGGCTCATGGGAACTCGATGGGGGGGGCCTCTCTGTGACCCCCTCCGTACCAGCGGCTTTTGGTTCCAAGGCGCCACACGCACATGAAGATGGCGGAAGGTTCCCGCTGTTCCTTAACGCTGCCGCGAGCTGTTCACAGTAGACATGCCAATACAAAACAATAATACCTATTTTTTTTTGTTTTATTATTTTGAGATTTAAAATCTTGTGTGAAAATAGATGATTTTAGAAAGGAATTAAAATGCTTTTTTTCATAACCGCAGTATTCTGTTATAAATTCAGTCTCAGGCCTCTCCCCCCTGCTGGAGCTGTGCTCATCTGTTAAATTGAAATCGTTGTGCTTTGTGGCAGAAAAAAAGGATTTAATGGGGCTTAATACCACTGGAATATGAATTTTATTTCACTGTTATCTCTTTGTGGCCTAGCTGTCCACTGAGTAGAAAATTAATTTGTTGGGCTTTTGGGCTTTATTGCAAATCATAGCTACATAGTCCTGACTTACTGACACGTTCTCAAGTACATTTCAGTCTTCAATTGTAGATTCACGTTACGGAAGATAATCACTTGTATTGGGGAAACTCTGCATCAATGGTGGGCATTTCTAACACGAACATAACTGGCTTGTCAAAAATCAGCTATTGTTATGGAAAACAATAAACGCACAAGAATTTACTGAAGCTTTTCATTTGGGCAAAGAATTGTCATATTGGATCCTTTCGTGAAGGCCGTGACGATTCCCTCAGTCGCCCAGCTTCCCCTCAGGCTGGTCTGAGGGCGGAGTCTTCTGAGCCTGATTTCTGGGAAGTGTTGTGCTTTTTGGATCTTGTGCGAGAGCAACGGAATTCAACCCAAAAGTCAAAACCCGAAGCCCTCGAGCTACATTTATGCATTGACACACTGGAGCATGCTGCACAGGCTGTAAGGCATTTCACGATGGGCGATGAGAGCAAACAAGTTTTATTTTACAAATTCATCTGACACTGGACATGAATTTAAAGGGGCAAGAGAATAAAACAGTGCATACTGAATGAGGTTTTTAAGAGAGGAATCTCTACATGCTCTCCAGACAGGCTGTCTGGTGCGTCGGGGTCAAGCAGAGTCGATTGGGAGTGAGGTCAGACCACGTCCAGAGGATCTCGAGTCACATCGTCACTGGAAGAGTGCCGCAGACACCGGGACCCTTGTCTGTCAGAAGGCAATTGAATAAAGGGGATTTTGTTATACTGCATAAAATTTTCACAGTCCAGGGTTATAGAACATATTCTATGGGGTTTGCAATACCCATAAATTACAGCTCAAATCTTCCAAAGTTTCGAGAGTACATGCATGTATGAGGTGTTCAATAAATGGTAAGGCTTCACGAATTGTACTTGAATTGAGTATTGAATTGAAGCAAGTAGAGCAGCTTTCCCCTCCATTCTCCCTCAGTGTTTCCAATCATTTAAATGGCATATTTTTAAAAGTATGATCGCATCACTGCAGATGTTTTCTCCACTAGATGGCAATACAATATTGCCATATATGGCACGCCTGATTGGGTTTTAAGGTCAATAACAGATTGGCTTCCTGTGGACGTGATGTGGATTGTGTTAAAGCTGTACCTGTGAGGCTGGCACTGGAGCCCCCTGGCACAGGGGCAGTGCTCCCGAGGCCCCTCCCCCTCCATGTCCCAGGACAGCAGCTCCATCAGGTGGTTGGGTTGGCTGTGGCAGCGCTCACGGGCTCTCGGCTTGCGGGTGCACACCGGAAACAGCAGGTCTGGCCAGGCCATAGCATAACAGTGGACATCATTATAATTACTATATTCTTTTATATGGGATTGCTTCATTTTGCAAGCTCTAGGCCTGGCAGCAGTTGTTAAAATCTTGAGGAATGTTTTGGAAGCTCTGACCGGCCAAAATTCAGAATGAGTTTAGGATTTCATATCCTGCATATTGTGGACGTGTGCATTCTGTTGGAGATGGTCACTGGTTTTTAAATGTGAAACAAATGTTGGTACTTAGTTTTTTTTACCTTCATTCTAAGGCAAATAGAAAAACTTTATTTCCCCTTGTCTGCGGTCATGTCCTAAGGCAGTGGTGGGAAACATTCTGTTATTTTGGAAATGTTTCCCAAGAGAGTCAGCCCCCATTTCACTTGGATTTCCATCATCACTTATCAGGCACAGTCAAACGATCCCAGAGCTGGCAGCCCTGTACCTCTGTGGAAGGCGCAGCAGAGTGCATTGCTGCAGTCGCTCTGGTGTTGACAGATACTGCCTGCCGCACCCTTGGCACTCTTCTTAGAGCAGCGACCCCACACACACAGCTGTCCCGCGCAGCACTCCTCATCCTTTGTGCAATTCTGAAAACACAAACGTGCACATGCATGCAACACAAACACAGTGAATTCAAATGATGTCATTTCAGTGACATTAATGTCTCATTTCTGATTGGTGAGAAAGACCAAGACAAGTGTGAAATCACCCCAAGAAAAAAGTCTTAGTTTTACAAATAGTCTTACAAACACCTGTACATTTAAATTTAGGTAAGGAATACATTTCATTAATACTCAGGCTTTCCTGATTCCAGTTCTCTCTTACTCACTAAAATTTGCGGACACAAGATGCCAATAATTTGCATTGGCTGTCTGCTAGAAAACACTAAAACCTTTGATGTAGAACTTTTCTCACAGGACCTATTGAGCTGGAGTGTTTTTTGAAAACATTCTGTAACACGGTCATTTCCTGTGTTCCCTCTAAACTTTCTTTTTTCTAACTCAAGGATGTTTTGGTTGCTAGCACATGTTTCCTGTGCACGGAATTTGTTTTTCCAAAACCCAAGTCTAATATTTACCTCACAATCTTACCATTCTCTCTTACTTTCTGTAAAGGAGGGGGAAGAAACTGCTGAGGCTATTTCAAAAGTGCAATTTGAAACCAAGCACAAGCTGTTCCAAATTACAGTTAATGTGTGCTTCCTGCAGCCTTGCTGCTCTACACCACTTTAACTGAGCTGCATTGTCACAGTAATGCATGACCCTTTGTGCATCCACTCATCTTTATTTTGTGTAGCGCTGGATAATTAGGTTGTCATACAGTGCTTCACAGTAAACATTTTCTACCAGAATGTAAAAATAAATTAATACTAAATTCTCAGCAGGAATAACCTTTCAAATTATTCCCTAACCCTTAACAGGCCATTAAATTCAACTCTTTGGAAAATGCAGAACATAAGACGCATAAATGAAAAGAAAGGATCCAAAAGAAAGCCCTTTTAACTGACTGGGTGTCAGCAGCATCACAGGGACAGAAATGTCAAGCAAAAACCCCAGGGGCCCGGGTCCTTCAAGCCCAAGAGGAAGGCACCTGAAATTCCCCTGAATAAAGCAGTGTTGAGTGGGCAAAGCTACGCATGCGAGGTGTCTGTGATCCAACAGTGACGCAGGCGCCGTCGAAAAGCACTCACCGTGCGGGGAGCCTTGCAGGGCAGGCACCTGGACTGCAGCCTCTCGTACAGGCAGTAGCTGCCCTTCTCGCAGTCCTCATCGACGATGCATCTCTGAGGAGGAGGGAGGCACCGTTAATGGCCAGGTCCCAGGTCACAGACCAGCCCGGGTTAAAATCCTCACTCTTCAAATGAGGTTTAAGGTAATTCAATTTGGACCCGCTTTCCATGGACAGACAATGAGGTCTGTACTGCTATTGGCATTGTTGCATGAGGCACTACTCAGGTGGTCCTTCCCAAGCCACAGTAACCAGGTAAGACACAGCAATTACATTCCAGACGCATGCCCTTCCCTCTCGATCAAAAGTAACCTCTGATTAGCCCTCAAGCAGGCAGGAATGGAGGAACATCAAAGAGGATCTGTCACACTGGCCTAGATTTTACAGCAACTTTAACATAAAAACCATTCAATTGTCAAAATGTATTAATCACAAAGTTATTAGAATATAACTTCCAAACAATCAATCGATCTAAAAGTATTAAAGCACATTTTTAAATAAAATTTCCAAATGCTGAGGAATTCAGTATTCTGTAGGAGTGGTCAGGAGATATCTGTTCCAGGATAAGTGACACGCGTGGAATTATTCAGGTCAGGAAATTCCAATGGAACACTTCCAAAGGGAGATTTGGAATCTTGGGATCAGGAATGAAGTATAATCAACAGCAGCTTCACACAGAAAGAGCTTTTTTTCTCCAGTAAGGCATCTAACCATGATTGCTACTTCAGCCTTCAGTACAATATTACAGAGTATTCTAGCCTTCACTGGGGGACAAGACGGGGGAAAAAACAACAGAAAGATACTTCAGTGTGTCGGTGGGAGGGGAGGGTGGGGGGAATGGGTGCAGCCAAGACAAACAGAATGTACTCTTACATAGATCTGGCAGCCCACTATTACTTAAGTGAGAAACCCCCCCCCCCCCCACTCCACTCCACCCTGCACACTGTCTCAGCACACACAGTTGCTCTATACAGACTCAGTTAATCAATTTCAGAGCTCAGCTGAGTAGAACCGCACAATATACTGTCTAGCTGATTTGAAATTGTGATTCATAAATACTACTAAATTGATACGGTGGCAAACAGAGGAGAGCTACATATTGGAAACACAAGGAACAGGGAACCCCAAGGTGCAGGAACATTAATTCTACTTCAGTTCAATGCACTCATTCAGTGATTTAATTGACTTTATAAATATATCATAAATTGAAATTGAAATTTAAAAAAAAAGCATTATTGTAAGATGGGTGGTATGCATGAATAATGCGATTGTGTGGCTGGCGGTGACTGTTGCATAACCACTGCTCTTTGCTACATACATCAGTTAGGGACAGAGGAGATATATTGCCTCTGTATTCGTTTTCCATTTTGCTGAGCTGGGTAACCCTGAATGACCCACACAGGATTTACAGTCAAAGAGACAGTAGAGCAGACATATTAAACAAAGCTTTCATCCACAGAAAGAGTCATATCCTTAAATAATGTGAGATCTGTCAATTCACTACAAATCTTAACCAGCCGTGCACATTTCCTTTACATAACACACAATTTATACAATTTTACTGGCTCAGTAGTTTTATTGGCTCAGTATTTACAGCTCTTGTATGAAACTCCTTCTTTCTTCAATTTTATCCTACATTTTTTCTCTTAAAAAACTACCAAAAATAGTTAAAATTTGCTTTTGCTGTGTCAACATTTTCTACAGACATGTACACCCAGGTGGCTACGGTATAGCTGAATACTCAATCTCTTTTTTTGCTTCATGTTAGTTTTTAATTTTTTTTAATTTAGTGGTGGCTCCAATACTCCTAAACAAGTATAATACTATAGGAAGAAAATTATGGTGAGCCAATGTAGTGGCTTTGCCTGTTAGACTGGCTGATGCTGGTACCTTTGCAGCAGGCTCTAAGCTCGGCGCTAAGCTAATGTTACTGTATCGTGGAGTGAGAGACCAGAGTTAAGTTCCCATATAAGGCAAGCATAGCGACTTATCTTCAGAACACACCCCCACATCACCATACAGAATGCTGACAGCGGGAGGCACCATCATGTGTTTCACATGTCATGTGTCTCCAGGTGTTTTAACTATCCAGGAATGTTCCAGACGCTGGATTACCACACAGTGTTTTATGTCTCACTGCATCTCTGTCACAGGCCCAGTGCCTCAACTCTGTGTGTTTACTGCATTCCATACAGCGCCAAGCACAGACTGTATGATTAAGTTCTGTTTATTTAAAAAGACATACAAAACAAATGCCTGTTTATTGCTGGACCAGAGCTATGAATGAGCATACATCTGTGCTACTGTATTGATTTTAATTATTTAGTATTTAGTCTTCCTAACTTTGTAATGGATCCTGCTACAGCTTACATATAACTGAAATGACCTGGGGAAACAATCACATATTCCTAAATCTTAAAATAAACATTCAATATCCTGCTTCTCTATGAGTCCTGTACTAGCACTAGCAAAATGGAGGTTAACCCCTGTCTATAAGTGAAAAATCATGCTGTAGGCCTAATAAATTCAGCATTAAAAACAATGATTGATCAAAAAGAAACAGGCCTTCACTGCAAGGCCCTGTAGCTTCTCCTCCTCCACAGATTCCTTTGAATAGGGCTTGACTCATCTACAGCCTGTAGTCAAGATCAACAAATCCACTGCAACTGAATTAACTGAAATCACTGCCTGCATGTTAGTCAACCAACATTGAAACAAGCAATGCAGTTGCTGATATTAAAAATAAGGCAGTTACCAAAAATGGAAATAAGGCAGTTACTCACACAGAAAAGATATTACTATAGTCACCAATTGGGCAACTGGCAGTGACCATTTTCAAACCCGTTCAGAACTGGTCCTGGATCAGAAGCGGCAGAAGCCGTGGACACATGACCAAATGCAACTCAATAAACCACCCCTCTCCCAACCTCAGAAAAGCATGAATGTGACTCATCCGCTCCAAATAATGTACGTAGTGACTCTGGCTTAACCATAGTCTGGGCACCAAACGCACCGCAACTGAGCAGGAAACGTGACTCAGCTTTACTGTACGAGTTACCATAGCAACTGCATGGCAGTGTTTGGTGTGCTGAAACGCTAATGGGGTGAGTTAGAGGTGGAGGTCTGATACTGGCCACTCCATCTCACATTCAGTGTAGTGCTTAAAGCATTAGTTCCACAACATAAGACACAATGAGGATAATAATCGTCCAAATAAGAATGTCACTAATGTAATTTATTGTGGAGGAAGGTCACCATTACCTAAAAGGGACACTGGGCCAATGCTGCTGCCTCTTACAGAGGAAAAAAAAGGAAAAGAAAAAAAAAAAAAAAAAAAAAAAAAAAAAAACTACAAAATGCCTACAAACCTCTTTGTGGATTGAGGCTTCCAGGGAGAGGGTCGGCAATTACCCAGAGAGATGTTTAGCGCAGACTTGTGTGTGTAAACATCACAAAGACACCATAGAAATGTTTAGAGCTAATTATAAAGACATCAAGCACACAACACTGATTGGATAACTGGAACACAAATGTATGCCTCATACAAAACATATTATAAACCACAGACAATATGATTGTATTCAAATACATATAGAAATACAGCAGTGTTCTGAAAAACGTGTGCTGGACATTTCAGAGGAAGCTTATGCTAGACTGTACCTTCCCAGTTTGACTGAGGAGGTTGTAGTGAAAAGGGGTTCACCTCACGCCTCTCCGAGCGTATAGGGTCACCTGAAGTGATGTGCAAACAAGTTTACCAAGACAATGGGCAGATGGAACACAACTCACATAATCAATCTCATTCCCTCTGCCACTGGATTGGATCACGGTCCTGGAAAAGTGAGTCGCTCCAGTTCTATTGTCCGTTTCCTGGAAGTAATTTTTTTTTTTTAAGATCTAAATGCCCATCAGAATAATTATATCTACTTTAGAGACAACACACTCTGACCCAAGGAACCCTTGTTTTAGCTTGCTCCAAAGTCTTTAATATTCCATTTGGTGAATTTGCTTCAGATAGTCCAAATTGTTATATGTCCAGTCCTTTCAGTAATTTATTATGTCTGGGAGTCTCAGGACTGTGTATGTCATTGTATTTGGTTCAATTAAGAGTCATATTTCTCCTTCCACTCCTCATCTTCACATGCCCATGTCAATGTCCATAATTTACAAAATTAATCTGTAAAGGATCTTAATGACAATATGCAAGGGCAAATAAGGGCTATAGCAACTGTGAGGCCAGTAGAGTGTAAAACAGCACTGGGCTCAAAATAAAAGTATTAAAATACTGCAGAACATTCACCTGAAGCGATCAATGTAAGAGGTAGTAGTCTAATTCAGTTAGAAAAAAAAAGAAAAAAAAGGTAAACCGACTGTTTTTGGTTTTTTGCTTTTAAAAAAATGCTAGATACTTTAAATCATTTAATTACAGCACATTAAGCATGCATTGATAATACCTTATCAGTTTGCTCTATGGTGTAGACGGATTGGTTTCCCGCTTTCTTCACATGTATCCTTCCGTCGTGATAACTCAAAGGCAGGTCATGGCCATAAAAGCCCAGTCTGGCGCTTTCATTGTCCATCTTTAAAGGAGACATTTAAAAAATGCATGACGAGTTGGCTCAGAAAGCAATTCAGCTCAGACAAGTCATGTCTTTATAGAAGTTCGGGCCAGTATTAATATTGTAAATTAAGTTGTATCATCACTGAACATTAAATTAGTACATCCACCTAGCATTATGCCTTTTTGCTAAAAGTTATGGCGCAAATATGCGTGATAGTTCCAGGGAGATAATATTACATTGCCATTATATGAATGTAATGGCAATATAAGCACAAGATGAATTTTAGCCTACGCATGCAATTCTGAAATTAAAAAGATTGCTGCGTGAATGTTCTTACGAAGTAATCATTTAAATATTTAACCATATATTGTACTATATTCTTAAGTGTCTCAAATGCGACAATAAAAGTGTTCATAACTGTTGGCAGTTATAAAAGTAGCCTTAGTGGAAATGGTATTTGGTAAAGAAGGGCATCCCGAAGCGCTTTGTTTTATGCACAGTGAAGAAATGGAAACGGAATTACCTTGTGCACCGCCTCCTCCAATTTATGCTGCGTGTCTTCCATCAACTTCTCAACTTCTCTGAACATGTCGTTTAAAGTCGCGTGTCCTTGAGCCAAATTAGCCTCTATGGTCTGGCTCATGTCTGAATCCTTAGAAGCGGTCGTTTCAAGAAGAACCTCGCAGATCACAGCCAGCCGAAGCATAATCTCGGTGGGCGACATTGTCCTGCCTTCTGGACACACGTCTATAAAGCAAGTTCCCTGGATACGGTCTGCTAGCGTAGCCTAGACTCTGACGAGAAGAGAAGCGGAAAAGAACTTTAACCGTGTAGCATCCTTTTCGCCGACCCACTGGAGCCCCCTGAGAGTCCTCACGTTATAGGCTACATTTACAGCAGAGGAAACCAACCCTGTTCCTAGAGATGTACCGTCCTGTAGGTTTTCATTCCAACCCTAGTAAAGCGCATCTCATTCAACAACTAAGGGCTCTTGTTGGGCTCCTAATTAGTAGAGTCAGGTGTGGCAAATTAGTGTTGAAATGAAAACCTACAGGACGGTAGGTATCCAGGAACAGGGTCGGTTACCACTGATTTAGATGAACGATCCAAGTTTTCCCAAGTTGTGTGCAGGGAATGCATCTTGCGTCCACGAACAGGTCATTTAAATAAGTAATTTCAACTTTATTTTGGCATCATTTGTTAATTGTCAAATCAAGTATGCCTACTTGAATGCATTTAGCGGACGCACGTATTGAGAGCGACTTACATACCTGCATACATAGGCTACCTATAGGGTTTTGACAACGAACGAACAGTGCAGATACATTCAGGATTATGAAATTATTTTTATAACCCTGGGGAGCTGCAGGGTCTGCGGGTTTTTGTTTTCACCTTAAATACAACAACCACTTAGATAAATAAAGAAAATAAATCAGGTGAGGTGAGTAACTGTGTAATCAACTGCTTTGGTCAATTAAGTGCCGAGTAAGAACAAAAGCCAGCAGAACCTGCGGCTCTCCAGGACCTGGGTTGGCCACCCCTATAGGCTCTTACAACAATAAGGGATAGGCTACTTAAGGATGTACAAGGGAGAATATGCTACATTATACATCAAAGGAAAACTTTTGGTCTGAACAGGATCTTAGGTTTGCTATAATGAGTCTTATAATGATGCAATTAATGGATTAAGGACCATAAATGTATCCGATATAAATAATTACTGTATGTCTGAAGTAGCCTAATCTAGTCTCGGGAATGTTGCACTACAACATTGGTAGGTATTGATACATGTATGGCTTGTTATTACTCATAAACGCCCCAAGATGGCGATGTCATCTAATCTTATATTTGCTCAAAATATTCTCTAAACTACAAGGAATATTATCTCATGTTATATTTGTTTCATATTTTTAAGTATGAATTACAATTAATGGTTTGTGCACAGAGGGGTTAGTCTTCATCCAATATTAAGTAGTTTTTTGTGTAGCGTAGGCTACTTGTAAGTGCAACCAAAGTGGGTTCACATTCATTTCAATGTATTTTGGGGTCCATATCCAACTGTCATATTTCTAAAAATACACAGTTAAATGTTTTATATATCTACAATCATGAATTGATGATGTTTCCTGTGGCTTAAAAATACATATGGAAAGAAAGCCTAGTGTGTTAGTCATAATATAACATAATGATGAGGACAGGCCATTCAGTCCAACAATGCTCATAATTTTTCCTGACTAAATTGTACGTAGTGCTGTGATTACATTACAAACTTGATAGTATCTAACATCATATCATATTGGAAAATACCCGGCATTTCTCTCTCTACTACATGACCTGGCAGGCTTTTCCACACATTGACTACTCTCTGCATGAAAAAATTATTTGTAATGTCTGTACAGAATCTATGTTTTGCTAATTTCCATTTATGCCCTCTCATTCTACTAAGAGAACTCAACCTGAAGAATCTCTTGTAGTTCACTTTGTTAATTGCCTTTTAAATTTAAAAGCATCTATCTAATCACCCCTAAGTATCATTTTACTAAACTTGAAGAGATTAAGTCTTTCCTTATAGCTTTTATTTTTCATACCAGGAATCAATTTGGTTGCCCTTCTTTGAACCTTTTCTAGGGCCTCTATATCTTTCTTGCAGTATGGTCCCCCGAACTGCACACAATACTCCAAGTGTGGTCCAACAAATGTATTGTATAAGATAAGTATAACTTCCTTGGATCTGTGCTCAATACTTTTGGCTATATATCCCAGCAACCTGTTGGCCTTTTTTACTGCTAGAGCACAGGGCCTAGAACCTGAAAGGCTTTGTTCAAGAACCCGTCATGGTCTTTTGCTGCTGCAGCCCATCTGCTTTGAGATTTGATGCGTTGTGCATTCAGAGACGCCCTTCTGTACACCACTGTTATAAAAAGATGTTATTTGAGCATATGCAGCCTTTTGGTTAGGTTGAACAAGTCTATTAATAATCCTCATTAACAAGGTTTTTGGCCACAGAACTGCTACTCACTGGATGTTTTTGGTTTATCACACCTTTCTCTGTAAACACCACACCATTCTCTGGTGAAACCAAATGCATTTTTAAAAAATCTTTAATAAAAATTGAGAAAGTTCACATGTGGTTAAAGTGCACAGTTTGATTTTAACAGAGTTGTGGAGTACAGAGTCAAACATTATGGAGCACACTATATGCAGTTGAAGACCAAAACATATCAGGAAGAAAAAAGGTGTCTTCTATTGATAATTCCTCATAATTAGCAGTGTGTTTCTGCCCTGCACATAAATCATTTGTGCAGCCAATGTCCGATATGTAGGTCTACTTGCAATTTCCACCCCTGAGTAATATCCTGCCACCAACTCAAATCTAATTTATAGTTTTGTGTATTAGGATTTTAAATTCAGAAAATGACTGCTACCATAAGATTAACTTTTTTTAAATTTTGGTTTGACAGGGTGACAAAATGGTGGTCGATGTCTGTATATCTCGTTATCACCTACCTCATCCGAATGCAAAATGGAACATGAAACTTTCCACACCTACGTAAAATAATATGAAGTTGGTTGCCTGGAAATGAGGGATAATCATTAAAGACATGTTGTAGTCTGTATTTCCCGGTCACTTGTCTCCCCAGTACTGTCTCTGTGTCTGTGTTCCCTGAGCTGCTTCACTCCCCTGTACTTGTGTGATTTCACTATTCGGGTGGTTCCGGGTTTTCGTGGTTTCCCCCCTTCTTTCCAGTCTCGCTTTACTTTCTTCCTGCTGATTTCTAGTTTTACTAATTTCTACTAATCCCTACTAACTTATAGATTGTAAAGTACTAACCTCGCTAATATACTAACATGTGAATATTACTAATGGACTAACACACACTAGTTTTGGGTTTTTGATAGTTTAGATCACTATACTAATACATTAACCAGTCTCCCCTTTTCCATGCTGCGCTGTAGCTCCGCCCCTTTTCTTTCTAGCCTGCTCTAACGCTGAGTTCTGCAATTGCCTGCACCTGTCTCTTGCTCTAACTGCACCTCTCTCTCTCTGCACGTGTTTTACCTGCTAAACCCAGGCCGTCTGTTATCATTGTTGTCTATGTGATTCCAGTCCGCGTTTTGTCAGTCCCCTGTCATTTAATTAGTTATCCTAATGTTCTTCACCTGGATGTTGTTTGTTACTCCGCCCTCACTCACGTAACCCCTCCTTGATTGTTACCTTCCCCAGTGTATAAATGTCAGTCTTTTCCACCATGTCCCTGTCAGAACGTTGATCAAATTCATTGTGCCGATTATTTGTAAGCCTTTGTTTATTGAGATTCTTGCGACACCCCTTTGCCCGACTTCGAGTTTGCCTGCCCCTTTTGGTTTTGTTTGATCTGGTTCGACCTTCGCTTTTCTTTGACTTCTCTTTTGCCTGCCCCTTTGTACCTTCGCTATTTCTGATCTCCTGGTTTTTGACTTTTTGCCTGTCTTTTTACTTTTCTTTTGGAAACTCGATTCTGTACCGCACTCTCTCTGATCACCTGGCTTCGAACTTCGCACTGATTAAAGACAACGTTTTTTGGATTTCCCTGGTCTGCGTGTGGGTCCTTACACAGAACATCACAGTACGTTCTGACCAGGATGGACCCAGCGGACCCTGCCCAGGTACAATTTGTACTTGGGCAGCAGGGAGCCATGTTGGGACGCCACCAGTCCCACTTGGAGTCGGTCTCTCACCAGCTGCAGACCCTAACCTCCTGCGTGGCGGAGCTGATATCTGCACTCCGGGCTTCCTCGCCTGGCTTCGCTCCCCAGCAACCTGCGGCTCCCGCTACGCCTGACATCCCACCTGTACGTGCTCGTGAGCCCGACCTTCCTCCTCCGGAGAAGTACGACGGAGAACCTGGTGGCTGCCGCCCATTCCTTACCCAGTGCCGGCTGATCTTCCAGCTACAGCCAGCTACCTTCCCCACTGAGCAGGCCCGAGTTGCCTACATCATCACGCAGCTCACCGGGCGAGCTAGGAAGTGGGGAACGGCTGCCTGGGAGGAGGGGCTTCCCTGCGTGCAGACCTCCACGCTGCTCGCAGAAGAGATGAAACGGGTCTTCGACCGCTCCAAGCACGGCCATGATGCGGCGCAAGAACTCCTGCGCATGCGCCAAGGGGGAATGACGGTGTCGGACTTCGCCATCGACTTTCGTACTCTGGCTACCGCCAGTGGCTGGGAGGAGAGATCTCAGTACGACACCTTCCTCAATGGCCTGTCTGAGAGCGTGAAGGACGAGCTGCTGACCCGGGACCTGCCCGAGGACCTAAACGATCTCATTGCCCTGGCTATCCGCGTGGATTCACGCATCCGAGAGCGCCAACGGGCTCGCAGTCAAGGGGTCTACAACCGAGCAGTCACTGAGAGGTCCAGAATCACTGCTGCACCTTCTACCAATCTCAAACCTCCTCCAGTCATGATGTCGGACCCGGAGCCGATGCAAGTCAACCGTGCTCGCCTGACCAAGGAGGAGAGGGATAGAAGAATGCACACCAGGTCATGCCTCTACTGTGGGAAACCAGGTCACTATGTCGCAGCCTGCCCGCTAAAAAGACAACGCCCGCTAGTGTGTCGAGAAGCACTAGTGGGTATGGTTCCAACCGAATCCTCCTCCAAACACCGGACTTGCCTGCCTGTCAACATTGAGTGGGATGGACGAACCAAGGGGACCACCGCCCTCATCGACTCCGGGGCCGAGGAGAACTTCCTGGACGCTGGGGCCGCCGAGAGATGGGGGATCCCCTTGGAGAAGATGTCATGCCCCCTAGTGGCCAACTCGCTCAATGGTCAAAGGTTGGCGAATATTACTCACACCAGCGTTCCTCTCAAGGTTCGGCTCTCCGGCAACCATCAAGAGGAGCTTCGGCTCCACATCATTGAATCTCCCCACTCACCCATCATTCTCGGGCATCCCTGGCTTGAGAAGCACAACCCCACCTTGGAGTGGAACTCGCACAAGATTTTGGGCTGGAGCCCATTCTGTTTAGCATCTTGTCTGCGAGAGGCCCATTCTTCTGTTCCTGAGTCACCTCCTCCCGAGAAGCCGACGGACCTGTCGGCGGTTCCTCCCGAGTACCTGGACCTTGAAGAGGTCTTCAGCAAGTCCCGAGCCACCTCTCTGCCTCCTCACCGCCCTTACGACTGCACCATTGACCTGAAGCCCGGCACCACTCCCACCAGAGGTCGATTGTTCTCTCTGTCTCGGCCGGAGACGGAAGCTATGAATAAATACCTCCAGGAGTCCTTGACTGCCGGCATCATCCGTCCTTCATCCTCACCAGCAGGGGCCGGATTCTTCTTTGTGGGGAAGAAGGATGGCTCACTCCGGCCTTGCGTCGACTACCGAGCCCTCAATGACATTACAATCAAGAACCGTTACCCACTCCCCCTCATGGCTTCCGCCTTTGAACTCCTGCAAGGAGCCACCATATTCACCAAGCTGGACCTGCGCAACGCCTATCACCTGGTGCGCATTCGAGAGGGCGATGAATGGAAGACAGCCTTCAACACTCCTACCGGACACTGGGAGTATTTGGTGATGCCCTTCGGGCTCACAAACGCACCAGCTATTTTCCAGACACTGGTGAATGATGTTCTGAGGGACTGGATAAATAAGTTTGTTTTTGTATACCTGGATGACATCCTGATCTTTTCCAAAACTAAGGAGGAACATATCATCCAGGTCCGCAAGGTGCTCCAGAGACTGTTGGAGAACCGCTTATTTGTCAAGGCGGAGAAATGTGAGTTTAGTTGCAACACCACTTCTTTCCTGGGATACATCATCTCCGCCGGCAGCATTCAGATGGACCCCCAGAAGATCCGGGCGGTTGTGGAATGGCCTCAGCCAGACTGTCGTCGGGAACTGCAACGTTTCCTGGGTTTCGCCAACTTTTACCGCCGTTTCATCCGTAATTACAGTTCTCTGGCAGCCCCACTCACCGCCCTCACATCCATTAAGACCCGATTCCAGTGGAACGCCCAGGCTGAAACAGCCTTCCGAGCCCTCAAAAACCACTTCACCTCTGCACCCATCCTTGTTCATCCTGACTCTGCGGCTCAGTTCATCGTAGAGGTTGATGCCTCCAACATTGGGGTGGGAGCCGTTCTCTCTCAGCGTTCCTCCAGGGACAATAAGATCCATCCCTGTGCCTACTTCTCTCACCGCCTGACACCCACAGAACAGAACTATGACATTGGGAACCGTGAGCTGTTGGCGGTGAGGATGGCTTTGGGAGAATGGCGCCATTGGCTTGAGGGCTCTCAAACACCTTTCCTGGTGTGGACTGATCATAAGAACCTGGAGTACCTTCACACAGCCAAACGCCTCAACTCTCGCCAGGCCCGATGGGCACTATTCTTTTCCAGATTTGACTTTACCCTTGCTTACCGCCCCGGGTCAAAGAATACCAAGCCTGACGCCCTCTCCCGCCGGTTTGAACCACCCACCAAAGATCCTTCACCTGACACCATCCTCCCGCGGAGCTGTTTCATCAATGCCATTCACTTGGACATCGAGGAGATGGTTCGTAAGGCCCAGGAGGATGAGGCTGGTCCTAGTAATTGCCCAGCGGATCGTCTCTACGTTCCTGCCCAAGTCCGCTCTCAAGTTCTCCTTTGGGGCCACGCTTCGCAACTCTCATGCCACCCGGGGGCCACCAGAACCAGGACATTTATTCAGAGACGTTTTTGGTGGCCCTCCATGAAACAAGAGATCTTGGACTTTGTGGCTGCCTGCTTGGTCTGTGCCCAGAACAAACCCTCTCACCACCCACCCTCAGGTCTGTTACAGCCCCTCCCCATCCCACACCGCCCCTGGTCTCACATAGCATTAGATTTCATCACAGGCTTACCCCCATCCAACACTTTCACCACTATCCTCACCATAGTTGATAGCTTCTCTAAAGCTGTTCACTTCGTTCCCCTCACCAAGCTTCCCTCTGCCAAAGAAACTGCCAACTTACTCATTCATCACGTTATTAGATTACACGGCATCCCCACTAATATAGTTTCCGATAGAGGCCCCCAGTTCACTGCACGTTTCTGGAAAGCTTTCTGCTCACTGTTGGGTTCCTCCATTAGCCTATCCTCAGGATTTCACCCCCAGACCAATGGCCAGACCGAGCGGGCCAATCAAGTGGTCGAAACTGTCCTTAGATGCCTCTGCTCCAAGAACCCCACCTCATGGTCTTATCAACTACCCTGGGCAGAGTATGCCATTAACTCACACACCTCCGCTTCCAAACTTTCTCCGTTCGAGTGCTGCCTAGGGTACCAGCCGCCTCTATTCCCTAGTCAGGAGGAGGAGGTGGGGGTCCCCTCAGCTGAAGCCTTCATCCGGCGCTGCAGGAGAACATGGAAGACCGCTCGCCTCAACTTGCTTCGCGCCAGCGCCAGGATGAAGGTGACGGCCGATCGCCGCCGCTCTAAAGCCCCCTCCTACAGAGTTGGACAGCGTGTTTGGCTCACCACCAGAGACATTCCCCTACGTGTTGAGTCCCAGAAGTTAGCTCCTCGTTTTATTGGCCCCTTCCCTATTGTTAAAATCCTCAGCCCCACTGCTGTTATATTAAAGTTACCCTCCACCATGCGCAGAATTCACCCCACTTTTCATGTTTCCCGCTTAAAACCCGTTGTTACCCATCCCCTCTGCCCTGCCCCTGAGCCCCCCCCTCCCCCCCGACTCATTGATGGTGGTGATGCCTACACCGTGAACAAACTGTTGGATGTTCGTCGTCGGGGTCGCGGCCTTCAGTACCTGGTGGACTGGGAAGGCTACGGCCCCGAGGAAAGAAGCTGGATCCCCTCTCGCTTCATTTTGGATAAGCAGATGGTTAAGGACTTTCATGTCAAACACCCTGTACCACCGGTGAAAACGCCAAGAGGCGTTTCCTAGGGGGGGGGGTACTGTTGTAGTCTGTATTTCCCGGTCACTTGTCTCCCCAGTACTGTCTCTGTGTCTGTGTTCCCTGAGCTGCTTCACTCCCCTGTACTTGTGTGATTTCACTATTCGGGTGGTTCCGGGTTTTCGTGGTTTCCCCCCTTCTTTCCAGTCTCGCTTTACTTTCTTCCTGCTGATTTCTAGTTTTACTAATTTCTACTAATCCCTACTAACTTATAGATTGTAAAGTACTAACCTCGCTAATATACTAACATGTGAATATTACTAATGGACTAACACACACTAGTTTTGGGTTTTTGATAGTTTAGATCACTATACTAATACATTAACCAGTCTCCCCTTTTCCATGCTGCGCTGTAGCTCCGCCCCTTTTCTTTCTAGCCTGCTCTAACGCTGAGTTCTGCAATTGCCTGCACCTGTCTCTTGCTCTAACTGCACCTCTCTCTCTCTGCACGTGTTTTACCTGCTAAACCCAGGCCGTCTGTTATCATTGTTGTCTATGTGATTCCAGTCCGCGTTTTGTCAGTCCCCTGTCATTTAATTAGTTATCCTAATGTTCTTCACCTGGATGTTGTTTGTTACTCCGCCCTCACTCACGTAACCCCTCCTTGATTGTTACCTTCCCCAGTGTATAAATGTCAGTCTTTTCCACCATGTCCCTGTCAGAACGTTGATCAAATTCATTGTGCCGATTATTTGTAAGCCTTTGTTTATTGAGATTCTTGCGACACCCCTTTGCCCGACTTCGAGTTTGCCTGCCCCTTTTGGTTTTGTTTGATCTGGTTCGACCTTCGCTTTTCTTTGACTTCTCTTTTGCCTGCCCCTTTGTACCTTCGCTATTTCTGATCTCCTGGTTTTTGACTTTTTGCCTGTCTTTTTACTTTTCTTTTGGAAACTCGATTCTGTACCGCACTCTCTCTGATCACCTGGCTTCGAACTTCGCACTGATTAAAGACAACGTTTTTTGGATTTCCCTGGTCTGCGTGTGGGTCCTTACACAGAACATCACAAGACAAGGGTACTTTTTCATCGTGCTATTTTTTCCTTAGGGTCCAAATCTTAGAGGTATTTGTGGCGTGTGGTTTTATTGTTAGAGAATTGGTGGTTATAAAAGGACCAGTCTCGCATGAACGAGATTGCTATGGAAATGATTAATAGAGCAGATGCAGATTTTTATGCGGCATCTTGTCTGCAGTGTCATTGTATCCCACGTGGGAACGCGAAGACGCGTGCACTGTCGTAGCGGCCAACTCCTCTTAAGGGCGTGTCTCCAAATTATAAGCAAGAAAGCAAGTCGGCCACTTTGGACTACATTTTAATTCCAATGCTAAACTACTATTTTAGCTCGTTATACTTGAATGGAATATTTGCAAAATCAAGGTTTTGTATCGTTAACAGGAAACACCAGCTAAAGAGTCCGGTTGAATACTACGGTTGATTCTGTAATTTCTTGACATTGCTGGAATAATGCGTAATAGATTCAACATTTGTCCTGCGCTCAATCTTTTTAATGTACTGGAAAAACACATATTTGAACAATAAGGACAAAAAAATGCAATGGAATTAAATCACACGACACAAAGTTGTAGACTTTTTTTTTTAAAGAAACGGCTGTACCCTTCAGTCTGGCAAAGTCTCGTTGCAAGTGTATCCTACGAACAGACCGTGTGCAGTGAACAGGCCGCTTTGAAATTTGGACTAATACTGGAGCTTTTCGCAATATGCAGTTGCAACGGTGCTGACATATAATCCTAGGATTCGACAAGCTCAGGTTGTCATTCGAAGTGTCTGCGAACTTGGTGTTGGACGTCATACTTAAGGCTGCAGCACCGCCTTCCAAAAAGAAAAAAAAAAGAAACCGCAAAAAACGAGCGGCAGCGTTCCGTATTCCTAGCTTCAGTGTGAAAACATATAGGCTAGAGACTGTCCTGGTAACTGACGGAGGGAAGACTTCATGAAAAAGTTCACCGCGCATAGACGCTGTAGATAGTGTTCGGCGAAAAAGTTGTAAAGCCTGAATTTACAGACTCTATTCACGGGACGAATTTAGGACTTTGGATTACGGCACATGTCATCTTCATTTAGAACTGACACTGACGGATAATGTAAGTTAAATGACCTGTGTACTGCTTGGGCGCTGAATGACATCTTGCAATTTATGTCTTCAGTCTTTTTTTTATACTAAGTTAACTTTTCATATGCTCTCGAAGACAATAGCCTAACTACAAAACGTGTGTTGATGTATCATTTGATCATTCAAACTGTGTTGAATTTACAACCATTTAAAACAGGTCAAATACGGTTATATTGTTTAGCAATGGTACATTCGGACTGCTATAAAGCAATCCAATCACTGTTTAAGTCATGACTTCAAACAGTCAAATTTAGTGTTTTGACATGATTAGCTTGCTCCTATTAAAACAGATATTGGAGGGTATAATGCTGATGCAGGGGCACATAAAGATATTAGTGTGTCTTAGATATTGTACTGACCCAGGGATTCCCAAATATTTTAAAGCCTTGGTTGCTGAAGACCTCCAACTCAATGAAATGCTTAACGCCTTATTCAACAGCCATTGGTACATAAATAGTTATATTAAGCATCAGACACACAGATAAAATAGCAGTTCAGTATACAGACATACTGGATATTAGTAATGCTCATTTCAATGCTTACAATATTACCAAAGTGAACCAGGGTTTATTTTATTTTAGCAACATGCCTGCACAAACAAACAGGCTTTCTTTGTGGTAGGGGTGCTTTTTAAAAAAATATTCGAATAACATGTTGTTCCCATACAGTGAGGATGACATTTCTCAAGAATGGGCTCCAACACTGTATCGCATATTTGAAGATATGTGTTGCTGTCCATTCTTAAGGTTCATTTTATTTTAAAAACTAAGATGAAAATAAGATTAAAAATGCAAATGAATATTTTTCTAGTGGTCTGAAAGTGCCATATTAAATATGTATCTGAACTGATTACTTATGTTTTGCTTCTTTTTTCTTGTGGATGATAAGCATTTTATATAGTCTTCAGGTTATAAGGTTGAAAATTCCACTGGTGTAACCCGACTACATATGGTCCAGACCGATTTCCTTTTTTCTGTGTATCTTGCTGTCTCACAGAACACACCTCAGCCTTGTTGGCTAGACCGCCACAGCGGGGCCAGCCCTACAAACGCAAATGTGTGTGACTGACTGAGTGACGAAGTTACATTGGTCAGCCGAGTTATGAAATTACACCACTGGTCGGCCGCATCACGTGTGTTAGGTCCAGCCATATACTAGGTTTCCTAGTCTTGTTTTTCTTCTGCTTGATGTGCTGGTACAAAATAGTCAACAGACTCTTTTTAGACTTGGAAATGTATGTGTGTGTCCCTCACAAACACATAAAACACATAAATAGTCCTTGCTGTCTTCATGATAAGATTCTACAAAAAGGCAATCACAAAATGATCTGTTTTACTCAGTGTTAATCGGCAAAACTGCCTTTCTGTTAATTGTCCCAATCCCAGGGTATGTAAATGGACATTTCTGTTCAAAGGGAGTATGTTAAACTTGAATGCTCCTTTCGAATCTTAGCTCCACCACAGTTCTTGAAAGCACAAGTCATGTCAGTCGGTTAAGTTTGAATAAAAGTTTACGCAAAAAAAGAAAAAAAAAAGATCCTTGAAGGAAGCTGATGAGACAAATGCCTGAAACAATTAATTTAAAAAAATACATTCCCTGAGATTTCTGTAGTGGCTTTGGGCTGCAAGTGGTGCAGAGATTAAAGTGCATGGCTCTCAGTCTGTTTCTGATGGACTTATAATGGCCTTTGTTACCTTTGATAATGGTACCCAAACAGCCCTTAACAAAAATTTATCAACGCAAATTGGTATCAATATAACAGAATTTGTGAAATGTATAGAATTAGAAGCATTTTTATTATGTGTAGGTATATTGTTGGTAGCAGCTGTGTGCTGTACTGTAAGTTTTACCCTTTAAATATATAGTCAGACACTTCTAAATAAAATAGTGACACCCCTGACTTACTTCCTGGAAGTTTTCTTTGATGTGCATGCCTTCTGTATTTGTGAATGGAGAGAATGCACTTCTTGCTGCAGTCGTTACTGTTGCTTGGTGAGATAACAATGAACTTGCTACATTCTCAGTCTGAGCACATACCATTGGTCCCATGGACCCAGGGTGTCAATCATCCAACTTTTCACGTGATCTTTCATAACACAAAAAAGCAAGGTTACGTAACTCCTGTTTCCTGGAGTTAAGACACGGACTGACTGACACGGCAGTCAGCGTGGCGTTGCAGAGGACTAAGCTAGCAGGAATGCCACAGTGGGAACTGCAGGAGTTGCCATTAGATTGATAGCAATTCACTGAGAGACGTGGAGAGAGCAGTGAGAGAAACAGCACTGTTCTGAAGGCCCCCTGGGGAGCCGTCTGTGGTGCTCTGCTTTTTTAAGTCACCTTTGCCTGAACCTGCTCCTTGAGCTGCTGCTCAAAATGAACATGCAGTATTCCAGTGGTCAGCTGTCTGTTTCACACAGTAGCAGTGAACATGCAGCCTTCAGGTGCTCTGATGAGCCATGTTTCACACAGTAGCGGTGAACATGCAGCCTTCATGTGCTCTGCTGTGTGTCGCTCACAGCAGGAGGCAGTGAACCTGCCGTCTACAGGTGATCTACTGACTTCCTTACGCATACTTACACTCAGTGGCAGTGAGTTTGCAGTCTCCGGACCATCTGCTGAGCCATGTTACCCACAGCTTCAGCACTGATTGAGGCTCTGAGGTACCTCTCTATTTAGTGTTGCAGGTATTGCAGATCAAGGGGGAACCAAGGATTTGAGAAAGGAGGGAATATTTGTAATGCAACAACAATATTAACAATAGCAGAGCAGGTAGAGTGCCGGAATGTGGACAATCACAGTCAACATCGTCACAAGACAAATTCCTTTTCATGATATGTGAAGCACATGGAATTTAGGTCCTTAGATTTTGTCTCTGCTTTGCTTGTTGTATTTTTTGGTTGTCCTTCTCGGATTCATTCAGCCCAGTTGTGTTTGTCTGAGGCTGGCTGTAGCTTGTAATTAAAATTTTTGTGAGGGCAGGGTGGTGAGGAGGATGAGGAAGTTTCCACCATTCTGAATCAGATTGTTATTTTCCACCTCCATACGAAGGAGCAGTTACTTCCTGTGTCTGCATGTTATGACAGCTGAACTCATGGCAGGCTGAGTCTCGTGCATATTGGGAATAGAAGGCCCTTCTTCTCAGGGGAGTCCTGGGAGAACTGCATGGCTATCACAGCATGGTTAGTGTGGACGGACATCACTGTGGATGAGCTGCTGCTTTCTCCTGTTGCTAAACAAAGTATACAGGCTCGGTGTTGATGAAACACAGTGCTGCAGCACAGGCCCAGTCCAGTTCCAACAAACACAGTCGGAAACCACATTTTTCTTTTCTGTCACATTGGAATTTTCTTAGTAATGTTTCGTGCATACTTTCATTACACAGAATGAAAGTTTCACAGCAGATTCACTGGAATTGCCAGCACGTACATAGAAATAGCCTATGTGGTTTGGTTTGATTTGATTTTTTAAAGGCTGTATCAAGGATCTCTTTGGCTCTGTTGCACGTAGTGTAACGTGCAAGGTGCAACCTTGCATATGCAATGTTAGCTTCACAAACGCATGTCTTGTAATGTATAACTTAAAGCTGGCATGTTTTTTTATGCTGAATCATTGTTTCCAATGCAATGTTGAGCTGTGTCATGGCACCTACTGAGATACCTGTGGGTCCAGGGAAAATATAACGCAGTGTAGAACCACTGAGATATCAGCATTTTGTGTCTTTCTGAACTGAAAACATTTTCAAAACCCATTGCTTTGAGCTTTCTCATGTTGTTCTTTTGTCAAACAAACTACTCTCATTCTGGAGCATAGCCTAAATCTTGATTTAAGTAGCTAAGGATTAAGTAGAAAGCAGGATCTCATTTCTGACAGCTTTCTAAACGTTATCGTCCAACAATTTATCTGGCACTTCATATAAACACTGCTGTCTTTCCCTCATTATGCTAAAGCTAAAATTTAACCCTTGTCTAATTTTAATATCACACCTGCCCATGAATCACTTGCCCCTGATGACTCTCGCCTGCAGAGTTGGCTCTCAATTTACTGTAATGATTCATTATTGAAGTGGATATGATGTGATTGATGGATTCACATGGCACCAGAATGGCCTGTCTTTAGTTGACTGTAAAACTATAGAAGCTAAAAAACTAAAGCAACTTTAAAGAACTGTTGAAATGTAAAAAGAAAATGTACAGTATGTGTGTTGAAATCTGAAAGCTATTATTGACCAGGAAAAGCTCAGTTGCTTCTCAATGGAAGTGTTTCATTACTGTTTAATGCTCATGTCTTTGCATCAGTGATAATCACAAAATGAATCCAGTGTCTTTTATAATAAGTTGCTTGACAGTGTAAGCTACTCCTGGGTTCAAACCCTGTTTATTTGATCGGCCAGCCCATAACTCTTGAGGTTAATCTCTCAGGTTATACTATACATTCATTTGCCATTCCTTTGAGCTTTCTCATGCTGTTCTGTATTTAGTGTTCCGTGGTAAGGGAAGTACAGATCACAGATCTAAATGGGGGCTGTGTACCTGCCTGCACCTGTTCCTGTTTATCACCCATGCCTGCTCCATCAGCTGACCACAGGGCTGTTTCTGTAGCTGTGCACAATCTGCAAACCTTAACAGTGTAACTGCTGCTGCCTGTCTCTTTGTTATGATGTAATTTAGGGGCAAAGAAGAATAGATGCAAAAAGAGGATGAACCCAGAGCAACATGTTGTTGTATAAATTTGTTAGAAATGATTAATCTCTCTGTAGTAATAGAATAAGCTTCTCACAATTCAATGACAAATTCACTCTGGAGCCCATTATGCAGCCTTTGAGCCTCTATTAGCCACACTGGGCCAGATCAAATTTAAATATTAACATTGAAACATTAACCCACCAGCTTGATTGCCAGAAGTTGCTGGTCTGCTACAGCAGCTGTTTTCCATTTGGGCCAGAAGCAATATTACCTGAGTGCAACCACACTCCTAGCACCTCCATGTTTTCAGTGTATCAGGTGTGAACCAAAGTCTGCCACGGCCAAAAGCCTTAAAGAGAAATGTACCACACACTAGGGTTTGCCTTCATTAGCAAACCAAGCTTCCTTCAATGTGTACCCATCTGTTGACTAGATTAACCAGGTGATGGGAAGTGTGAGATAAGGACACATTTCTCCTGATACTTTTTCATAGGTTCCTGCCAGCTTAATGCTGGAGTGTGCCAGTTTAATATGTCTCTTCTGTTGGAGGTGGCATTTCTTCATTAAATTGTAATTACTGTGATGCTAGATTAATTTAGGCCTGTGTCTTAGTCAAAGACTCCGGGCGGAGTCTTTCAAGTTGGAGGTCAGATGAAAAGCTCTCAGCAGGGATTTGGCTCATTGAGTTGTGCTGCTTCTGTCCTGGTTCTGAGTGGTGGAGAAGGGTCCAGTCGGGAGCACCTGTGTTTGTGATTTGAGAACTGAAGGAGCTTCCTGGGTCAGCTAATGTCAAGTCCGTGTCTGAGCAGATGCCAGACCTCATATCAGCTGAGGTATGTCCACAGGGGTCATGAGGCACTCTCCTTGGAGCATGAGGTCAGTCTATTCTGAGTCTGTTTTCTCTGGATGGCACTCTCCCAACTCCACCGTTCCTGTCCGTCACACCCCAACGCAGCTACGACATGCCTGCTGAGTACCATCGGCGGCCCATCGGCCCATCGGTACCCCCCCCCCCCCCCCGAATACCGCTCAAGGGCTTTTATCAGCGAGGACAGAGCCAATACTGACTTTAATGTTGTGGTTTGTGAAGATTATACCTCATTCACCACCTTTTATAGCTCTGCTTTGTACAGGAAATGTTCACTTCTCTTTTCCTCTGAAAAACAAAAAAGGTCAGTGAAACTAGTGGAGGACCATGGGCAAAGTTATGTTGTACAGTATATAGTAGATCTGAATGTAAATATGCAGTTAATTAGGTTCAATAGCCATTTCAGCTATTTGAATGGAACTGTTAGCATGAACCTCCACCGCTGTCAAAATAGTTAGTCAAGGGGATTAAATATATCACACGCAAGTGTGCAGGTTTTTTTCTTGCGCTGACGTGTCTGCAGATGTGTTTCCTGCCAGAAGAGACATTAGATCAGCACACTCAGTGGGGACAGGCAGCCTCTACTCTTCATATTAATGATAATCTCTTCAGACAATTGACATGCAGGAGTCACCTTGAAAAATGGGATAATTTTTTTCCCCCTGTTGAAAGTCAACCTTGTATTGTCTAGAGTCTGATCTACTAAGAAGTGGCTGGAGTTGTAATGTTTAGGAGAGACTCAGGCTGCATTTGGATGGTACTGGGCCTTCTGGTAAAGGAATCATAATCGTAGGTATGTCCCCAGCTTATTTTTGACAGTATTGCAGGGATAAGCTGCATGCTCATGTTTCAGTGCGTGCTATCGACAGTGGTGCTCTGCCTGTTTGGCTGCCAACCAGTCCTTAAGTACCAAACGTTTAAAGGCTACTCCAGAGCTGCCATGGAGGCCTATGAGGTTAGATTCCTCCTCAGGACATTCTGTGCACTGTGCGGCTATTCGGACATTCAGGGAACTGGGCAACATTCTGTGAATACATCAGCTCACATCAGAGGTTAAACAGTATTTGTATTAGCATTAGTGTGATCTATGGGGGATAGAAGAACTGCCCCAAATTTGTTTATGTTTCATCTACACTGTTAGCACCATTTGAACACTTGCACTTCACTCCTGAATGTTCAACCTGCTAATAAAGATAAATAACTACCATAAGGTGCTTTGTTGTTTTATAGCTGCTTAAGAAGAAGTGTGTAGGCATAAATAGTCACACTGTGCAACTGCCATTCTGAAGGCACTTTTTTCATTTGTGTCTGCTTGTCTGTCTTCATCAGGGCCTTGTGTGCCAGGTGCATATTTCACATCTCGGGAATTACTCTGCTGGTTGCATCGTGCACCAAAGAAAATGGATAGCGTGTGTACTAATAGCCGGGACATTGCAATCTGCATAGTAGAAGCTGCTTGGAATTCCTTCTGACCATGCGATATAGGCCCTGGACCAGGCTTTAACATAACAGGACATATAGATCTTTCTGTGGGGTCAGAGAATTCTGTGTGGGGGCCTGTGTTGTTATTATTATTATTATTATTATTATTATTATTATTATTATTAAGACATTTCTGGATTAGATGGATAAGATGGACGTTTATTTTTCCCCATGAGAGAATTATTAATAAAGTAAAAATAATGTGCACTATAGACCCTCACCTGTTTCTAAATGAAAATACAGCTTAGTGTTTAGAAGGGGTGAGTGAATTAGAGATATTATGTGCACATTATTACATTATTATTTCATACATGAAAATGAGAACACTCTGTGTGTGTTATTCGGGCATCAGGCTTGGGTGGAGAGGAGATCCAAGCCACAGCACTTTGATGTGTGTTTTTACAGGTGCTGTGAGCATAGGGATCTTCCGGCTGTATCAGATTGCCGGATTACCTTTACGCTATTTGCACTGTGGTCACATGGTCCCCCCCCCCCCCCAAACATGACCCCAGGTTTACAGCGAGCAGTATAGACCAGACACCCCCCCCCCCCTCCTCTTAGGGGAACCACTCCTCAAGGTCCTCTAATAGCTACTCACTATCAGTACCTTGCAAAAGCTTAAATCTGAACCCTAGTTCTGTGAATTAACCATTGACTGCACAGTAGAAACCATCTACACCTTAAAAACAGAAGCAATTTAATGACACATTTTCGTAATGTGGAAGGTGGAAGTATCTGAGCACCTGCACATCTGAAGTTGAATCTGAATATGGAGCTGGCAACTGTGTAAAAGGTTTTGTCAGGAGTCCTTTATTTCTTTGTGCCTTGTTATATGCAGATAGAATATGTATGTGTATACAGTTTGTTTTATTTCAGTAATGTCAAAGACATTCTCTGAACTTTTTTTTGAAAGCAGGAATTACAGCGACTGAGAAAACTGTAAAAACCTGCAGACTTGTAAAAAACTAAATCTGAAACTTACAGGCTTTGGAGGTAATAGGGAGACACCCTTTTTTTCTGGCTGGGACCACAGGGCACAGGTGCAGCAGAGAAAAGGATGTGTGTGTTTGCTGCAGTGTTTTGATTTCAGGTACATCACCATACAATAGAGCACAACACAGCTGTCCACTAAGGCAGTCGGTGTTCCCTTTCAGAACCACACAATGTTCTTTTATCATCATTTTATTGTATACAGTCTTCGCTCTGGCACAGGGCTGGTAATGCAGTTTCCACAGTTGGAAAGTAACGTGCTCAGACACCTCTCAAGTGTCAGAAATAACTACCGTACATGGGGCAAATAATTGCTGTGACCATTAAAGAAAGACTGGCTAAATTAATTGACCTCTGTGGTACATGGCTCGAGGCTTGGCGTGTGAAAATGGCCCCTCCCAGTCCAGTTAGAATGGGTGTGGCCGCGCTCACTGCTGATTGGGTGGTTTGAAGCTGAGTAAAATGTGGGGCCCATGAATGTGTCTTTTTCATACGAATAGTCTCTTGCAGAGGAGTCAACAACTCTCCAGGGTGTACTGAACACCCCCAGGAGAAAGGGCTGATTTGTCCTCTCAGAGGACATAGAACACTGACCCTCGGTAACACATATCCTGTGGTTAGGGAGTCTGTGATATTCTATATATGAAAATTTGTAAAATATGCTAATTGAGTATTGTTTGTGAAATCAGGCATGTGGCCTGTAAGGTAAGTAAATATCCAGAGAAGGGGTGGAGTCAGAGAGGTGCACGGTTAGCCTTTGTCTTGCCCAACCAATCAGGAAATTACTTACTGTACTTACATTACATTTCCTGACTGACGAGATGTCAAACTAAACTGTGTGCCACATTCCACTTACACAAAAGCAAAGCCACTCAAGAATTTTGTTGAAGACATTTGCATAAATGAAAAATGTGTTAGAGTTCAAGATTCAGGCTTATATTTCTCTCGGTTAGAAACAAGCAATTGGTCTGTCAGTTCTTTAATTTGTTTTGTTGTCTGCTCATACCAATGCTGAATTCAGAATTGATGTGTGAGGCGTGCTCATCACATTCAAAGTGGAAATTTAAAAATTCCCGGTCTGTCAATACATTCTAGAACCACCCCTGATCCAGAGGTATAAATAAACAATAGGTTTAGTACAAGCTCAACTATGACATCTACTTTAAAATGTAGTAATGCAGTGTTTTTTGGGCTTTCTCTGTGTATCTCAGCATGTAGAAGTGGGTTTCCTAAACCTGATAATAAAGAGATTTCAGGCCATTTTATCACAACCGGGCTTTAAGCTGAATGTGAATAAACAGTACTGTTTATTATATAATATAAATATCATTCTTTACACTGCTTTGCTAATAAGACCTTCGGTGACCTTTGGATGTTTGGTTTCCCAGGACAAAGGATAGCTCCACTGATTTCACAAAATAAGGTGTTGCAGTTCACCAGAAGCAACAGAAACTGACAATTGAGTCTTGGCATGTATTCAAGCATGTATGTAACCTATATAGCCAATGGAAACAGACGGTGACTGATTACATTCCCTGCTCTTCCCGTGCCATATACCACAATGCCGTTCTCTGTAAATTGTTTTTATATTAATTAAATGCTAGGGGGGAATTTTCCCTCTTCAATAAATATGGCTTTGTGTCACAATGCTAGGATTTGCGCATGAGTCCATGGCTGGAACATAGAAGCCACGTTTGCTTGATTTATTTTTGCTCTGAGCTAAGCTCCACCTGTGGGCACCAGCTTATCAAGTGTCACGGACGTGTTTTTTTGAAATAGCAAGGTCTCCGTGCGTCGGTGCCTGTAACGGAGCACAAGATGAGAGGCTGGCTCTCGTTTGGAGCTGATCCCAATGCAGCCCAGTCCCCTGGCAGGGAAGCGCAAGCCAGGCATTCCCAACCAAGCCCACTGGAATATCAAAGGGTTTTGCTTTCCCAGTCTCATGGAAAGAGAATTCCCGCCCAGAATGCTACCGCACATCCAGCCGAGAGCCCACATCCGACGCTCCACCTTTATTTGATATTCGTGTGGGCAGGCAGGCGAGTCGGGGGAAAATAGCTTTTTTCCTGTGCCAGTTCCATTTCTGCATGTCCTGGTGTTTCACATTTATGTAAGCTTCCCCCTGGTTTTCAGTGGGCGGTCAATGGGCCACTTTCCCTCTTTCAAGCATCCATCAGTGCTGTTGAAGGGTCTCTTTGGCTTTTAAGGTTTTGGTTTAAAATCTTCAAATGAATCTTTGAGTTTCACAGAAATCAATATCTTTAGCAGGCGAAGATGACCTTGCTCAGATATTTGTGGTTATTGCCTTTTTCAAATATTGTCTTACCACATATTTAAAATTTTGCTCTATGTTAAATTTGATAAGGCCACTGTTTAAAATAAATATTCAGCTAATGTATACTTAAAATTGATAATATATTGCTGCTTTCATGAAGTGTGCCATGTGTTGCATGAAGTTGTCAATTTTGTGTGAAAGTGTGAATGTCCCCTAATTTGATGTTACAGTATTTTAATGATTTCTCAATTATTTGAAGGTTAAAAAACCCATTTATATTTTAGTAAATTGTGGTTGCCTTTATTACATTGAGAGCGAGTGCAGTGGCTCCACTGTTAACCAAATGCAAGTAAATCTGAGATGGATATCTATAATATGGTTTGATAATGTAATTTGTTTTTAAAAAAATAAAAAGTCTGTACTTAGTGCATTTATTTATTGATTTAAGTTATTTAAAACACACTGTACTCATCCTTCAGGAAATGCAAAAAAAATAAATAATCATCCCAGACTAAAATAAAGATTTGCTGAACAAAAGACGACACGCATGGTTCCAGAACAATATTCTCATTGATGTATTAAAAAGCCCCTTTTTGAATGGCTCAGTATTTGCAAAGCGGTTTTCTGTGTTTTCTCTTACCAGCTCAGGTGGGGCATGCCAGGCAAGGGAGAACGGTAGGTGTAGCCGCCAAACGACAAGAGCGAGGGTGAGAGGAAGTGATCCAGGTGCAGAAGAAGATGGGGGAGACGGAGGAGGAGAAGAGCGCCCAAGCGGGGCCGCTGTTTGAGAGCTTTGTCCAGGCCCCCACCTGCAAGGGCACGCTGCAGGCCTTCAGCATCCTGTGCAGGCAGCTGGAGCTGGATCCGCAGGAGCATAGGACCTTCTACAGCGGCCTGCGGGCCCACGTCACCTCCTGGAAGGCCAAGGCTCTCTGGAGCAAGCTGGACAAGAGAGCTGCCCATAAGGAGTACAAGAAGGGCAGGGCCTGTGCTGGTACCAAGGTATGCCAGCGCTCTGCAGATTCTGTTTAAAAGCCCTTCATCCTTTTAGGCAGTTGGTGGTGCTGTGACCAACTGAGATCCATAACTAAAACTACTAAAATGTCCAGGCTTCTAATTTTGAAATGGCCTTATCAGATCTTACTCAAATCTCCAGTTAAGGAACTCTGAACATATTTCTGGTGTGCCCCAACTTAATCTAGTGCCTGTGATTTGAATTTGCTGAAAGAAAATTCACCAAAGTTTGGGTTTTTTCCAACAGTGATGCTTGTCTGTAATGTAAATGCATTCAAATAGTTCCCTGTATAAGACCTCCTTTCCGTGGTGGGTTTGGTTATTTAAAAACAGCTAAATCCTCAGACTGCCCAGCAGTCTGTGTCTCTGAAAGCTGCTGCGGAATGGGAAATAAGTACTCTTGTTAGGATGTGAAACTATGTATTTAGGTCCATCACAAGAGAGGATGTGAGGTGTGCAGTAAGAAGTGGGGCTTCATTGTACCATTCCCAGCATGCATGGCCTTTCAGAAACATTAAACGTATGTGGTGAGAGAGAGAGAACCGCGTCGGCCTCCCTAGACTGGACCCAGAGCTCGGCCTCCTCCACTGAAAATCCTGAAGCACTGAACGAATCGGGGAGGGGTCCTGGAGGTCTCCTCCTTAAACACTAACACACCTCTGCAGGAACCGTTCCCAAACACTGACAGCCCTGTCTGCCCCAGCCACTACGCCTGTGGAAAGCCACGCACAGCTGGCACGATCACTCACCGACAGCGATTTTATTACGCACATTAAAAGGGCTGATCACTCAGCCCCTGAAAAAGCTGGACAGACTCGCAGTGCTTATTTTACTGAGGCTTTTCGGCTAGAATAGAACTGCATCAGTTGTGCCATTTTTGTATAAATGACCTAATAGTGTGTAGTGCTGCTAATTATAAAATTCATTTTTTGATGTTTGAAGAATGCTGTGTCTCAGTGCTCCCCAAGTTATTCATTATTAAGTATTGTTTAAACTCATTTTAGTTTTGTTCATTTTGAAGCGTCAATGCAACTTTGAAACGGAATTGCCTGTAAGATTTATTAGTCAATAAATAGTTTATAGATTATATATAAATAAAGCTGTATATTGGCTCTGTGCATGCAAGCCACTGTGGTGGCAAAAGAAGTCTAGAAAAGAAATGCTCAAAGAGTTCTTCTTGACTTTTATTACCCAAAGGGACTTAATTGGTGGAGCGGGTAGAGAGGATATAGTACTGGCCAATGTGGCCCTGCCTGGAACAGATCAGCCCTGGGTCACAGTGATCCACGTGCTTGCTGTAATCGAAACTTCCTACATGACAGCAGTCTGATACACACCGTGGTTTACTGTGATTAGGCTGTTTCTAATCTGGCCACACTCAGGGTGCTCTGATATCGCGTTGCATCCAGCTAACAAGCACCTGTCACAGCCGCAGTTTCCAGAAAACCATCACCCCAGGTTTCTTTCATTTTCTTTACGTCCGACTGTTATGAAACATGAAATTACTAAAAAGATACTTTTATTGAACTGGTTTCAAACATTTCCCTGTTGTCCAAATTTATGGCCAAGATTGTAGGGCTTCAAATCTGCTGGAGTACATTGGTTGCAGATTACACTGATTACAAAATTAAAGGAAAAATACAGTAAGTTACTGTTTTTGTGTTTTCTTAGCTTTTGTTCCAGATGTCTTGCTATCTGGTGCACCAGTTTATTCAGCTGCGTTCCTAATGCTCTTCTACTCAATAGGGTGCTTAAATGTGAGATTCCATGAGCAGCACCACACCAGGGAAATGAATTGCATCCCTTGCTGCACAGTCAGGACAGACTGGAATTAATTTACATAATGCCAGTCTTCAGTTAGAAGTTATCTTCAGTTAGAGCCAGTCAGCCAACGCAGAGAAGTGTCCCCAGGTCAATGGACTCCAGCACCCCCCACACCATGGGCTCTGTCCTAATATTTTACGCTAATGCCAATCCAATCCAGTGCCAGTGCCAATCTCCTTTATTAGGGCTTTACCCATGGGGTCGCATTCAAAGCCAGCTGGTCTAATTCTGTGCATTGAAGTTTCACTTAAAGAGAACAGGGGCCACGGGAGTCCATCACCCTTTTTTATTGAGACTGGTTTCTTCTTTCTTTGTGTAGTAGTCATTCCACAAAATTTCAACTGAATCCTTCCAATGGTCTTATTTAGACAGAGGAAGACACAGACAGAGATGCACAGACACACATAGCAGTCGACCTTTTCCAACCTTGTGTTTGTGTAGGTTATGGGGATTTGGCATGTGGGTAAAGAGTTTAGTCAGTGGAGGACGCCAAGTTCCTTTTGATAGTGGGCCTGCCCAGTCACATGCACGCTCTACCAGTTCCCGGTGAGTCAACTATGGCTTCCTCTGCCCCCTTCCTCTTCCTCAGTGCCTGGTCATTGGAGGGGGCCCCTGTGGTTTGCGGACAGCCATCGAGCTGGCTCTACTCGGGGCTAAGGTGGTGGTGCTGGAGAAGAGAGACTCCTTCTCCAGGAACAATGTGCTGCATCTGTGGCCCTATACCATCCATGACCTGCGGGGCCTTGGTGCCAAGAAGTTCTATGGCAAATTTTGCGCTGGAGCCATCGACCACATCAGTAAGTACCTCACACTGTGGGCACCAAATGCCACCACTATTTTAACACCCCTCCATGATCTATGATGGAATTAGTGTTAATCATTAGCATTCCCCCCAGTCCGTGACCGTAATTGGTGACAGTGTAGCATAATGGTTTGTGAGCTGATCATTCATGGCTGTTCTACAGTTGGTTTCATGGTTGTTGGTTCTGCTGGTATTTGTTTTCACATTAAAAATAGTACCCAGTTCAAACCCAAGAAACCAGCTGAGGTGAGTTAACTGTAATTAAATGTTAATTGATCAGTTCAGTTTTAGATGTTTTTTTTTTACGTGTGGGGGCCCCTAAATCTGGTGTTCACGTCCTGTCCAGGTATCCGGCAGCTCCAGCTCATGCTCCTGAAGGTCGCTCTCATCCTGGCTGTAGAGGTTCATGTTGGTGTAGAGTTTGTCAAGCTCCTGGAGCCCGAAGACCAGGAGAACCAAGGTGCTCAGCTGTTTTCTCCATGTTTTTTTTTTTCAAGGGAGGATTGACATGCCCAAAAATCATGCTTTAACATCATACATGATGTTTTGTTGTTGCATTTTACCTGTTTAGCAATCATACTTGGAGTAGGTTTTTGGAAAATTTTGAAGGGCAATCTCCTAGATTTGGTAAAAGGAAACAAAGGAAGGTTAAACATTATCATGCAGAGAAAATAAGAAATGAACATACATTTACACATAGTGGGAGATGGAATGATAATTCCAAGCCTCTTTTATATCATTAGACACTGGCTATGCTTTTCACCAGCACACTACTCCCATGGCGTGCATCTGAGCGATGTTCTGAATCCCGTGCCTGGTTATCTGAAGTGCTTCTCTGTAGTGTATTGTCTTTTATGGGCTGCTCGTTGATTGGAGTCAGGGACGGGCCGGTCACGGACACTCCTGTCTGACCACTCAACAAGAACGTCAGCAGACTGATAAAAATAGGAGCGTTTCCTAAATTAGGCTGTAAGATTTGTCCGGTCCATACCACTGGCATGGTGCACTATGTTCCTGTATGTGCCTGGCATTGATATTGTATCTGCCTGCACACTTCAGCACTCTCTGGTCGCATTAAGAAAATCCGCCCTTCCATCTCACGTACTACACGCAACAGTAACTGATTACTGGTCAGGTTTGCATAACAGTGGGAGGAATCCTGTTTCTTGCAGCTATTTGGGGTCTTTGTTGAGGCACCAGATACATTCAGGTCTGGAGCTTTATGATCCGGCTATACCCTCCAGAAAAATGCCAGCTCTGTGAATCGCACTGTTCAATTTTCAAAAGTGTGTTGCTGTACATCATTAATCTTTGTTGAAAGCTGTCAAAGTAAGCAAATATTCTGTTGCTGATAAAAGCAGAAAAAGTGATGTCATGAAGTAAACTTGTAGTATACAGAAGCACATTAAATATTTGGCTTGTGTTCCACACCCATGCACTGCAGACTCTGCCCTTTACACATTGGTAAGCATTTAGAACACAAGAGTTTAGAACATTTTAGCTCTATTTACAGCATTACGCAAACATTTTTTTGCAAATTCATAATAAATAACGGCTATTAGTGCTTCTTATAGCACTTTACTATAATAATAATGGTGATGATGATGATAAGTATGATTAATGGTACTAACAGTGGTAGCAGTTGTAGCATTGTTATGCTTACTGTAACAACCGTAAGTTAATTGGACCTTCTCTTCCTCCTTTCCAGGGCCAGGTTGGAGGGCAGCGGTCAGACCAGCTGACCACCTCATCTCTGATTTTGACTTTGATGTGGTAGTGGGTGCGGACGGCCGGCGGAACACACTGGAAGGTGAGCCCGTTTGAGACCACGCACGGTCCATTTCCACCTGCAGTCTACCCAACAGGTTTGGGTTTCTAAAATGCATTTCTGACTTCAGTTCAGGGCTTAAAAGATGCAACCCAATGTCAACCCAATGTGATTTATTAAAAGAGAATGAACACAAAAATGATACCACCACCATCTTCTGCACAGTACTTGAGCCTTGTATGTTCAAACACTGTCAATGAGCATATCTTGCCTCTGGTCCTGACATGAACACTTTGTCAAAAGGCTTTATTCTTTAATGCCCATGTTAGTAGTTATGAAGCTGCATATTTCAAGCTAGACTTGACTTTCACCCATAATCTGTGAGACCCTGTACCATGATATAATCCGTCTGACTTCCCTGGCTAGGATCAAATCAGCAGCCAGGCTGTCAAACAAACCATACATCACTTGCTCTCTAATCATGTGGACATCACATGACCACATGATTAGAGGGGTATGTCTATCTATATAGCATTATGTATCTGGGTGACAGTGTAGCATAATGGTTAGAAAACTGGGCTTGGTGCTCCAAGGTTGTGGGTTTCATATCTAGCAGGCGTGCTGCTGTTGTAAACCTATTCTAAGCAAGTTATTTTACGTCCTTTAGTCCTTTAGTCCTTTAGTAAAAATATTCAGCTGTTTAATTGAAATGCAGGGAAAGTAATCACATCAATATTCTGATAAATTTTGTAATGTAATCCGGGACTCATCTGTCACCTGCTTTTTGGTCTATTTGGGCACTTGTTCTGAAGAAGGATTTTCTACATCTATGAATAATGAGCCATTTGTCTCGTTCTGTAATCGAAAGAAGGCTGGAATACAGCACCTTTTTTCCAATCCATCTTTTGGGAGGGATTAAAATCCTACAGACTATGCCCAACTAATAATTTGGACCTAGCACAGTCTTTTTTGGAAAGAATGAACTGTGACAAAATCCTCCTGAATGACTACAGCAGTAACGAAATGGGCTCCATTCTGTATGCAATTGTTCAGAACAATTCCAGAAACAATAAGAAAGGAATTGTGCAGGACAAGATGCAGACAGATTGTACTTGCTGACCCCTTCTCCTTCCAGCTGATGGCTTTCTAGTAGGGTAATGACTCATGACATCTTCACTGACACGTACTGGATTCCGATGAAGATCCACCATCATTTTCAGCAGAACTTTTAAGTGCTGTCTGAACAAATTACACTGCGGTCAGTGCTGGAAGAGTTTAATGGCTTGTGTGCTATGTGGTCACATGGCATGGCTGAGGCTTCTGACTGCAGACAGTCCAAGTCACTGCAATAAATGAACAAAACATAAATATGAAATTCAGAGCCTCGCACCCAATGCCTTCCAGACAACCAGATGGAAATTACAATTGGTTCAATTTCATATTTTAAAAAATAATTTTCTATTCAATTTATAGTACATGTGAATGTAATAGTAAGATAATGTAAAATGTATGAAATATAAATACAGTTCATAAGACAGGACATCTTGCTGTTGTTCCAGTCTCGCTGGATGTTTTCACAGTTATTTTAGGGAGTAGCATTTTCCAAGGTTTTCAGTTTCATTAGCCTCACACAGTCATTTGGGTAATGACCAGCTTTCCTACCGGGCCTAAAATAGCTGCCCTGTGGTTTATGCCAAAAGGCAGAGCACTGCCACTGGACAGGGACCTCATCGTCATGCTTGCCTCCTCTCCAGGTTTCCGAAGGAAGGAGTTCCGCGGGAAGCTGGCCATCGCCATCACGGCCAACTTCATCAACCGCAACACCACGGCCGAGGCCAAGGTGGAGGAGATCAGCGGCGTGGCCTTCATCTTCAACCAGAAGTTCTTCCAGGACCTCAAAGATGAGACAGGTTCATACACAGTGCCTTTATTCTCTCACAATATTAGAAAGAGGGGTAGGAGGGAGAGAAAGAAAGAGAAAGAGAGATGGGGGGAGAATGAGAGAGAAATAGGGGATGTAGGTAGATTTAGGGTTCCACCTCCTTTGATCCATCCTGAACCTGACCACCCTTCTTATTTAAAGAGCAGGAGAATAAAGTGTAAAGATTTTGGGGGGTTAGCCTATTGCTTACCAGAATGGACACGAAGGAGCCAGCTGGTCACCCACAGTGGGGGAGGGTCTGTAACAATCTGCTCAAATCCACATTTAATGAAATAACAGCTCCCACCACTTGCGTTGCCACAGAGACGCATAGATCATAAATGGCACTGAACATCAAACAGCCAGCCACCCCATGATGCCAGCACTCAGGAGCCATTAATGTAGATGATGATTGGACTCATTTGTCTTTATTTTGCAGGCATTGATCTAGAGAACATTGTGTACTACAAGGACAACACTCACTACTTTGTCATGACTGCGAAGAAGCAAAGCCTACTGGATAAAGGAGTCATTATTCATGTGAGTGTTCAGTGCCAGGGTGTCTAATAAATCACCACCCATCACTAGTCTCAGCCCCAACAACCTCCTCAAATCTCAGGACACCAAACAAACCAAGAGAGAAAAAATTGTAGTTGTTTTCACACCAATTCAACACCTTGTATGTCTCAGTGATAATAGCCGTGTATAATAAACATTCCAAAGGAACATGTATTTTCAAAACATGTATTTTCAATTCTGAAATGACAATTCTCGTGACTCACTGCTTTCAGCTTAAACCTGTCTCTGATTGGCAATTTTATAATTCAGTAGTTTTTTATGCCACCCGTGAAACTGAAATTGTCAATGACTTGATTCATATAAATGTGTTGGTGTTCCACTGTTTCTTTGAATGTACTTGTTGGGAAGGTCAACTGAAACAGAAATAGTTTAGGCCTCACCCTCTCGGCTCCAGTGTGAAGGACAAGGACCAGTGATAAAAATGGGTGTGAAAATTGTCTACTCTGTGTTTTTTCTGTTCACCTAATGTTAAAATTATTATGTGCTTGACCTCTACTTCTGTGGCTAGCCTTCAGGGGGTGTTTTCACATAGCTATGGGTGAAGTCTGTTCTTTTAGTTGTGTGGCAGAGTGAATGTGGGTTATGTTATTGCAGCAAAGCTTTTTTTTACAGCTCTACTGCCTTAGTAGTCCCGTGAATTATGCATAAAGGCTTAAATAAGAGACAACAATAATGAGTAGCATTGTACACAAAATGGCAGTGAAATCACTGATTCAAATGCTCTGTACAGAAGAGAACATAGTAATTTTGCTTAATTATGTGTTCCCAGCTTTGGTGAGATGTTTCATGTGGCTTTGGGGGCTACAGCTAAATAAACAGACGATGATGAGTGGAAGATGTCAATTAAAGGAAACGTACTGTGGGGTCGGCCTCTGAGAGAATGTAATCAGCCTTGTATAACCATGGCCAGTTCACAACATGATAATCCACTTCCCAGTTTGTTCATGGATGTGGTGCTGTGAGGGTTTTGTTGGAGAATGTTAACAACATGATTGAAGCTCATCATTTGATTGGCACTCATTGTTTGCTTAAAGCTCACTGTTTGATTTGAGCTCATCATTTGAACGAGCTTAATGCTGTCTAAGATAGAGGTAGAGGTAGAGGCAGTGATGCTGTTCTGTGCGATAATTCAGTTAATGTTGTCCAACAAAATGAAATTCTGCAGTAAGTCTTCTCCTTTGTCGGCAGGACTACGTTGACACAGAAATGCTTCTGAGCAATGAGAACGTGAACCAAGAAGCCCTGCTCTCCTACGCACGTGAAGCTGCCGACTTCGGCACCCACTACCAGCTGCCTTGCCTGGACTTTGCCATGAACCACTATGGGCAGGCGGACGTGGCCATGTTTGACTTCACCAGTATGTACGCCTCAGAGAACGCCGCCCTTGTCCGGGAACGCTTCGGCCACCAGCTTCTGGTGGCTCTCGTGGGTGACAGCCTGCTGGAGGTGAGGAGTCCTGCCTGAGAGAGCAGCACGTCCCCGAATTTCACCCGAAAAACTGTTTCAGTGTTCCACACAAACTTAATTTTCCTTGCCTTGATTTTACCCCTTAATTCCTTAGATATTATGGACACCCTGTTGTGGAGCTTGTTCAACAAAATTCTGAATGATACTTCAGTACCAGCTTACTGACCTTATTTGATATTTATTTTTCTCTCATTTACCACATTTGTCTCTAATATCACATTGTCAGCATTTTAAATGTTCTCGTTCCTCTGAAGGGATCTAGCTACAGTCCGCACTGTTGGGGTTCTCAGATCTTGTTTCCTCTGCCTCTCCAGCCCTTCTGGCCCATGGGTACTGGCTGCGCTCGGGGGTTCCTGGCCGCCTTTGATGCCGCCTGGATGGTGCGGAGCTGGGCACAGGGTTGGGCACCCCTGGATATCCTGGCGGAGAGGTCAGTGTGGCATTGCTGTGATGATCTCACTGCACATCCAAAGCACAGCCATGTAATATGCATTATCTCTTAAACCTTTAGTGTACCCGTGAGTCCTCTCCTATTACTCCCCTGTCAGAATGCTTTTTAAATTAGGCATGAGTAACCTTTATGCATTATGTATCTTTAATCTGACGTCTGCTACCAGGGAAAGCTTGTACCGACTGCTGCCCCAGACAACCCCTGAAAACCTCACAAAGAATTTTGAGCAGTACACCATAAACCCAGCGACCCGGTACCCCAATCTCAACTCCAGCTGTGTGCGCCCCCACCAGGTACCACATAATTTGTGTATCACATCACAACTTTATATTTTATGATAAATAAAAACTGTTCTTAATTAATGATGTTTTAAAATCCTCTATGTGTAATTCCACATTGAAAACTAGTGCAGGTGTAATTTTTTAAGCAAAGCTCTCTGCTCTATGTTCTCCAACTCTGTTCATGTGCACAGTTCTAACTTGAAGCACATGACTTTGCATGTGCCCTGACTCACATCTTTCTCTCTCCCTCCCTCCCTTCCCTCCTTTCTTCTCTCTTCCCTCCTTCTCTCCACTTTTTTATACTACTCTTTCTACTTTTCTCTCAAACTTTTCTGTTTCTCATTCCTTCTCCCTCCCACTCTCCTCTGTCCGTTTGTCTCTACCTGTCTCTCGCTCCTCTCTCCTTTTCTCCTTTTCTCCTTTTCTCTCGCTCTCAGGTGCGGCACCTGTACATCAGTGGCGAGCTGCAGCCCTGCTCCCTACAGCGCGTCGGCTCGGTGTGCAGATCAGTCAATCTCTCTCGACGGGGTGAGTCTGAAAAACTGACCCATTTGGGAAAAGCTGGAAAATTCATCAATCATGCAATCAAGCTGAAGTCTTTGGATGAATATAGCCGAGATGTGAACGTAGCTCTCCATTTGGATACCTTCTGTGTATTCAATGTACCCAACGGTTTTCCTGAAAATATATCTGCAGTGATACATTTAGGTCTAAAGGCAGCGAAAGATGACTAACAAAAGTCTTTTATCTAAATTAAAAACCCTGAAAGAAGTGAAGAGCTCCTTAGTGTAGGCCATTGTCATATCTTTAGAGAGTCAGCCTTGGGCCTGTGCTCCCACGGTGAATATTATGGCATTTATCTGCACAAGGTCACTCTTTTCTCAGATCTTTTTTCTTCCCCAAAGCTCTGTCTTATCTCTCTTTTACCTCCACAGTGTATTCTTTAATATATTTTTAATGAATTCTCATCTCCAAATACGGGTCTCATTGTGTCTCCCCACTGGATCTAATTCCACAGACTCTGATGTTCGGCCGAACAGGCTGCTGACCTGGTGCCAGAGGCAGACCGAGGGCTACAGGGGTGTGAACGTGACCGATCTCTCTTTGTCTTGGAAGGACGGCCTGGCCCTGTGCGCTCTCATCCACCACTTCAGGCCTGATCTCATGTGAGACGCTACCTCTTGACACTGCTCACCCAACATGCATCGCAACCCACAAAGCATATATTGCAAATTCACAGAGCATGTATCACGATTCACATTCTGTATATTTATAATACACACAGCATATATATTTCAACACGTCACAGCACATCCGGTATGTAAAATGCAGCTTATATATCAGTACATCTCAGGCCTTGATTTGACAGTATTAAAAGGTGCTACAAACACAGCTGGTTTGGACAAATATTTTGGAGCAAACAATTGCAATTCATTTTATCACTGGTTTCTCACTTGTGCTGTATGGCTGGATATGACTGGTTGGCTGTGACTGAATTTTTGTGAAATGGTACACATGCACGGTACAGTGGAGTTATATTGGTCTTTAAAATCCACTCTTAAATGCAGTGTTAACTGACCAGTTAACCCCTTTAAAATAAGCCTTGTTGTGTGTGTCCGAGTACACATATCTGAGATCGTAATATTACTATCACTGACATCATAGTCAATACATTGTGCACTATATTCTCCTGGCAGACCTGGCAGTGCCTGGAAGACCTACCACTTTATTTTTGTCTTCTGAGTCTCTGGTCTTAATCTCAAGAACCATATAGTCTACTATCCTGAAAGATCACATACATTGCAATGGCCCTGAGTAAAGTCTACTTTTTAGTAATTGTTTTTCCTAACTTTTGCCTTATATAACTGTAGATTAAATCGACAGTGCACTGTTTATTTGCATCTGTCATCTTAAAGCTGTGCAGGCTCATATTCTGAGTGTATTTAAAAGACTTTTTAACGATCCTTTCACACAAAAATGGGAGTGCGTTTCTGAAAAAGTGCTTTTCTATCCTGTAGATCTTATCGCACTAAAACATGCCTGGTTGCTGTCTGAAATGTTCCAGGGGCTCTGTCATGTGCTGTGCTTTATGAGTATCATCTTCACGACCGTGTGTGAAATCAGATATGAGCATGTTCCTGCTGTGACGTCTCCCAGAGCTCCCACACACTGCTGAGTTTTACACAGCTTACACTGGCTGCCCCCTCCGTGTCACAAATAGATGTGATATAATGGAAAGCCCAGAGCAGCAGCCAGAAAGACAAAAGCTTGGCTGTGTTGCCATTTGTTGTTGTTAACACGCCTTCCCCAGGTTCATAAGTTGTATCTGTCACTCATTACACTGTGATGGGGCCTCCTCTGAAAACCCAGAACATTTTTCACGTTTTACACACAACACATTTTACTTGTGCATTACTCTCTTACCTTTTCCAACAGCATTACAGCACCTTTTGATAGCCCCAGCATGGTCACAATGGTCACACGGTCACAATCCTGTCCAATGCCCCACCCCCTCTTTGTACCCCATCAGAGATTTTGACTCCCTAAGCAAGGAGGACGCGGCCGGAAACAGTCAGCTAGCCTTTGAAGTTGCCGAGCGAGAGTTTGGCATCCCTCCCATCATGGTGGAGCAGGAGTGTGAGGCTGACCAGGATCTGGACGAGCAACTCATGGTCGCTTATCTCTCCAAGATGTATGAGGTGTTCCGGGGTACCCCAGCACCTGGCACAGGTGAGCTGACCATGGTCACATATGCTTTCAGGGTGTATGAGGTTCTCAATTCTACATTCAAATTGAGTTAGTTGCAATATGTCTTAAAGCTCCAACAAAAAATGTAGTTTTGAAGTCTCCTTCCAAATGGGTCCATAGTGGGCATTTATTTACGCTGATATATTAGAACTGAACTTTGCAGAAAACTGTGAACTATTTCAAAAACGCTGTAATATGATTTGCAGGTTCCAGAAGACAATGGAATTCACAAGAGGAGTATTCTGCAAAGTCGACCAACACTGTTTGCAACCTGATGAATATAGTGCTACCTAGAAAACGGGTTCCAAAGGTAACCCCCCCCCCCCCCCCCCCCCACAATCCTCAAGGTTCCAAAGACAAAATATGAAAAGCCTGAGGCTGATTTTCCTGAACAGAACGTAGTTTTACTGGAGTTAGAAGAGATAAAAACTGTTCAAAAAGGACATTGAATCAATCCTTTATTCATGTTAGTTGATTTATTTCTGTCAGGATGAGAAGAAGCTGGAGGACAGTGACTCTTATAACAAACGAAGACGGAGGAGCAACAGTTACCTGGAAGAGGTTAGATATGTTTTAAAATATAACTGCATCCACAGATAGGTATTTCATATTAGTGTTACAAAGGTCTAGAACATAAAGGCAACAAATATTCAAGACAATTTCATGGGTTGTGTCTAGTATATGAATTTATAGTCTGGAAATACGCTAGAGATGGAATCAAAGAGACACTCTGCTTTGCGCTCCTGCTGATTCTGATTGGCCTGCTTTTTTTGACAGGCAACCAACTTCTCCAATCAGAGTGCAGATCTAGGGAGTGAGGCCAGTGACCTCAAGGAGAACAGGGTCAGGTCCATGGCCACCCAGTTGTTGGCCAAGTTTGAGGGGAACGCACCCAACTGCGTGCTGCTAAGGAAGGTAAGGACCTGCAGTGTCTCCCCAGACTAATTAGCTATGGTTACGCAAGGTAATCTTAGCCATTTACACCATCTGATAGAGTATATGGGTAGCAGTTCATACATATACTGTTGAACATTTATCTCTTTGACCAATGCATATTATTTACATTCTATCAGGCAATTTTATGGTCTGGTGCGATTTGTTTAAATGCGAAGCATGAGAAATAACATGCCATACTGTGTATGAATCGCTCAAACATGTATTGGACTTGAGAGTCCTGAGGACAGTAAATCATTTCTTTTAATTTCCACACCCTTTTGTAATGCCTTGCTTTTGCTGAGCACTGGTCCTCTCCTCTGTGTTCATTGTTTGCTAACGCACAGAGGAATCTTTGAACTGAGGGCTCCTTTTAGCACTCTACAAGCCATGAACCACTTTAGCACTGTGAACCACTGGCTTAGAAACCATTTCACTATTGACTGTGACTGTTTGACTAATGACTGATTCGTAGGTGTTGTATGGAGTATTTATTTTATATGAAATACACTTCCACATGTTTTGTTTCCCAAAACCCAGACATGTTGATATTCATTTAATCATTAACATTTCAGTAATAGTATTTCAAATACTATGTCAATAATAGTATATTAAATAGTATGTCAAAAGCTTCTCCCTAAAAGCTCAGTTTTCTCTTCTTTCTTTCCTGTCCTGTTAACCCTATCCTTGGCTTTGCTGAACTTCTTTCTAAGCCAAAGACTGGCTCAAGCACTGGGAATCTGCTGAGACCACGTTCTCTGGACATGACAGAGACCCTCCAGTTAGCCATGTCCAGGCTTGCTCCCCCTCCCCCTCCTACTCCTCCCAAACAGCAGGTACAGCAGCCACGGGCATCATGGGCAAGATGAGAGGGAATGCAGTCATACATTCTTCATAGATGTGTTGGGGAACACAAACAGTTTTGCTGTAAAGCACAGTCATGTACACGCTCAGGTGTTGAAATCACCAGCCCTCATAATTATAGTCAAGTTTCATAATGCACCCCCCCCCCCCCGCCCCACACACAAACATACACAAAACAAAAAACCCCTACCACACGTACAACACACACCACACACAACAGACAGCACAGTCCCTTATCAAGCACCATAAGCACATACACACCATAGCTCTGAATTTTCTCTCCCCCCTCCCTCACATGTAGCATTTATTTACAGTTCCAGTGTCCCCCCATGATGTCATATACAGCATTGTCCACGATTACGCTGCCCCCCAGCCCACAGCGTCTCCTCAGGAAGACCAAACCTGCCAGTCAGACTCCAGAGGGTCCGTCTGATACAGATTACCCAGAATACCCGACATCCCGCCGTGCCGCTATCATAGCTGTGGCAGGAATGCTCAAGCGCCTGCAGAGAGTGGAGGAAGAGATCAGTCAGGTGACCGGCCATGTGATCTCACGTGCTCTCACCATTGCGTGTAATGAATATTTATCAGGCTTCAGTATAACCTCTCTTGGCTCACTCTGGCTTTTTTCACAACTTATTCATGTATAATGCGTATAGCTTGACAATAAATAATCTCTGCACCAATACTCAGAGGGGTTTGCGCCTGACAAAAACATATTTTTTAGACCATTACATAGTTGACTCCTTAATCCATCCATCCAACTGGTGGCATGAATGGCCCTCTCATTAATTATCCTCTAATTGAATTCTGCAGTAAAGCTTTTCCTTTTCTTTTCCCCTTTTAGCCTTTTGCATGCTGTCTGTTTCCTCATTCACTTCTGTTTTAGATGCCACAGTAAATGCAGTTTAATTAATATTAAAACAATGTTGCAGTACAGTTAGTGTTACAGTCTGAGTACTGTATCCACTGATCCCAGTAAAGCTCATTGTATCTTATGGGTTGGCCTGGTGCACTGAAGCCCTGGAGCAGTGAGTGGTCTTGGTGCTGATATTCAAAATCATGAATCTCCACTCCATGAGTGGTGGGGGTTTCCTGGGTAATGACAGGATATTTCTGATTATTAATAGTGAATAAAGAGTGAGCACATATTCTACAGCATTGTTATGTGATATGTACTGCATATTGCTGGGGTTACATGTGCTCCAGTTTAAGAGCCATGTTTAAATAGATGGTTATGGCTCAGATGCAAGGTTCAGCCTGACTGGTGTTCCACACCTTCCCACATCCTGAAACAAACCTACAAGAATCCTGCTGCTCCACTTTCTGTCTCCATCCTGCCCCCCTGGCCATCCTGCGATGTGTCAAAACCCAGCTGTGACCTCTATGGTGTGAAACTGGATTAGAAAAGCACTCCACTGCAACACAGTTAACAAACTGTTCTGTGTTACCTAAAGCAGATGGTGTTGAACAAAACAAGAGCGTATTGTTTGTGGAAATATAGCTAATCTCAGTTTTAAATTGCCCAATAGCATCTGTGTTTCACATAGGGTTTTTTGTATGGCCAGGGTAGGTGACCTGAGGGTTTTTGAGGGCCAAGAACTGTTGGTTTTCCACCTTCCCTTTACCTGGGAGTCAGGCGTGAATATAGTCTGGTTAATCAGTTGCACTAATTCTTCAGTTAGTTACTTGGGAGAAAAGAAAACCAGGGTTTTGGATTTGAGGGCCAGATTTGAGTCTCCATGCCACGGGTGCGTAGGGCCTGGGCTTTCTTCAGAAGTGCTTCTCTTTCCCTCTCACGCCTCTTTTTCTCTCTTTCCTTTTCTTCACTCCATTCTGCCATCCTGCAGAAGAAGGCTCAGACACAGAACAATAGGGAGTTTCAGAACAAGAGCATAAAGGAGAAGGCCGTCCACCTGAGCTCTTTGTTCTCGGGGTGTAAGAGCCCCCCAGCCCAGGTGACTGAGTAATCAACCAGCCCCCCCCCCCCCCCTTTACCTGCCTCACCTCCCTGCATGGGTGTGTAGCATGTTTAGTGCTGTCGCAGTGTGTGAGCTTGTGAGCCCTTCCTAGATCACCCACTCCATTGTCTGGGTGCTGCTATGATGTGTTACAGTAGCAATGGCTTAGCAGTCTGAGTCTTATATAAATGTAGAATAGAAGATTATGTATGCTGGGGTGGCTACCGGTTTTATGTTAGTTAGCGTGTGCCCATATTAAGAGCCGCTTCAGCTAATACCATAAGCTAATACCATAATGAAACACTGAGAAAGTTTTTGATTTAATCCAAAAATAATGCTACTGTCATCACAAAGTGCGTCATGCTCACAAACTGGTAAAGGAATATGGGAATTAGTCATTATCTGTCTCACATTCCCATTTTAGAATCTAAATATGCCCTCCCCTCTTCAGTGCGTCATTCAACACAGTGCTCAGTCATTCTGCCCTATTAGTCACTGAAAGTGAGTACGTCATCATGGGAAATCGTAAGAAGATTTTTTTTTTAAACAATGTTATGCCCTGTCCCAACTTCAGCCAATTTGTTGTTCTGCCAGAAAGCTGCTAAATGAACTGCTTTCCATTGTTCTGCATTCAGAAAGTAGAAAGTTCTTTAAACGAGGTTTTTTCCCAATCCAGCCCAACCACTGGTGTAGCAACAGCGCTTATGAAACGACACTGCAAATCCACTTGTCCTGTGAGCTTAGGGCAGCGCTCAGATTATCTGGCTATTTCTCCATGGATACATTGATAAGGAAACAATTATGATGGGGCTGTGCTCTATACGGCTGAGTTATAGCCGTTACCTGGTAGAATACTTCAATCCGTCCAACAGGAAAACTCATTCAGCCAGATGTCAGATTTTAAAATATTTGTTGTACCCAGAGGTTTTCAGAATACAGATTGCCTACTAAAAAAGAATAATAAAAATACAGACAGAACAATAACAGACAGGGAGACATGTGTAATGGCTGCTCAGTGGTAGGTAGATGCTTTGCTTTCTTTAAAATGACAGGGTGGCTGTTCTATTGCTCTTTGGGACATTTTTTAAAATCCATGGCAACACAGACCACAGTCTTGTACCAGCAGACAGGCCCACACACAGCCACCCACCTACCACACCCAAAGGTGCTTGGTATCCTCTGCTACTTCCTGTTTTATCTCTTGTTTCCTCTTCATCTACTCTGCTACCACAGCAAATAATGACTGGTGTGTGTGTGTCTGCGTCCGTGCTTGCATGTATGTATGTGTGTGTGTGCATGCTTCCCTTTTCAGTGTCACGTCAGTGTCTGACCAGATGTAACCAGCACGACGGTGAAGGTACCAATGACTGATTGGTGCTGCTGATGTGGGTGTGGACTGAAACAAACGGGAATGGAATGTCCTATCCTGCTCATTTTTTCCCCCTCTTCCTCTCCCTGTCCTCTTTCTTCCTGCTGTATCTGCTTAAAACGTGTATCTGGGAATGAAATCTCAGGACCTGGATGTGCAGCTTTGTAAAAAAAAGAAATCTCTGCATGTGACTGAGGCAGACGTGGTGAGTGATTTACTGCACCTCCATTTACTAGACACGGGACTGAAAATGATGCAGTGGGCGTGAGGATTATGCAGATGAATCTTATCACAGTGGTAGCTACTAATGCTATGCCATGCTGCGTGCATTTGTTACATACACCCTCTATTTTTAGTACCATGTTTAATCTACCCCCCCCCACCCCCCATCAAAAATTCTTATTGCCAGTTGTGCTACAGTGCCACCTGAAGACCTGTGCAAAGACCTTGCAGTGTAGCCAAAGCATGGGTACTGCTGTTTCCCTAAGTCATGATCCAGCCACAATTGTAAATACTACAGGCCCCGCAGTACAACATGAGAGATATGCTGATTGGATGAGAGACATATCTCTCACTGTTGACAACTGTGAACATCTGGTGCATCGTTGGGAGGAACTGATGCAGTGGGAACCCTGGGTGACTTAGTCTCGCCATATGTCTGGCAAGGCAAGGCCAGTTGTGGTACTGGCCATACAGTATTTGGCTAATAACATAACTCATGTTTTGGAGCCTCTAGGCCATTCTTAAATATTTCAGTTGTTTAATCTGGGTATGGGCTGAACATTGTTTATCATCCCTGTGGGATAATTTTAGTTTGTAAGGAAATGTTCATTGTAACCGTTTTACCGGTTGATTTTGGTGGAGAGTCCTATGCTGTTTTATAATGGTATAAAACAGAAAGTGCTCATGTGAATCACGTGTGTCTTTGCTGTTTCTGGTTTTAGTGTGAAAGAAATGGCACCACCGACATGATATTTCCAAAACAAATGGAAATTTCAGATTCAGGTCCAGCTCAAACTTTTAATTCTTCCAAACAGGTATTGTTACTATGTGGCATTTTGCTACCAGTCTGCATGTGTTGAATGTGTTTTTTTTAGGCCTGGACTTTTAAGTATTTCCCTTTTTTAATAAGCACCCCTTGCTCAAAACATTCCACCCTAGATAGAAGAGGAGTTTAATCATGCATGCAGTTATTTTTGGTTCAGCAGACTTTTGTGGGGTAGAACTGCCAAAACACCCTGCTGAATAGTGAGAAACTGTTTATTTATGCAATTGTTCAGCACAGGACAGACGGTTCCTCCTCTGTCCACTCTTTGCTCCCATTGGTGGATTATAGATCTGGGAGTGGCATGCTTAAATGCCCATATGGCCCCACTGTTTATGAGAACAAATTCCTGAGACCCCTCCCTCTTTCATGGCCAGAATTTTGAGCAGAAAATTCACTTGTTTTGATAACGAATTCACGCGATGTTCATTTATTTTGCTAAACCACTTTCATTCTTCTGAGTCAAGTACATTAAGCAAAGGGAAGTGGTCTCAGAGTGGTCACAAAAAGTGCTGCGAATGTACAGAGAAATGTGTGCAAGTTTTAGCATTAAGCATTGAGCTGCACACTACAGATGTGATTGTGGTTACTTTCTGTTGCATGTGTGAAAGTTTCCCCTTCTTTCCCTAGTCCCTTCTTCTGCCTCCCTGTTACTTGGCCTCTGTTCTTCTCTCATTTTGTCTTCCACTCCTTTTCTTCCTCCCTCCTTGTCTTTGCTTTCTCTCTTCCTGGTGGTCAGAGGACTGTGGGGAAGGTGTCATCGGTCATAGGTGCAAAGGCGGAAACACTAGCCTACCTGTATGAGAACGACCACAAGCGAAAAACAGTTTGGTCATTTCTCTCACCGGTAAGCAGTCTTGGTCAGTCATGAAACCAGTCAGAAGAGGAAACCCTGCCACATGTTCTTTAAGGCTGTATTTGTGTGGGTGATATATTTGAGACAAAGGATCTGGCACCCTAGTTTCCAACATCAGGCAATATATTCATTAGTAGTGTTGACTGAATTATTCAACGGAAATATAAGGTTTACCAGAAACAGCAGAAACAATAAATTGTAAAACTGTAGAAATTATAGAACTTCTGGGTGTTACACCCAACTAAAGCACTCCTTGCAATGATGCTCCGGGCAATCGGAAATCAGACCTTGACTGCCAGTGTTGATTATGTTTGGTAGTCACGCAGGGCGATGCGTGATTGGTGGTTTGCTATTTCCCATATCATCACACAACAGCACCTCCTCTGGACAGTCAGGAGCCAGTCGTGTAGTCCTCCGGCACAAGTGACTGTTCAGTAGTGAAGGCCACAGACAGTAGTGCTGCTGATAATGGAGAGCAGGTGGAAGGCCAGTAGCAGTGCCCCTGATGGCCAGCGTGTTCCTCTTTTCCAGGGTTCCTTGCGAAAGGTGTTCCCACAGGTCCTTGGGGGTGGGGACAGGTGTCACTTCTGCGGGAAGCAGGTGTACCTGATGGAGCGCCTGAGCGCTGAGGGCCGCTGTTTCCACAGGGAATGTTTCCGCTGCCAGGCCTGTGGCTCCACCCTGAGGCTCGGGGGATACATCTACCACTCTGCACACGGTAGGCCATGCCCACACCGCCATGTTTCATTACTCAAGGCCTGATAAACGTGCACTCTTCAGTTCTAATGGATCACCTCAGCATAGCAGATATTTAATTGAATTGCTTCATTTCTGTGTTCACAGGCCAGTTTTATTGCAAGGCTGATTGTGCTCAGCTCAAAGGTAGCACCAAGCACCGGAGGAGGACGTTTGAACTTCAGATGGTAAATCAAAAAAACTTTATTCTCACTTATTAAAAACTTAATCACAAAAAGGCTCATAAAAAAAAAAAAAAACTCAGGTACATGAAGTAAGAGACTCATCAGTTAATGCTGGTTACATTTAGATGGCAATGGGTTCTTGTGACTCAGCCATGCCTCTTCGTGTTTTGTGTTTTGTGATTGGTTCCTCAGGGGAGTGGAGGGGCGGGGGTGCTGGAGGGCTTTCAGAGGGCCAGCCCTGACCGAACCCGGCGGCAGAGTGCTCCTGCAGGTATCCTCCTCTCTTTCCTCAGGGAGACCCTGCGTTGGCCGCTGCACGCACCCTGCCGCCTGACCCGCTGGGTGCAGGGCACCACGCGGGCCGCAGGGCGCCACCTGTGGGTTTATGCGGAGGATTACACCTTCCTCTATGAGCTGCTGAGCCTGGGCATTCCCCTGCTCTGCGCCCTGCAGGATGTCCTGACACAGATGAGCTCTGAGCCCAGCCCCCTTTCCCACTAGCCACGCCCCTCACCTGAGAACCTGCAGAGGGGCCAGTGTTGCCAGATTGGGTGGATTCCCGCCTAATTAGGCTACCTTTTTAATGTCACTGTGTGGGGAAAATGGCTTTGGGCAGGTTCGCCGTTTTCAAATCTGGCAACGCTGAGAACTGGGTCCTTTCAGCAGTGATATCTCATGCCATGGCCGCCTTTTAAATGTGAGCACAGGTTCTCACTCGCTACTAATGGCAACATATTGCACGTTTAAGGAATTATTAAGGAATCTCCTTAATAAAACAGACTTTAAAATGAGTTTTTATGAAGTAACCAAAAAGGAATGACTGAACGCACCTTAATCAGGGGAACCTCAATGGTGCTGATCGGGCACATTTATCAAATCCCATGGTAACTTTCACATAAAAATCTGCGCTTTCACTGTTGTATCCAATGGAAACAAAACCATTTTTTTGTTTTGTGACATGAGTGTTTACATTTTTCATCGAAGATTAGAATTCTACCTATGGCCATATTGTATATTTTACAGTGCGCTGTTGTTTAAAGCTTTATGTATTGTTCATTGTTCTTCTTATCAAAAGCACTCTGTGTTGCTTCTTTGATTCAATTCAATTTTGCTGTTGAATTCCGTCCACCCTCACAAATAAATAATTATGGTAATATATATAATTAGTTCAGTTAACAATTAGTCTTTGATAATTTGGTCTTTGGTAAATGTAACATTGACAATTAGTCAATGTTAAATTTACCATGTTCTTCACAGGCATTGCTTTATATTAGTACTCTTCTGTGAAGAATGCTAGCTCAGGTTGTGAGAATGGTTTACTGTTTAAAGTTTTAATGGTGGTTTATATGAAAGAGGTGTGCAAAAGACTTGTGACCTCACTAAGATCAGCATCACCTGTACTTACCAGTGCACTGGAAATGCACTCTGAGAGAGGACAATGAGGCCTCAGCCATTTGTGTATTTTCTCTAAAATGTATGCACAATACCTCAAAACAAATGATTTTCATAGCAGCATGTACTGTACATCCTGAATAATCTATTGACAGGGCTTATTGAGCTTGCTACATGTGTAGTGGATGGGAAGATGCTATGTAAATGATCAGACAATGTCCTTCTGCAGGGACGGATCTAGAAATGATTTTTTCAGGGATAAAAATACGACTAAGGTCCCCCATTACCCCTCTACAACCCGTGCACACACACCCCCCCATCTAGGGGCCCCCCAAAAAATGTTATTGACAATTCTGTTTTCTGTCCTGTAATTTGATTTAGAATTTATTTATTGAACCCATTCCTACAGTCTTGTATTTTAGAAACTGTTATGTTGTATTCTCTCAACACTGTTACCTTTGCTGTTTTTCACCTTCTGATCTTTTCCTATATTACATTTTTCCATACTGTCTCAATTTTCTCACAGTTGTTTTCAGCCTCCCAGCATCACAAGCTCTGATTGGCTGAAAAATGGCTACGGGAAGGTGATAGCCTGCATGGTCCATAGTCACATGACTAAGTTTACTGTCTTGCTGTGGTTGCCACTGTTCTTTTATCAGCTGTTATTGCAATATTATATTCATTTACATTTTTGCTGGGAACGGTGCATGGATTTTGTGTTTCAAAGAATTCAGATTTGTTTTGGTCTCCATCTGAAAACAATTTCTGACTTTTCATCCAAACCCACCCCAACCAAAAAAACCAAAACAAAGTGAGTTGCATGGCTCAAAGTCAAAGACTGCAGTTTCAATTTTCTTTTCATTAATAGAAATGCTGTGGATTTTTTGTTGTTGATCCTAACGTGCCTGTCAAACATTTCAACATCTCAGAGATCAGATGTAACATTTATCACTCCTGAAAGTGAACTTACTCTCTTCACCTGTCTTTTTTCTGTCTTCCTGTGTTATCCTCTGTTCCAGGAGCTGCTTATATGTCAGACAGTCATGTGAGAGTGGTCTTCTTCCTTAAAAAAGGGATGGGGGCAACTTCTGCTCTGAAGGTCCTAATGGTTGACATTTTTACAAATTCACAACCAGTTTCGTCCTGTAAATTTGAAGCTGTATTTATACTAATTCTTCTGTTAGGCTGTATTTTGCACAGTTTTTTTTTCCTTCTTTGGCCTAATTCATATTTAATGCTGTACGTTTAAAATAAATGGACCGACAAACTCCCTCATTTTGTCTTTATCATTCTTGCGATTTAAACCAAGCTGAATTTCACAAGTGTGAAATCTGAGAATGAATATAAGTTAGATGTGAAAAAACCCACCAACTGTAACACTTCCTCCCTAGCCAGTTATGGATCACCCTGCGGGAGTGCCACACCAGTCAGAACTGGCACAGACAACACCGGACCCTGAGGCGCATGCACACAGGAAGTGTCTTTGCAGGGTGAGCCGCCAGTAGTCCCACCTATGTCAGCTCTTAAATCAGCTTTTCAGCGCTTTGTGATGTGACTGCTGGCAGTGAACTTGAAATCAATAGCATCCGAAGGTGGAGTCACAGTTATCAGTGGCACCCCTGCTGTGAGTATTGTTCACAGCCATTATGACTTGATAACCCGCGTCCCAGTTCCTGTTTAGGACACAAAAGTACACATGCCAAAGGCGCATGCCTTTTTAAATCACACGCCTTTTTAAATTGTTCTGAAAGACATGGCATTGTGCAGAGATCAGAGCATGGGGTTGGCTGTGCAGGGAACAAAGGTCGAGCCGGTTCCACTTTTCTTTGGAAGAGAAAGGCTGTTATCATCTTATTCCTGAAGTGTAGCGATACCTATCGGGGCAGGAGCTGCGCAGACACCAGATTTCTGTTGCCCCTGTGTTTATGAGCCTGGATTGAGCTTTAACAGAGCACTGGCTCTCTTTGAAGATCAAAGACCTACGTTTGAAGAAAGGTTAAAAAGGAAAGAACAGAGTCGAAAATTAGATAAATAAAAAGTAAAAGGAAACCTGAAAGGGACCTGGAATATTGTAAAATGGCTATCCCTGAAAAGAAAATGAAGAGCCATATGATGGCTTGTTCAAGAAATAAAACCTGGCACTACTGTGTCTGTATCCTGTGTACAGTGTCATATTCTATCAGTACATTCATATTTACGTCTGTATGCCTGGAAAGACTACATTAAGCTTTCTGTATGAATTGAGGTATCTGTTAACTGAACCCTGGGCTCAGTCGGCTGAAGAAAGGTATAGACCAAATCAATGGCCCTTTTGAACCTAGTAAATAAATAGTAACTCCAATTCAGCATTGTTCCTGGATTTTTCCCATAGAACCTCCCTCAAACAAGAAATTGTCCATTGACTTTATTTCTGTGGATCTATCAGGACCTCACTGTGTGCCTGGGGGCATTGTCATGCTGAAACAGGAAAGGGCCTTCCCCAAAATGTTGCCACAATGTTGGAACCACAGAATCATCTAGAATGTCATTGCATTAAGATTTGCTTTCAATGGAACTAAGGGGCCTAGCCCAAATCGTGAAAAACAGCCCCAGACCAAGGTGTATCCAGATACTTTTGGTCATATAGTGTACATCTGGACTGCTTGCTTGATTGTTTGATTAAGTGATTGACTGACTGACTGACTGATTGATTGATGAGGATATGGTTACAATCTCTACAGGTCACTGGAGCAGTTCCTTTCCAAAACATTGAATTCTCAGCCTGTAATGCCACCTACTGTATGGTGTGTGAACAATCAAAGAAAAGCAGTACCCATATTTGAACTAATGATTATAAAAATGCTAGAACTTCTAGGCAAAAGTGTTGAAGTCACTTTTACCCCCCCCCCCCCCCACACACACTTTCTCTTTATCTTTATTTTGCTCTCACTCAGTCAGATACAAATACACACAAACACGCACACACACACACACACACACAAACATATTATATTCGTTATTCTTAATTATTTAAGAGTAATGGGGTGATCACACACAGGTATAAGTAAATAAACCTAATAACATAATAATATTTGAAAGAAATGTTAAAATCTAATCTCTTGGCTTGTTATCTGCTTGAATGAGGTCATAATTGATTGGCTCCCATAACAAAACTCATGTGCGTGACTCCTAGCCCACCCATGGCTGGATAATAAAGCACAGTAAACATATTTCCTGACCAAATTTTTAAGACCAAGGCAATTTACTGTATTGCTCATTCCCACTAGAGGGCAATGTTGACCCAGACAAAAAGTGATTTGGCTTCTGTGGTGCAGAGATCAGAAAGACTTCAGTCTTCCCAGTTACTTAGCATGAATTAAAGCTGCTCCTGTGCTTGGTTTGAACGTGTGATCCTCAAGGAAACATTGTCCATCATAAAGTGGTCAGCTGTGCAGGATAACTGTAGTTTTGTCGTATATTGATCATTTTTTTGTTCTTCTCTGATGTTTAGCCATGGGTGGCATGCAGACACAAATCAACCAGCTAGTTCAGTGTGGCAATGTAACTGCAGAGTCTGGAAGTTAGAAGAAATGCTTGATGATTTTTTTAAATGTCTTTTGTCAGATATATTTTTCTCTTGACATGTTTTGGGGCAGTGCATAGAAAGTCACACTGAGATAGCTGCAGTACCTCAAGGGGGTAATACACTTCACTTCCTACCCACACATTCTTATTTCTCAGGGTTAATTTAGTGTGAACTCTCTTAATTGTTCCTGATGTGTCACAAACCTGCTTCTTCCAGGTTTCTCAAGCAGAAAACTAAGGCCTTGAGATTTAAATCAGCTGACTGCATACAAGGTGTTAACAAAAACACAATACATTCATTATGATATCTGTTTGACTACTAAATAGCTAGTTTCATAGAGGTTGAGAGGTCTCTGTCTCTCTCTCTCTCTCTCTCTCTCTCTCGCTCTCTCTCTCTCTCACACACACACACACACACAGCATTTGGATGCAGCAGACACCCATGGAGAGCCTTAACTCGCCCCCCCCCCCTCCCCCCACACCCCCCCTAAGCACACTAAGGCCCCCCTCAGAGTCCACAGCTGAGTAACCAAGCAACCACTGCTTCTGGAACTGTAACCATGTAATGCAGAGAAGATAAAACAGACCCCTTGTGATCTTGGACAGAGATGCACTGCCACAGTGCTCTGATTTTTGGGTCCCTGTCATTTGGCATTTCTCTGAGGACTCGTACACAGGGAAGGGAAGAGACAGGGCTTCTGGAGACTGCCAAAAGTCAATATCCCAAAGCCAGGAGTCCACATGGGGGGCTTAGTCACAGCTGCCTGAACATGGCTCAGTTGTGCTTCAGCAATAAGGTTTTTTCCCCAACCTTTTTACTGAAAAGCAACAGTAATGTCAGCCCTAACCCTGACAATAACGTACAGTATCAAGGAGGAATCATGAACATGAAGGCATGGGAATGACCAGCACTTCAGCAATACGTGGCTGGTCAATATGATTGCAGAAACAGAGCTGTACCTTACAGGCCAGATTAACAAGCTGGGCAGAGGCTTGGCTTGTGGTGGTAACCTGCCTTGGATCAGCATCTGCCAGGTACACACTGGCACTGTGGAACAGGGTAGAAAGTCAATATCGTTCTGCTACACTGATGTTCTATGGTCTTTACAATAGTCTATATGAATATTGCTGCATGTGATCACTGCTGTATGTGAGAAACTGTTTTATATGTGTTGGTGGTGTGAATATAAGCGGCGTGCTATGATTTCTCAACACTGCCACAAGCAATATCCCAATAACCGTTTGCATTGTTGTAAAACTCCACAAATCTTGTAATGCTCTATGAAATCTTTCATTTTTGTGAAAAATATCATAGTTTACCAGATTTTTAAACCTCAAGGCCTACGGTGAGCTCTATAAGCATTTGCATAGGCATTTGCAAATTCAGAGCTCACCAGTGCCTTCTTTCTAATGATGTTGATTTTGGTAAGCCTAAGGTTTGGCCTATGTTTCTCTTACTATGTTTAGTCCTCAGTCTCATAATGGCTTCCTTGACTTTCATGGGCACAGTATGCACACTTTGTTGCTGATTTGAAAACAACCCTAGATTAAATTAATTTTGCTCAAACCAGTGAGCCAGACTGTATGGTTTATTACAGTTATGCTTCACAGGGAATGTTCAATGTTGGGATGGTGGGACAGTAGCTGTTAATAGCTAACTAAGGCCAGAATTTCAGGCCAGCCATGAGTGAGTCTGAACATGCAGCTGTTTCCATTGTTTTGAGTTTGTTTTGATATGATGTGTCAATTTTTGCTTCACTTTCAAAACCTAACTTGCATAACCTGAGGCAACATTCCCTCATCAACCAGAATGAAACACTTTCTCCAGGTATTGAAACACCTTGGCTCAAAGGATTAGCAGGTTAGGTGTGTTTTTAGCATTGATTCCCACCTTCAGCTTCAGCGCTATGAGGGACTCCTCCAACTTTAAATATAATTTCATGGCCTAAGGCATCACCAAACCATCATCCATGTTGCATACAAATAAAGACATGTCATATACAAATCTCTGTGACAACCATCAATTCAAAAATGTCCAAAATTCACCAAAGCTTCAATATGCAGTATAGCGTAAACTACCTGATGACCAAAAAGCATATATTCAATAGTGCTACATTCACTTCTCATCTGATGGGAATTTTTTTCTTTTTTCTTCTTCACTCTACAGTCTCTAATCAGGAGTAGCAAATCGAATGTTTCCTCTGTGAGGAGAAGAGTCGCTGGTCAGAGGACAAGGCCTGTTTTCACATCAGGTGTCCATCAGTGTGAGAAATAAACCAATTCCTAAATGAGAGGGAGCAGCTAATCCATAATGTCTCAGAATGGGATTACAGCGACGGCTGAATGGATGTATGATGTCCTTGTCAGATCCATTTACACACGGAGAGTAAATTCTTTTGGTTGAATTATATATATATATTTTGCTCTATTCAAGAAAGGTAAAAATCAAAGAGGATAACAAATATCAGAAGGACCACAGCTGAGAAAGTGCCGTGGCAGGGACCAGACTCCCACATCGCGTGAGGGGAATCGCGTGTGGCTCGAGCGCTGCCTACCCTACGTACTGCGCATTGCACCGGCTAGCTCCCTTCATACCATTTTTTTTCCCCAAAGAAACAATCTCTGTTCGCTGGTCCACTAAAAATATCATGCAGTCTGATCAATATCGTTGGAGCCAATTTCAGCTCAGAGGGAAGCTAAGCACATAACTGATGAACTGTCAGCTGTAACTGGCTGATCTAAGCGCACACAACCGTGGTCAGGGAGTTGTGTAGCAGAATGGTTAGAGAACTGGGGTTGTAATTGAAACAACGAAGGTTTGAGGTTTTTGGTACCACTGAGCAAGGTGCTTAACCCAAATGCTTCTGCATTCACTCAGCTGTATTTTGGATACAAGTTAAAAATGTAAAAAAAATGCATTTATATTCTGTATAAGAGGCTCTGCAAAATGTGAATGATGTAATTGCATGGTAATTGCAAAGATGCAATTGTAAAGTAATTGCAGAGCCAGGTGCAGGTAGAGATCAGTTTTTGGTTTTTACAGTTCTGGCTGCCGCCTAACTTGTGAATATAATGAGGTGATAGAATTACAGGTTGAACATTTTTTATGTACATTACATTACAGGAATTTAGCAGACACTCTTATCCAGAGCAACTTTGCCACCGTTTTTTTTTACATAGCATTTGTATCCATTTATGCAGCTGGATCTATACTGAAGCAATGCAAGTTAAGTACCTTGCTCAAGGGTACATCGGCAGTGTCCTACCCAGGAATCGAACCGTTACAAGACCAGTTCCTTACCCATTATATTAAACTGCCACCTCTGTATATGTAAATATACACAGCAAGCTTGGGGCAGGTATAGAATTTCTCAATACAGAAGTTCTGGAATTGTGAAACTTCACAACTTTTCTGGGTGGTTGTGTCTAAGTGCTGTTAGTGTCATTACAGCTCTTGAAGGGGTTTTGTCTCAGAACTGTAATGTCTGGAAACCATTTCAACTGTGCAGACAAGTTGCAATGAACACAATTACTGCTTTTTATAGTGACATAAAAATTTATAAGGACATTTCCCTACTCTTCTGTATAAAGATCAGCCCAACATCCAAATAACAAAAAAGTTGGGAATAAATTTATAATAATTTTTATTATTATGGATTTCAGTAAAGTCGCAGTGGAAAGCTCTCCTACATCTAACATCTGTCTAGAAATAACAACCATTTGCATTTTATAAAAATCAACAATCGGATGTTGAAATTGCATTGAAATTACATCAGAGGTAATAGACCCTGTAAATAAAGAGAGGATGGACAAAAATAAGAATTGGAGGATGCATCACTTCCATATTTCTGCACATGGTGAGATAGATGCTGGTCATTAAAGAAAACAGGTCTTTCAGAAAAAAATGCCAATTCTCTCAATCTTTAACACGTAGCGTGTCCATAATCATGTTCCCTAAAATAAACCCTGCTTCACAGCAGAACTGTAAATTGTGTTTCACAACATTTTTTTTTTTATTCCAGGAAATGAACAGCGTTTCCTTTGTTTAAATGCTAAGAAGGATATTTAGTTTTGCGGTTTCAGTAAAACAATCATATTGGCAGATCTTTTCCCCGGCCAAAAACCCCAGCACAAAACGTACAGCCGTGAGCAACCTGAAATTTAAACGCCTTTCCATTCGGAAAAGAAGAACATTGTTGTAACACAAATGCCTCAGAACGGGAATGTCTTGTACAGCTGCCAAGCGCAATGTTGCTGAAATGTTCCTTTTTTCATAAAAGGAGATACAGCCATAGGCCAGGAAGCCTCCTTCATTGCACTGCACTGCATGGCCTTGCAACAGATTTTAGCGTATAATAGCATGGAAAAGGTCTCTAAAAATGACTGCCTGTGGAAGCGCAGTGTCTATTGTGAAGCCTGTTTACATGAGTTTGTGTGGATAATGGCATTTAGGGGGGAGTGAATAGGGTGGTGAATAGGCCCTTTGTTTAACAATGTTATTCTCAAATACAAACTAGACAGAAGGAGGGCAGGCGTACCTGGTAGATAATGAGGTGAGAGTGAATTTGACATGACTCTCACATCCCTGCCTAAATGAGGAAGGTCCTGTGTTTCGGTTAGCGAGTGCTACCTGCTTCATTTCCTCCTTTTTCAAAGAGACCTCAAAGAAAAATGCTTTTTAGAGCTCAAAAAATGTAAATAAATGCCCTTCTCTTGCAATGCATGCTAGGACTTTTCCGCGGGCAATTGTACGTAGCAATGTGAAGAAAACGTGTGAAAAGAAACAGTATTGCGCAAATGTTCCCACAATGAAAACAACAGGAAGCCTCTGATATGATAATGAAGGCTAGCGCATGACAGAGAAACGGATGCCTTTTATGTAAAGGGTTGTGAAGACTTTCAATATTGAACGCCGTACTTGATAGGGAATATAAACCCATCTTTATATGATATGTCCCAATCTTTACAGGATCCGACATTCCTCTTTCTCATAAAAGTATTAGCAGGATAGCACATAGCAGCAGTCAGGTCTTACAGTCTATTTTGTCAATGAGTGTGACAATTACATTATGACAAATAGTCATAATGTAAAATAAATACAAATATGTATTGTTTTTCACGAAAGCATTCTTTCCTTGGCAAACCATTTTCTCCCGCAACACAACCTGGGAACAAGCAAGAAGTGCCATTGTTTCTTATTGATTACTATCAAAGAACAGTTTATTAAGGGGTGTCTTTTTCATTTGAAACCAGACTAAGCTCTTCTGGGGGACAGCAACGTTCGTATATTAGTTCAGCACACTGAGTTTGGGGTGTGCTGAACAAAACAAAGAGCACCATCACCTTAAAGACAGTAAGCCTGTTCACTGATGTAAGTAAGCTGATGGGTGTTAATTAGATACGCAGAGATTTAACCTGACAGAAGTTCCTATAGTTCTAGAAGACTGAGTCACGGTGCCCTGGACCTGTATCAGTTTTAAGATATTTTTGATTCATGTATAATTACACATCTAAAAAGCAAGAGCCTGACCAAGCATTTCAGAGGGAAAAAAGAGAGGAGATTGCATTGTTCGGAAGGAACACCTTGGTCTCCATCGTTCATTATGTTGAACACATACCTTCAGTGGTGAAAGCAAGCTTGGTGTTAAAAGAAATGAAATGAAGGCCTTTGTTGAATCCATGTATCTTTTCCAGCTAATCAGTCACTTTTTACCTTGAAGATCAGAGATGGAAAAGAATTCTCTCTCAGTCACATTTTTGACCCCCAACTAATGGAAGCAGTGTTAGAGTTTCTCCAAATGTATGGCCTTTTATTTCCGAAGGCCCACAATAGTCTGACCTTTACCATTTCTGCTGGTAGAGTTGACTGGTGCCATTGGACAGAAGCAGTCACTCAAGGATTCTCTCTTTCAAAAGGATTCAGCACATTCTTTATAAAAATGTCATGGTAAAGTACCCAATATTTCAATCCATCAAAGCACAAATGGAACACAGAGAAACATATCCAGTGTGCAGGAGACAAATACTGTACAGCTCTCATCGATTCAGCTCATGGAAGAAAATAATCCTTTATTGGTGTTTTGTGTACCACCCATTAAATAGTAAAAAATAATAACAACGATAATGTTACATTGTGAAATGGCTATTGTAAGTGTGATATGGAAAAACATGTCAATTCTCTTTAATGTTTTCTACTTTAGGGCAAGAATTGTGGTACATAAAAGGAAAAGGTTTAAAGGTTTAGTAAGCACCTGTAGCAGCCCTGGTTCTAGCCCACATTGGTAATGGGGGCAATGAGATACTTTGGTGCGGCAAACAAATGTTGGTCTGCAATATGAACATAAAAAGTGCACTTTCAAAGTATCTGATTTCTTTGACCTTATAGTAGGCCCTAGTCTATTGTGCAACCTGTCTCCCACAGTAAGCATTGGCTATATTCAATCAAAGTGAAATCAAAGTTTTTTGCTAAGTTGCAGACTAATTTTAGCAGTAACCTAGTGCCAAGATAGCAAAGGTCCAGATAGATGTCTCATGCCATAATATGGTGTAAAAACAAACTTGTAAAGTATGTTTACGAAACAAGAGCAATGTTTAAATTATTTCTTGACCAAAAATATGTAAATAAAATGTACATTTGTGACAATATTGCTGAGGAACAAAAATAGTTGCATTATAATCTGTATGCAAAAATGTCAGGCAGTTTACTCTCACTATGATTCCTAAATAGTTGGAGAGTGCGTGTCATGCCTGATCCTTCAAGTACATGGGCACACTCATTTCCGGATGCCGTACCCTCCCAGCTGTACAATGGGAGGAGACCAGGAAAGGTGTGCCATACAGCAGTAGCCAAATGAGTGAGTATATAAATGGGACAGCAGCCTCCATACAGACCCGCCCATAAACATGACTGAGCAACAGAGAAGAGGAACAGTTATAGCTTCACTTCACTTACTGAGAGTCAGGTTTCCTCACCATCAAGTGAGTCCATACAACAAATACTTCCATGAATGTTTATTTTGTCAGTTGAACTACGTTTAATATTTTTACCAACACATCAACAAAAAGTCAACAAAAATGTCCAACACATTAGAGAACTAATCGTAGTGGGTATTCTAAAAGACAAAAGCGATGTTAAGCAAGTACTTCCCTAAAATAAATGTTCAAATTTCCCTCACAAAATCAGACAGTGCAGCTATGATATCTTCTATCTGCAATGTCTCATAGTTGTGCAAGAATAGTTGAGAGGGCAGATTCAGTAAATTATTTATGAAATAAATTGTGCCAGAAACAAAAATGTAAGAATGCTTTATTTGGAATTCTGGAATTACCTTTTGCATGCCTTATCTGGAATGCTGCTTTTGTTCACACTATAGAGCCATAGCAGAATATTTTCTTAATGCTTAGTAGGTCCTAACCCTGCAAATTGGAGGGACATCACAGAAAATAGTCAGTTCACACATGAAGCCAGCACGGAACACTGGCAGAACAACAGGGAACTGCAGGATGCGGGAGGGGCACAGCTGGATGGCAATGGGCGGAGTTTGACAGCAAGCCCCACCCAATTAATGCTAACAATTCTCCATTGACTAGGGGGTAAGATGCCTAAAGGTTGGCCTTGACATCAAGCCCCACCCTCCTGTGGCCTGCAGTCAAATTGCCCCACACTCGCAGTCTACCTTAAATGCAATTTTGACTCACACACACACATTTTTCTGGTAGCTGAACCCACACATGGCTACCTTTTTTAAAAATTGAAATGGCCTCAACTTATTTCCAGAGGTGGAAAGTCCAGGGGTCAGAAAGTAAAATCCTGCCATTTGATTGTACTACTCATGAACTCAGCCAGCGAATTTGACTAATAAATTCTATCTTCTGGCTAAAGAATTGTGCAAATTAGCAAATTAGCAAATCCATGTGATTGGAACTTCTACTTCCTAAACCTGGGATTTTTGACCTCTGTTTATTTCAATCTCTCAATCTGTACACAATATATGTTTGTGTACAGAATGCATTGAAATTTAAAATAAATATAATTATTTAAGTGATCAATTTGAAATATTTTTTCTTGGTTAATAATTTGCATGCATAAATATAATCTATGAACTAGGTACATTCGTCCTCAGTAATCACCTGGGTCTGGGTCTACCTCCCTGTCACCTGAGTAGGCCTAAGATAGGCCTACCTCCGAGATCAGTGTGCTTACTAACGATGTGGGGCTCCTTCAGTTATATGGTTTCCACGGCATTTATTTATTTATTTCACAGGGACAATACTGATCAACATCACTATTCTGTGATGTACAGTAAATATTCCATATTTAGTCAAATGGCTCATTTCCAACCACACAGAATACTTTAAACTGTGAAAAAGGCTGTTTATTATGGATTCAGTTTATATTTATATATATATATATATATGGACGACAACACGGCATAAAATGATTCATCTGTCATAATCGTCAACATGAATTATGTCATTTAATGTGGAAAAACGTAGTCTACTTTTTCTAAATTCTGAAAATGCATACTCACAAGTCCAAAACCTGCTTAAATGTCCAATTATTTTGTACATCTCAAACGAAGCAAAGAAAGAGCGAGGCTGACAAGGTAGGTAGTGTAAATCACAAAAGCTTGTTTAGGCCAATGCCTCTGTTGCTCAGTCCACCCTTTTCACGTAGCGTAGGCTATTACCATATTTTGTCTCCGAAAACAGGGGAGGGCGCATGGGACAGGAAAGCAATAACTGGGAATGCTTACATTAGGAGGCTGGGCAAATACTTGGAATTCCGCTTCCGTTCAGAGGGAGTAAACTTTCAGTAGATAGCATTCCGACCTGAAGGTCTGAGATATTATTACTGTTTTGATTTAGCGAAGCGTCGTAGCCTGTAATCTTATCGATGGCTTCTTCGCCGCAGAAATCTCCTTCTTCTCCAAAATCACCGACTCCAAAATCTCCACAATCAAGAAAGAAAGATGACTCATTTCTGGGAAAACTTGGAGGAACTTTGGCAAGAAGGAAAAAGGCAAAGGAAGGTATATAATCGCAGTATTAATTTTAAAGTATAGTTTATATAACCGTAAAGTGTACTATCGGGCTGAATTTCCAAAGTTGCATTGTAGCCTACTGGGATAGCCTACTATGTTAACTTTTCCTCGTTATAAAGTAGCTAGGTTAACTGCATTCAGCGAAAGAAGCTAGTATATCGAGACCTCGAAAACGGTAGTGTCGCCTTTCCCAATAAAAGAGTTTTAACTTATACACATTTAACTCATTGGCATAATGTAAGTGAGGTGTTAATTTATATTATTTCTAAATGGGTGTGCCCTGACATCTTGAAATATAGTGATATGACGTCACGACGCAGCCATATTTTGGTAACAACTTAGGTATTGTGGGCTATATTATTAACAATAAAACCATTCACTCGAATCCTTGAGTGAAGAGCTCGTATATATGGATTGTATCGCATTTCTAGTAGCCTAGACTAGAATATCAGCATACCATACACAGTAGGTTACGCATAGCCGGAGGATACCTTAAATGCTAGCATAGATCATGTAGCCTACAGCGCTATATCCAAGCGATTCTTCATACACTTATCAAACTACAGTACCATCGTCATGAAGACTTAGCCATATGTTTAATGTGAAATACGGTATCTACACGTAAATTATACCCGTTTCCCTAATCTAGGTATAGGCAAATGAACTCCTAGGGATTTATAAAGGTTATAGACATATTAAAACCAAAGAAAATTTATAGGCAGAAATCTTATATTTCTATTTGCATGATAAAGTTAGAGGAAAATCCAACATATTTGAGACAGAAACCGATTTTAGGGCTATCTGCACGAACATCATTCCAGGACTGGGCGCAAGCAACTTTTGCTAAAAACAAAGTTTTTAGCATGTTTACTTTGCTATATTTTTTTTTAGTATATTTAATTCTCTGTAATTTAGTAACATTTAATAGTTGTCTATAATAACAAAATGAGGATTAACAGAGTAAATTAATTCTGTTATACTTGGGTTAGTTTATGTGTTAGTCCGTTGTTACCGATGAGATGAAGCTGGAATAGAGCATGCAGTCCGAATAGAGCACATCGCTGTGTTTACCTTCTCTGCAGCTCTGCCCGGTTACCATCTATGGGAAAGAGTGTGGTTTTCTGGTGCAGATGTCGACATCCAAGAATCTTAGCCTCTTTTCGGATCCCTCTGTTAATTGAGCAATCTGGAGTTTCACAGGCATTTTGCATGAATGTTGTTTGTGCTGTGTTGGTTCACCTCTTATTATTTTTTGAAGATAAGACATTCTAAATTTTTTTCTTAAATAGTTGCTGAAGTACGCTTTATTGGATAGTTTACTGTATTGTATTTGTATGATATTATTAAATGCGTATTCACCCCCCCCCCCCCCCCCAACCCCACACACGCACACACACACACACACACACACACACACACACACACACACACATTGCAGCTATGAGTCACAGTGGCCTCATTCTATTCCCAGAGTGCACTTTTGTTATGAAGGGTTTGCATTAATGAGGATCCACAGCCGTGTATCCGAGAGCCAGCAGCTGAGCCCTCTTCATTCAGCATGGGGGGCGGGGGGAGGGGGGGGGGGATGTGCAGGCTCGGATGGAGAGTGACCAGGATGTCCACATGACCAATTCAATCTGATGGAGAGCTTCTCCTGTCCCATGTGGCTGATACATATTCAATTATGTAGCGCCGGCATTGAGACGTGGGGAGAGGGAAGCAAAAGCGAAGGGAGAACGGGGATAGGACAAGGGAGCGAGGGTGGTGACGGAGAGGACGCATGTGACAGGAAACGACATCGGAGCTCTGGGGAGGGCGCGATGGGATGCAGAGCTCTGTGCCCAGGTACGGCCATGCTGTGCTAAGGTAGGGTTGCACTGTGCCTATGTAGACTATGCTGTGCTCAGGTAGGACTGTGATATGCTCATGCAGGACTGTGCCCATTTAAGGGGAGACAACACTGTACCCAGGTAGACTGTGCTGTACTAAGCTGGGACTGCATTGTACTGTAATAAGACCATGTTAATGCTAAAGCAGGACTAGCCTGAGCTAAATTAGTATTGCACTGTGCTCAGAGAGGGCCATGCTGTGCTGAAGTAGGATTGTGTTGTGCTCAGGTAGGACTGTGCATTGCTCAGGCAGGACTGCATTGCAGGAAGTTGGAAGGGTCTGGAGGTACACACACATACACACACAGGTCAACCATGCACAGAAAGGTACAAAAAACAGACACATGCAAATGCCTGCATACACCTAGACACTCACATGCACACAGGGTGGCCAATAAAAGCCACTGGGGTTTGTATCAATGTGCACTGTAAAACATAACTGCTTAAGGTGATTTACTTTTATCGGCTTTCTTAGTTGTTGTATAACTGTGTGTGTGTGTGAGACATCATTGTTGCATAACTGTGTGTAAATGTGAGTTGCAGCTGGGCTGTTCAATATCTTGAACAGATGGCTGTGTGTGTCTTCGTATACAGCCCTTTTTCTCTGAGTGGAAATTCTAATTCTTGTGCGTTCATGTGAAGTCTGTTACTGTCTCAGCCTGTGAATCTGGCGTGGTGGGGGAGAGGGGGGCGATGGTTGGTGGGAGGTGAACAGGCTGCCAGGTCAGGGTTGGTGTTGATTAACTGGATGTCAACCACACCGGGGGGGGGCACCCTCCGCAGGGTTCCCATGGAATCCAACACGGGACGCTGTCCTACCGGAACTCGCTCAGCATCTTTGCAGTGATTGCTCTTCCAGTAGAGACAAGCCAGCTCAGCGAAGCGGGACTGGGTCAGGGGCGGGGTGCCCCCTGCACAGGCTGGGTTTTATCTCCTCACATGCTGAGTCCCACAATGCTAGACAGGGTCAGTTAAATGATTGAGGGAAAAGGAGGAATCAGCATGACTCGCACTCACGGATCGATGAGCGCTTAGCAACCAGACAGACTCGGATGGCCCTCGCTTGTAAGAGCACCCAGAATAACACGTAGCCAGATCTCAAAGAACCCGGAGAACTGGGATGATGCGGTGATCCAGTCAAGGCATGAATGGCTGCAATCAATGGGAAATGATTAGCCACGTTCTCGTGGTGTCAGATTAGTCACAAAACCCTTTTAATTACAGTAATTACAGTCTTGGATGGTGTGGCCCTCTTGATCAGCTGAAACTGTGATTTGTTCAATATTGCTGTAATGACTTTACCTTTTACCTGTGCTGGTACTAGATCAGTAGAAAATGATGCCTTCAAGTGTCTCTTCAACGGAGCAAAGTCAGGTGGGCAGGTATGGAGGATGTTAAAGCAGGTGTGTAAGAATAGAGGAACTGAGGCCAGGTGTGTGTGACTGAAGGAACTGTACCTTTTTGTGAACCTGCGATTGGTTGACAGCAAAAAATGATAGCCTATACATTTGTTAATTCGGAAATGGACACCGCTGCCTGAATAGCTTCTCATTGGGCATCTTTTGTATCTGGCATTGTGTGGCATGTGTACCTTGTTTCTGTAAATGAAGTGAATACATTTTGACAACAGGCCGTCATGAGCTGGCTTTTATCAATATGAATGCCAAGAGAGTAATTTGTCCAGGCCTGTTATTTTCCACCCCTGTGGAAGAGTGCTAGGAAAAGGTTAAACTCTCATGCAAATGGGAAAGGTTAAGGTTATTAAAACAAAATTATTGCATGGCTTTGACAAGAAAATAAAACTTCTGCCTGCTGATTACAAAATAGCCATTTAACTTTGAATAGTTTAAGTGGCATTCCCAAGCCATTTTTGAGAAAAAAAATAGGAGAAGCACAGGCAGGTTCAGGGTTGCAATGAGAGGGCATCGGCCTAAAAGAAACTGGGATTTGATTTGTGTGGCCTTCCCTGAAGTTTCCCTTCTGCTCCCCAGTGTCTGAGCTTCAGGAGGAGGGGATGAACGCCATCAACCTGCCCCTCAGCCCCATTCCCTTTGAGATCGACCCTGAGGACACCATGCTAGGTACAGTACAGCCTCCAGCCTGCATGTTAGCACCATGCGACTTCATCCCTCACAAACAAATTCATTCCATGCTGTCCCATGGTTAACCACAAACCTCTGGGTCCTCCATATATCTGTCCATCTATCTGTTTTTCTCGCTCTTGCTCTCTCTCATTTTTACTGTCTGTTACCGCAGAGGAAAATGAAGTCCGCACCATGGTTGACCCCAACTCCAGAAATGACCCCAAACTGCAGGAGCTGCTGAAGGTCAGATTTTTTTATTTGTGTGATTAAATTGATTGGAAAAGTGAATAGTGTGCCAGCTGCTGGGTAGTCATTGCTGTGGACATTTTGCTGTGCTTAAACTGAAGGGCACAAGTGGCGGTGGTCAGATTGTGCTCTGTTGGAAAGAATGTATTTATCAGAAGGTTTCTTTTAAGACTAGTCTGAAAATTCACTGTGGGATCCTCAGATATAATCTTCATGCAGTGTGATTCCAAACTAAGAGCATTTTGTTCCTAATATCCACCTAAGCATGTTTTTGCTATTAGAAATGTTGTTATCTAGAGGAAGTAATCTATTGTATGAAAACACCATAAATTTCATTTAATTTCTAATTTCTCTGTTGAACAAAAGTGCTGTGGTGTGTGTTGCAGTATTTTAAATATATGAGTGTTTTTCTTTGTCACAGGTGCTCATAGACTGGATCAACGATGTGCTGGTTGGGGAGAGGATCATTGTCAAGGACCTGGCGGAAGATCTCTACGACGGGCAGGTTCTCCAGAAGCTCTTTGGTTAGAGTCTCCCTCCAGCCTGGACTTGCATTCAAGTGCAAGTCAAATATATTCAGGACAAGTTCAACTGCTTTATAAGTATATTCTGAGGGGTTCCCAAAGCCACAAACATTCCTTCAGAATCATGCAGAAGTCACAGAAAATGGTCAAGTATCCCATATTTAAAATATCGTTTTTGAACTAAAGTAATATCACTCGAAGCTTTAAAAACTTTTTAAAAATCCTAATTTTATTCATTTACAGCTAGGGAGGCATATCTGGAATTCTACATCACTAGTTTGATCATGTGATTTACTGTTGAGTTTAGTCATTTTAGAGTGTGCTTACATTACGAATGGATTATAATTTTGTTTGCTGGCACAGTATGCTGAGTCCCAAAAGAAGCTATTAGTATTAGTATTAGTAGAGACAAAAAAAATATTTGGTGAAATATAATTTCATCATTTCTCGAATTTTCTTCTGGAATTCTGTCCACAAAGATGTATGATTTGAGGTAAATGGATTAATGTGACAAAAGCACTCACTGAAAACCTTACCTCCAGCCTTGGGAAGCTTGATTCTAGCTCTGCTGTTCTGCCTGGTGTAGCGTCACCCTCCCTGGTATGAATGCCATGCTCCCTCTCTCTCCCTTTCCTGCCACCACAGAAAAGCTGGAGGGGGAGAAGCTGAACGTTGCCGAGGTAACGCAGTCGGAGATCGCCCAGAAGCAGAAGCTCCAGACGGTGCTGGAGAAGATCAATGAAACCCTGCGCGTCTCGCCCAGGAACGTAAAATGGAACGTGGACTGTGAGTGTCCGGACAGCCTCCCCAAGCATTGGACACTGTGCTTTAGCCATAGCTTAGCTTCGGTACCTTCTAGTGTACAGCAGTGTGAACATTAATGCGAATGAAAAGGATCGTCTCACTAACTGTGTTAAATGTTTTTTTAGAAAATAAGGTTTTGCCTCAAATAACCCATGGATAAGTAGTGGCCAGTGAGTGAGTACAGAGCATCACTTTTCACATATAAGTGAATAAGGAATGTTGCATTTTTGTGGGTCTTTACAGTTTTTTTACCATCGGTAGTGTGCTTTAAGCTGATGCTTGAAGATAATGAATATCCTTTGTACTTTTGTTCCTCTGAAATTAGCGCAATTTTCAGTCATGCACTCCCCTGTAGTTTTTATGGCTAAATCATATTTTCAGGGATGTTTTTTTCACTCTTGTGATCACCACGTAGAGCATTGTATATCAGGAGTCTTGACATCAGCCAGTACGCTGACGATGTGCTGTTATGATAGAAGGTCGTATCTGATTAATTAAGCTCACACACTCAGCTGAAAGCCAGGGATTGTTTTTGTGTGCGACCACTGGTTGACCTCGTAGTTTGAAAAACTTAAAGAAAGACCTGTCCATCCTTGTTATGGGTTTCCTGGGGAAAAGAAGAATTTAAGACCAAGCTTTGTGTGTTATTTATAATTATACCTGTAGTTGCTGAGTGGTTTGTGGTAAGGATAAGTACCGCAGAGAGAACTGTGCTTGGAGAACGTACACAGCAGAGAGAGCAGTGGAGGATAAACACAGCAGAGAGAGCAGTGTTCGGAGGATAAACAGAGCGTTCTCACCCGTTCTTCTTCTCCCTCTTCCTTTTTTTCCCCAGCGGTCCATGCTAAGAGTATGGTTGCCATTCTTCACCTGCTGGTGGCTGTGTCCCAGCACTTTCGGGCCCCCATCAGACTCCCAGATCACGTGTCCATTCAGGTTGTGGTGGTCCAGGTAATCTCATCCATTTCCTCTCGAAGTGACATTTGTCGAATGCGATCTTGGTTGCGGTTCATGATCTGGCATGCGTCGCCTTTGGCTTGTATATGCCGGTCTGACATTGGGAGAGGGGAGGAGCAGGGAGGGGAGCTTCCTGATGTCTCCCGGTGCCCAGGAGGCTGTCGGGACCGTGGGCAGTAGTAGCCTACCCAACAGGCATGCTGATAATCAGCCCAGGTGTGTCTCCTTTCCTTCGTCCGACCCGCTGTGCCTTTGAGTGCAGAGACTCGGTACGCATAGAAAGCCCTTTGTTTGCTTACCTTTTTTCTACGCTGTTACCGAATGATTTTCCTGTTACATATTGAAGGTGAGTGCCAATTCAGCCGCCTTCACTCGCCACCCGTCACAATGGAACAGCTTGATCTGTGCAGTTTTCTGCATTTTTCTGTTCTCTACAGATGTTTGCGATAGAAAGGAAAGTTATTTCTGGCCTCCAGTAATACACAGTAGACGTCCCTTCTTTCATCCCTTCTATTCAAATTTCAGTTTGATTTGGTGTAATCCAATCCAGAATAGCACAGACCTCTTGGGATTAAAAGGTTCCAGTTCTTAGGGTTGAAAATTGAGATCCTAAAAATGGGGCCAATTGGAAGATCATTTTGCCACCCCGCCCCCCTTGATTTCTGCATTACTTAGCTTTGTTGTCTGCTTTCCCGCAGAAGCGTGAGGGAATTCTGCAGTCCCGGCAGGTCCAAGAGGAGATCACCGGAAACACTGAGTATGTCAGCGATGTCACCATAGGCCCTTCTGCTTAAGAAATCACTTGTGTGAGGGTCAAATTCAGGTTCCTGACGTGTCTTCCACGCGTCGTTCAGGGTTCTCTGGGGTTCATTTGAAAGACATCAGAAGCCCTGATAAGGAGACTGGCAAATAGTCAGTCAGTTAGACAGACAGACAGACAGACAGACAGACAGAAAGACTGAAGGCAATGAGACACTAAACTGAGGAGTGTAACCTTCCCCCTCCACACACACACACACACACACACAAACATATGAACCCTTTCACACAAACACAAGCCTGCAAAACATTCATGAAGAAAAGTTAAACAAGGTCATTTATTTGTGTTTTATAGAGCAATTTCAAGTACATTTTGTTTAAACAACAATAAGTGTTTTAAAAGGGAAAACCAAATCTGTCTTGCAGCAAAAAAGGACATGCTCAAGATAAAGAAGTAAATGTAGAAGGGTTCTGTTTGTTTGACAATGAAACGTAGCGTAGCCGTAGGATGGGCGGGGCCTGTGCTGATTAGCAGACTAGCCCTGGGCACCGCTCCGCCAGCTAATGGCGGTCCAGCGGCCGTGCGTCGGCTGGCGAGATAAGCGGAGGGCACGGGCCGTCGTCATGCCATCACCAGCAGCTGCGCAAGCATGCATCTGCTGGGACAGACTGAACCGTGAAGGGGCGGTGCTGGCGGGCAGATGCCCCCCCCCCCCCCCCCCCACCACCCCCACCACCCCCAAAACGCTCGCCCGCCGCCCAGCTTGTTTAATCAAACTGCCCAGGGATGGTACCACTGCCAAACCCCTGAACCCTGAATCTAAACCCCTGAACCGCCAAACCCCTTTGTCTTTATGCTTCCCTGGCTCCCCTTGATTAGACCATCTGCATCTGTCGATTAATATTCGCCTTTTAAGCGAAGGGCTCATTTGATAGCATGCTTGTTTATGTGTGAGTACTTGATAGTGGTTTTGTATTGCATTGTAATGTAAATATTTTTCCCAAATGTACTGCTGTCATGCTGATGGAATATATTCTCTTTTGTCCTGTAGGGCTTTCTCAGGAAGACATGGTTTGTATAATTAGCTATTTTATATTATTTGAAAACTCACATTGGGCCACCAGTTACTTCAATAACTGACAAACACGTTTCTTAGTTCTGGTGTTTCATTTTTGGTTCTCCCACTGTACCTAGTCACTGTTTAATTTAGTTATTTATTTAGCTCACCAGGGTCATTATTAAGGCATGATGCATACAGTGCCTTCAAAAAGTATTCACACCAGTACTCAGTAGTACGTTTTGCATCGTCTTCTGAATTATAGTACGAACAATTTTGAAGGGAATTGTAAGTGCATTTAAAAAAAATATGTCTTGTTATATGGTATCATTGTCTAATGTATTACTGTATTTAGAGCTGTTGAATTTTCCAGTTTACACAAGCAGGCTGTTTATATAAAGCACTGTGAGTAGGAATCCTGTCTCTCTTCTCCATCAGAGCGGGATGCCTTTGACACCTTGTTTGACCACGCACCCGACAAGCTCAACGTTGTGAAGAAGGTAGGAGCCTACACCTAGTAGAGCCGCCTCAGAACTTCACATAACCACCGCGCTCCTCTCCATGTCAATGTCTGTCTCTTCCAGACGCTGATCACCTTCGTGAACAAGCACTTAAACAAGCTGAATCTTGAGGTGTCTGAACTGGACACACAGGTATAATCTGGGGTCTCTAAAAGAGCATGCCTTGTCTCCCATTAAAGATAATAGAGCTCATGGTCTTTTGCAAACCATCCCAAACCCCTGTGGGTTTAATAGTTTTAAAACAGAAATGCAGTAATCATGCTACAAGTGAACATTTCTCCAGTATATCTCTGGAAGTATGCATTTAGAAAAGAAATGTGACAATAGTTTAATTCTAATAATATCTTAGGAACTTATTAGTATGTGGATTTAAACTTCTGTTTTATTGGAGGCAAATCAATGTTTTTCACTACATCTTGCAGTTTATTATCATATTAAAATATTATATACAATAAAAATAGTGTAAGACCATTTGAATGTACAGATATTAGGCCAGGGGCATTAGAATCATAATTGACTGTGTGGGTCTTCATGTGGGGCTGATTGCTGGAGTTTCTTCTTCTTCATCCAGTTTGCAGATGGGGTGTATCTGGTGCTGCTGATGGGACTGCTGGAAGGGTACTTTGTGCCCCTCTACAACTTCTTCCTCACCCCTGAAAACTTTGAGCAAAAGGTATTCCAGTGTTGCGGACATGATTTGGGACTGAGAGATAGGCATGGGCAGGGTAATGGGGAAATCAGCACTGGAGGTAAAGGCTGTGCTTTGGGGCTCCGCTGTCTCTTGGCTTTCTCCCATGATGGCTACATTAAAGTAGACTCAATAGACTCAGTGTGCTAATGCAGGCGCACTGGGAAGCCTATAGAAAGAACATTGTGTGTGTGTCCACTGGAATGCCTGTGTATGTGTGCGTGTGTGTGTGTGTGCATGTGCACACGTGTGTGTGTCCACTGGAATGCCTGTGGGTGAGTGTGTGTGTGTGTGCGTGTGCGTGTGTGTTTGAAAAACCACTGCAGCTTTACTCAGGGTTTCAACTATACTACAGTGATGAAGTCCAACACTTACTCACATACTTGAAACAGATTGTATTGCTTGCCATGGTCCGTTTCTTATCATGGCATAATTCAGTGTTTATTTAAAGATGTTTTCTTTAAAAAATAGATTATATTATTATCATTCAGTTATCATTTGCAGTAGCCTAGAGAATTCCATAATTGCATACAGATTTTATAATATTGCAGTGTTTACAATGGATGGTTAAACATAATTTGTAGAAATTATATTTGTTCCTTTGGTAGATTAAATAAAGTTTGTGTCAAAAAATGTGAGAACTATGTGTATGGACCTCAGTAATTTCTGTGGGTAAGAGAAGATAGCAACTGGGCTACACTCCAGTGTCCAATTGCAAAATAGAAGGTCATAAATTGAAAAGAGCCTTGCTAGCTTGAAGAGCTGTTGCCACCTTTTGTGCCGACTCAATCTCAGGACTCAGGAAGTGAGGGACTGCTGGTGGTACACAGCATGAAGAGGTGCCTATAAAGGTACAAATGCTTGTCACAGGGGTGGTACCTATAGGTACCTATAGCCAGCAATACATAATTCATTGGTAGGTTTTTTTTTAGCTTGTAAAAGGTACGTATTAGAAGCCAAATAGAACATTGTTGTGCTTTCAGGGGACGTTTGAAAAAAACTGAAACAAATATATACCTCCACTGTACCTTTATTTCTGAGAGTGTACCCAGGGATCAAGTCAGCTGTACTGAAATGATGGTCACCTTGGTGTGAAGTACTCTGTATACAAACAAAATATCTAGTGGATTAAATTGAATTGTTCTTTAAGCTGAGTGGCTTGGAACAGCCCTCAATGCTGGGTGAGGTATATTTTATTAATTCACATAAATGAGGGCTTGAAGCCATAACTTTGAATCACTTTAGCTCTGGTGCCTCTCACACTCTTAGATTCCTGTTATGTCACATGACTGATATGTCACATGACCGAGTTGTCTTTGTCCTGCAGGTGCACAATGTGTCCTTCTCCTTTGAGCTGATGCAGGACGGGGGACTGGAGAAACCCAAACCCAGGCCTGAGGGTAGGAGTCTGTCAGCCCTGCTCCCTCTGCATAACTGTTATACATTTGCATGGACATAGTTTCTAGTATTAACACTAGTGTTACAATTTACAGCTTTTGTACGGCACTTAACCAGCTGCATGCTGTGCCTGAGAACCTCTTTTATGTAGATATTTTTCATTAGTTTTAATAAGCCTTGGAAGTCTGGCTGATAATGTTTGTTAACAGACATTCTGATGCTTTTCTCCTTCTCTGTAGTTCTTTTTGGAGAATGAAGCTTTCAGAGATTACAACTGATTATTGTGTTGATTGACATTGAATACCTAACAAAGGCTGTTGCTTTGAACTCAGTTTTTAATATCTTATGGTCTGATGTAGTCATATTATCCCAAACTAAAGAATGTTATTGGACATCTAATTTTGATGGAAAGGCTGGTGGGAGTGAGTGAGGTTTCCACTGTTCTCTCGAAATGGAGAAGCTGTTATTTCCAAGGTCGTTATAGAGATCTTTGCCTGTGTGTTGGGTGGTGGCTTTTAAAGCTTCACAAAGCATTTAGAGAATGTGAATGAAATGAAAAGAACTGCTGTTGCCTCCGTGTCAATGAAGTGCTGAGCCAAATGAATAAGGATATTGCCATTTATGACTTTTCCTAACTTGGTTCACTTTCAGTATGTGCATATGGTCTTTTTGGCTTTTCGGTGTGTGTGCGTTTGTGCGTTGCCTCTGTGCTTACGAGTATTGTCTGTGTCTGTATGTAGTATACATGTTGCCTGTATGTTGATAGAATCAAAATTATTCTTTATGATATTTTCATTACGTTGCATCTTAATCAAATGTGCAAAACCTTGCTGAGCTCCATTCAGTGAGCTTAAAAATGTATTTCTCCAGAATTTCAATTTCAAGCATCATAAAAAATAATGAGTGTGCTCATTAGTGTCTTAAGATCATTTACTCGGATAAATGAAATATGACAGCCACATTCAAGCCCTCCCCCAATATTGGTTTTATGATGGATTTTGAATCAGTTGTCGCAATCAAACTATGTCAATGACATATGTGCCTGTCTTCCTTGAACCGTGGGTTATTCTTTTCATCCAACATCTGTCAGTATTTTTCCACCCTCTCCCCCTCTCACTCTTGCGGTACGAATTGTTTCATCTCAACATCACACGATTTCTATTACTTCAGCATGTCGTTGTTTTAAGTATTCTGTATTTGACACTGATATCTAAATTGTAAGCCCCAGTTATGGTAAGATTGACCTGAAGTGGAACATCTTTACAAATAATAAGTACGGTGTTGTTTTTTTTCCTGTAAGTAGATTCATATGACCCATATGTCATGCCACTTGATCTGCAGTCTGTAGATTTTTTATGTTCCATTGGTGTCTATAAATGCTCCCTGCTGACTATTTTGGCTGTAGCAGTCGTTCCCAGCCTCGGTCCCCCCCCCCCCCCCCCCCGTGTATGCTGTTTTTTGGTCCAACCACATTTGCAATTCCAGAATTTCAACAAGATGTTACATTTTCGTAATTAGGTTGTTTTTTTATGTTTAGTGGGATTATATACCCTCTCAAATGACATGAAATGGGTATGGATGCCTTGAAGTATATATGTCCCATGTTATCGTGCTATATTGCAAACAATTACATAAAAGGAGGTAACCAAGTTTTTAACTGATTAAATTAAAGATGGGGTGAATTAGTCTGCACCTAAGTGGTGAAAGTGTGGACGGTTTCTAGTAAAACTGTTGGGTTAGTGTGGCGTGGGATGGGTCTCACCTTGTTGACAGACTGATGTACGCTACTTGTTTTTGTCTTTTTCCTGGCAGATATTGTGAACTGCGACCTGAAGTCAACACTGAGGGTGCTCTACAACCTTTTTACCAAATACAGGAATGTGGATTAAAAGGATGTGATGGATGCCTTTGTTTCCAGGACAACGGGGCCTGTCACTCTGTTGCTCCCGACCTCACATCCTGATTGGCTGGCAGACAGACGCTGGGCTGCAGGAGTGGGGCACAGTTACTATGCATCTTTCTAGACCTCCTGTCGCCATTTGCCATTTGGCACAATATCCAAACATCATTATCTTCTGATTGTTACCCAGTCGGGAATTTTCTCATTTCCAAAAAAAAAACAAAAAACTTTTTAAAGGATAGTTTTAATTATAAAAATCAAAACTACCCTCCCTCCCCCCCCCCCCAAAAAAAAGCAGGTAGCGGGAGAGGCGGGTGTGTCTGGTCAGAATTTGTCAGCAGCAGGTTTGCATTATAGCAGTGCTTTTTTTTTTGCATTCGCACTGAAATACATCCCTCCATCCATGAAAAATCCTACTGACATGTATTTGTATTAAAAACACTGGCTGGCTTAGCTGGTCAAGTGTTCTGTTTAGACTCAGCCACCTCTCACACCTGCCATTTGTAAGATTCAGATTTATAGTTCAAGAAGGTACTTTTATATCAAAATCATGTATTTTAAAGAATATATATTACTTCTGTATCACAATCAGAGGAATACATTATTGACCCTTGTGGGGGAAACCTGTTGGAACACCTAATATTGAATTATTGAAAGTATCTACATACACAAGTTTTACGTTTCATTAGGTTAAAAACAGAGACGCATTTATTGATTGAAATATTCCAAAAAGGGTACAGTTAGGCTTTTGCTTATAGCCGATTACTAGGCAGCTGTGAAACTAAATTTCTATTAACTGCATTACACAGTTGTACTATTCTTTGTTTTTACAGACTTGGTCACAGATAGCTTTTAAGCGGTCTTCTGTCATTAAAGGTTTTTCCCGTTGGCTGAATGACACACATTGCACCACAACAAAAGCATCCATTCCAGGCATAAAACCTGACATTAGACAAAAGAAAAATCTAAATGGCAAGCAGCTCTGTGATTATTAAATATTAAAAAGTCTTCTGTAATTAATGGTGCCATCATTAACTGATTAAAGTATGACAGAAAAACTGGTATAGCAGACCGATTTCCCTGTCAACTCTCAATATGACTTTACCCTTGTGAGGTGAGGCTTGTTTTGCAGAAATGATGTATCACTAGGCAGTACCAGTGTGATATCAGGTGTAATAATCAGATTACAGCTTTGCAGATATTTTTTGCTGTTAAGTATTCACTGCTATTGTGTGCACTCTTATTTTGTCACAATGTGTTCTCCGGGTTATTTTGTCTACTGTATGTAAGAGGAAATGTCAAGCAAAAGTATCCGTACCATTTGCTTTTTGGATTACAAAGTGTGTCGCACGAGTGTCAACGAGGCTGTCTGTATTTCTCTGCCTTTTTTTTGTTTTTGTTTTGTTTTTCTATTCATATTCTCACCATGTGTAAATTTTCAGGGGGGTTTCCTTTAAACTGTCTTGATTTATTTGTGAAAAAAACATTCTGAAGAACACTAAAGGTCACCAAATACTGAAATGGTCTTAAATGCTGAAATGAGTATTAAAAGACAGGAGTCTATTCATCTGTGTCATGCAGTGGGTATAAACCCAGTCAAGTTGTTGAATTATGAAAACCACAGTCATTCCATTGGCACATTATGGAGTGAATGCTGATATTTGAGGTATGTGCATTGTTCACCAAGCGTTAAAACACCGAACACTCAAGGAATGATAAAGACTAAACAGGCTTTAGTGCAGCAGTGCTTGTAGTACAGCTGACGTTATATGTGTTGGTGCTGATTAGTGTTAGTTTGGATTGCAGGATGGGTGAACGCGTAAAAGTCTGAAATCCTCCGAACCTAGATTGAGTGAGAATGTGAAAACCTTCAACAGAACACACTTGTTAAATAGATCTGTCTGATTCAATGTACGGGTTAATAATGTTTTGCATAACTTTTATTACACTTGCTTTGACTGAACTGTGCTTTGATTGTAATGGTTTTCTCCATTGCATCCAACCTCCATCGCAGGTTGAATAAATGATACACGTACTTTCGCAAGGCTGAAAATGTGTTGAGTGTAACAAGCCCCCCTCTGTGTCCTAGAACAGTTTGATACCTTAAAATTTTAAGCTAAAGAGAAATTATGGGGTTTTAGCAACCCAGAGCAGTGAGTGAATTAAAATTGGTCACAACTGTAGGAGAGTTCTGTGTGGGTGTGGAAAAAAAAGGTGCCCTTGTTTTTCCATTTATTTATTTGAAGGTTGCGGTAATAATTGCTTTCAGGTCCTGGAGCTCCATTCTGTTTTCCTCGCTCTTCAGACCAGACTCTGTCCCGCTTCCGTCCGTTCAGCGCACATGGATCCTAAACAATACTGATGGAAAATTGAAAAGGGGTTCAGAAATAAAAGCAGGACACAAAGTTTGACGGTTAAAGAGGGAATAAAAAACAAATGGAAAGTGCATTAATGCAAGGTTAAATACACTGGCAGAAACACTGATTAATCTCTATTTCTCCATGCCATTAATCTTATCAACTCTTAAATGGGTATTTGGAACTGACTGAGCTGTGTATCTGCATGAAGACATGAAAATATTTTAGTATGAAAAACACGATATTTCCCACCATAAATGCTACAGGGCCGTGCTTACAGCACCTATTAATAAAACAGTTGTAATTACAAGTTTGTTAATGTATTTTCTTTTCCTTTTTGTTGGAGAAAATTCATATCTGAATTGGTTCTCTGTTACAGTAAAGGCCAATGGACATTAGTTCTTTGAGCTTGCAGAGTCAGGTGAATGAATTCCATAATGTGAGGGCAGGGCATGGTCGTCCTTGAAAGTCTTGATTGCACTTTGTGTTGCAAAGCATGACAGGCGTTTAGTTAGTTGTCGCCGAAATACATTGTTGATTGGCCTCTTTGTTGTGAATTGTGCGCTCGACTGCAAATGAAAGCCAGCGTTTTCCAGCCTGGGAATTGTTGGCAATATCTTTAATAGCGCACTGCTGTTGTGTTGAATGCTGTCAAACTTGCACGAGGGATACAGTGGTTTGTGAAATGAAACATGACAAAAAAAATAAAAGAAAAAAGATATTTTCCATATTCTTCCGCCAGGATTAAGGCAGCTGTGCATGTGTGTGCACAGTGGAGAGGGCTGTGACCATGCTTTCTATAATCCATTGTTCAGATGCATTTTCTGTCCTATTACCACTGACCCTTGGGGATTAAGGGCTTTCAGCTTCCCTAGGTACGCTGCCTTTGCAGGCGAAAATGACAGAAAAGAACACCTGTGAATTTGAGCAAGCCCTGCTTGGTACCCTGAATAGGATAGTCTGTACCGTTAGTCTCTCTCTCTCTCTCTCTCTCTCTCTATCGCACTCTCTCTCTCTCTGTCTCTCTCTCTCTTTCTCTCTCTCTCTCTCTCTCTCTCTCTCTCTCTCTCTCTGTCTCTGTCTCTCCCCCTCTTTGATTCTGTCCATTCATTTAATGGAAAACAAACTGTCCTATAGTCCAGCTTAATAAACCTTTCTCTGAGGATATCAGCGAAACACTGAAAAATCTGTACTTTCCTTACTACATATGATGCCCAGCTCATTATTTGGAATGAAAACATTGTTTACATGGCTAAATATGATTAAGTTGAGTTTCTCTTCGTGCCCTAATTAGATGGAGCAAAATCAAGGCAGGAAGTTGAATTTGCACATTTGCACACGTTCAGACCTGGCAGCTAATCCAAGATTGACTTACCCAAGTCTGATCCGAACGTAGACCAGTGAACAGAGCTTGTTTAAACAATTCTGCTAAAAGTCCAAATGAAATGGAGTCCCAGCAACTTACATGTTCTTTGGAAGATTGTAAAAGAAGCATGCTACACCGTTCTTTAGGTCTCTAATTGCTCTCAGCTTATACAGGTATTGAACTGAGGGAAGAGACACTGCAAAATGTATTGTGTATTAAGTAGATGTTTTTTTTTTCATAACAGTGTATTATATTTAATACAAAGTTTTAGTTTTATTGTGCACACAAAGAATGCAAAAAATGTTGTTTCAGTCTTGTTAGTCCTGGCACCCAGAGTGAGGTAGTTTGTTCCAGACCATTTGGCCAGATGTGATAGGTATTTGGCCATTTTAATTCCTTGCTTCATAGCTTGATAGCCATGCTTTGTTTGCTCAAGTCAAATGGCAGTTGCCTCAATTAGACAATGACACTTTTATAACTGACTGTTGAGCTCTGTTTTTCCTGGTCTCAAAGATGATGGTCAGTGTTTTGACATGTCATACTTTCCCAACGGTTGGCTGAGCATTCTATTCATTTTTTCACTCTCTCTCTCTCTCTCTCTCTCCTTGCTCAAACTCTTACTGTGAAACAGAAGTAAAAGGGTATGCTTGTTCCATTTGTAATACATAGCAATGTGTGTGAATGTATGACCTTTTTTAGTATCAGCTTAGGCCAGCGGCTGCACTTAATCACAAAGAACATCTTTCTTGAATCCTTTTTGAAAGACTGATCGCTTGCGCTCTCTGGCTCCCCGCGAAAGGAGGCCTGCATCCCAAAGTCATTTTTAAAAAAAAGATGACAGGAACTGAACTGTAATTCTGACGACATGATTTTCATGCCATGTGGCCGACTCCCCAGTTCCCCTGCAGGACCCACCATTGCATCTGGTTTTAATATCAGTGGAAAAACTCGAATCCACTATAGTCTGTATTCAGTGGTGCTGTGTGACTGTCTTAGGTCTATGCACAACTCTTGATCTTAATTCCTTGTGGTTTTGGTGCTGTTATTAATTGCAGTGTTACCCAGTTCTGGTGAAATGAAGTGCACACAATCATATCCTGCCTTGGCTTAAAATCATAGATTTTTATCCTATATGAACACTGTTCATTTTTCTTGTGAGTGCCTTACAGAAAAAGGTTAGGTATAAGTATGTAATACAATCATAGTAATTTTGCGCATTTATAACATTGCTGTACCGGACAGAATCAGAGGATTCAATTTTGGCAAAACCACCAAGATATATTTAAAAAGTTGCTTGATTGAGATAACAGATGTGTTCCATAGTTAAGGTAAATACATCATGACTATTCTCAATTGTATAAAATTTTTTATATTGGCATTTTCATATGGGACACAATGATATTTCTCTTTCATATGTGAATATTTATTGGCATGTATTGTGTTACCGCAGAACCCATGGCTAAGCATTATTATAGAATAAGCTGTAGACAGCATAAAAGAAGAACTGGAAACAAAATCCTTTCCTGAATATACATTTACATAATTGACAATTACCATTATCATTGTAGAATAGGAGTTAGGACATTGTAGATTTGGACAATGGCAATGGATAAAACAACATTCAGTGTGAGTAGGCTAGTACTATTTGAGTTTTTGGAGGAAGTATATCTAGCAAAAACACTGGTTCTTGGTGCCGTGATGCGTCCCACAATTTGGAATTGAATCCTGATTGTGACAGGGAAACAGACTCTCAGTCCTCCGCCTCATCGTTCGAATGGCTCCTCCTTACGTCGATTGGCCACTTGCGGATTATCTGTGCCAGCTGCGTTGCTCTGCCAGGTTTCTTGGCTGCTTGCTCCTCCAGAGCAATTGAGTGAGCTCCCATTTTAAATCAAGCCAACCTCACTGTACCAGACGAGTCTATTAAACTGAACAAGGGTCTGAAAATGCCATGCGTTTGATTAAATTCACATGGGACATTGAATTCCTTGCTCTTTGAATTGTATTGTTTATCGAATGACAATAAAACAGTGGTGGTTTTTTTCACATAATTGGAGTTTTGTGGAAAGTACCATACTTATTGTGCCTAGTTGCCTACCCACATGCATGGAACTCTGCCATGACAATTCATGACAATAAAGAGCAGCATTGGTGACTAATGGGGTGGCTGTGCTGGTACCACATGGTTTCCCAACTTCAGAGGCTTGTGTGGCATATCAACCCCAACTTACGCAACTATCCACTCATATGGTCTGTCAGGTTCATTGGCAATATGCTTGCTTAGGATGATCATTAATGGGAATGTATATATAAAGCCCTCTCTGCTTTTTAAATATACTATACAACTCTTCCATGTAGATTTGTCTTTGATTGAGGTGATGCACAATGCATTTGATGAAGTTTGTTTAAGAGGCAAATCTTTTCAATAAAATATACTTACTTTTATTTTCTTTTTTTAAGTCGGGATCCTGCAGGAAATGAATGAGATTATACATCATTTTTACATCTAAGCGAAGCTTACCAAGGCCAACATCATTTTCTGTTTGAATAGACAAAAGGCCCCTCACTTATTCAAAAAGATTGCTCTTGTCCAGTTCGCAGTACATTGCCAATAAATTTACATGATACCTTGGCTTGAATACCTGTCCTTGAAAACAAAATTAAGCTTGGAGAGTAGTACAGACTGACCCCAACCCACTGCTTCCTTTGTGATTGAGCTTTGTTAGGTTGATTCTGGTAAGGTCTGAATGGTAGAAGATAACCCCTCTCACGGTCCCTGAAGCACCAAACTGATTCTCTAATTCTCTAGCAGACACAAATGCAAGAATACGGTTTTGTTGGAGATGATTTGACTTGATTTGCACTCCCTATGTGTAATCTGCTGGGTTAAAATTCCATCTTTTTACAGAAAAATGAAGCTTCACATACTGCCATCTGAAATGAAATATATCCCCTGTTGTTGGTTGTAAGCAGTATCTGCTGTAGTCAGGGTGCTATGCATAAATGAAAGCAGATGTAGGCCCTAAGAACATTCCTCTTGTGCATTAGATTCAGGTATATGTGCTAAGGTGCCATTAACATGCAGGAAATGATGTCATGCATCACTATTGAATCCCTCATATATGGGCACATGCTGTGAGCTTGGTAATAAGAAGCTTACACTGTGGTTCCTTGAGTGCTTCTCACTGTTGTCATTTATCTTTGGGTTGCCCACCGTGGGTTTTATGTTAGGTAAACCTGAATTTCCATCGTACTGCAAGTGTACTTCTCCCCAGAGGCCTGTGTTAGGAAAACATGGATTTTAATGGAGGAAAGAAGTGAATGCTGTTCCTGAGCAACATTTGTGAAGAGGAGCATCTAACCCTGAATTTGATTCTACTCATACTCCAGTCCAGAAGGTGGCAGCAGTGCAGCCATAAATTTAATCTTCCAGGTTGCCATTTAACACCATCAAAGAAAGCTCTATGCTCGGCCCATGTCCATGGGCCTCTTCATTATCTTGAGAAGTTTATCCAAATCCTGTTCCCAGAGACTGCTGTGTATTCTTTTTTTAAAAATATGCACCCCTTAATGAAAATTCAGACTGTTGTTTATATATATATATATATATATATATATATATAATTTTTTTTTTTTTTTTTTTTTAATTGTTTGAAGTTTTTATTAATTGGGGTTTTATGATGGTCCTGTCTCTGCTTAAGAATAGATTATCTGATTTTATCGTTTGGGGAAACAGGAATCCTGGCTCGGCCAAGTTAACACTGAAGGTGCCTGCTGAGGAGCAGGTGTTCCTGAATGTGTTTCCATGGTAATGATTTTGCCCAGATGCAAGCTTGGTTTCCTGAAACCAGAAACCCACAAATTGTTCCAAAATATGTTTTAAAAGTCAACTGGTGGGTTCATTAATCTCACTTCCTGAAATCCCCCCGCCCCACCAGTCCTCTCTCAAAATGTTATTTGTTTAGAATATAATGAGGACAGTACATGGCCTGTTATTTAATAGTGTGCTTTATGTTTTAATATTTTATATCATACTGTGTGTGAGTGCTCAAATAACATCAAGAGACCTACCTTGTTGCACTTGCTGGGTGAGAGCTACTTGTGAATATGAGAAAAAACATAATTGTTTGATTTCCTTATTCCTGTTACATGGTAATTCTCGCATTGCTTCGTCAAGGCCAGATAGTCATGACATGCTATTAGTGGCCACTACATAACCTCATAATTTACTTTATAATGTACTGCATATTATGATCTTTGAAGGACCAGTGTGGAGGGGAATGGTATGAACATGTGGTAATGACAGTTTTTAGGGTGCTTTGCTATGTGTTTGTATGGACAACACACTCATATCCTGGCTAGACTTCTGTGAGACTATCGGGGCTCACCTGCAACTAGATGCAGTGAGCTATGAGGTTTGTTACAACCTCACTAAACTCACTGTCTATATATGTAATGGCATAATACGTTCACCCATCAACTCCATTTTCATATATGTTGCAGGTTGCAATGAAAATATGCATGAATATTCCTGCAGGATGTCCCTGCCCTTATCCAGCCTGCACAGGGATGTATCAGTGATATATTCACTTCTAGATGAACTGCAATCAAAAGGGCTCTTCTGTCAGAGTGGATTGTGTGGAACATTCTTCGGAAATGAGTTTTTTGCTGGTTTTTTTCTGCCATATTAATTTAACAGACAATTTTTCTACCCACATGCATGGTCTCCACATGAGTGTCCTTTGGTCTGTTCTTTTTTGATAATTATTCTATTTTCTTGAAATGAATGTTTGTATTTTCCATGTAATTTAGCGTGCTCAGTTTGGTACTGTTGGCACAGGCTGACCCAGGTACCCTGTTGTTCATGCATTATTAGCATGAAACATACGACAGAAAGCCTGTCGGCTAAAGTATACAGTATATGCATTTATCATACATCACATGTATGTTTTCGAGCGTGATGGAAAAAAAACAGCTTGACTGCTGCCTGATTGTCTTGTGCCCTGATGTCTATTTTCTGTTACCCGACTCCTTTCAGGTGTCGTCCAATTGAACAAGATGGCTGTCACCTGATGCCACTTGCTGCAGCTCTCCACTATGTCTGACTGATAGGGACCGCTATTAAAGACTGTGTGTAATAAGTTATGCTTTTTGGCAGAAGTGCTTTTTTGCTGTTGCGTCCGGGTGTAAAGCTACCTTTTTGGTGTGCTAGAGGAGTTACAGAGATCAGAGTACATACATCTGACATAGCCCTGTGGACATAGCCCTCAAATTACAGCTTTATAAACAGTGAGAAATTGAGCCTTATTTTTTTGGCCCTCAGTATGTGTTTGTTTCTACAGACATCCAGTTAATTTTTTCTTAACTTTTTAAAGTTTAAATTCCAAGAGAAAATTATGTCATTAATCAAATTGTGTGCTCTGGTTAAATTTAGTACAAGGGAAAATAATTCAAGGAGACACATAGGTTTGATGGCTTTGGCCAGTAGCTGGGCTTAGTAGGTGGTGAGGTGCAGGGGGTATTGTTGAAGTGGAGAATACAGAGGACAGATATAAACCTGTCATCAATACTCACCAGTTTCTTTATGAAATGGGGTGTTGGATCCATTCACAATTATGGAGATGTTCAATTGATGAGCTATTTTCTCAGTTTTTCAGAATGTTGCCCATTTTGTTGGAATGACAGCAGCTTTTCCAAGACAAAGATGCACAGTGGGGAACTGCATGAGGAACATACATGTGACAAAAGCAAATATGGTGGACCACCTGCCGAGGGCGAAGGTATGCTGAGCTGGCTGCTTATCGAACAAGATTCCAGTCTTTATAACCCCCCCCCCCACCCCCCCACAACAACCATCACTTTTTCTGTAACCAGTCACTGCACAGCACTGAGAAATCTGTTCTGAGGACATCACCTGGCCTCCCTGGACAACAGATTAGGTGAAGTCGCTGGGCAGGCAAACCCAAACCAATTTATCTTTCCTGCCACCCCCCAGTGCTATAAAGGTCACCACTGAGCCGATATTCACAGCCCAGGCACACTAGGCCTGTGGGACTCCATTCACCAATATCCGATTACAGCACAGATAATAGTGCTGAGAGAAGGGGATAGAGAGAGGGAGAGAGAGAGAGAGAGAGAGAGAGAGAGAGAGAGACTGAGAGATTGATTGGATTAGAAGACTGCTGTCTGGGTGCTTTGTGTTTTATTAGTCCCATTTGTGGCATGTGTTAATTCACAATAGTGTAGGTTTTCTGCAGTTTTATTAAATTGTTCATGGGCACATGAAAGCTCAAGATGTGTGATCAGGTTTTGTGATTTGGTACCACTTTGACATTATAGGATGGGGGGGGACCCTGAAATCACAATAGAGTAAACAGCGCAAACTGAATTAATATGTTATGCTCAGGTCAGTGTATAGCAGCTAGGCGGAATTGGACAGTACATCCCTTTGGGCGTGGGATAGTGTGTCACAGTTGGACCAACTCACAGGGAAAACTCTGCAGTAGATGGGATTTGGGTTAGAGACAGTAGTGGAAGCTAGACAAATAGATAGATAGATACATAGGTAGGTAGGTAGGTAGGTAGATAGATAGATAGATAGACAGATAGATAGATAGATAGATAGATAGATAGATAGATAGATAGATAGATAGATAGATAGATAGATAGATAGATAGATAGATAGATAGATAGATAGATAGATAGATAGATAGATAGATAGAAACTTCATTTATCCGAGGGAAATTGCAGCTACTCTCTATAGATGCACTTATACATGTATGGGTTGGGTGTACTGCACCCAACCCAACCCCCCACCCCCATCCCCCCATCCCACCTGTAAGAGGTGACACACCCCACCCCCACCCCCCTTCACTGTGGGTGGAGAGAGGTGTCTGATTTCATCTCCCTTCATTAACCGTGTGACCTCAGGGCTCTCCTCGGCTCCACGGGACCCACCGGCTCGTAAAAGGGTTTGAAGACTTTGCCGCTCGGCCCATAAATGAGAGCTCTGGCAGCTGAAAGCCGAGACGGGCTGTTTTGGGGTAAACAATTTTATGAGCTGTGAGTCTTTGCTATTCACAGCCTCAGTGGCTCACCAGAATTAAGTTAGTAAAGAGAAAAGCAGAGAATTAATTAATCAGAACAACTCCCACAGGCTCCTGCAGTTATTTTACATTGTAATTTTTAATACGTTTAACTAATCTGAAATGTGTGCAATGTTCATATATGATATAACTGTTGTTATAGCATTATTTCTTTGTAAATATGCAAAGCATTTGTTAATTTGGGTAACTGATAAAATTGATTTGCACAAAAACAAAGCGAACAAAGCATTTGATTTTTCATTTGCACATATGCCCTAAAACTTCACTTGATGTGAGCTTCCCCTCTATTTTCTGTGTTAATTGGCAGGAAATAAAAACATAAAACAATTAACAAATGTCAGTCTCCAATGAATGCTGGGCTTACTTGCATTGTAACTCCTGGGCTATTAATTGCAGTTTTACCTAATTTACTTTAACACATAACTTAAAAAACAGAAGCAGGAAACATTAGAACTTGATAGCCACTTATGGGTGAAATAATGTGTATGGCTGCTGTCAAGACATTCTTTTCATAAACACTAATGCTGGAAATGGACCGCAGACTGTTCCCCTTGAGCTAAAAATAAGACACTTTCTGGCTTGGTTTGGAATCAGGTACCCTCCATTTAATAGCACTGTAATAACCATTTTTCCACTGCCAGAAATCCAGCAAATGGGTACTCAGGCCCCACCTACCTTTTCTACTGTCTTTTAGGTTTCAGAGGGTCTACTGCTGAGGCTATTTTTGGGCTTTAGGCCCTGTCTTTGCCCTAACCAAGTGGGCATTTGAAAGGGTGGGTATTCACAATAAGTAACTAGTATTAGACACTCAGCAAATAGGTGGTCCTTCTAAAGTCCTGGATTTCAAAATTGCAATGTGCCCCACATTCTGTTGTTCAATCCTAACCATGCCAGCACTCACTGTGGCCAACCCCGCAGGGTGGTGCATAATTGACCACAGCATTGCCCATGGAAGGACCGTTTCTGTTCGGGAATGTTGTCCCCTAGTTATTGCTCAAGAGTATCTTTCATGGGGCACTTGCAACCTGCTCGTGCCAGCTGTGCATGAACAGCGCTCGTCTGACACAATGACTGTACAGTGACTGATGCAACGACTGATACTTTCATCTTTGGGTTAATACTTTAATACTTTAATCATAGTTCAACTCCACGGAATACTGTTGCGTGTGTTTCATTAGTGTGTTTGTTCGAATCACCCCCAGCTTTGGACGTGTTGATATTAGATCTAATGTTGTATCAGGGGCCAGTGCGTGAAAACGCTATAACAGTATTTGACAGTGGTAATGCCAGGCCTTCTCGAGTGCCTGCTGAAGTTCCGGGCTGTAGTTTCTGGGCTTTAATTCCTGACCTACATGGAAAGCAGTTGAAATGAATGCATGTTTATGTCCCCAGGGCAAGGGCTGGAGTCTCTGCTTAAAACATATAAGAATTAAATTAAAGCCAGAGCCACCCACCATTAACAAGACAAAGACTGGTCCTGTTAGCGCTTTTGTTTTCCAGCAAACTGTTAGTTTAGTCACAGACTGAGCCTGGGACAGTTTGCAACGTGTGATCAACTGGAGAAATGCTAAAGGACTGAGGCCATTATTCCTTTCTCTACTTATAGAGAGTCGTATAACACAATCAAAGCTACAACACCATTTGTGGCTATTGGTGCACATAGAGCTGCCTCCTTTAATCCTCAGAACCGCTCAACAGTCGGTGTTCATAGAATATTTTTACGCTGTGCAAGACCTTGAGAACATCTTTGAAGAAAAAAAATACCTCAGATAAAACTAAATTGATCTTCTCAGTAACAGAAATGCTTGTGCTCCATCAAAGCTTCATCTTGAGAGAATGCAGATCTGTTGTTTTTCGTTCCCAGTTTGGACTGCTTTCTTGTTTCCCTGTGAGCAAGTGGCTCGGTCATTTAAATTTGTAAACAGACCCTCATTCTCCTGTCACCTGTCACACCCATCTCAGAGAAGTTAACAACACCCCCGGGACAATGGGGTCATTATCAAATGAAACCCGTGGACAGCTGAGAAAAGCAACCAAGAGGACTCAGCAGAGTGAATACAAGAAAAGAACTTTGGAAGGTCTTTAGCAAAAGAACAAAACAGATGAAACTGTTTTCAGTCAAAGGGCAGAAATACATAGTGGAACTATGGTAATCTCTTCCAGTCAGCCAGACGGTTAAAAAAAGCCTTTCCTGTTTCAGCATATCCATTATAAAAAGTTAACCAACAAACCATGGCATACACTTCCTTTAACAAACAAATGGTTAACGGAGTAATGTTTGATGTAAACATCAAAACGATCAAATGTGGGAAAATAGTGTACAGTACTACAGAATTCCATCATTCCCCTGCAGTCAGTTAAAATGCACATTGGTTCATATGTTACCCCTCAGATTGCTCTCCAAATGGGTAAATAGATACTGAATCATCACCAGAATGGCCTAAACAAGCTGCTGGGAGATTAATCTCCAAGGCAATGAGACAAGTGCCAGCCTTTCACAGATTCAGCCTAGGTGATAATGCGTCTCAGATGCGAGGTTATGAAGCAGTTTACGGGAAGACATTACATGAGCACCTACCAGCAGGCAGCCTGGATACAGCCTGGTTTAATGTTTAACCGAGCTCCTGTGCAGTGCTTCGGCTAGATGACCTGTGGATGTGGAGGAAACTCCACAGCAAAGGAGGGTCAGGCTGTCTGTAAATGGCAGGCTTTCTTTTCACAGGTTCTCTTTTTACGGTGACACATTACTTATTGTGGCAGCTGACTCCACCCTGGTGAACAATGGCGTAATATTTGGACTGCAGCTATGCATGCTATAATTTGAAAAGAGAAAGGAAAACAGCCTTGTAATTAATATTTAAAAATCAAATCTTGTTATCAATATTTCATTAAAAATATTACTTCATGTAATATTTAAATATTACAAATATGGGTCTCAAACTATGGGAAATGTATAAGGTGAGGAGGAGCAAAATAATTTAAAATGCTTTAAAAGAAGCTCAGAAGTGTTCTACAAATCCCAAATATCCAGATGAAGGGAACCATCTGCCCCTTCTTGGTTGAACGGTGTCTCCCAGACAGAGTGCAGGGCCCCACACATTCAACATGCTCCAACAGATATGACAAGCGCTGATTGATGTCTTCAGAAAGCAGGCTGTTTGTCTTCATAGGTCTTTGTGTTTAAAGGCGCTGCTGTCAAAATAAAGGCTGCCGAGCGCCGGCTCTGCTCGGACGTGATGGGACATGTTTGGACTCAGCACACCCTGCCGAGGAACAGGCCACCCTCTGGACATGCTGCCCCGTGGCGTCTGGTGAGGCATTCCTGGTCAGTTCACAAATCGCAATTTAATCATTTAGCAGATGCTCTTAACCGAAATAGACTTACGAAAGTACATTTCACATGGTAAGCAAACACCACAAGAGCTGTCAGGAGCTGCTGTCCCATAGTGCTTTGCGTTTCTTGGTCCCGTCTTTATTCCCCTCCTGGCTTGTCGTGTAGAGGCTTGCTTCCTCCCCTCTCCTGCTCACTGTCTCTCTCTGCATATGGGCCTTAAGGGCTGCTCTCAAAGGAGGAATACCAGTTTTTCTGGCTTTAAGTCAGACCTATGCATCTTAATAGCCTGTGCGTGAAACATGTCAAGACTGCTGAAATCCTTTAGAGGACTTTCTTTGTAGCTCTATTTCTTTCCTACGCAAAAATTATGATAATAATTCATTTTTAATAATGATAATAAAAGTAAGAACTCTTAAGTTGTATGGTAGAGAAAATGTCACTACTATATTCACTTCATATATTTCTTTAAGCTTTGCTGTACCTTGACATACACATGTTTAAAAATACAGTTTTCTCTATTTGTTAGCATTACTGGGTTTTCTAAAAACCTGGCTCATGCACACCATTTCTAAGCAATCACCAAGCCAGCCAAGAGTCGTTGATTCTGAAATGTCTCTCTAAAGACAGCACTGCACAAGCCTGCCCCCTATAGACTTGACCCCTAAGCAAAGTAAACATTTGGAATATCATGCTGCCACGTTCCTCAACAATAACAAACCAAATCAAAAAGGCCAGCTGTATTCCCTTGCTAGCTAGCTAATGCCACTGCAGCTAGCCATGCACTTCATAGGCCACCTTCCAACTCCTTGCACTGAGCCTTCATTCATTCTTTAGATTCTTTTTCAGATTTTTTTCAGCCCATTATTTACATCATTACACTTGTAGTTTAACAAGATTAGTAGAAGCTTTACTACCCTAGTGGAAGCTGTAATGCCCTCTAAATACTAGCCTAAAGCTTGTTTAATAGAAATTTTATATTTATAATTTTGCAGACAGCACTGGGCTTTCCCATTAAATTTATTTTTTCTGTTTGCATTGCTTCTTAAGCACTGCTGAAAAAATTCTGCTCCACAAGTAATAACAAAAAAAAAACACCAAAGAGTGGTGGCATCTTAAATTATAATTAAATTGTAAATATTTCATAGGAGTGATATTGATTTTAAAAAGTCTTATGTTGATTTCTTGAAAAATCATTTTCCTTCCTTCTGTTAAACAGGAAATGTGTGGAGAATTAAATACAAAGCTTGCCCAGCTTTGATTGACAGATCAAACAACCATGCAAACAGCATTCTTTATATAATCAAAAAATGCAAAAATGAAGTGATGTGTTTCTTCTGTCTCTAGGTTTACAATGTCTCAAAGACCATTTACCGCAGTGTAGAGAGGTACAGAAAGGCCTAGTAATGCTGAAGGAGAAAACTGACCTTGACACAGCTAAGTGGGAGAGCAGTAAAAAGAAAACTCACAGGTGCTTTAATCTAGTTCTATAATGCTCATACAGTAGCTGGTGAACCTGGACTCACATGTTGGTGAATATAACCTTTGTGGATTTTTCAATAAGCCATGCTTCAGGGGCTGCTGTTGTGCTCACATTTCACCACTTCTATCAAGATAACAAAGAAAATAACGTTCAAGGATCATGAAACATAGTACATGTCAAGTCACAAAATAAGACAGTGAACAAGTCATTGGTCCCTGTCGCCATTAATTACAACTTTCAATAACAGTTTCATCCTTACATTATAATTTCTGCTTTCTGTCAGTTAATGGCACCATCTTCATTTTAAATTGATAGCATGTTGTTTAATACAAAGCATAGACTGAGCATATGAAAACTAGATTATTCATAAACCAATACAATTTACATCGCAAGCAGAGATGGTGAAAAGGGCAGGAGAGGGCCCCCTCGAATTCCCCATATACTTCAGACCCTCTAACTTGTTTTTAATGTCAAAATGTCTCTCAATTTAGCACTGATAATTCAATGCATTGTATCACCTGACCCCCCTACCCCTTCTCCACAATTCATCGGGTGTCCATATGTTAGGTCAGTGTAATGTTCACTGTGGTCAATGTTCAATGTGGGCTATTAAAAAATGAGTATTGTACCTTATCGGACCTGTGTTTGTAGTAGTTCCAATTACCTCTGGTATGCACTTATTGTACGTCATCTAAATAAATGTAATGTAATGTCCCAAAACATATCATTTTCTCCATGTTTTAGCGCCCCCCCCCCCCCCTTCTGAAATGATTCCAGCATGCTTGATCTCAACTATTAAAGCTACAGAAGCTTATTCAGATTTGTGACACGTGAAAACATGATGTCATACAAATTCAACTACCAATTCAAAATAAAATAAAAACGTGCTCTCTTTGTCAGCAGAAGTTGTTGTTCAATATGATTTGATTAATGGAAGGGTTTAGGTGCATGAAATAGGATAGACAGGAACTGATTTGTTCCAAATGTCATACTTTTATCAGGGATGTTCATATGAATGCATGGAACTTAACGCAGTCTCAGCACTGAAATTAAATTGCATTGTAATATGACTTTCAATTTTCAGATATTTGTAGAAATTATAAAAGGTCCATGGTGGAGTTGTTAAATCAGTTAATGAACTGAAACCCGGTGTCTGTATCTGTTCACAGTCAGCTGAGACATTCATTTTATGGGCTATGAGTACTGGTACTGGAAAGGCAGCTAGAACTATTGTTTTCGTGCAAGCGTGCTTACATTTCCCTTATGATATGCCCAGTCATAGGCTATTTAATTTTATTGAAAAACGGGAAGTGGCAAAATACGCGGAACATTATAAAGTTCAAGGAGAGTGGGCAAATAGTATACGCGTAACATTTAAAATCTCTCTCACTCCCTCGTAGTTTGAAATGAGCGTCTCCCGTGAGGTCATCCTTACGGCTCTGGTCCCTCCCACCCCGGCCAGCAGTGGGATTTGGGATGACGCCACCTTCGCTCCGCCCAGTGCAAACTCGCTCTTCGCGTTCATTTCATTCCTCTCCTCATTCCGAACATTCTTCACATCTCTGTCGGTGCGCGGCCGATTCACGTACACGTACCCGGGTGGCCCTGAAACGCAAGGATAACTTTACACAGTTTATAAAAAACTACATTAACTCACATAAGGAATACACATTTAAAAGCAGATAGCAATAACCGAGGTCTTTGAGGTAAGTTTGCGTTAAGTTGGCCGAACAGTGTGCAAAATGGTTTCAGGTGGAATAGCTCGCTAGTTTGTTTCTACTCTAGAAACATCAAATGGATTGAGTTAAAATGGGTAGGCCTAATTTTAGTGAGAAACAAAGAGACTTGTTTAAAAAACATTTTATCTTGGAGGTGTTTTAATAGACAACAGTGCTAAATCGACGCTGTTGCAACGAGGTGCTTTCACTTTGGCTCGCAATGTTGTCTGACATAGCACGAAAATCTTTGACATTTTTCACATTTTTTGTAAAGAAGCCTGGCCGTTCGTGCCATGGAGTTGCTGTAAGCCCAGAACACGAAACGGGGAGAGTACGAACTCTGTTTCTGATACGTTTGGATGTATACATGTAGCTGACAAATGTATTTATTTTCTTTACAAGATGACGGATCGAAATGTTACTGTTTTCTTCTCTGTAGTCGCTTCGGCTCGGAGTTGCAGAACTGTGTGGAACCTTTCAGAACTCGACACAAACATTGCATTTAAAGAAGACTTGTTGCACCTTCGGTAGCCTATACATCCAACTCTCTTTTCATCATTGCTTATTTACCGTGAGTATACTTTTTGTACTTTTATATTTATTCGCTCTTGATAGTGATTTTTAAAAAACATTCCCGTAACTTTGTTTTGATTTATGTTGAGCTTGTTGGGCGTTTGGCAGCTAGGATGGTAGCCAAATAGAAAAATCGCTTGGACAGATTTGAGATTTGCTGTTACTTTTAAGATATAGCCTGCTTACTGTTTACATTTTGAAGATAATAGCCTACCTATTGATGTTGTCTCTACTACGTAGGCCTACTTCTGAGTTGAGGCGTACCGGTGATATCAAACTGTAGACGAACGGATGTTTAATGAGATGTCGTTTTTAAATTTTCACTTTAAACAGGAGGAAGTATTTTTGGGTGGGGGGCATTTGTAAATTATTTATTAGCTACAGCAGCTGCATGGAAGCTGTAAACAAATGGAGTCGTCTGTGATTCTGTCAATCATTAAAACAATGATTAGGAGTAACCGTTTAGTGATTTTTGGTGTCTGTATTTTTAAAAACTACTTTACGTCTGATGAATTCCAATTTGGTAATCAAAGTTAAGATATTACGGACTTGTAGTAGCTTATATGGACCGTTTTGGCGGTTTATGCTTAGTAGCCTAACAAGTCCGCCTTTTCTTCACTAACGTTAGCTAGATAATTTCGTTGTGTCAGTTTACATTACGAGTGTTACATTTTAAAATTTAGTTTAGTAGCCTAGTTCTTTTTTAGTATTGTCTGTTTCCCCCAAGGCATCAACACATTGGTTGATTCCATCGACTTACATTTGTGGTTTTCTTTTTTATTCCTGAACATCTTAAGTTCCGATAGATTTATATAGGCTAGCCTACTATTCCGCGTGACCATACTGGAAGGAATTCCAAGGAGAACATTTTGTTGTACATTGTTGCTGTTTGGGGGCTCATAAACTAGGCTATATTAGTCTTTTTTCAGTGTGAAATTACATTGCTTCAAAACCCACTGGTGTTCTGAAATTTAAAATAATGAAATATGAATATCCTAGGACTTGTATGACACTACGCGGATATTCAATTTAATCACGGTATAAGTATTTTAAAGCATATTTATTTTTTCCAGTCTTGATCACAGAATCACAGCTAAAAGTGTAACCTATATTTTTATCCTCGAGCACAAAAAACGCTTTGCTGAGTTCGTTTTATTTGTCTGTGTTCCTTGCATAACATTCCTGGCAAAAAGACTTGCGTTCTTCCAGTAGTAAAAATGTGGTCCTTTTGAATAATATAACTGGTAAAGAAAAGTCCGCTGTTGCGTTGAAGCATTTCAACTGGTGCTCGGTGTTCTGCCGCAAAGTACAAGCAATAGTATTGTGTGATTTGGTAAAAGACCCCTTTATTGCGGTTAATTGTCTTAGATTGTGACAGTTTCCCGTTTTTAGACTGTGACCGACAGGACACAATGTACTGTTTGTCGATGCCTCTAACTAGGCCATTATCAGTTGCTATACAGTAAACAGATTGACTTCTTAAGGACTTAACCCTTTGACATGTCACGATGGTGAAAAGTGAATCTGGTTGGGGGTTGGGGGTTGGACAATACCACTTGTAGCTATAGTGGCTTTGTCTGAGCAAACGCAGGACCTGTTGGACACCAGCCTGCATTGCATTCATCAGCACGAGAACAGAACGCTGTCTCCCGCCAACGAGCCCAACCCTGTTCTTAAAAGGCTACAGCCAGTGATCTAGAATACATTATGAAAAGGCGCGACAAAGAAAGCAGATAATACCGATGTTGAGACACTCGCGACCACGGTGACATAAATCATGACATTCTGTATGGAATGTAAGGGCACAGGAATTTAGTATAATAGCAGTATGAATTCTAATTTTTTTTGGTTGCATGTGATGTGCGAATGCCATACGAGGATGTGTAATATCAGAACAGTGTTTTGCATTTTTAAGTGAGTTTTCGCTGGAGAAATAATATTAACGCGAAACATGACTTCAGGTTGACACATTTAAACTAAGAAGTTCATTTATTTAAAAAAAAGTTTCTATCTATGGACACAGTTTACAGTACAATGCTTTCAATACCTGTAGGCTTGTTGTAGAGCTTATTTGTTGAAACTTTACATGAAAAAATGCACATATCTGTAGATGATCGATTTGAAGAAAGTCTGTTTGATGAAGCTGCAATAAAAGTATGATTATTTAGGCTGTTGCAAAGAAAAGCAAATCTGATGTACAACAAACACGACTGTATGGGTATCTCCACAGGAGGTTTTGTACATTTTGGGAGGACAAGCCTATGGACTTCTGACAGTGTTGCTTCCGTAGTCTGAACATCATGAGATGGCCGTGTTTGTGCCGGGTTTTATTATCATAATTGATCACATCTTTGGAATCCAGCGAGGCCTGTAGGGTTGCACATGGGACACTGGACTACAGTGGAACAGTGTCAGATGCATGACTGCTGTCAAGAAGCAGAGAGTTGGCGGCTTGATAGGAAACACTGGTGCTTTATTGCTGCTTTTTTAATGTTAGCTCTGGTGGGTTATTTATGGAGAGGAAGCAGAGATTCTCTATACTCCTGGGAGTGGTGGGTCGCTGTAAAGCAATGGCAGTTCCGCTGGGCTGAGTATGGATGTGTGGACAGCCAGGTTCCAGTGCTAAGGCTACTGGATGCTGGGAACACTTGAGAGCTGGTGTGCGAGGTTAATGCAAACTTCTCCTCAAGGTTCCACTGAGAAGAGTAACAGCTAAACCCAGACCCTTTATTCTCAATTTCTATCCGAGGGCAGCTCTGGATACAAAAAAGAGCTTTGTGATCAGAATCTAGCTTAGACCTAAGCTTACTTTCTGAGCTGCCTGAGTTCTGAGCTGTATCTGCACTATGCATAAATTCCCTTAACAGTACAGTGCCCCCCTGCCCCACTCCCCCCCCCACACCCCCCCAGCTGTCCTTCCAAAACCCAGCGCCATATGCTTCTACCAGCCTCGCTATGGCTGTTACATTGATTTAGTCACGGTGACTCACTGGAGACAAGGTTAACACACTTCATGAAATATGTGTCTTCTTTGTGATGGCAGGGAGAAAATATATAAATGGTCACATTTAATCAATACAATTAAAAATGTGTGTGCACATTTTTTATTCAGACCTCCATACACAGTACTGCTTACTGTTGGAGGCTTTTCAGAACTTTATTCCTGCTCACAAAATGGGGTTGGAGAGATTGTAAAATGCACTTTAAAAAAAAAAAAAAAAGGTGTTGTGGGGAAAAACATGAAAATGCATAAATAGTGTTTGTAATATAATAGTTTGGGATGAATATTTGAATTTAAAGAAGCCAGAGGATACAGATTTGAAAAGAGTAAAATGGTACCTCAGTGGTGAGATGCAGGGGACAGTCGGTGGATTGGGTTACAGTGTGTTGTTGGGGGGCTGACGGGCGGAGAGAGAGGCCCATTGTCTGGGCCTGCCAGCGCGGCTTTGAGAGAGCGCCGAGGCCTCCGCGTTCCCTCTCTCTCTCTCTCTCTCTCTCTCTCTCTCTCTCTCTCTCTCTCTCTCTCTCTCTCTCTCTGTCTCTCTCTCTCTCTCTCTCTCTCTCTCCCCCTCTCTCTCTCTCTCTCTCTCTCTCTCTCTCTCTCTCTCTCTCTCTCTCTCTCTCTCTCTCTCTCTCTCTCTCTCTCTCTCTCTCTCCAGCCGACATCTGGCATCTGCCCCCCCCCCCCCTCGCATGCACCTGTGGAGGGGGGCGCCGATATGAACGTTTGCTCTCCGGCTCGCCGCTCTCAGGGCCCACGCTAACGAGCCGCTGCCCCAGCGCCCTGGCCCTCGCCGTCTGGGGCCGCCATTGTTAGACCGGCGACAGGCCGCGCTGTGCCTGCCACCATATGGCCCGTGTGTGCCTCAGATAAGCTATCTGCTCATTTAGCTTATCAATGGGATTTTATTATGCACCATATTAGAGTCACTCACTGTTTTAGAATCTTGCGTTGCTGGTTTGGGTTGGGGGTGGGGGTAGGGGGTGGCTTTTTTATTTCCACGCAGGAATCTCTGGCTGTTTCAGGACTCTCACTCCTGGCATATGGTGTAATGTGTTTGAGCCTCTGCTGTACCATGAGAGAAATTTAAGTTAAAAGGTAGTTTATTTCAGTTCTGCATTAATGTGTTCCTTGCAGTACATTTCATGTCATTCGGGCATGCAAAATGTGTTAATTATAATTCAACCTGTATTCTCAGACACTGTTTCAGATTTGAATAGAAATTTCCTAAATCTGAAGATGTATCCAATTTAGCCATGCACTAGCCTTGTGCTAACTGGCCATAGGCATGTAGTCAGCTTCATAGTGCAGTCTGAGAATTGGAGGGAAGTGAGTATAATATAATTTATTCTCAACTGAAAGTTTTAGAAAATCTATATTTTGGTAGCCTTCTGTATCTTTGAAGGTTTACCTTATATGGCGACTTGACTGACTTGTAGGTGAAATGTCCATTCTTGATTTATATATTAAAGTTGGGTGAATATCACGCAAAAGATTTCTATGTTGCCTTAATTTTTTGTGTTCATACCAACTGCTAGGTATGGAACAACTCATTATAGTGTTAGTTGTCCCGCAGAAGTTGTGCTTAAAAATACAATAGAAAATTGTTTTGGGGAAATTGGGTCTTTAGTTGATTCTGTGTGCATGCCATGCAGAGTAAACGATGCCTGTAATCCAGGGCTGCCCCACCCTGTTCCTGGAGATCTACCATCCTGTAGCTTTTCATTTCAACCACTATTTGGCACGCCTAGTTTGGCACTTGTAATTGGCAGCTCAACAAGATCTCTAGCTGCTGAGTGAGGTGTGTTTTGTTAGGGTTGGAGTGAAAACTTACACAACGGTAGATCTCCAGGGACATGGATGGACAGCCCTGCTGTAATCATGGTGTCCCCTTCACAAACCTTGGAAAGTGAACGTTTCTCTAGAGCTTCAGCATATTCTCAATTTTTATTTGAAGTTAGCATTATGTCAACATACTGTAGCACTCTAATAACATTTACTTTAAGAAGGGAAATTAAAATGCGGTAAAATATATTTGCATGCCCGTGAAATATATTTACATAGTTATTCATTATAGTGTATTCAGTATGAACATGCCATTGAGGCAGTTCACTGCTTTATATGGTATTGGTCTGGTGAAGTCACAGTAGAACCCTTCACACAGTTGTTGTATAAAATTGAATGCTTATTCGTTGCAAATAAGAAAACTAAACGTTATAAACCAGCAAGAAGGTGTCCAACAGAACTGTGTGCCAGTGACTTTAGCCTGTCGTAAATCAATGCTCACTGGACCTCTCGGCCCAAGTGGCTCCACTTCCAAGGAAAGTACTGTTTTAGCCTGTGATCATTAAAAGAGGTGATAACATATCTGTCACTTAATCATTTTTTCCTTCAGTCACTGAGTTTCTTAATGTACATGATGTCTGGCTGTGATGGGATTTCCTAATCCATTGATTTGGGATTAGTAGTCTGTTTGCTAACAATTTGCATTAGCCTGCTTTTGATTACGTAGTCAGAGCTAATCACCTCATTTTTTGTCTCGCTTTTAAATCAGCATGCATTTCAACACCTACACTCATGATTATCATGCACCTAAGTTTATGAATTTCCCATAATGCAGTTCTCAGTCCTCTGTTGGAGGTATACTGTTCAGAGCACATGTCTGAGAAAGGGCCCTGAGACAGGCAGGTTTCATTTAGAGGTTTTTTTGTGTACTGGAGTTTATTTTTATATTTGTACAAGCATTTTCTTTCATAGGTGATAAAGGCACAACACTTTCCCGCTGGTTGACTCTCATGTTTTTATTACTAAATGGCATCTTCCAGCAAGAGGGTGGTGGAAATGTGTGGGTTATGTTTGTAGTTCCCTTGGCTCGTTCATCAGAGTGAATAGCTGAATGAACCACACCGTGGGGTATACATCTGCGGTTTACATTGGAACGCTCGTTGTTACCCCCCCCACACGCACACACACACACTTTGTGGCTGTAATATACAATAAATTACAATAAAATCCTGCAGGGATTCAGCCCAACACATGGCATGTCTGTCTTAATATTGCATGCTGGAAAGAAAAAAAAAAAGAACTTTTTGTAAAAAAAAAAAAAAAAAATATATTCAATTCAAAATATATCACTGCAAACGAAGACAAAGACTGTGATGGAAACCATGGGATGTGGGGGAATCCTACAGGATGTGCTTGCTTTATGGATAGCTGTAATGTCTGTTTATGCCAGGGGGGAAGTATGATTTCCTTTCTCTAATTAATTTTGTTGATTAAAGTGAACTGTAGCGGAAGAGAAATATTTTTGCTCTCCTGCTCTTCATTAGAGGTGGCCTATGTAAGAAACAAAATGGCCCTTTGACATGTGGCCCAAAGAATAAAAATCCGAGCTCTAGAACATTCTCTGTACCTTCAGATAAAAGGGAGCAATGTCTTGTAGGAGTTTTAAGTGGTACAAGGCTGTCCTTTATTTCTTTATTGTTTGGTACATTTTCGGTTTACAGGAAAGAACAGAAAAATAATCTGCAGGTGAGTGTTTGAGCTGCAGTGTGCACGTAAATGTAGCGCTGTAGGTTTAGACTGCTGCGGGAGTTCAGGTAGCTTTGGTGCAGCTTCAGTGCATTGGATAGGGACTGCCTCAGGAATTTGAGTAGTTTTGGTGTAACAGTTGGGCATTGAGAACTGCAGCAGGTATTTGGGAGTTTTAGTGTAACAGTAGTGCATTGGGAACTACCGCACAGAATGGGTATTTTTGGATAAAGGAATAAGAAGCGCTGTATCCTCCTCGGTGGTGTCATGCTCGATGAAAAAACGGGCAGAAAAAGTGTGGCGTGCTGCTGTGTGCATTCAGACTCAAAGGGCTGAGCAGCTTGGAGGCTCTGAGTCACATGACTGAACCTGCCTCAGGACTGCCCCCACCAAGCACCTGCCTGCTACCGAGTGCACTTTGGCCCCGCCCACTGCCTTTGTGACTGCCGCTTGTTTATTTGTTCTAACGGTGTAATTATGGCAAATTGCTCCTTCCATCTGTGTTTGATTAACTGGTTTTCACATTTCTTTCATTCACCCTTTTCATTGGCTGAGGCTGTTACTGACTTTGACAAAGTCTACAAAGAAAAATGAAAGGACAGTTTTTGTTGTCTGGACTGTGTGCAAAGCTGTGCCCCAACATTGCGCACATAAAAGTGTTACTTCATTGGACAATACTTATAATTACATTTGAGTCCTTTAAGTTTCAGTTGTGAGGTGACCGATAACAACTGCGTTTCATGGAGAAGCTGTGGCCATGATCATCCAAGACACTCGAAGCAGTAAAAAGCCCAAAATAATGATTGAACCTGCCCACAAATGTTCTTGTACCTTGTATGACACATATCTGATGCCATGTGGGTTATGCAGTAGCTATCATATTTCTTTTTTTTTGCCTTGACTTGAATTATTAAGTTTTGGTGCATTTATGTCATTAACAAGTATGGGGCCATTAATCCGTTATAATCTAGCAACCTGGAAAATGTACTGTTTGAGTGGTTTCATGTGTTTGTTACTGTATGCCTGTGTAGTTATAGGCTACATGATTAGTTAAGAGAATGAAAGAACAGTGCTCCAGTGCAGTTGTTTTTTTTTTTGCTCATTCTCCTTTTCAACACTTAGTGAGACAAATCACTGACCCGGCTCCTTTCACAGTTTAAACCACGTGTGACTTTTTCCTGTTTGGAAAGGGTACATTAATTTAGGTGAAAATGGTGCCTTAATGAGTTCTTCTCATTTAAAAACTAGGCCGGGATTTGGGCAGCGCCTTGAGTGTTGTCCTGAGCACATCCATCCCTTATTTCTTCTTTTTCCTCTGAAAAGGGAAAGAAATTACTTTTTCAACCCTCCTCAACGGTTGTTTAGCCTAAGCAAGCAATCCCATGGCCAGACGCACATGAAAAGAAATATCTGATCCATGAATCATTAGATGAGTCAGTTCCTGAAACCACTACAAACCTCAGAGTTCTTGGCCGCTGCTAGAAAGCAGGAAATCCAGTCTTCAATAACTTCCTTTCGCTACACTGGCTACGACAGCGGTGGTTAGCTTGCGCTGCCTCTCCCGCTAGCAGCGAGAGTACGACCAATGGCCTCGCAGTTACTCAATTTACTGCAGACTCTTCGTAACCTGCGATCTGTTTTCAGATGTTGGTGCTTCATCCATCTCTCTTTTCTAATAATATAACCACAACATGGTGGTTAATGGAGAGGCCGGTATCTCAGTGCTGTTATTGAGGCTGCCAGAGTCCTCCAGACTGAACCCTGTGGGTGGTTCTAGCTTCCCTGCTCTGGAAACAGGTAGCATCGGGACGGCTCGCGCTAAGCAGTGCATTAGTATGAGCACCGAGCGCCCTGTCGCTACACCAGCACTGCCTTTGTTTAAAATGCAGTTTAAACTGCAGCCGCTGCCGCAGCACTGTAAACAGTGCTGTACTCGTTTCACACCATGAACCCATTCCACTGGCCCTCTGGGTAACCACTGGCTATGTAATGTGATTATTCTCCATAAACGGTAAACCATAAACATAAACCTGTGTCATGCATCTTACTTTGGCGCTTTAGGTTACGCAATTATACTTTTGAGTAAATATGTGGATACTTTTATTTACGTCGGAGATGTAATTTTCTGGAACCCTGGTGTGTTCTCTTGGAAAAAGCCCTTCATCATTTATTCAAGTAAGTGGTCGCGCTAGCCCATGGAATCCTGCGTCTTTGGAACAAAAGACGTTTCAAAATCTGCGTTTTAAGCTTATTCACTTGCATTCTGATAAAAATAACTTTTTTTTACAATAATATGCCAGCTCACAGTAATAGCACAAATAAATGTTTGACATTCATAATTTTATTATGACATTTGTAACAGAAGCAATGAAATAAGCTACAAATAATGTTTTGGTGTTCCGATCAAAATTAATTTAGCCATACTGGCTACTAATAGAGAACCCTAGGAGTGATTTCTGTTTTATTTACTCATGTTGCAGAAGCTACAGTGCTGTGGACAGAAATATGTTTTTGGGCAGGCTGACTGGGTTGGTTTTTTCAGAATACATTTTCCACACGTGCTTTACCCGCTCCACTGCTCCTTAAAGTTATCCTGTGACATTACTGTACTCCTAAGGGCGATGCGGTCATTGTCCTAACTATTCCAACTCTACTGCCTTATGGTGGTTCCAAAAACACACTGATGTAAATACGACACAGGCTTCACATAAACCTAAACTAACAATGCAAAACCCCTCCTTATAAAGTGCGTCCGCTCGTGAGAGGCAGAACGTATTAGCCCTAATTAAGAGGGAATAACTGAAATAAAATTGCACGGCTGAAACGTAGCCCACTCAACAGTAAAACGAGACCATCAGACTTAAAAACCCAGACCATCTAGCATCCTACAGTATGGCATGCCTACACACAGGCAGAAAATCATTGGCTGTACAACTTCAAATGGCCCACGATTTTTGTAAACAAACCTGCTTTTTTACTTGAGCCATGTCTTTTTTTGATGTTCCAGAGATTTAATTGGCCACAGTGCAATGATTACACAGACAGAAAACAAATCAAACGCATTATCTTGCTAGCTAGAGCGGGACATCTCGTTTTTGGCTTTTCATTCAAATGAAGCGCTTTCTCTTTCAGTCTTGCAATTGTACCAGCAGCTGTGTAAATATTGTGATCAATAAACAACGCAAATGTCAGGCCAATATCTGGTCATTAAAGCAGTGCATTTTTTTTTACTGCGCTTTGGGTCTGGTTATCTGTGTAAAAACGCTGAATCCTGCAGTAACGCGACCTGAATTATTTCCTAAAATTAATTATATCTTTCCATTGTTTTTTTTATTTTGTGGGACGCAGATTTATGGACAGGAATCTGTGAAGCCTTGAGCTGAGGTCTAGTGGGTTTCAGGTTTTTGTGCAGTGGGCAAGAGGCTCTAAAGACTCTCCACAACTCCGCAAATAAGGGTGGCTGTCATTTTTCTGAATGGGGCTGCAGAGAGAGGCGAGCAAAGGGCATTTGCTGTGGAAGCTTTATTAGAGGGAGTAGAGAGGGCTCCTTTAGTCTGTATTTCAGTGCAGCTCCTGCCTCTCCCCATCAAAGGATTGCTTTTGTCAGGTCAGGATGTGGTAGAGCTCAATATACCCACTGAAAACACCCTGGGTATGGAGAGTGGGGCGGGGAGGGTGTAGCGCCATCACCTCAGGTGTCTGTGGATTCCTCTGGAAGAATGGATTGTGACAGAGAAGTGCGGGAGCATCTTGTTGGAAGATTTGAAATTAGAGTGGGGTCTCGCGCAACGGAAATGGGGCTATCACAAGAAGAGTGTGTGTGTGTGTGTGTGTGTGTGTGTGTCTAAAAATAATGCATTTCTGTATTTCTGTGTGTTTGTATTTGTCAGTTAGCATGATGAAAGGTGCATTGGGACTGCTCTCTGTCTCAGTTGGCACACTTACTGTACCAGGTTATGACACACTACAGGAAATGCACACATTTTGTGCTCATGCTTTTAGCAAGCAGTCGCCATCATTCCACACTCCCTTACTGCAGACGGACCTCATTCAGCCAAAGCCTGAAAACAGAAGAGGAAGACACTGGCATCCTGATGACCTGATATTTGTTCACTTGGCAGTTTGGTTTTGGGATGTTCCTTAAAGCATCTGGTTTTCGGGGGGGCCTGTCATGAGCTTAATTAGTTGTGTTATTGGTGGCCACTGTGTGCTCGTCCAGCTCAGCGTATTTGCAGGCCTGTGGCTAAGTAAGGCCCAGCCACGGCCTGCACACTCGGAACCCAGACTCCTCCCTGCACACTCAGAACCCAGACACCATGCGACCACCCTACACACTCAAAATCCCAATATCATGGGACTGCCCTGCACTCTCAGAACCCAGACTTCATAGGACTGCCCTGTGCTCTGAAAACCTTTTTAGAGAAAGTGCTGAGAGGTGGTGTGAATCAATCAGTCCCAGTTTGGAACAGAAAGTGATCAGATCGGTCTGGTGTGCGGGTGTGTTGTGGTTATGCCCGTTCTCCCTGGTTCATATGGGTATGAAGTAAGTGACTTTCCTGTGATGAGGGGGTGCATGGGCAGCTCCACTGGATGCTCCAGTTGGATGATTGGCGCTGGAAAAACCCTTCCATTCAACAACACCCCAGCCACTTATTTCTTCATCAAACACTAAGAAAACTCCAGAACATTTTGCGCTAATGGAACTGTGAATCACAGCTGAGTTTGTTCTCCTTCAGTGAAGATGAGCACAAATATCAGTTCAGCAGTGACATGAGTAGGTTTAAGAAGTCCACGTCTTACTGAAAAACCATTTCTGCTCATTAAATAATGAACAGTGGAAGTGCTCGCATTTTTCCTTTTGGATTTACAAGACTTTCTATAATGGGCAAAATCACAAATGAAATTCTGTCTAGCTGTAAATATGCCTAATTGCATAATTATTGCAGAAAGGAACTGGGCCTACATGTTGAAATGCTTCTAGGCCCTCTGAAAGTAAGTGACAGAAGGCCGGGGGTGCTCCTGCGAAGCATACCTTGCGCATTGTGTTTGGTGATTATGCCCTAATTACTGCGCTGGGCGGCCAGGCCATAACTGCTCTGCCTCATTACGGGCTTGCAGAAGCCATTCACAGAGTGATTACGCCACATTCTGGGACGGCGGCTCGCGAGGCAGCGCGCCGGAGAAATGACATTTTATTCTGTTTATCCGCTCTTTCATTATCCCCGGCCGCCGCCGGGCAGGTGAAATTTCTCCTCTTCGTTCGAGGAGCCGGATTCCGGCTCGGCGCAGAACGCGCCTCGTCCGCGTAGCGCAGCCGGCGAGCGCCGACGCCTTTAATGGGGTGTCATCGCCGCGGCTCCCGTCGCTCTCTCCCGTCGCCACCCCGAGCGATCTTTAGCGGCGGCGGAGCGGGGGTACCGACGGACCGGGGGTCAGGAAATGCGCGGGTGACGTTCCCGTCTCCGCGTCGCCGCGACGGCGAGGCACGGTGGCCCCGTGGACCCGCGTGGCGGACTGGCCGGCTAATGGAAGGAAGCGAGGAACGCTGGGAGGTGCCATTAGCTCATTTGAATGTGTTTAGAGCAGATTGGAGTACCATCATGCTGGGCCCAGATCAGGTCTGAGCCGTGGCTGTGCCGTTAATGGCGGGGCTAGGCGTGCCTGCTGAAGCAGCGCCTCCCCATACACTGTGCCCAGGTGGGCGCAGAGAGAGATGCGGGGCTCTCTCTCACAGTGCTGTGGAGCAGTTAGCAGTTAGCGTCAGGCACCATGCTCCTTCAGTAGGCCCCAGTGACCCCCCCAGGGCAGACCCGGTCGTCCCGGGGAAGTTGTGGCGAACCCGAGAGCCGCGGTTCCGAAGTCGGTTCAGTTCAAGCCCGACGAGCTGGAGCTCCACAAACCACTTCCTCCACGGCGGTGTCTTGATGGCTATGGCGCTTGTGAAGGCTGAGCAGCTGGGTGTTTCTGCGTGTAATCAGGATGGCTCGTGTTTATGTGAGCGCTTGTAGGGGCTGCGTGTGCATACGGCTTGTGTTTATGTCTGTGCTTCCTTAAGTCAGGCTAGTCAAACTCATCAGTCCCCCTCATCCAGGCAGCCAGCGGCAGTCGATGAAAACTCGGGTAATGCCACTACGTCTTGAGGAATAACTCTAGCGATCATTGGGATCATTAGGTCTCCTTCCGAATTCCCCAACACTCAGACTGCTCAGTCCTCCACTGGAAATACTGGTGCTTTTTGCCAGGTGTGGGCAGTGGGTTAGAATCTCTCAGTACAGCACCTCCTTTTAAAGCAGAGAGGAAACTAACAGCACCAGACATTTCAAATAGTGAGCACTGTGTATCAGCAGATAAACATCTACAAAGAGCATTAATGAATTAAATAAATGAACAATAACAATGCAGGAAGTGAGGAACGTGACTTGTACCTGTATGACGTACCATATGATGTCCACAGTAGAGTCTCTCTCTCTCCCTCCCTCTCCCTCTCCCTCTCTCTCTCTCTCTCTCTCTCTCTCTCTCTCTCTCTCTCTCTCTCTCTCTCTCTCTCTCTCTCTCTCTCTCTCTCTCTCTCTCTCTCTCTCTCTCTCTCTCTCTCTGTCTCTGTCTCTGTCTCTGTCTCTCTCTGTCTCTCTCTCTCTGGCATGTGCCATTCACATGCAAAGCGTCTGTTGCACAGTGGCTCTGAGAGGGAACAGCCTTTTTAATAGGTCATTGTTAATTGAATTCTCTGCCACGATGACAGACTACTATATCAGAGCCTTGCGAGTATTTAATGTCATTTATATAACGCAGCTGAAAAGCAGGGAGTATTTGTAATCAGTTACAGCCTTTCTGAGAGAGACAAAGGGGGATGTTTCTCTGAAAAGATGAATCCATCCTGCCTGATTCTTCTCTCTCACATTGAAGCTACCTCTGGGGGTCGGGGGATGACTGTACTACACTGAACCACAGGCATCCTGTCTACCCCCTTCTCACCCCCCCCCCCCCCCCCCCCAAAATTCCCTGTGTCATTTTCAGTCTGATGCAAGTCATGGTAAAAGGTGTACCTATACTATATAGATAATTCCTCTATATAGATAGAGATGGATAAATCATATCCCTTGTCTTACAGCAAATCCTGTGGAAGAATATTCAGGGTAGGTAACCACTAAACAGCAGTTTTACTGTATCTTGTTGATATGTGTGCATAAGGCAGTCAGCGCAGTGATCCTGTGTTCATTAGAAGGACTGTGAATGAACCGTGCCACTGCGACCGTGTGCACAAATGAAATGTGCTACGTGGGCTGTGTAGTGGCCCTGTCAGCCGGGGCCCCGGGGCCCCTCTGTCAGAGCAGGGGTCTTCAGCTGAAGGGTCTCCAGCGCGTGGGCGAGTTCAGAGGGAGCGGGGACCATTCCAAACCACGGCAGACGTTAGAAAACCGGCGTATGGGAGGCTTCCCGTTCAGCACGCTGCAGTGCGGAGACGCACACAAGTGAGAGCCGAAGAAAGCCCCGCACTGGAGCTTTCTGTGCCTGGAGTATATAAGGAGACGTGTCTCTTCAAGGGTTCTGTATTTAAATAAACTTCATCTGCCTCTGAATCATCGCTCCTGAAGGAATGTCAGGACCTTTTCCTTCTGAGAGAAAGCCGGGCTCGGTAAAGTAGGCGCAGGCATTCAGCGTCCAAGGCAATGAAAGGATTCAACCGTGTTGAAATGTATTTAAATGTGATTATGTAAGGCTGTTCGGTCTCACCGAGTTCAAGCCTGCATTCTGTAATATATCACAGTGTCTGACCATTGGCCTCAGATTTGAGCCGTTGCTGTGTGTCTCCTGAGCTGTGCAGCTACCCTGAATCTCTGCGGTTGTGATAAAGCATTCCGATAAGACCGCCCCCTAATCTGGGGGTATCGCGTGTCATTTGTTTAGGGTTAAGTGTGCTCAAACGGCCTAACTAAAATGATTGAGAACTCCTCTCTGACTGTAACCCTAGCTCACACTGACGTTTTAGCCGGGCCGTTAAAGGTTTTATCTGTATGCACAGACCGCCATTTCACTGATGAGTCCGGTAGGATGAAAAATTAGGATCTTTAGCTTTATCCATAATGAAAGAATATCGAATACGTTATGATTGCAACTTCTCCAAGGTAACTATTAATGTTGATGAGCTTTCTTAGTTTGATTTGTTGAGTAATCAATAAAACATCGCCCAGACTAAAATTGCTTGTGGCAATCTTCGTGTGTATTGTACGTGGACTTTAGAGAGTGATGTCTGAATGTTCTTTAAAATGGCCACTCTGAGTTGTCAGTAGTGTAATTAAGTTGGGACTTGAAGGGTTTGCATTGTCCTTAGTGGCAGACAAGCTGCTGTTTAAGACAGTCTGGCAGGTTCACCAGTGTTCTGTCGCGGCTGAATCTGTTGATGGCACTGGATGAGAGCTCTTCCTTCCGGCCGCTTTTGCTGGTGTTCCGGCCCGGTTAATTACTCCGGCTAAAGCACCGGGCATCAACGGCTCCTGACACGGCACGAGAGGCTGATTATGGAGGAGAGGATTCTGGGAAACGGCCAGCCTGACATGGCTCACGCCAGTGGCGCCGCTCGCAGAACAGGGCGGCGCTGTGGCCCCGTTAATCACAGCGAATCCCACCTTCCGGATGCTTCCACACGGCGAGGCGCCCGGCGGCAGCTGGCGCGGGAAGAGCGGGAAAGAGGGCGCGAGGATGGAGGTGGAGACGGAGACGAGCGCGGGCTGATGCGTGTCAGGATGGCGGCAGGGGCCGCCCGGAGGTTGAGTGTGGTCACGCCGCCCTGCCGCATGCCTAATCTCCCTCGCCCATCTGTCGCCCAGGCCCGGTCTAGCGGGCCCACCGCCGTATCATCTGGGGCCATATTGCTCCAATCACAACATTTTGGCTCCCCTCGCGAAGCCGCGGCTGCATAGCAACCGTCACGGCGATGGAGGCATCGCTGGCCTATTGCGTACAGACACAGACGCACACACAGCCCAGAGAACACGGTGTCTTTGCTTTCTCCTTTCTCTTGACTTAATGGGGGAGAGAATGACCTTTCTCACATAGGAGTCAAGTAGTTTGTGCAAACTTGAGCTCTGTTTGGCTCCCAGTTTAGATGGGAGATGTTACAATTCATTGTTTACCTGTAAATAGCTTTAGCAGACCCTAATGAAAATAAGACCCCTATATAAACAACCAGCAGTTCCTTCTTGTTGATTTTTTTTTTTTTTTTTTTTGCATTTTCCACCGTGTTCAGCCAAAAATACATCACCATTAGTATCAGAGCCAAATAATCATCCTCAAATCAGAACCACCAACAACTGGATGTGGCCTATTAATGATTTCATCTTGTCTCTTCATTTTATGCACTTTGAGTTGTTCAAGGTTGTGTATTTAATCACTGGATGCAGTAAATCGTCTCCATAGTAGGGCAGTACGCCTCTTCATTTGTCATGAAAGTCTGTGGAACGGATTGGTCTTTATCGAGCTGATGGCGCAGGTAGGCACATCGTACATCTCCCTGTGCCCCTTAAAGACAGAACAGCCCCTTCAGGCGAAGCTCGTACGGCGACCTCTGTAGGTCCAAAATCTCCAGCGCTTCCGCCGCCCTCTGTAGAACGCCACCTTTTCCCTCAGCCCTGGGAGAAGCGGACGCTGCGGGAGAAGGAAAGAAATGTAAATGTTGGGATTAATTGAAAGCGCGGAGACGGAGTCCTGGTGCCCCGGCGTGACTTCCTAATGGAACTTCGTCTCCGCGGGCAGACCCATTTATACGGAAATGATCGTCGTCACAGCGGACTTTTAAGGCGGCATTGATCTGGATTTAAAGAAGTGCTCCCCTGAGCGATGTCGGGCATTTAAACAGTGGCAGAGGTAAATTGTTTAAGTGATTTATGCTGCGGAAAAATGACCCCGGAGTGACTGCAGCCTTGCACGGGGATTAAGTAGTTTGTCAGCTATCGATTTTTTTCTCCCGGTGCTGTAACGTGCGTTCCGGTTAATGAATCGCGGCTTCCACCGGGGCGTGGCCGGCCGGCCGGGCCTGACTCACCGCGCCGTTGCCTGGGACGCGCGAATGAGCCGGGCCCGGTCTGGTGGGCTCAGAGCCACCAGCGCGTTCTAAAGTTGTGCCGCTGTTCTCGCTGCGCTGTGTAATGTGGCAGCAGGTTTTATTTACTGCTGAATGGTACAGGGAGCGGAGGGGGGGGGGGGGTTGACCTTTTTAATGTTCTGATGCTGGAAAAATATGGATGATTCAGTCTGGCAGAGCTCATTGTTTCAATGTTAATTTTCGTTATGTTATTTTATGAATACAGCACATTTTTACCCCAGTGTAGCCTCCAGCTGGAGCTTGTTGAAGGATGGGTATGGGTCTGGGTCTCAGTGGAGTCAAAGCTGTTTTAGAATGAGCGGTAACCCCCTGTCCCTGGAGCAGGGCTCGGACCACTGCCCTTTCTCTGACACGACACTTAGCCTCTCAGGACGCAGGGGCCCTGCGGACCCAAAATGAATAAAAAGTCCTACAAAACTTTTCTTTTCTTCTGTCCATTTGCCAGTGTGTGAAAGAACAAAAGAAAAACCCGACTATGGGTTTAAAAATGCCTTTGGCTTTTATTTTTCTGTGGGGTAATGTGAGACGGCAGGCCACAGAGGTGGCAGAGACGCGTTAATATAAATGTCGCTCGCAGTCCAAACCCTCAGCTTGGCTGCGGTTGTCGGACAGGAAGTTAGCGATTAGCGGCGCGTCCCAGTGCGAGAGGCTCTGTTTCCTGACGGGCCGCGTTTCGGGAAACCACCTGTGGAAGCGCGCCGGTGCGTCAGCCGCGTGGGCCGTCTGCCGGGAAGCGGAGCCGCGGCTCTCGGGTGTCGTCATCGTCCCGCGCCGCGAAGCCGTCCGCTCGCGGTCCCGCGTCGGCTCTCACACCGGCGCGATGAACCCAGGAAACGCACCGGCCCGCGCAGTTGTGTAAAGTAAAAAAACTCCAACCCCCATGGAGAATCTGAAAGGACGTCCCGGAGCCAAACGGGTTTATCTGAGTGAAGCTCCACAAACCTGCCCCTTAACCCCCGGAGCTTCAGTCTGTCGCAGTTACCGAAGCGGGGAGGCCGTTGTGTAAGAGGCAGAAGCCGGCCAGCCCGGGCGCATTGTGCGCAGAGCCGTGCTGGAAGTGATTAGAGAGTGCGGTTCATTATTCAGTTTGGAGGGAGGGAAGGAGGGAGAGAGGGAGGGGAAACCGTTTAGCGGTCGGAGTGGACATTTTCTCTCGCTCTCGTCAGTCCGCGAGCCGGGTTCTGCAGCGTCAGCAGTCATCTGAATTCAGCACGGGCTCCCTTCACTCTCTCTCTCCGGGAGGTTTTGTCTTTTCTTTTCCCCCTTTTTTTTTCCCTCCGTCCCCCTCCCCCTCTTCTGGAAGAAACGCAGGCTGCTGAGCCCGCTTTACAACGGGTCAGCCTCATGAATAGGGCCCTGCCCTGAGAGAAAGGGGGTGTGTGTGTGTGTGACAGAGCGAGAGAAAGAAACGGAGAGAGAGAGAGAGAGACAGAGACAGAGAGATACTTTTTTTTGGTCTAAGGTTGGTAGTTTTAGTGAAAGTTTTGATCCTGGTCTTGACTTGTGATGCAGTTTCCTGTGGCTCGTGCCTGATCAGAGTTAATGGGTGCGATTTAATGGGGCTTTTCTATGAGCTTGAATCGGGGCAGAATGTTTACACTGGGAACGCAGTGGAAACGGAGAAATCCCGATAAAAGTGAGCCACTGTAGCCCCTCGGGGCGGGGGGATTAAAAGGTGTATATTTTCCCCTCCCTGACAGGATTCTTGTTTTATTTAGCCTGAGCTCTGAAACGATCCCCGGTTTGCTCTGGGTGTTTTCGGACCGGGCGCTTGCTTTCATTGGGCCCTATAAACGCTTGTTGACCGACCCTCAGGCTGAATTCCCTCCGGATTTAAGAGACCTTCTGACAGCCCTGCACACTGGAGCGGGGCGGGGCGGGCGCCTTGATGAAGGGTTTAATAGCGGCGGCATGGCGCTGTTTCTGCAGTCCGCAGCTGGCTGGGATTAATGATTTAAGGGTATTCTCGCCCGAGTCCTCGGCTCACGCCATCCCCTCCATGTTAATGTCCCTGCCGGCCCGTTTTATTGGGTTCAGTTGTGTTTAAATGTCGAGCTGATCTCTTAAATTCTTCTGTTACCGGTTTTATTGGAATGCCTTTTTATTATAAAGAGATTGGACCGCAAGTGTATTCATATTGTGGAAAAGGTGATTTATATAACCTGTGCTGGTTGTGTTCAGGGTTTTTCCCCTGGCTCAGAATGAGGCTGAGGTGGTACTTTAATCGTGATCATGTGACCAGATTTGCCACATCGTGTTAGCAATGTGAATGATCCTTTTTAACAGCCATCAATGTCCTTTTCAGACACTATCCTTTTATCTGGCCTTACCGTTCTCCTCCTCGCAAACTCTCTTTTTAAAAGAAATGGTTACTCTGTGGGCCATATCTGCAAAGTTGACAGTGGTCGCATTAGTGAAAGATTCTGTGCTTTTTAGGCAAGAACACAATGAGGTCTAGAAACGCAGATATTCAGAAGTCTTTTCTAAAGATTGCAATGGGCGATGACCCAGACTTGAACCACAACAAAGTAATTATAGCTTTTTGTTTGAGCCCGTTGTTTTTCGGTGTTGTTTATTGATCATAAGATTTACACAGCCGTTGGTAGCATTGCGAGATTCAAAGAGAGTGAGGTGCTTAATTTGAATGAGAAGTCGAAAATGAGTAAATTATAACCGAAATTGCCTGTGTGCCAAAAAGTTTGTTTAGTTCAGAACGCCAGAACATTATTTGGATCTTATTTTGTCCTGCTAATCCTGCTGTTTCACCTTGCTTTTGTGACAAGTGTCGCAATTAAATGATAAATTCCTTATATTTATTGTATTATTGCGAATTTGCATGTTAGCAAAAATAGTTATTTTTAGGACGTAAGTGCATTAGTATAAAATGCAGACTTAGAAAGGTCCTGCATTACAAAGACACTGCATTTCATGGGCTATAGCCTGACCACTGGTTAAAGACATTAAACTGATGGGATGTCATTTAGGAAACTTTTTTGAGTATATCAGGCGTGGAGAACAACATCGTGCAGTCCACCGTCAAGGAAAAAAAGGCACATGACCCACTTTGCGTTCTTCTTGGGTAGCTTCTTTCCTGGTGTGTTGTGGACCGCATTAGAGTAATGCTGCCATTGCAGTTACAAATGATACGAACTCCACTCTCCTTTCGCAATGCTTTCATTTATGTTTTTTCATGCAGGCACTGTGAAGGCGGCTCAAAATTTGATGGAGGCAGCCACCTTAGAATTCTCTATGTAGGGAAAAACCCTGATATAGCCTCATGTAATTCTGCTAGACGTTATTTTAATGAGCTGAGAGTAATGGTGAAAGGAAGAGAGAGGCAGGCTGCAGTGCCGGACGCAGCGGTGTAGTCCTGCTGGGCCTGGGCGGGTGACGCTCGGCGTGTGACCCGTGCCGCGCGCTCTCTCCCTCCGCAGCGGGCCGTGGGCCGAGGCCAGCATGGATCCCAGCAGCTGGAGCGGCAGCGAGAGCCCCGCCGAGGACATGGAGCGGCTGAGCGACTCGGCCGACAAGCCCATGGACAACGACGCCGAGGGCGTGTGGAGCCCCGACATCGAGCAGAGCTTCCAGGAGGCGCTGGCCATCTACCCGCCCTGCGGCCGCCGCAAGATCATCCTGTCCGACGAGGGCAAGATGTACGGTGAGTACCCCCTCCCCCCTTCCCCCCCACTGTACCTCCAAACGACCGAGTCATGTGGGAGTGCTGGGGTATTTCCATGCCCCCCCTCCATCCCTTCTCCTAGTCCCCAAATGAATGCCATCAGCATGGCAGGCTCTGATGTACCGTTGCATCATATTGCAAGATGTAGTCGGTTGCTTATTTACAGGAGTTTATCTCTGGGGTGAGGGAATATTCTTTCAGTTCTTTTTCAGTTTATTCACCTTTTTTCAGGGGAATCTCTCTTTAATGCAATATATATCGCTCTGTGAGATTTCAATTGTAAGTTCCACTGTGTCAAAGAACTTTTGAATGGACCGTATATTTTAGAATAGAAGGATGGCGTTTTTGATATAGCTCAAGGCTGCGGGAAAATGATATGATGAAAAGCACTGTGGTAGAAATTTGGATTGGAGCATTGGTGGGTAAGGTGCTGGGGCTGGTCCACATTAATGCCCCGCTCTGGAGCAGCAGAATGGTGGGTGAGATCCTGGGACAGACCCACAGTAATGCCCCACTCTGGAGCAGCAGAGCGGTGGGTGAGATGCTGGGACAGACCCACAGTAATGCCCCGCTCTGGAGCGGCAGAACAGCAGGAAGTGTGAGCCAGGAGCAGATGGTACTGCGGCTGCCACCAGCTGTGCCCCTCCCCCATTCCTGGCCGGGTGATGTCATGGAAAGAGGGAATATTTTCTCTCTGAGTCTCTCAGCCTGTCGGTGTCGAACCCGAGCAGAGAGGGCCCCGGGGGAGGGGAGGAGAGGGTCGGGAAGAGGGGGGTTTACAGCTGTCACATGACGCTGCTGGCCAATCCAAGCCCGCAGCGAGGCCCCGAGCTGCCGGCGCAGTGGGGTCTCGGAGCAGCGACGGGCGATCAGCGGGGAGAGACGTGGCTGCTCGCTCTGGGACTGACGCGCGGCTGACGCGCGGCGCTCTACCTGCTCCGCGCGTTTAAATGGTCATCAGCTCCACTGCATCCCCCACAGGGATCTGTGTCCATTATGCACTTCTATAGAGAAACTCAATAACTGTCACTCAGATGAAAAGCCTACACTCTCCAGACCTGACAGAGGACAATACAGCGGTGAGGTGGATCTGCACGTACCCACATTAGGAGAGAAAGGTCTGGGTTAAAAATTGAGTCCAAAAAGAAAAATACGGAACAGATTTAAGGTGCTGGAATATACTGGGGTTTACTTAGAGAGCTGGAGAACTCCCATCCTTCGGCTTATGAATTTTTAAAATAAGACTGGAAGCCTTACTCGCAAACCCAAGGTTATGTTTTAAAATAAGCCAGCCATTTTCTGAGCCTTTTGAGCCCCAAACAATCCAGTGGCCATTAGTCACTACTCTGCTCAATCTCCTGTACAGGGCCGGAGTGCTAACTGATCGTTATGGTTACAATCATGACTAGGACGAATTAGCTGGTAATGTAGCCCCGCTCAAATAGAGTTGCAGATTTAGGCTTAACCAAATAATATTGTTTACTGTAACTCATACTATATTGATACCACAGTAATAATGGTAAAACTGATGGTAAAAACTGGATGAGTAAAATTGAATTCAATAAAAAGTTAAGGTTAAATGAAGATTGTATTTTTTTACTCAGTCCCATTTGTGTGTATGTTTCTCTAGTGTCCAGTTTGTACAGTAAAGCTCAAATGGAATGAACTGGCTCTGAAGTAGTGTTTCCAAACATTGTTGAGGGTTCTGTTGCTCTGTGGACTGCTTTGTGATTGGAGGTAAAATGGCCTGCTGGTCTCTCCAGGTGCATCTATTCAGAAGCCCTCGTCTCTCGGTGAAAACATAAATTTCACCTCATCAAAAGTACATCTAATTACCGCTGGAGAATGTGTTTGGTGTTTGTCTTGGATTTGTTTTGGTTTGGTGAGTGGCCGCTTTTTCTGAATTGGAGTCGCTGTTCTAGCTGGGGCTGTTGCTCTGGCAACTTTGGTCATTCATATGGTGCTGGCTCACTTAGGCGAGCCAGTTTAGTGGCGTTCCCTTTGTGGCCTGAGGCGAATCACAAAGGGCTCCAGGAAGACGGGCGAGAGGAGGTGCGGGCCGGATTGTTTGCTGTGTGCTGGGGGACGAGGAGGCTGGCTGTAGATATTCGGAGTGGAGAGAAGGCTCTGTGAAAGCCCAAGCCAGGATGTGGGCGCTGTGGGCCACTCTCCGTCTTTCACAGATGTGTGTGTGTGTGTGTGTGGCCTTGTAATTGAACCGATGTAATTCTGATATTAAAATCTGATATTTTGGGACCACGGTGCGCTGCTTCTCTTGTGAGCAGTGTGTTGTGATTAGTGTGATGCGAGCAATGTGCTCTGTGCTTTGATTAGTGTGATGTGAGCTGTGGGCTGTGATTAGTGTCCTGTATGCTGTGTGTTGTGATTAGTGTGATGTGTGTTGTGATTAGTGTGCTGTGAGAAGTGGGCTGTGATTAGTGTCCTGTATGCTGTGTGTTGTGATTAGTGTGCTGTGTGTTGTGATTAGTGTGCTGTGAGAAGTGAGCTGTGATTAGTGTCCTGTATGCTGTGTGTTGTGATTAGTGTGCTGTGTGTTGTGATTAGTGTGCTGTGAGAAGTGGGCTGTGATTAGTGTGCTGTATGCTGTGTGTTGTGATTAGTGTGATGTGTTTTGTGATTAGTGTGCTGTGAGAAGTGGGCTGTGATCAGTGTGCTGTATGCTCTGTGCTGAGTTTGAGTTAAAGGGAAACAGCACTGCCTTTCAGTGGTGAAAGAAGGGCACGCTGAGGCACTTACTGTATTATTCATATCTCTTCTTAGGTTAGGCTGCTTAGTTCCCATGAATCATTTAACTGTATAACAACATTGACAAGCACATTTTTCAAGAATAATAGATTGAATGTGCAGCCCAGTTGTTCTTCATTCTGTCAGCCCTGTTTGAGTGTAAGCTTTTTCCCTGCCTCATCAGGATAACATGATGAGAGCTTTGAGATGATGTCTTGGACAAGGGATCCTGGAGGGCTGCAGTGTCTGCTTTTTGGGTTGTTTCAGAGCTGAAGTGCTTAATTTAGGATTCCACACGCCTTGTCTCCAAGGCCTAAATTGGCTGCCGATTGGAAAGAAAGCAGGGAGTTTGTGATCCCTTCCTTAGACAGGTGTGTGCTGCAGCCTGTACCCATGGGAATACTACCACCCCCACCCCCCACCTCCGATCCAATCACTTCTGTCCCAGTGTGGAATGTCCAGTCGTATTCAAAGACCTTCCTGTCAGCCACATCGTCCGCCATCGGGTGAGACGAGCCCAGACAGGCAAACCTCAAACCTCCTCTCCTGTCCTCTCCTCTGTATGTACTGCCAGCTTACTTTCACTTAGCAGTTCTACACTGGAGCATCACACTGCAGGTACAGCAGCCATGGACAGCCTGTAGGTCTGGTGTGTGATTACACTGAATCACTCCCTCCCTGGGCCACATTGGCCAATCCTGTTGCACCCCGCTGGACTGGTGGCCGTCGTCAGTGCAGGCACGTACCCGACTGGGGCCCATCACTGCACTGTAAGAGGCTTAGCAGGATGAGCCACTTAGCAGCCCCATGTTCTGTGCATTATGAGCTAATCTGTGATGTAATTCTCACTGCTGGTCACGTGATTGGAGCAGGGGCTTCCTGGGCTGTGCCTGGCTCCCCTGCTCAAGAGAGCTGATCCGGTGAATAAGTGTGTTGTGAACTGTGTGTGTCGGTTCCTACAGCCAGGGCAGGGGTCTGTGTGCCCATTTCATGCCCTGAGTCCTGGGCATGTGCTGCTTACTCATGCCAGTGAGCTCCACATTCTGCGCTTTAAGTGGCAGAGCCATCTGTGTCCCTCCTTAAGGCAGGTATTTTACCGCGGCGCGCTTACACCCAGCTCACCGGGGAGAGATTCCGTCTTTATTGCCCCGGCTGAATGCAGTTAATTAGCAACCGTCTCTATGGCAACGGCCTCCTGGCTCAAAACAGTGTCTAATACTTGCCGCTTCGCTGTGTTTACCTGGAGGACTTTTTATTTTTTGTGCTCTGAGCCTCTCTGGAGCTGGAGCTGGCGCTGTGCCGGGACTCAGAGGAGCAGCTGCCTGGGAAACAGAGCTGGGGGGGCGGGGGGGTCAGTCAGGAGGAAGTGTCACTGTCCCCCCCAGTATTATCAGATTCTTTACAGAGACTACATACAGGAGAAAAGCAACAGCAACGCACTCACAGACGCTGAACTCCAGTGACCGTGTGTTTGCTGTGGGA